>NC_137454.1:165866907-167066907 GCF_964235325.1 Thermobia domestica | reverse complement strand
CTGAATTCCTTGAATTTTGTTGATCTGTCGTCCCGGCGCTCCCTAGCCACAGTTACCCGATACGATGTTAACGAACTGACTCCATTAACGAAATCGGTCGAAGTAATTGCTTTAGCTATCTGTTGTAAATAATAATAATAATAATAATAATAATAATAATAATAATAATAATAATAATAATAATAATAATAATAATAAATAAATAAATAAAATTAAAAAAATAGCTTCCATGTATGGAATATGTCATATAGATAGCCACTGTTAAAGCCTGTGTTATCTGTTAATACGTTAACAGATTGACTACATTAACAAACTCGGTCGAGATAATCGCTCTAGTTGTCTATTGCAAACACAATTCAAGAACTGTTGTGCGGAGTAACGAACGGACGTACTAACAAAATCTTGTAAGTTCCATTCACTGCGTGACAGTAATAAATTAAACAGCATTGCTGTAAGTAATTCATAAGAATGAATTACCAATTTGTGATGAATCTTGGAATTATCTTAAACTGCATGTTGTCCTGTTTCCATGATTAATTTCATACAACCTTCCATCTGTACGAGACATTGATAATCTGTTTCGAAACAATCATTGAAGATCGTGCCTTTTTCAATGTGTTGATAAATGTTCAAAGCTATTATAAATTCATGCACCTAGTAACGGTGTGACAAAGAATCTTGGCTTAATCATCCAACGTTACTTTTTTGCATTACAGATGCTGACGCAGTCTCTGTGCTACAAATAGTGCCAAGATTTCCTGCTTTAGGCACACAAAAACAGAGGAAGTTTTTATCCTGTCCCATGGCCAGCATATTTTGGGAATGAAAAAAAAAAAAGAAAGAAAAAGAAAAAGTAAAAGCAAGAAAAAGTAACACCACATCGTTTAATAGTTGGGTTTTCTTCAGTACACTAAATTTCACTGGTAATGGTTGTCAGTCTTGAATTATTTATATATCTATGATTTGGGGATTTCTCCACAAACTAAAAATGGGGCAACTTATGTTTAATGGTGTATTAGGTATTTTATATTATGTTCAGGATTAAAAAAAAAAAAAATCGGAATAAATATGCTTTGAAAATTTTACATTGGCCTTTGTATAGTTGGGTTCCCAAATCTGATTTTGATACTACTTTCAAAAATATGTCTGTTTAAATGTAATGTGTTTAACATTTGAAACAAGTAGCGGGAGAATGCCTAAGTTCTTGTGGCTCTCAATGTAGAGCGCACGTATTTTGTAAGGGGTACGCTGTATTAGCTGAAACAAGTAGCAAGCAAATGCCCCATGTGTTACTGTAGGAAATCTTTCGCGTTCTTTCTTCTGTGCCTACCATATAAAATTCGTTTGAGGTCGAGTCCCGTACAAAATTCGAACGTCTCGAGTGGGGATCTTCGAGGGAAGAGGGGCTCGGCTCCCAATATCTGGATATAATTTGCTTGAATCATTGTTTCAATACCTAACAAAAAACACATACCTGGAAGTTTCCCTCTCTAAAAGTTCTACAGAAGTCGGAGCCGCTGGAAGTATCCTCACTCGTTTTTCTTCCATTCTACGTCAAACATCTAAAACGCTTAAACACACGTGTTTAAATGATTTTAATTATTTTAGTAAACACCAAATTTCATATCTCTAACCTTAAGGAATTCGGAGACATGGTAATCTTATTATAATAACTGCAAACCCATCCCTTTTTTCCTGAGTACACCATTTTCTTTCCTTTTGGGTTAAATATCAAAAAACGCTGAAACGTGTCTTATTATTTTAAATGATGAGACTAAATACTAAATTTCACGTCTCTAACCTTAAGAAATTCCGATATATAGACATCTTATTACATTAATTGTAATTATCTGCCCCCTTCTTCCCACCGCCTTTTCCCCTTCTAGACCAAATATCAAAAGAGGTGTTTAAACATGTATCTAATTATTTTAAATAGGAAGTCCAAATACTAATTTTCATGTTTTTAACCATTAGGAACTCGGAGATATGGACATCCTCCCTTCCTTGTTGAATTTCCAAAAATCCTTCCTAAGCGGTATCTTACGTCAAAAATCCTATTCCCTGTCTAAATTTCAAAGTTTCTAGCTTAAGCGGTTTGCCCTGGGCGTTGATCAGTCAGTCACTATTCAGGACTACTACTTTTATATATATACATAGGTAAGGGAATTCAAGTTATCATCCCTTAAAAAATCTCGCCACCTCTGTCTTAAGTATTTTGGAAATGGGTTTGGTTCCACCATTGTGGACCACAGGCGTAGTTTTTTTTTTCTCGGTTGTGCGATCATTAGTGTTACATTTGGGTTTTGTGTATGATGTTTAATTTATGGTCAGGTGTCCTACTTTAATATTATAGGGTGTTTCAAAACAACATCGACAACGTTTGGGAGGAGATTCCTCACACCAAAATAAGACGAAAAGTATAGACCAACCCGGGTGCACAGATGCTTTCTTTCGGAGTTATAGACTGCCGAAAACATGAAAGAAAATAAGCTTTAAAAGTCCATAGCTCCAAAACTATGGGACCTACCGTGGTCGGGTCAAGACTTCACTTAGAAACTAATATGTGCGCTATCCAAAAATACATGTTCCAGAATTCTAAGGTACCCACGCAACAATTTTTGTACAGGCAGTTTGGTTACGGGCATATCATCTGAAGTACAAACTACCTCTAAAAAACTGTTGCGAAAGTAATGCAGAATTCTGAAGCATGTGTTTTTGGATAGACCACATATTAGTTCCTTAGTCAAGTCTTGACCCGACTACGGTAAGTCCCACAGTTTTGGAGCTATGGAACTTTAAAGTTCATTTTTTCACGTTCTCGGCAGCCTATAACTCCGAAAGGAAGCATTTGTGTACCCAGGTTGGTCTACACTTTTTGTCTTATCTTGGTGTCAGGAATCACCTCCCAAAAGTTGTCGGTGTTGTTTTGAAACACCCTGTATTTGTGCTTCATAAGGTCGTTATTTCTCACAGACATACGGCGAAATTACAATCCTTCATTTCATAAACTCAACAGAGACCTTGGAGTTTACGCGTAGCATGATTTCCTAAAATAAAAGGAAGGCAGAATGGTGGAGAGAGAAAATCCAACGCCTGAGAGAAAAAAAGTTTCCTGTTCTGATATAGTCTTGTTTAATAAATGAACATTCATTTCCTCTTCATACTTGCTGATTTCAGTGCTGAGTATGTTTGGGCACAACGCGACTATTTTGTATATCATAAAATAAAATCGAAAGATCTTGATTTTAATATGTAACAGAATACAAAACTCTGGTCATATATACCCTATCGTGTGAGAAGGTGGTTTTCAGAAACTGATGAAAATTGTACTGAAATGTTGGAAATGTTCAAACCACGTGTATCTACAGGGTTCCTACTCATCTGATAAATCTTTTCCCCTGACTTTCATGACAGGTGTCGGATGATGTTGACATATAAATAAGGAATATATATAATGTTTTCATATATACGAGGTATATATATGGGCATTGGCCCCCAACTTTTTGACAAAAGAATAAATAAAAATACCACCTATATGATCCTTCAATTCTCATTTGTATTTACCGTGCCCCCCAGGAGACAATTCCTAACTCCACCCATGCTTAACAAATAGGTATTATAATGGTTGACCAAACTGAAGTTGGTGTACAATTAATGTTAGAAAAAATATATTTTATAAAATCCCCGATTTTCCGTGATTTCCAGCTTTTTTTCACCCATGAGCTTCCTTGACCTGCACCATTTTGTCTGATTTCCCTGACCAGTAGGAACCCTGATCTATGAACTTAATCTAAGGGTTACTTTTCTGCTGATTCTTTTCAATTAATCACTTTAACTGCAACAGCTATATAGATGATAATCGCAATAAAAGTAAACAGCCAATAATTAAAACTAATAATAATAATAATAATAATAATAATAATAATAATAATAATAATAATAATAATAATAGACTGAAACTACGAGGTGAGCAAGCGGGGCACTTGAACCGGGCGCGTACGATTGGAGGGGTGCCTGAAAGGGTAAGACTGCCAGTATTTGACTGACTTCAAAAACATATTTCATGGATGTGTTTCGAGGTGCGCGGAGATCGAGAAATTCGACTGGTGCGCAGATTCTGATTATATATATATATATATATATATATATATATATATATATATATATATATATATATATATTGAAAGAGTATACTTTCCCGGTGATTCCTTATTCCTTTAGGATGTGATGGTAATCTTTGGAGCTAGACTATGAAACAACTATAAGGTTGCTGTGTTGAACACGGTTAAGATTTTCGTTGAGAAAGGTTTTATAATTATTCATCTAAAATGCCACTATTTCATGCCGATAGTAAATAAAGAATTTAATGTAAAATGTAATGTCATACATTAAAAATATAAAATACATTTTCCCTTACCACAGACATTATGAACCTTGGTAGAAAGTCATTCTACAAAGACATCCTTGCCGGCTTCCTCGCCCCTTTCCTGCCACAGATTTGTTTTATACCCCGCCCAACAAGCTTTAACTTTTGCAAAACACCCTTAGAAATTTGTCAAGTAGACCAGATCTAAGCAGGCGTTTGTTCTATGTGTAATAATTAGCACGTCAGGAAGAGAAACGCTTCTTACAAAATCACTGGAGGAGGGGGACGAATTTCGTGTTTGCTCCTGGTAAAATAAACTGTAGTTGCGGGTCTGATAATAATAATAGTTTAAAAGTATTGTTCTTATCAGGCATAGTGTGTCACTCCTCAAAGCTCAAGGGAAATCGGAACTTATTCTTCCATATGCCAAACCAACTTATGTTTATCCGAAAAGATACGAAACTTCAGTTAGAAGTAACATATCTAATAGTTAAAGGAGCAATTACTCTCGACAGAAGTTTCTGGATTTGAGTATCTCTCGTTTTATGCAGAGAAGCGTCACGTCGAAGCTACAGCCTTCTAAAAAATTGGCGGAACGATACCAATAGGGTCACAAGTCAAGAACAAAATGTCGAATCGAGTTGAGTAAAAAGATTCAGAAATTCTGCCCACATATTTCATTATTGCTCTACGGATGTGATGTATTTATCTGTCCACATTTCCGATTTATCATCTTTCGTTTGCAGATCTCACGAATTCCATTCTTTCCTTTATGGGTAATCTCCTCTGATCTACACCCAGTGGCACATTATTGGCAACTACGGCCGCAAATAACCGCTAAATCATTTTACCATCCTTGATCCGACATTTTATTCTCGACTTATAACCCTGTAAATATCGCTCTGACAAATTCTCAACATTTTCTATCTAGGTATCATATATTAAGGTTTGTGAGTGTTGTTTGCACCCTATATACACGTGTTCTCCCGTTTCCTTCCGCATCTTCTACCAATAATTTCATGATCATTTACTTTCGTTTCATTATACAGAGGTTGTTCAGTCTACATTTGGCCAATTTCGACTTATCTAAAAATTTAGAAGAATCCATGGCGCCAGGTCCGTAAGTGCTCGATGTGTTCCCTTGGTTCCTAACAATAGCACGACAGCGTAATTTCCACTGCAATAGGCTTCTCTGAAGAACTGGGAGGGGAATCTTGTCCCATTCCCTTTGCACAGCTTTCCAAAGTCCTTCCGCAATTGTCACACGCCGTTTTCCCAAAGCCCGCTTCAGCAATCCAAATCCACAATAGTTCATACCACTTGCATCTGGAGATTTAACAGGTACCTCATTGAAAGGTATCACCTGTATACTACTTGCCTCCTCCATCTCACTGTAGAATGCGAGGGACGATCGTGAGGTATGTGATGAGGCCTTGTCCATGTGAATGCGCACCAGATTGGCGTCATTTCCGTACATTGTTGGAATCTCATGCTCGTAAATCGGCCGCATGATCTGCTCCTGAAAATACTGCGAATTTATTTTGCAGTTCTTCGCCACCCTACGAATCTTCAGCTTACCTCGGTAACAGTAGCCAGTAACGACCATGAACCCTTTTGGGAAGGACTCTTTACAGACACGGACCCACCTTCTGAAGTTCTTGGCACCTTTCTCTCGGTACATGATGGCTCTCGGCTTGCCGCAGTCGGAAAGGTAAATCCATGCTTCATCGAGCGTTACGACGTACATCCACCTTTGTTTTGCCAGATGCCGTTCGGGCGTTACACTTTCGTTCCTTTTGATGGTCATCCGTGAGAAGATGGCCGCGAGTTTTCACGACTTTTTCCAGCTTGAGTTGATGGTGTAACGTCCGGCTCATAGTCCCCACAGACACGTCAAGACGATTAGCCATACACCTTTCTGTTGGCGGATTTTCTTGCATTGCCATTTTGCGGTTTCCTCTGCATGGTGGAGGTGGCCTTGGTGCATTCCCGCTTCCTAGGCAACTTCGTTGGTGATCCAAATGGTGGAGCTTCGTTGCCCTTGTACTTTTTAATAACATTTTTTTATTCCACTTAAACTGATCTTGCAACCATTCTTCTTGCACTGTTTTCTAATGACAGAAACACTAAAGTGAGCGTCATAAAGAGCCGCAACATAGCCTTCCCAAAACAGGCTTAGTTTGGGCGGCATTTTGGTCACAGAACGGAAACCCACACATTTGGAAACAAATTTAACAAAACACTCACAATGGTCCTGTTTTGTGCGTTATCATCATCCGCGCGGAAAAACAACCCCGTTCCCAGGAAACCACTGCACAACCCTGCAGGACGCCAGGAGCCAGGTCGGGTGAGTCCATTCTGCCCGGGAGGGGGAAGGAACGAAATCGGCCACACGTAGGCTGAACAACCTCTGTATATGAATATGAATATGATTATCAACTCATATTTCATGATTTCCGCAGCAAACACATGGGAATTCTGAAATGTCACTTTGGACCTTGTGACAGTTCCTTCCAGACTCACATTCCCATCCTTTTATTAACTTCCTGCATAATACAACACTGGTAATTTTACCTTATTTATTCAGAACATTGTGAATATTATTTTTGTATAGTGAAAGAGCCTAGTTTATACTCCATACGTTACGGTAGCTTGGTTTAAAACCTTCAAAAACTTTCTCTTCAGAGGCACGTAGTATTTCCTTCTATAACCAATAATAAATAATACAAAGTAACATTCTTTTAAATGGAATTTTGCAGTAGGTTAATCTGATTATTTAATTATATGGAAAGAAGAAAAAACAAGAGACATGGAAAAAATCAAGGATCTTCTTTAATTTGATTGCTATAATAACGACGTGGGCTGTTCATACACAACGGAAGTAATATAATAAAATTTTGTATGGATAGGGCTGTTACATGTTTTGAACATTTTGCGATTCATAATACTAAATAAAAATGTACATGTGTAATCCATTACTGTGACTATTAACTAAAACAGGAAGTACATTAAGAACTCTACTTAGACATTTAATTCTTACAGAGTTAAACAAATAATTTTGATCTTTTCTTACTGTATGGGTGATGTTGCACTTGAATCAAATTATTTACAATTTTCTATCAATAATAAAATAACATTAGCCTCCTGAAACTACACCTTTAATTAGGCCTATATGTAAATCGGTTATCAGAGGGAATGCTCTTATGACAATAATATTTCACATTTCACACCACTAATGGGCATAATGCAATAAGAAAAAGAAAAGACATTAAAAAGCAATGAAATTCGTATGAAAACATTCATAGCTAATAAGCCTTGAGGGGGTAGTGTGAATCAGCGGCAGAGTACATGAGAAGAAATTACACGATTTTCGCAGGCAACACTATTTATACCTGTAAGAGGACAGAAATTCACCCAGTATTTGCATTTCATATCTACTCTGAAAATTTGCCTTACTAAAATCAGCTACTAGTACTTCTGTGCTATGAACGACTTTTATGTCCATTGGGTATGAACAGTGATTAAGGGATTTCGGTGGTAGCGCACTTTTTAATTAATGCAAATTATTTATAAGTTATCCTTACAATAGTTTGATTTCCTATTATTATGTGCAAATATTCTACCGAACTTGCAAAAGCCAACTACACAAATTTACAAAACGAGACAAGAAATTTTCGAGAATCGAGACAAGACAAGAGTCCTTTGAGAACGAGATGACTTCCACAAAATTTACGACACAGGACGAGAAATCCTTATTTTTCATTGGCAACACTAGTGAAGGGTCTCTGGTTCGACCGCAGTCCCATTTTGCATCTTAATTTCCCACGTTGTATTACTATTATTATTATTGTATACATGTTTCCAATTTTGACGAAAATTCACTTTTATCCCATTCCGAATAATTAACGTAAAAATTCCACAAAATGGGATTTTCTCCACATCTTTTACAAGCATTGTGTAAAACGATCTCTTATTGCAACACACACACCATTGCCGATTGGTGTTACCTTCGCTGTTGTATATGTGATCGAATAGCGGGGATACAGACTGAATTTAAAATGATTAGACGAAATTATTCTCTTCTTTCAAAGGATCAGAATAATCTCGTCGAGCATTTAACCTTTCAATGCATAATTATTTTACGACGTCACTTTAAGTTAGTATTCTGGGCTTTCACCTAAGACTGAAGAACTTAAAAAGAACGAATTTGAACAATACCACCAAACTACAGAAAACAGCATTTGCTATCGTATCTTCCATTTTCAAATACAATTTTTAATTTTTATTTTTTCTTTATATCCGGGTACAATGTATTCCCATCCAGACGCTTTTTCAACAAGCCTAATAAAAACTTGTAAGACAAACGAGTTCTACAATCTGTCTGGCCTTTAACATAAATAGTCAGTGTTTTACATTTAAATAGACGTAGGAGAGCTTTTCAATGGACAAAATAAAATGGAACTCTTTTTAAGATATGAGCAAGAACGATGACAACTGTCTGGTTCTAACGCCTCAGTGGCAGCAACAAAGCGATACTCAAGGATAACAGTGTGTTTATTTTAATCGATCAAGTGACACAAATGTAGGTCGGGTATATGACCACTTCATGCATCCATTTACATTGACCTGCATTGTTTCTTTTTTCTCCCTTGTTTATCACGCAAAATAACACATTAAGGAATACATCCACTAGTTAAAGATTTAAAAGTCCATGTGAGACCACACAAAGAGGCATTAAATATTTATATTTCACTTAAAAGTATTTCGATGCTGCAATGCGGTTTACATTTATGAATACCATATATCAGATTTGTTACGAATTGAACATCACATCCACAACCGAATCATGTAAGATTAATCATACTACGTGTATTGAAAAAACTGTGGGAAAAAAAAGTGACTAAGGAAGACTTTTGGTCAGATTTAATGTTAAAATATTTATTGGGAATAAATGCACTTTCACATTTTGAAGAACACAGCGTATTCCTACTGAAAAACAAATATGATGGTGCCAATACTCTCTCCCAATATGTATATGGGACATCATATGGAACAGCAACGACGGGCACTATTTATATACGTACTTACAATAAACAAGAATTGAGAAGACGTCGTAAACAATTTTTAAAATAGGGTACTTTTAGGATCTTTTGGCGGCATCACATATCAACAAGTTATACAACTTGTTTTTCTTTCAAACATCTGTCCTGCATTGGCCATCGACGTCTATCTTTGAAACAGAAGTAATATGATTCCCCACCTTCTACACTTTTGTTTATGCTGTGGAAAATCTATTACAAATTCTCTTTTTGATGTCCATTTTAAGAATGATAATTAGACATAGCATTTGCAATATAATTCAGTTCCCGATCCAACAGTGGTCAAAATTTATTCTTTACACAGGAGTACCAAAGCTTTCGTGCCAAAATAATAGGTCAACCACAATAAATGTTCCATAAATCCGGAATGGTCGAAAACTTTTGACAGGTACTGTACTGTATATATCAGGCTCCCACTTATTTGGCGTGCATCAATTCCATGACTTCCGATTTTCCAGATTACGACTTAAAAATTTCCAAGCCTATAGCTATACAATGTAAAACCTACAAAAGGCGTTCAAAAAGTTTTGCTCAATGGGCTAACTTTTTTAACAGTAGCACTAGGACCATGAAATTTTGTGTGCATGCACTCATGTTCTTACGCTAAAGTTACATAACAAAAAAATCTTCTTATATTTACAGATATATCTTTACAACGGAGAAGGAGTTCCACCTGCCAACGGTCGGTCATTGAAGGCTGTACAAGACCGAAGGTCACTTAGCCTCATATTTTCGATCCTAACTGCTTCACATGTATGGAGATGAGATATTGGATCGCAGCAGTATCCAGCGATGGACTCATACATTTCAGAGTAGTGATTTCAGCCTGCTGGATTAACCACAGTCCGACAGACCATCAACTGCAGTGAACGACGTTAACAAGGACACATTGATTAACTCATCAGGAATGATAGATGTGTAACCACACGACAGCTTGTTGAAGCGACTGGGTTATCTGTGCGTAATGTTCTAACATTAATACAGTCTTTAGGTTATAGAAATTTTACTGGCTGTTGGGTGCCACATCTGTTTACAAGGGAACAAAGAATAAACCCACTCCGCCAATCACACATAGAAAATCAGAAGTACAGGATGGGAAATGGTTCTCTACAGTCTGGATGTAGCCTGTCAGATTTCTTTCCCTTTGGCCATCTGAAGGCCCACCTTCATGGTAGGCAGTTTGCTAGTGACCACGAACTCATTATATGTGTGAAACAATGGTGTAATAATCCGCGTCCAGGGTTTTATCAAAGCGCATTTACGGCATGGAAAGAACGATGGGCTAAATGTGCTACAGCGGATACATGATACATTGAGTAATATGTGTATGTACATAAAGAACACTAGTACAGTTACGAAACATTTCATAGTCGTAGAGCTACTGTTAATAGAATTACGGCTCATTGTGTAAAACTTTTCGAACGACTGCCTGAAGCTACTTTCTTGCCAGTTTCACGATTTCACACCCTAATCACGTCTTGTCCTGAGACGCAAAGTCAATCACGGCTGTTTCCATTTCCTGTTGGTTGGTAATTTCAGAAGAGTGCCATGAACTGAAACAGACAGTAATCCGAAGGGACAAAGTCAGGACTGTATGCCAAGTGTAACATCAATTCGATACCATCAAGTTCCTGAACTTTTTATTGCGTTTTCGAGCCGTGTGTGGTTTTTCGCTACCCTGTTGCAGCAGGGAGCGTTTTTGGTTTCCTATGCAGGACATTTTGGCCTAGTGCAGCACATATTCGCCCCAACTATTCGGAATAAAAGTCAGCATTGATGGTAAGACAGTTAGAAACGAACTAGAAGGTAAGTTACCCCCTTGTAGTTCCACCACGTACACAGTGCAGGATTTCACGTTCGAAATGGTCCTGTTTGAAAGTTGGCCCTCAACCTATTTTTGTATATCCCCATTTTGGAAAACACCAACTTTTCGTCACATGTGACAATCCATTTTAGGAAACGCACATCACATGGAGTTTACAGCAGTTGTTGGCATACATCCACTCTCTTCTGGGTCTAAGCTGGAGTCAACTGATGTGATCACGGCGTATGCATGCGTCAACTGGTTGGCTTGTAGAAATATTGCAAAACTTATGACTGAGATATGCAGGCTTTTTTAAATATATATAACAGAAATTTTCGGTATTTTAAATTTTTGTGACTAGATTGTTCAGTATTATTATTTCCCTGCAGTGGATTCTACAATTAAGAAAGTGCGTTTACAACATCAAGTACTTGTTTGTCCTATGTTGAGTCCGGGGCTGGTTATTTTGATTGTTTTTCTAACTGGTATTGCAGTTGTTTCCAGCAAGTATACGCTGTGCAACTACCATATCGCAAATGTAGTTTTGGTTGTCCAACCATCTTATCAAGTTCCTGGAAGTTCCACATCTTGATACTGTAGAAAAAAAGTACCATAAACCAACAAATTGATATAATTTTTAAAAAATAAAATTTTGTCATGCTTACATTTCGTTCTCTGTTCGGGAAGCAGTTTATCCTGAGCTACAGAGATTTCAGTTTACAAAATTAAAAGTTATAAACGTCTATTTTGGATATGATGTTACTTTAACATCATTACTCACAGGATTGCTACTTTCTTTAATGTTATATTGTGTCAAAATTATTGAAGTAAGAAGTTTGCAGATAGCCTTTTAAAAGTTCTCTCTCAAATTTAACAGGTCTCAATAATTGTTATACATAGTTATAACAAAGTTTTAGTTTGTTCATAGATCTTATATTTAGAACAATTATTGCTAACATTATTATTCTTTTTAGTAAAACATTTTTGGCGCTGAATGTTAACCTAATAGCTCTATAAATAAATTTGTTGAAACTAGAGTGCGTCCACCGATTTGCACTTTTTCTGTCCTATCGAATGACCAATTTTATTAGATTTTTTAGTTGATTTTGAATTTTAACGTCCTTTTCAGCGGCGAGGCTATATGAGACGGGACCTACTGATTAACGTGGAATCTGAACCACATGAACTACCGACGGGAATCGAAACCGGGTCTCCTACGCCAAAGGCGCGTACGCTAACAGCTTAGCTACGAATAAGCCCTATTAGTTTTTTTCAGGATTTTCCTTTCAGAATGCAGTAGTTAAACTACCAAGATGTAACGTACAGTTATCTTTCCTCTAAATTTGAAATATTTTAAACCTGTTTCTTTCTAAGCCTAATACTAATATATAATCATTAGATCAATACGATGTTTCCAGAGTGTGTATGACAAAGTAGTGTCAATAACTTTTACTTGACCAATGTAGAGTGCACAACAAGTTAGAATTCCTAGTATCTCGCACACATTTTTCGTAAAGTAAATAAATTATGATAGGTATTACTCAAGACTTGACACCCTCATTTACACACAAACATTGATTTTATATTCAATGAAGGCCAATCTTACCGCTGTGATTCAATTTCTACTTCCAGCCTATCAAATGGCTTGGAAACCCAACACATTCGTACAGTTATTGATAAGTTATGTATAATCCCCCCCCCCCAAATAATAATTTTATAGAAGAATAAGGAGAGTTTATAAAAGCTCAATCACAGGAACTTTTTATATTCAAATATGTGATAAGTTCTATATTGTCTATCAAATAACGAGTTTTTGAAATTCACTCCCAAAGTAAATTATCAAGTTGCCTATTGAAACTTATACGAGAATATTAGAAAGCTCTTATGATTCTACTATGTCGCTAGTAATAATCTATGAATGTACTTTTTCATGATCGAGGAATAGAGTAAATGTTGCCTTCAATAATTTTGAATTTACGTTCAGATTACTAATACAGTGAAACCTCCCAACGGACACCTTTATAATACGGACAGATATTTTTGTCCCGGCAAAAACATGTTCTCTTACGGAACAAAACCTTCCCTTTTACGGACACACTCAGATACGGACGCGGACAGTCTTTCCCCCCGAAACATTTCAATAACCTCTTCATAACGGACAGAAATTATTTTCGGTTCTGTGATACATGAACACACATACATACATGTTTCTTTTGCAACTGTACTGAGGATTCTCAGTGGACACTTGCTAAAGAGTTTTATTTAACCTTGTAGAAGAAAGAGCATGCATTTTTCGCTAAACAAAATTTAGCCCATTAGTTGATTCCTAACGCATCTTTTGAGAAGGTTCTGAGAATTTGAAATAAATGAAAAATGCTTACAGTGTGATGACATGTACTTTAAAAAAACCAGCATACACGCATTATCTTTTGCAGTATACGAATATATTAATACATCCCCCAGCAATAATATTATTTAACAGAAATGAATTTCTCCTTCATCCCTCCCAGTAACTCAAATACGTACTAAATAGAGTATTTCCATATTGAATTTTACGTTCTTACGCTCATACAAAATGTATTTTCTGTGTATTACTGCATACAATTACCGTTGTGAGAAATTAAATTTCTGTAACCTCTCTGTAACGGACAAAAATGTATGTCCCATTGGTGTCCGTTATTCAGAGGTTTCACTATATAGACAAACTTTGATAGTGCTTCATTTAAACATCCGTTTTTTTTTTTTTAAATCTTGGTTCTTTTTTGTACAAACTGACAATTAATGCACTTCCTTGTACACAATTAACACAATAATCCTAGTGAGTGATGTCTCGTCTCAAATCTCAGAAGCAATCATACGTTCTCATACTATTTTAAAAGTATTACGATACATTTACTAAAGATCCAATGAAATCCCCACTTCCCATATTACTTTCTGCGTCGATATGTCATTTTCAGCTTTAAAATAGTCAGTTTTTAATGAATTAATGTTAGAATGCAATTATTCCTACTCTAATATTTCTAACAGTGGTACCAAGTTTGGAGGATGATAGTATGGAGTTCAATATTTTTTAACCCTTAAACGGCTAACGTGAGTCCAATGGACTCATCGCGTATAATTTTTATCCAGCTGCAATTTATTTCTTACTCTATAGATGTCTCTTTATAGATATGCTATCGGTAGGTAATGTAAATTGTGAATACAATTTGGAATTGAAAAAATATACATTATGGTAGGTTTTAAAAATATATTTCTAATTTCGTAACACCAAAGGCCAACATGAGTCCAATGGACTCATTACTAAATTGCTTCATATATGTGGGTTCCCAGTGGTAATATAGGTAATTGTTATTAAATTATTAGTTATATGGCACATTTGTATCAGTTGATTCTTCTTGTGGTGCAGATTGTGGAACTGTTAGTGTATGTTATTGCTAATGGAAGTAGAGAAATGGCTGCTTCTTCAAATATTGTATAAGTAAATCGCCAGTTCTTGGGGATGAAGACGAAGACATTATCTGCAGTGAACTTGAAGATAGCGGAAGTGATTGGGAAAGTGAAGCATTAGAAGTTTCTGATACGATTAGTAATTCTGAGATTGAAGATGTTGGAAATCGATGCCAAAGTAATGAAAAGGTTTTATATGTAAAGAACGGAACCACATAATATTCTGAATCTTCTTGACCACAGAAGACGATATCTCAGAACATCATCAGCGGCGAGTAAATAAGGTTCCTTTTTCCAAATAAAATAATCGAAGATTCCTTAGACGCTCTGTTATTTTTTTATTCAAGACGATGTGTGAAGACTATCGTTTGGTATATCCATGAAGGAGCAACATGCAGATTCAGTGGAAGCCAGAATGAGAGAGAATTGAAGTATTTACTTGGACTTTTGTATACTACTGGTCGTCTCAAAGCCAAAGATAGAACTGCTATGGGACAAAAAGTATGGACCACCAATATTTCGCGGTGCGATGAGTAAAAACAGGTTCAAGTATTTGCGCATATTTATCCAATTTGATAACAAAACAACAAGAAGTGACAGAAGAAATAAAGATAAACTGGTGTCAATACGTGAAGTTTGGGAAAGAATGAACCGATGCTTGAAAACCCACTGTGACCCTGGGAAAAATTTGAATCTTGACGAACAGCTTGTTCCATTCGCAGGTAGATGTCTATTTACGCAATATATGCCGTTGAAATCAGGTAAGTGTGGGATGAAGGTATAATGAATAGCAGATTCCAAAACACACTATCCTTTTGTATGATACACTTTACGTAGGGAAAGAAAATAACCAAAAACTTGGGACAAAATGTGGTCTTGCAATTGGCGGAGTCTCGCTCTGGGAGTATAAATATATCACATGCAATAATTATTTCACACATTTTGATCTCGCCAACACATTGCTTTGCAATTGCCTTACACTAGTGGGAACACCGAAAAACAAAAGACGTTCGTTCTACCCGAATTCTTACCAAACTGAAGGAAGGAAGAGACCAATTGGCCCATGAATATCCATGGCAAAGAAATACTAATATATGACCATTTATTTTTTATGAATATGCTTGATGTATGAGCTGTTGCAGCCTATTCGTCTGGAGTACATTGCATTCTGATCGGGAGACTTCTAGAAAGGATATTTTTACTGCAATAGCGGAAAGTCGCACCCAGCCACATATTGGCAATAGACGTGCTGTAGGTCTTGACAAATCAATCCACTCTGTGGCTGCCGAGTTCAAAACTATTGACATAGGCTAATGCATGTTACCAATATAAGGTTGGAGAAAGAAAGAAGAAAATATTTTTTACTTGTGTGATGCGCGAAAAGGACAATTGCAAAGGCAAACATACAGGGCCTGCCAAAAGCATGTGTGTCCTGAAAATTCGGTTGTGGTTAGATACTGCAAAAAATGTAAATCAACAAACAAGTAAAACGAAGCATGTTCATCAGTAGTTCAAGGAAATTACGAGAACATTCCAAACCAGCAATTAAAGAGCTGAATTCCAAAAGAGCCTAAGTCAAGAAAGTATAAGCTTTTCAGGAGACGATATTTTGTGAGTTTCCATCATTCTATTTCCGTGAAAGAAAAGTAATATACGTTAAAGAAAATTTTAATTCTCTACGTTTCGTAAGATAACGGTGAAATTATCATATATAGCAAGAGTTTTATAAGTGTTTGTAGGCATGAGTCACAAAATAACTTGAAAGAATGCTGTTGACTAAGGACATTTTATACAATAACTCAGTTTTCTTTTGCCTACAACTAATTTGATTTATGTAGTTTTGGCATGAAAGCATGTTCAATTTGCGAAGATGCTGAAATGGAACTTAATAGAACCAATACCTCAAAATTGACAAAAATTGACTTAGGCTCTTTTGGAACCCACCCTTTCAATTTCATTACTTATATTGTTTCTAATAACTTACAGTACTTTGAGGAAAGCGTTTCTTGAAAGTCTAGTAGTTAGCAAAGTTGTTTCTACTAAAATTTATAATTGCATTACTTTTTAAACAATACAAGAAAAATAATTTTAATTTCCACGAGAATTTAACATCAGATGGCAACACTGACGAGATTGTAAACACTATAAGAATACGTGGTTGTTATACTTGCATGTTCCGTCGGAAATATTTAAAAATATTATACAAAATTACACTCAATAACATAATATAAGTTCTGATAACACGATATCAATAGCGTGAGTCCATTGGACTCACCTTGGCTGTTTATGTTAGGAAAATAGGTTGGCCGTTGTAGGGTTAAAAATGATATGCTTTGTTTTCAGTACATGTCTAGCGGAGACCGTACTTTTTTTTTTTTTTTTTTTTCTGAATCATATATTTCTATGGCTTCATCAGTTTCATTGGCGTACATTACAGTCTTTTCAAATGTTAAGTTCCGAAATAGATTACGAAACTTTTCTTTTTTGTATGCCTGTATCTTATTTACTTGTTTTCTGGTACTGATCCAACTTCTTGTCTACAGCAAAATTAGTTCATGCTTATCTGAAGTCTCTAGTTCTCATTTGATATTTCTTTGCTTGCTTAATCCTATCCTGCACATACTCCTGCTGGGAGACATTGGTAAATAAACGCTCAGTAATTTCATCGAAAGATCTTACACGTGCTTGCTATTCTTAGCTGCATTCCGTATGAAAAAAAAAAAAGCCTCCTGCTGTTTAATGACGTTTTATGATTCTATACCAACTAACAGATTTTATAGTTTGTCAAGTAAAGTTCGTTCTTACTTCTAAAGAACGTTGTTGAAAAGCAGAAAATTGATTTTGATTTCTTAAAACTTTAATAATACTAAAAAGCATGTCTTCAAATATGGGCTTTCAAAACTCACTTTTTTTTTTTTTCATTCCGAACCTTCTAATTCTATTTTTCAACGCTGTCCAATATGCAGTTTTTTTAAAAATACATTTAATATCTTAGATACACCGTCAGTTTAGGAAGCCAACATTGTTAATAGTAATTTTGTGGGTTCGAAATACGTAATTAGATAGTTACTTGCAGCTACTGGTGAACACAGCAACGCGTCAAAAATGTATCCATGTCTTGTCGGTGAAACATCACTTAGAAACTACAATAAATTTGCAATTAGAAAAAGACTCAAGCAAATGCTTCCTTTGGAGCAGTGGCGTAGGGAAGGGGGCCCAGAGGGGCCGGACCCCCCAAAGAGGTCCGACAAGGTACTTTGATGCTTGTAATTTTTCTATATGTACCTATAGCAGCACTCTCCCCCCCCCCCAAACACACACCCTGGCTATGCTACTGCTTTGGTGTATTGTAGTATATGGAGCCAAAACATGGGAACTACGGAAAAGTGACGAAAAAAGACTGAAGTTTTCGAAATAAGAATGTGGAGAAGGATGGAGAAAATTACTTGGGTTGAACGAAAAACGATTGGAGAAGTCTTAGGCACGGTAGAAGGAAAAATTCTCCCATATAATTCAAATGACGGATGGAAACTGATAGAGACATTCACTGAGAAGTAAGTATTTATTGAAGGATATTATAGAACACTACTGTCCAATTGAAATAAACCTGAGGGCTATAACTGTGTATATTAGGAAGGTGGAGGGCCACAGCTATATTATATTTATATATATATATACATGCAGTGTGATGTATCTAAAGTACCACCTGAAATACTAACGAAACGAGAAATGATAGGGATATATGGTTTTCGGTAAACAGTAATATCAAATGAGGCTCGTCAAACAGACGTATGGTGTGGTAGGAAAAAATATCGACAAGTTAATTTTTTGTGATGGAGCGATAGACAAAACATGAATAACATGAAATGGCACACGCGGAGAAATACAACGCCTTCATCTCATGCTTTCACTGAACATAGTAAAGGAGATATGATTATTGGAATGGTTGTCAACAGAAGTGACTCACTCGACAGCCAGTACTTCGGTACATATGCCGTCTGAGGAGTTTGACAGAATAGTCCTTCACCCAGAGCCAGTTGCAATTGCCGAGCCACGAGATTGTGCTAGTTCATAGTAGGCAGTCGTCGTGGAGAGAGTGAAGACGATGGTATTTACAAACGCAGAAAAAGCCGACATGATCCTGATCTATGAAGAAAGCAGGAAGAATGCCTTAGAAGCCTGCCGTGTGTACGCAGAGAGATATCCGAACAGACGGAAGCTATTGCCTTTTCTCTGTAGCTTTATGTTTAATTTATTTAAATGTCCTGTAATATATACAGGGTGGTAGATAACTTCACCGAAAAACTTTGGGAGGCGGTTCCTTATACGAGATGAAAGAAAAAAGTTATAATAAACATGGGTCGAAAAACGTCTCCTTTCAGAGTTAAGAACTACCGAAAATTCGAAATATTACGTTTCAAAACGCCCTGGCTTAGAAACTATGGGGCCTATCCCAAGCGACCGGTACCAGCGAAACGAACGCACCATTAGGTCTTAAAGGAGTATCCCTATACTTCAACTCCCTGTTTACAGTTTCTTTCACCGATAACGGAGGAGGGTAAAACATGGATATTTAGATAGAACACATACTAGTTCCTGTGTAATTCCTTAAACCGCTTGGGATAGGTGCTATAGTTTCTAAGTTAGGGAGTTTTGAAAAGTGATTTTTCGAATTTTCAAGGGATCATAACTCTGAAAGGAGACGTTTTTCGATCTGTGTTTATTAGAACTTTTTTCTTTCATTTTGTACCAAGAATCGCCTCCCAAAGTTTTTCGGTGGATTTACCTACCACCCTGTATACAGGTATATACCAAAAATGCCTAATGTCAAAGAAAACCGGTATTCTGAAGCTCTTCATCTA
Source organism: Thermobia domestica (assembly GCF_964235325.1). Taxonomy (NCBI): domain Eukaryota; kingdom Metazoa; phylum Arthropoda; class Insecta; order Zygentoma; family Lepismatidae; genus Thermobia; species Thermobia domestica. The sequence continues at coordinate 167,047,329 of NC_137454.1, read as the reverse complement.
TGTATTTAATGTTTGATGGAACAAACTGTTACTAAAATTAGATTTTCTTTTCCGTTAAAAAAAAATCTGAAGATGATTCCCTTCACTTACAAAAGAAACATATGAGATAGGTATGATTTAAATTCATCAACGCAATACGAAATATTAATATTTCAGCACAAGTTCCTACAAATATTAACATTTTCGCTTATGCTCTGGTTTCACGTAGCCCCGCCGTCCGTAAAAAAAAAAAAAAGGCATGCCTGTACCCTCGTACTCCACTGGAGCCTCCTAAGCGGTTAGCGTACGCGCCTTTGGCGTGGGAGGCCCGGGTTCGATTCCCGGCGGGAGCTCATGTGGTTCGGATTCCACGTTAATCAGTAGGTCCACGTCTCATATAGCCTCGCTGCTGAACGGGACGTTAAACTCAAAATCAACTCAACTCCACTGGATCCTCCAGTGCTGCAATACGACTGCAGCTTTACGTGCGCTACACTATATCTGTACCACGACTATATATATATATATATATATATATATATATATATTAGGGATGGCCAATTCCGGAATTTTTACTTTCCGGAATCCGGAAAGTAAAATCGGAAAATTCCGGAATTCGGAAAAATTCCGGATTTCGGGAAAAATCCGGATTTCGGAAAAATCCGGAATTCGGAAAAAAATCCGGAATTCAGAAAAATTCCGGATTTCGGAAAAAATCCGGAATTCAGAAAAAATCCGGAATTCGGGAAAATTCCGGATTTCGGAAAAAATATTTTTTCTTTTTGTAATCCTAAGAATTTTGTTCAAATGCAAACGAACAAATTTCCTTTTTGTAATCCTAAGAATGTATGATGCAAGTTAAGCTGAAACTTACATCCTAAAGTATACACTACTCAATGTTCCCATGGTTAATGAGATGTAGTCCAAAAGTACGATGTACTCCTAATATTTAATTTTTGTTTTACTGTGATATTGTCCAGAGGTAAGACATATATCACACTGAGATAAACAACTTGACATAATGAAGATGTTATCATACGTAGTTTTCCAGAAAATCGTGAGAAACGATTTTTTATGAAGTTAAAATATGCGTCGCTTGTTGCCAGTGTGATGCAATTGATAACTTTTATGCTGGAACAGTCTTATTATTATTATTATTATTATTATTATTATTATTATTATTATTAATCGTTTATGTACTGTAAAAGAAAAATATGAACCGTTAAGTAGTAGATTTTATCTGTTGTTTTTTGATATCTTCTAACAGTAATAACAAATTGCTTGTAAATACGCAATGATTATCAAGGACAATGGCATATTAATGTAAGGACAACTCTGCAGACTAGCAATAAACAATAAACAATAACAGATAAACAATAGTCCCCCCCCCCCAAAAAAAAAGTAACTAACTTGGGCACGTCAGAATGTTCGCGAGAATATAGGGACGCATTGAGACTAGCAAAAAACGTGGTGTAGGGCCGTACGATGGAGGCTTTAACGTTAATGTTAATGGCACCAATGAGCACTTACTTGCTCTAACGGTTAACCTCATTTTTGAAATGATTCTTAGAAGTGGGCGTGTTGGCATGCAGTTGGAGTACTAACGATTTGCGTCACTATCGAACACTAACGTAGCACTAGCGACGTTTAAAGTCGAAATTGGAGTCTGACATAAGTGGCTTGTCAACTTCACGGACATTATATTTTCCTTGAATGCGAGAATTTTGCGCCCTACCCCAGAAAGAGGGGAAAATGCGCCGGCTATATATTTGCACTGGGATGTTAGTGCCCTACAATTCAACTTATTATTGTATTGTGTAAAGTAACTTCCATTCGCACTTGAACTAGGCTTGCCTCTCATCGTCTCAGTGAGTTACTCCATCCGTTATAATATTCCGAACAAATGAAAAAAATACAATTTTAGTTCACTAAAGGGCAATCCATACAAATACAATTTTTCATTATACTACAAAATTTACAATAAACGTATAAATGACTGATATATAATTATTTATTAATATAATCAAAGAGTATAATTTAATCTACAAAAGGCTGTTTGGCTCTACCCAGATATCTCTGTTCACAATCCCTGCGAGTTGTTTGGCTTTTCAGGACACAAAATATAGAAAAGAAAATGTAAAGTGAATGTAAAATCAGGTCAGTAATACTGTATTATCAAGAAAACGATGTACAGTGTGTTTACTTGCTGGAATTACACTTCAAACACACAATTGCGTTCAGTCGTTCTTTCAGGAAAAATGTTCCGGGGGGCACATTTAGTATTCCGGAGGGGGGTCACTGCTGGTACTATTCTATTTATTATTATATTATAGACGTATTATTTTGGTCTCCTCCGAGGGGGCACTCTGAGAGCTCTGGGGAGGCCAGTGTTCCCCCAAAATCATCTCTGGAAGAAGCAGTGATTGCGTTGATCCGTTGTGTTCTTTTGGCTTATATTGAAGTTTATTCTCCCCTTATATAGCCACAATGAAAATAAATCACAAATGGCATGGTTGTGGGGGGAGGATTGTTTATGCTGTAATGTCAGCCCCTCCGAGGAAATGCGTAAGCTCCAGTAGGTTCTTTTATTTCGCAGGGCTCAAACTTCCCGGTGGAGGTACATCGCAGGCGCAATTTTCCCTGTTCTTGAGGTAGGGCGCAAATTTCCCAGACGCAAAATTCTCGACACCGTTCGAATGACCTCGGAAGACGATATCTTTTTCAATACTTTTTTTATATTCTTTTACTCGAGATTTCTTCATAGCTTCTTATTAAAATACTTACTAATATATCCTCATTTTATTGTCCTAACCAATCAATATGGGTATGTTGTCAGTAAAATATTTAGATTGATCGAGCCTCTGGTGTGTAACCACAGTATTTCATATCATGCCCCCATTAGAAATCTTGGCTAAACGAACCAATATATGTTGCCAATAAAATAGTTTAGAATTATTGAGCCCCTGGTAAATAACCACAGTATTTCGTGACAGACCCCCCCCCCTTCCTATTACCATATTCTAGCTACGTGCCTGACTCAGCTAATTCTCTACATTCTTTACCAAGCACACATTTTCTAAAGCGGAAAATGCTCTCTAAATACCTAAGCTCATTATTTTCAGCAGATGCACAGATTGGGTAACATTCTATCTACATGAATGTTATATATGTCGATTACTGGAAACCGCTTCTCGCTATCTATTACCATATTTACTATATAATGGTTAACGTTAAAACCGGAAATGGTTGATTTGTACCGCTTCCGGTTTGAATATTACATTCATCAGGGAACTCGATTCTTAACTATTGACTCTGTACATCATGGCCAAAATTGATTGGTAATCCATCAGATAGTTCTTGAGACTGTTTGTTTCACTGACGGACAGAATGAATATATGGCTATAGAGTTTTGATAAACTAAATTCGTTAATGAGTGATGATGGAACAAATATAAGAAAGGGAACCAAGAGTACCACCGGGAAAATTTTCGAACACAAAATTAGCCATCGAAAACCCACATGTCCTGGGTTAGAATACCATAGATGAAAACTCTACCACTGAGTCATCAATCACCCGCTTATTAGTTTTGTTAACTATTATATTAATATAAATTAATGAATGCCTGCTTATGTTAATTATTGAACAATTACATTGTATACTTCGTAAAGTCAAAAATTATAAATTTGTATTTACTGTACATACAGTGAGCGCAGAAAGTGTTCGTACACCTATGCTATTGAAACGAGAATGCCTGCGAAAAAGAAACAGAAAATTTAAGAAGTGTAATATCACACACAATATGAATAATGAAAACTAAGCTTTATGAATATATCAATAAAGAACCACAAAGACAAGTTTAATGGTCAGAAAGTAAATAAATTCCGTAGAAAATGTATAGAGTAGACGCAAAAAGTGATCGTACACCTGACGTACGAATACGAAACAAAGATACCACAACTGGGGTTCACTAGTATTCACCTGAGTATACACCTCTGTATAGCATGACGAGTAACAGAATGAGTTTAGTTGTGAATAGGAGTGAAAAAACTGCACGGTGGGCTGTCGAAATGGGAAGCAACCGAACAGAAACAAATGAGGAGACAAGAAAAGTAATTATTAAAGTGCATAAGAAGGGTAAGTCTTTGAGAAAGATAGCAAACCTCAGGGGCAGATCCAGAGGGGGGCGATCGGGGCCATCGCCCCCCCCACAAGAGGAAACTTTCTTATTTTATATATAAATAAACCCATCCATAACAAGTTTGGAGCTCTTAAAAGTAGCAGTATTACTGCCGACCGCCCCTTCCCCAGAAGTCCGTCCTGGATCCGCCCCTGTATAGAGTTGCCACAATCGAGTATTTTCCGCTGTATGTTTGGAGTCGTTGTCTTGCTGAACAATAAATTGTTTTCAAGAACCATCTTCTGCGCACTAGTATGGAGATATTCCTTTAATATGTTAATATACACTTTGTGGATCATCACTCCATCGATAAGGTGGAGACGACCCACTCCTGAGGCACTCATACAACCCCAGACGAGCACGGACCCTCCTCCGTGTCTTACTTTAGGGACGAGATTTTGAGGATTCATCTCTGTATTCACCTTGCGCCATACCATACGCCTCCCATTGGACTCGATAAAATTAAATTTACTTTCGTCCGAAAATATGACCCTATTCCAGAAAGAAGCCTGATCCCTTATCTTTATACTCTTTTTCAAACTTTAGTCTCTTTATACGATTTGTCTTGTTCACCCAGGGGGCACGGTGGCTCAGTGGTAGAGCGTTCACCTCTGGTGCTTGGGGTCCCGGGTTCGATCCCAGCCCCCGCCAAGTGAACTTTGTGGTGGACAAACACCGTGCTCGTGGGTTTTCTCGGGGTACTCCCGTTTCCTCCCACTTTCTTCATTCCACCATTTCACTCATCTCTCATTATCACCGTCTCCTTTAGCCTAACCGGCATAACCGTGGGACGTAAAACTTACAGATTTGTTCACCCAGAACATTTTCCTGGCTATCCGACCATGATACCCTGCAAATATTCCGCACTGTACTGACTGATACTTTAACACCGCGTGTTTCCAGATCCGTTGCCAATTGCACAGCACTACTTTTTGGAACCTTTTTTCTTTCCCTAATAATGTAACGTTTAACTTGTTCACTCAACACTCTTGGTCTTCCAGTTCTTTTTATTATTATTATTATTATTATTATTTTTTTTTTATGGTTTCGCACAGTGATAGAAACATTATACATCGCAATTATCGCCCCCCCCCCTCTGGATCCGCCCCTGACTCTATAATACCTTGAAACAGCTTCGCACACCTCCCCAATCCCCAGACATGAACCCCATAGAACATCTATGATCTGTTCTGGAGACAAGAATCAGAAGGCACAGCTTGTCTACTAAAGAAGGCCTAAGAAAAGCTATTCAAGAAGAATGGGACATAATCAGTCCCGAAGCTACAGAACTACGAACTACTACAGGTGAAATCAATGCCACGAAGACTACAGACAATCATTAACGCACAGGGTAATCCCACAAAATATTAAATAACGCAATATACTTTATAAGCATTAATTCAAGCATAAGTGTACGGTGACTTTTTGCGTTTACAAAAAAGGAATTCTCTCTTTTCTTCTGAACAAAACAGTGATTGTGTTTGTTTGGCCTTTCTCTTGTATATAGAAATAAAATGTATGAATGTGTAGTCTTAATTCTGGTTATATATATATTTTCCACCTCCCGTTCTCATGCTAGCTGTTTTCAATATAAAGTATGCACGGTGTACGAACACTTTCTGCGCTCACTGTAGGTATGTTGACAATAAGCGAATGTTATTAGAATATTTGTTGAGATTTATTTTCCTTCACTGCCTTTCGCCTGGTTAAAAAGTAGTTTGCAGTGCTTTGGAGCAGCTGCAGGTGGGAACGCGATAATGTTTGAGACATACCGGCGACTTTTTTGTGTGTGAAAATAAGACCTTCCTCATAAAGCAGTAAATAACTGCAGTAGCAATTGTCTACGTAAGTGATAAAGACATATCCAACTACAAGAAATTAATACAGCATATATAGCCTATTCATTATTGTGTTTCTCTTTTAACAGCTATTAGCTAAGGATGGATAATTCCAGAATTTTTACTTTCCGGAATCCGGAAAGTAAAATCGGAAAAATTCCGGATCTCGGAAAAATTCCGATTTTTTCTAAATTCCGGATTTTTTCCGAATGTCGGAATTTTTCCGAAATCCGGATTTTTTCTGAATTCCGGAATTTTTCTGAATTCCGGAATTTTTCCGAATTCCGGAATTTTTCCGAATTCCGGAAAGTAAATTTTCCGATTCCGGAAAACAAAATTTCCGGAATCCGGATTCCGGAAAATTTTGGCCATCCCTAATATATATATATATATATATATATATATATATATATATATATATATATATATATATATATATATATATATATATATATATATATATATATGAGATTTTAGTAAGAGTAGAATGACATTTCGTCGCCTATGTATAAACAAAATGTTCTTAGTATTTATGTTGAAATATTAAGGTTATAACCACGGCTCGAAAACTCTGATGCCAGTCGGATCGAAAATATGAATCTGGAATCTTGGTAATTTACGGCCAAAACTGTAGGCCAGTGTATCAGATTAGATTTGATGATGATGCTTGGTTTTCAGAACTGGCGTCTAGGACAGAAGAATTTTTTTTCGAACATTGGTTATAACTATACCTGAATTTAAATGCAAGTTCAAAAATACAGAAATAGGTTAAATGTTCAGTTGACAGACGAGAGAAGTACTTTAAATAACATCGTAAAACTGATATAAATATGTGTAACTTAAAACACATAACATACAGATTATTGTGGTAATATTCCAAGACAGAAAAGAAAATTAAATGTTGTGGAGAATATATGTAAGAAAAATCATTTTTCAAAATTCTCTCGTTTTTCATATTTAAAAATTTGGTAACCCCACGCGAAGGACAACTGATCATGTAAAATAATGATAGAATATGTCGGTTGCCGTAAAGATTGTTTTCCTTGTCTACGTGAATATGTTCGAAAAATGGATCTCTTTAGTCGTGCGGAAGTATCAGCAGCGTACAGCAGATTCAAAGCGTCGACTTTATTCTTTGCCTCTCGGCTAATTAGTTCGTCTTTTCAACTTTTGTACTTTCTCCAAATGCTATGCTACAGCCGAATGATCAACACTTAGTTTCTCTGCAACCTCTCGTGTCATTTTCCGTATATCTGGTTCGGAAATCCGATTCAATTCGTAGTCTCCAACAACCGAACGACGTTAGTAATCTTTCTTATTGTCCAACCGTAAGACACTACAAAAGAATTTTCTTCGCCAACATACCACTGTGTGTTCGCCCACATTGTCTTATTTAACCACCAGTTTCATTAATGTTTCGAAATGTCTGGGTTCCTCTGGGATCGAATTTAAATAGTTACGCTGAAGTGGATATTTCGGAAATCGTGTTTCGATTCCTTATTCTCTCAGGCATGAAAATACGCGAATACATAGATTCCTAATGACATATACAGGGTGTTTCAAAACAGCACCAACGACGTTTGGGAAGTGATTCCTCACACCAAGATAAGACAAAAAGTATAGACCAACCTGGGTGCATAAATGCTTCCTTTCGGAGTTATTGGCTACCGAGAACATGAAAGAATGAACTTTCGAATGATATAATGTGTCAGGTGTGATATGATAGGTATGTATCAACGTAAAAGTATCCTACATTACTTTTGCGCAACCCAACCACATAAAATACGGGGATATCGTACAATTCATCAGAATATTATATGTTTGGAAGCCTCTACGAAAATGGTCACTTCATTTTGCGCCGCGTGAGTCACGCTGGATTTAGATACGGGTCGGCACTGATCCGATTACTAAATTAATCTACCAGGACTACTCTTTGCACGATTTCCAAAGTCAAATACAGTACATTATCGACTATCCGTGTTGCAAGTACCAAGTATCCAGTCTAGTTTTAAAAAAATCGTAATAAAATGGGGAATATTTTTTAAAACGATAGCTCAACTTGTAACGTTTTCATAAATACATGACTGTGCCAAGGAGAAGCAGTATCAAGGATATTAAAAAAAAAAAGTTTTGACTCTTTTAGGACTACCTTTTCATATTTTTGTAATCATTTATCAACGGTAATCTTTTGTTTATTTTAAAATTGCATGTGCATATAACGTACATCGTATTTTCTCAATCTATGATACGCGATCCGGTGCTGGCTGATATGTATGATTATGGTAACTGCACCAGTTGAAAAGTTGAGAATACCTGGTTTATATTACATTTTCTGCGATTAAGTTAGACATTATTAAATTTACCTTAAAATATGTACAATATTGTTATTCTTGGACTTCCTATTTCTGTAATATTTTTTTTTAACGTACAGTACAATACATAACAAATATTTATAAAGTACTGGTCTGTACTAAGAGGTCAGAAAATATTAATAAGGGTAGGATTTGATATAAAAAGTGTGTTTTTAATGGTATGGGTGGGGCATAGAACTCCGGCCTTACCTTCCGCCACATTAAGCCGAATAGTCGGGAGCCTACTCTATTTACATTTACAGTACGAGACGAGACGAGAAAGAAGCCTTCGGGAATCGAGACATTTCTACAAAAATTTACGCGACGAGAGGAGAAAAATATTATTTTTCGTCTCATCTCGTGAGCAACACTAGTTACGCCACTGTACGCAACTTTCTCAGTTTGCAGAACACTTACGTTGATGACTATTTGCACATTTGGGCTAAGATTATATAAATAAAATAGGCTCTAAAACAATATCACAGTACAGTGGGCAATAAAACTTACAGAACAAAAAAGAAAAGAACAAGCAAGAATGTTTAAAAGACAGAAACATAGCTATTTCTCAGAGGTGGCTTTAGGATTTTAATTTTGGGTAGGCCTGCTCCCTCGCTTATGGATACATATATACATTTGATTGATTAAGGGCAGCAGGAAATTACTTTTACGGTAGTGAATGATGCTATTTGTTAAATAATTATCTGCCATTAATATAAACAGTGGAAAATGTATTTAGATATTCTTTATTGTATCTTCTTGAGTTTATATATATATATATATATATTTTTTTTTTAAATTGGGTAGACCCGTGCCTACCGCTAAAGCCGCCACTAGGAAGCAAACATTGTCCTTCTGCACTTAAGGCAAAAACACCATTTAGTTGAAAATATTACGGTGGGAATGCAATCAAAATGGCGGGAATGCAATCAAAATTATGAAAGCATTACAATTAGTAACGGCATGAAGTTTTCCAATATTTTGAATTATACCTAATAAATTAGTTCTAGTGTTGTTTAAACGATCTATAAGAAATTGGGGGAGCAAAAGTGAGCACCACTGAATTTATAAAATTGCTCTTCAAAAGATTCACATTATTAGTTTCTAAAATAAATCGATAAACAGTGAAGCCGAAGCCAAACACTTATTACAAAATTTGTTTAGTAACAAAAATGTCAAAGCGCGAATGTTTGAATATATTTTATGTCTTTTAAAAAAATCATGTGTTTTTTCTTGTTAGTTATTTAAACCTACCGAATACATTGAATTATGTTGTACTACTTTAATAACTACACAGTTGAAATTTGTGTTGGTTTATCTAGTGATTTATAAGTTTTGAATGTTTTCTAACGTCATTGGCTAACAAAAGACTTGAACGAGTTTGCTAAATATAAATTTACATCTTGAACCAATACTCTTTCAACACATACTTTAATTTACTGTGTCTGAGGTTATTCTACCAGAGGTTACCTCACAACTCACAATGCATACTTACACACTTTATCACAACGTAAACAACAAAAGAATTAATTCAATGAGGGCGTTTCACTTTACGGTAATAATCTTTTGTATGTTACATGAAGCAACTGCAAATAAGTCACATGTAAACACTTTATACATTCTGATAACTTTTGAAGATACACAGCTATTTTAAAAACTGTGTTTTGGTCATTCTTCACTTTGAATTTGGTAACAGCAGCGTGCAAAATGTTTCAATGGGAATACATCTTCCTGAAATTTACAGAGAACGTGATTTTCTGTAAATTTTAGTAAACGTATTGTCATCGGCCTATACACACATACATCGACGTTTCTCTATAAATAAATTGTATAAGAGGCCAGTAACTACAATATAAATTACATACGCGTGACTTTACTCCCACTGATAAATTTGACGTCATTCCAAGCATTAAAGGGGACTTCTAGTTCATAAAAAGCTTGGAGAACCGTGGTTTCATCCCCATTATCCACTTGTATCAGATTACAACTTCAGGAACAAAAGTCTCAGGCTTTGTGCATAGTAATTCATATTTGATTTCAAATAAGCGTTACTCGCGGTATTTGTTTCAGTTTGCATGCAATTTTCGGGTTTGACACTCCATTCTTTAGTGCTCGAAAGATTTAAGGCAGTTTGATTAAAGTGCATAAAAATGAATAACAGTAATAATAAAATGCAAAATATAATTTAAAAATTTCATATCACTTTTTAGCATTTACAAAATTCTAAAATTCAAAATAGCCGTAAGTGGTTTCAATAAACCCTTTCTCGTTAAGAAGTACGTCTGTAAGGTCCTTATTACTTAATGTAAACAGCTCAACAATATATTTAATATATATATATATATATATATATATATATATATATATATATATATATATATATATATATATATATATATATTCTTAATTATAGCGTTTTGCGCGTACGAGCAATCATAACAAATTTCATTGTAAAATTCTACAAACAACCTTAAAATATATCGTGTGAAATTTTCTCGGTGAAAATAATAATAAAGTAACGGATGTTAAACGGCAAAGGAATCTCTCTCTCTCCCTCTCTCTCTCTCTGTGTGTATTCAAGGTAAGCTTGAGGAGTACCGTATTGTTCCGAATATGTCGACCTTTTTTCCCCCTCTAGAATTCTGCTTAAAAATTATGGTCGACCCATATGCGAAGTCGTTATATTCGGTCTCGACTTCTGGTATGTTCAGATCGACTCAAATTCAGAACAATGCGAAAATAGCGAAATCTGCATTCTCTGCAGATGTTTGTAGATGCTCTTATGGAACTCTAATAAGGGGCCGCGGTGGCTCAGTGGTAGAGCGTTCACCTCTGGTGCTTGGGGTTCCGGGTTCGATCCCAGCCCCCGCCAAGTGGACTTTGTGGTGGACAAACACCGTGTGCGTGGGTTTTCTCGGGGTTCTCCCGTTTCCTCCCACTTTCTTCATTCCACCATTTCATTCATCTATCATCATCACCGTCTCCTTTAGCCTAACCGGCATAACCGTGGGACGTAAAACTCAAAGATTTCATTTCATTTTTGGAACTCTAAATTATTTCACGTTGTAAGAACCTTCCCTTAGCAGCTATATGCATCTGAGTTCTGTTTTCTCCTTTATTATTTTAAGTCATTGTTAGTTGATTTTTGTCGTAAATAGGTTTCTTTATAGAAAGACGAAGTGTTTTGCCATCTATCTTTGCTGGTGTCTTTTCTGTAATCTGATTTATAGTCAATGAATGTGTGCTTTATGCTCCAAAAAGTGGTATGCAGATCTCTAGTAACATTAAAAATGGATATCAAAAAATTTGATAAAGTGGAAATAAGGGATACACAGCAAAAGCAGTTGAACCAGCAAAAACGAAGATTTTACGATGCAAATTTCAAGCTCGTGGTGGTGAAATATGCAGAACGACACAACTGTGAAACGTCCAGACTTTGAGATGTCTGAGAAAAAAGTAAGGGACTGGAAGAAAATTGCACAGCAACTAGAGGAACTTTTGTGCAACAAAGAAGGCTTTTCGAGGCTCGAAGTCCGTCAAATTTAAGAATCTGGAAGAACAAATTGTGGCGTTTATTACAGAAAAGCGTGATCAGGGTCTTCCTGTTACACGTGAAGTTATTCACCTTAAAGCTTTGGAACTTGCACATGCAGCCAACATCCAAAATTTCAAGGCTAGTTTAGGATGGTGCAGGAGAATGATGAAAAGAAACGGTCTCTCTCTGCGAAGACGGACAACGTTGGCACAACGTCTTCCCAATGATTTTGATGAAAAGTTACTTAAGTATCAACGTTATGTGATAAACTTAAGAAAAACTCACAATTACCCTTTGGAACAGATTGGAAATTCAAATGAAACTGCAGTTTACTTCAATATGCCGACTAAGGTGACAGTTAATGCTAAAGGAGCAAAGTCTGTTCCGGTTAGAACAACTGGAAGTGAAAAATGCGTATTACTGTACAGTGATGATGTGTGCTTTAGCTGACGGAAGGAAACTACCACCTTTCGTTATCTTGAAGCGTAAGAATTTGCCGAAGGAAAAGTTGCCGGACGGTGTTATTGTGCGTGCTCAGGACAAGGGATGGATGACGGAGGAACTGATGAACGATTGACTGGAGGTCATTTGGAATCGACGTCCAGGAGGTTTGCTGAAACAGCGAGGGATGCTGGTGCTCGTTGCTTTCCGTGGGCATGTCACTGATGCTGTCAAGAGGAAGCCCGAGAATATGAACACTGATTTGGTCATTATTCCAGGAGGAATGACATCACAACTTCAAGTCATCTGACATCAATCAACTGACATTTGACATCAATGTTGTTGTAAACAACCAGTTTAAAGACAAAATACGATCCTCGTACACGAATTGGGTTCTTGAGGGAAACCATCCCCTAACCCCAACAGGAAAAATAAAGAAACTGACGGTATCACTTCTTCTGCAGTGGATCATCGCTTCATGGAGAAGTGTATCCAGTGAAAGCATCATCAAGGGATTCAAGAAGTGTTGTGGGACGATGCAAATGATGAGCAAAGTCATACCATTTCACGTGAGGAAGAAAAAGATAGTGAGAGGTCAAGTTACAGTGGAGAGGCAGACAGTGAGACGTCAAGCGAAAATTAAGAGGAATATTATAGCAGGAAATCAATTGGAAGTGAGTAAAACATGAAAGGAAGTCTTTAAAAAGGCAAAAAATGACAGTGATGTGACTGAATTACGCTAAACACACTACTAACACTACCTACAGTACGCATACATACATACATAATATTGTATACTGAGGTTTAATAAAATTTGTAAAACGTTCTGTATTTTCTCAACAAAAGTTGTTAATTACACAAAGAAAAAATAGACTTATATTCGGGTACATATTTTTTTTTCTCTGAAAGGTCCCAAAAACAAAAGTCGACTTATATTCGGAACAATACGGTATATATATAGGATATTCCATGTGAAATCAACCAATGAAATGGCAAAATCTGACCTGACGATCTTAGATTTTTGTAAAAATTGGTGTACAGTGGGAGATGAAAAATCCCAAATATTACCTCTCTCCTCCTGAGTGTCCCCATACAGAGTGTTCAAAAATGCCGAAAAACGGCATTTTTTTTTTTTTGTTACAGTGATTATTAAAAATTGTCATAAAATGGTTAATATGTGCACTTGAGACGTGGAATAAACACCATTGGAAAGATTAAAGATTGCTCTAAAAGTTGTACTATATTAAAAAAAAACCTGTAAAATAAAAAATATCACTTCAAAAATTCAAATTAAGATTTGAATTTCGCATAGAAATGTTCCTCTGAATTTGTTCAAAATTGTCCAGATTGTACTCTCATGTGTGTACTAAAACACCACAAAGTTGCATTTTGGGCACTCAATGGGATCCGATTCAAAATTCAACATAAACAAGCATTGCACGATATTGACCATGTGAATATCTGGGTTCAGATCGATAACGATTTGCCTGGAGCTATTTACCTGCAGGATCAAAGGAATTTATATTCAATTTCATTTGTTTCTTGATGTATTCATTTCAATTTACACAATTATCCATCTTTTGAGTTATTTAGAGAGGTATTACGTTTCCAAACAGTACTTAATACAGGTCATTATTCTTGTTAGTCAGTATGGATGTTTCCAAATTTATGTTGGCTACATTGCTACATGTTATTTTCATTCCTTTGTTTCAGGATTGCTATTACAGAACATATTATGAAAGGGAGGGATATATTTTCCTCCCTTTCACAATATTTGCATCAAATGTGTTATGAAACACAGTGACACTCCTCACAATCATTTCACACACTTTCAGCACAAACAATTAGTCAATAAATTCTTTTTCCTATTTCAATTATCCACTTCCACATATCTGTGACAGTGCTAATCGTTCAGTTATATTCAGTGTCTGGCATTTTAACAGCATATAATGCAACTTGACACTCTATTACCAATATAATAAATAGTTGGAACTATGCTAAAAATAGCTCCTTTTCAAGGCATGTTACCTCTTGGATTATGACAAACTGCATTAGATTGATTCATCTGTTTCAAATTAAACTTCCATGGGTTCTACTGATCAACAATGATATATATATATATATTTTTTTTTTGAAAATAAGACTAAGTTGATTACAGTATTTTAAATAAATATTGAAGGGATACGTCGAAAATTTTAACATTACTTTCCAATAAATGTAGGTTTTTTTTATTTTTAATTAAAAAAAATGTAAATTTCAATAAACGCCCATATGTATTTGCTCGATATATTATATACTTGTATTACTAACTGAACCATATCTTAAGCGAGTGTAAATCCATTTAGCTACTCTATTAAGGATCGTATGAAACATTTGGGGTCTGACTTTGTTCTGAACACAAATCGTAATTGTGTTTTGCGAACCCATGCATGCCTCCATCGACTTTACTTCATTTTCAGCACTGTGTTCTATCAGCAAAGCAAACTTTTAGGTTGATAAGTCACGCGGGAATATGAACAAGATTACAATATATGCTGTGACGTATTATTCTTCCAATCAATACAACAAAGTGCATTGACTTTACGAAAAAGAAAAACAACGCCTTGAGCTACATGGCACGCAATTCTTCCAATCTCTCTATTATAAAACATATAGGAACTATTGAAAACTTACGTGATTTGTCACGTGGTGAATTGCACATTTATTGACATTAAAGAAATACGTTATTTGAGGATGCTGCAATAACGAACTGTCCACATCCACTACGTAATTTGCATTGGTTTCAACATATATCTTTTCACTAATGTTCCGACATAAGTGACTGAACACCTAATGTAGACAAGATTAGAAAAACACAATTCAATTATATTTATGATCAGTTTATTTTTAATTCCACATGGATAGATTAATAGTATATTTATATGAATAATTTTGTATGAAATTTCCATCATTCTAGTAATGATCAAGAAAACGTATGAATTATTTAATCTCCGCCTTGCATGTAGCAAATGACATGACAGAGTGAAATCATGGAACAATACGTAACACTGGAATAGTTAGATACTGATGGGGGGTAACAAAATATCACCGACTCGAAGCCAGTCAATTTCCCATAGAAAATGTTTTAATTTAATGTTCTTTCTTGTTCTTCATCGATTTTTCTGACAAAGGTAGGTCACTATACATCGTACGAGTTCAATCAATCCGGATCAAATTTAGTATGGTGGTAGGCCTTGACCTACTATACAGTGGTTGATTCATTTAGATTTTGCCGAAATTGAATGCGTTACTTACCTAGGAAATGCAGTGTTTCCACCACCGGTTTTGTTCGATCTGCAGCCTACCTCTATTGACTATCGGAGTTTTCATTGCAAAAGACTGCGTTGCACCTGAACCACGAGTATTACCTCCCACTTCTCTTTACAGGCTTTCAAACAGGCCGGAGACTGTATGGACTCGACGATGGGACAGGCGTTGTTTGAGGAGTCCGAAAGCAGACTAGTCCATCGGGCTGGCATATGAACTTTTGACAGGGATGTCAGAGAAAGAAATTGACGTTTTTCAGTTTCCTGTTTCATACGCCGATAGAATTCCAGCGGTTTTTGCTGTGTAGCTTGATCCCTTGCCTTGATACAGTTCATGTCTTGATCCGTACAATGCTGGGATTTCATGCTGTATATTTGAGACAAGACATGAGTCTGGTAGTTCGCAGCACTGATTTTGATGTTTCACTCCATTTTTCGGAAACGCAGTTTGCCCCTTTACAAAAAAGCCACAATCATGATCTCTTTTGGGTGGTGAAACTCTTTGGGCACTGGCGAAAGAACAAGCATCGGCCCTTGGCGTCAACAGGTCTATATGTAATAGCACGAACTTTACTACGTCTGTGAAGTAAATCCACGCTTCATCAAAAGTCACAATAAACTTCCACCGATCATCTGTGGGATGATCTTCACACGGCCTCCTACAGTTCCTCTTTCGCTCACAAGCAACGTACAGAACAAGGCAGGATCAAATCCGACTCAAACTTCGCCCAGAGAACACATGATAGAAAAGAAGAAAAAATGCCAAATTGGAGCTGCCCCCATCCAGAAACACCGGAGATATGCTCCGCAACATAACGCACCACGCGACAATATGATATAACGTCAACGTCGCAAGATACCAGTTTATGTCGAAAACGCAAAGGATGGGCAGCATCAGGATGATATCAAGATATTTGATATGCTATACCACTGACTTCGAGGCCATCTTGAAAACCACGATCTCGGATATAGCGTAAAGTATTGAAATGAGAAGCGGCGTGTTTGATATGTCAATGTAAGGTAAAATGCAAAAGGAAAACCAATAATGTAGCCGCGAAAAACATGGGTGTAATGGTGTTGACAAGACTCGGGCAAAACAAATATATATTCGAAGGACAGAATATATAGGGGAAGACCCCACGACAATGGTACGCCACAACTAACTGCAACAGTGTCTGTTCATAGAACTGCATCCGCCTTGACAGATTATGCATTTCGAGGATATTGGGATTCCGTTTGGGACACTGAAAACCACAGTTGCAACCCATTTGGAGACTACATAAACTACAAAGGACTATCTCTTATGGAACAGCAAGCGTAGGAGATATTATCTTGGATTGGTGATCTATGGCACGACCTACCTGGGATTGAAGCCCACTCCTGGAGAACGTTTTGTACCTTTCTTGTTCAATTTTCTTGCTGTTTCGTGTAAACAAAGGACATTTCGGCCCACGTTTGTTTAAACACACTATCTGAAACAAAGTGTTTACGGATGAAAAAGCCCAGCCATGTTCTTGATTACATTTCTTTACGAATGTTTCTTTTCCTTTTCGCGGTTTGCTACACTGTTTCGCCACAATCCCAAACAGTCACAATATCAGGAAAAGGGAGCGTTCTGCATTGACTCGATTAGTTCCATGAGTTGTTGCAGTCTCCCACATAAACGGCTATCTTGCGACGTTGACCTTATATTGTCGCGTGGTGCGTTATGTTGCGGAATATATCTCCGGTGTTTCTGGATGGGGGCAGCTCCAATTTGGCGTTTTTTCTTCTTTTCTATTATGTGTCCTCTGGGCGAAGTTTGAGTCGGATCTGATCCTGCCTTGTTCTGTACGTTGCTTGTCAGCCACATGACATGGTTAAAGGGCATGCACACTGCTCCTGCGATTATGAGGTGTAAACCAAGTGTGAATGGCGCGGTTAACTGTCGCCAGCGATGTGCGGTATTTGCTGGCCATCGCACGCTGTATGTGGATATTTTCGGTCGTCACACGCAATAACGATGGGGTTTTATCCACGGAATGCCGATTTCCATCTGCTCGCGTCGGTGTGGTGAAGCTAGTACTCTGTGCGCATATTTCCTTATATTACGATTCACAGTGGCACGACATACATGAAAATTGCGTACTTTACACATTTCTACGATGCGCGACGCCGTAAATTTAGCGTCGGAAAGGGCCACAATGAACTCCTTCCAGAATCTGTTCAGTTTCGGTGGCATCAGACTAGGCTCGACCACACTGTAAAATGTTCTTAGAAATATGTAACCTCACACATTGAAGTCATGCAGTATTTTCAAATTAAGGAAGTTAGGAGTACAGTAATAATCATTGCAGGATACTGAATGAGTCTACAAATTAAACAACAACCGTAAAAAAAAGATACATAAACATAAAACAATGCTCTTAAATTGAAGTACAAAGGAGAAAAGTTTTTGGTAGAGTAAAATTAAAAAAAAAAAAAAAAAAAAAAAATCGAGTAAAATTAAAAGCACTGGGCGCAATTTAATGTTCGAAAACTTTAGCCCTCAAGCTTAGGAAAGATACCGAATTACCCTTAGTTCATTTCTTTATTTTTACCTCTCCTCCCATACACAAAAGCTTTCCCTTTTTAGTAATTTCTCCCTTCTACTACAACTTGTACCATATTGCCCAGGATATATTATTTTCTAAAATAATGTGCTAGTATAAACAAACCGAAATATCCTTGCGCTCTTCGTACAATTCTTGAACGAAACTTTGGACAAATGATACAAGATTACAATTAGATAGGTTACAGAGACAATGTCTAATTTTTTTTTTAAGTGTCTGAGTGTTCTACCTCGAAGATAGAAGATATATTCCATGCATAATAATAATAAAATCAATTTATTAAGTACTCACCTTAACTAATTCCTTCAATCTTTCCCTGTTGTACGTGCATCCGATTTCCTCTCCGAGAAGGCGATCCAATATGAGTGAGATAGGATAGGAAAGAGGGAAAGTAATTAACATAAACAGTTTTGTTATATACACTGTCTTAGCACCAACAGCCAGTCCATGCCGAGAACAGAGGGCTTGCGGAATGATCTCACCGAAGATTACAATAGCCAGAGTCGACAGGATAACAGCAATAAGTCCAGAAGTCAAATCATCCATAAGAATAGTAAGTGTAGAATTTACCAACACATTTCCTAACAATAAACTGCACAATAAATAATTTCCATGATTTCGTAGCGGCATTATCGCCTGCGCATACTTTCTTTCCGCAGACGTACCTGTAGAATTGATAATTTTAAGTTCTGTTCTGTCCAGTGCCATCAATCCAAGATTGAGACCGGAGAAAAGACCGGATAACACTAATAAACACACTATAATACAAATCTGGAGCCACAAAGGAAGTAGTTTCTCGTATGAACGCACCTGAAGCCACGACTCGGATCCTTGGTGCTCCCATTTTCCTCCTTGCTCTCGAAGAAGACAAAAATAAAACTCTTGATGCATAAGAGTCATGGAGGGCAGCTTAAGAGTCACCAAAGCAGAGTACTCAGTCACATTTTGAAGCTGAAATAACAAATAAATGAAATTAGCGGCACAAGTACTAACTCATAACGAACATATTATCGTACATGGAAAAAATGTACTTATTATTTTCTACGATCCAGATAAAACTGGCAACCGGGGAGAAGGTAACGAATAACAATAAATGTTAGCTAGTAGTATAGATTTTTCATGTACAGACATAAATAAATAATCTATTCCAGCAGAATAAAAAAACTATTAACTACATTGGACTGGCAACGAATTACATACTTCTTAACCCTTTTAAATTACGGCTCTTTTAAAGGTAAATTATAGGTTTTCAGTCAAGCAGCTACAGCATCATCCCTATTTATCCTAGGATCATAGTTCGTACCTTATTCTCTTCAGAATAGAACAACCTTTCATTCATCTTTCCCTCTCATATCCCTGAAGCGGGAAAATTTT
The DNA here is from genome assembly GCF_964235325.1 of Thermobia domestica. NCBI lineage: Eukaryota > Metazoa > Arthropoda > Insecta > Zygentoma > Lepismatidae > Thermobia > Thermobia domestica. The sequence goes on along the minus strand of NC_137454.1, from coordinate 167,027,741 downwards.
GAGTGAAATCGAGATTTTTCTGAATATTTTAAAATTTTGATCCCTTCTAAACCCCCTGTGCTAACGCAAGACCTTAAAACCAACTGAAAAATGCTAACGGGTGTACTAAATGCGTGTACAAAATTTCAATCTTCTATCTTGAATAGTAAGAGCGGGAAATAATATTTACCAGTGAGCTAAGAACATCCCCACAATGCCACAATGACCCGGATATAATATTAAAATTTCCTGAGAGAACCCTATTTATCCTAAGATCATGGTTCGTACATCATTCCCTTTAGAACAGAACAGACTTTCAAAAAGATAACACTCACATGTTTCCATCATGTATCTAAAGGCGGGAAAATAATGAAAAAGATACTTTTTGTTTAAAAAAAATCACTTTTTTTTTTTACCTTTTTGCCCGTCTGGACCCCTCTGTTTTACCGCAGAGATCTGAAAAAAAATCTAAAAAATACTACGGGGTGCGCTGTGTGTGCGCGAAATTTCAATCTTCTAGGTGAAAAAGTAAGCCCGCCGAAAAATAATAGGCATAATAAAATATTAAGTTATGACGTCATCACTCCCTACCCACATGTAATGGGTCATACAATGCCTCTAGGCTTGAAAAAAAAAAAACTCGAAGTAAAAAGCTTTATTGGTACTTTTTTAATCGCATAATGAAAATTCTACCCTATCGCCTAAAAATAGGTGATATAATTTAAAAGGATTCATGGTATAAAATTTAACTTTTCTCGATAAGTACGCATGGGAATTTACCCTCAAGCACGTAATTTTGTTAGCTTGATTTGATCTATCAACTAATATATCTCTTATATAATAATTGAACAAAAATTAAAGTTTAGGAGTTAATCATAACAGTGAGCCAAATCTCATTACTACACTGTATATTGTCATCCTGCTAGTGGTACGATCATTACTGTATACTTCAATAGGTACATCTTCATAGGCGGCGCGATTGTCGTACATTTCTTGAAATACACATATGAGCATTTACACTCATTATAATTTTGTTTAATTCAATGAGATTCATCAATTGGTATACATCTAAACATCAGACATTTTTCCCCGTTAAACGCCAATAATATTTTAGACTAGTTTTAAAGTTACCTATCTATAAAAAAATGTATACCAAGTAATTAGGAGCTGGGATGGCATCACATTTATAATCTTAGGAATGTTAACGCATTTCAGGCCATAGACAAGAAGTATTCTGACCTGAGATAATGACCACTAAAATGCCAATAGAGAGCACTTCGAGCTGATGCAATATCTGAAATGCTGTTTGCGTCTTTTGCTTTTTAAATTGATTGATTTGTTACTTTAAATACTAGACGAATATTATTGAAACAACTTCTTTCAACTGAGAGTATCATTCCTTTTCTATTAAGTTTATTATTATTATTATTATTGTAATGATACTTAAGAGAGTCCAGTTATGTGTGTGCGTGTGTCGTTGGATGAACAACTATTTTATAGTCTAACTAAACTTTATTTTTGCCCAGCACAACAGGTCGGCGCAATTTTTCTTCATACTGCACAAAATACAATCATGTTGCACTTATTTATTTTTATTTATTATTATTATTATTATTATTATTATTATTATTATTTTGAGCTGTTTGTACACATGAAACCACAAAACCTTAGGAATATTTTCCTTCATATTGGGCTGGAAAAAGTTGTTAGTATTTTCACATCGCCTCGCATCTATACACAATTCCTTATGTATGAATATTTCCTTATGTACGAATATTTACAAGTAGAAAATGAAATATTTCAATTTAACATTTCACGATTATCGTCTTTAGGTTAAGGAGACGGATGATTAAGGCAAGTGAATGATGGTGGGAATAACTGGTGGAACGGGACGGTAGTAGGAAACGGGAGTAGCCCGAGAAAACCCACGGACACAAATGTTGTTCATCACAAAGTTACTTGACTGGTGATCGAAGCAAAGACCCCACGCTCTGGAGGTAAGCGTACTACTACTGAGTTACCGTCCCCCATTTACAAGTAGAATGTGAGTTGATGTTCGGAGTATATGAGTAACCGTTAGGAGTATTGCGTCACAGTTAGGACTGTGTATGTCACTGATAGAAGTAAAGAAAAAAGAAACCATAGAGAACGTTGCTGCTTAACAGTGTATTTTTTTTACATAGCCTACACAGTTAAAAATATATAAAAAATTTGTTCCAGCAGAACAAAAACTATCAGTTGTCAATGAAGACAATGTCAATCAAAATACGTTTTTATCTATTTTCTCGAAAACTACACATGAAAATTTACCTTCAAGCATCTAATTTTGTACAGATCGATTTGATCTCATCTTTGGACCTCTGTCCACCCTACCCCCGTAACAGTTAATAATATTGTAGAACTTTGATTCTTACTCATACAAGAAGTCATACAAGAATTTAATTCCTTGAGGATATGCAAACTACTGTGTTGTGTAACAGTTCACCTCTGGTGCTTGGGGTCACGGGTTCGATCCCAGCCCCCGCCAAGTGGACTTTGTGGTGGACAAACACCGTGTGCGTGGGTTTTCTCGGGGTTCTCCCGTTTCCTCCCACTTTCTTCATTCCACCATTTTCATTCATTACTCATCATCACCGTCTCCTTTAGCCTAACCGGCATAACCGTGGGACGTAAAACTCAAAGATTTCATTTCATTTTGTGTTGTGTAACAAATTTACATGTAAAACTGCTCATTGCTTTATTTGACTTAATTTAGGAAATAAGTGGAATAACTCTGCAATTTAGTAAAATGTGTCGTTTTACGCTGTAAAGTTTATAAGGTGTAAAAGATTAAAAAACTTTAACTTGACAGTCCTTGATATATATTCTCAAAATAAAGATGAGCATCGGAAGAAACTTTCAAGTGAAAACAAAATGCTTAACACATTTTAAAGAAAATTTAACGTTATTTTCAAGTCTCTAATTCTGTACTGGTGTAGGAATATAGCGACACTGCTCGATTTTATTCTAATGGGTTTATCCACAGATTACAAGGATAATATAAATCACGAAACTTATACGTATTTTAAAGGGTAGTACAACAACCTGAAATTCAACCATATTATTAGCGTTTACGGAATATAATATTGTCCAAGGATGAGACATCTCACTGCTAGTGTTGCCCACAAGATGAGACGTGTCATTAAAAATTATCGTCTCGTCTCGATTTTCGAAAAATGTTATCTCATCTTTTATAATTAAAAAAAAAAATGCTTTTTAGGCTAGATATAACACGAAAATGCTACTTTGTATTTCAAAGTTCATAGAATATTCAAGAACAGAAGAAAAAAATAAGTAAATGGTTTCTTATGTACATACACTGAGTTTTTTCTTTTCCCTAGTATGATTGAAAATACAAGGTAACCAAAAAAGTTCTTGTCCCTTTTTACATCCCATTAATCATGCATTCACAGAGAGGAAACGAAATGACGTACGTGCCTGCCAAGGGATCGAAAGTTAGTCTGACCATAGATTTTCAGTAATATAGGCACGCTGCGCGCACACGGCAGCCATTGCTTGTTCACTGTCGAAGAGAAATGGAGGTTATCGAAGCAGCTTGTTCGCGTATGTTTGTTGTATTAATTTAAAGTGGCCCTATCAGCTGCTGCATATGTCAGGCGTTTGGGAAAAACGCGTGACCGAACGCACCCAGGCATTGGTTCCACAAACTCGGATGAACCTCGCAGTGGACGACTACATGCATTGAAAGACGAAGCCCTGAAAACAGGCATCGAGGAGGAAAGTAGTTTAACGTGTAATGAAATTGTAGAAAGGTTCCATGTTTCCGTTGAAACAACCAGACTGCACCTGCATGGGATAAGCAAGTCATACAAGTTACACAAATGAGTACCCCACACATTGTCGGCAGCCACCAAGGAACAACAAGTGACAGCCCGTTTGTTCTTCCTCACTTGGCATCCGAACACACCTTTGATCACTTGCCCACTGGTGAACAAAAGTGGGAACTCTATGACACTCCGAAGCGTACCAGACCACGAGACCCTATTCCCCACATCTTAAGACCACCTCAGCACCCACAAAAGGTTATGCTCTCTGTAATGTGGAATTTTCGGCAAGTACTGTATTACGAGCTCCTTCCACCTGGTCAGACCATCACTGCTGACCCCTACTCTTAGCAGTTGCAAAGGGGTGCATCGTGCATTGCGATAGAAGGAGCTGGCATTAGTGAATCGCAAGGGTATGCTGTTCCTGCACAACAATGCCAAGCCACATGTGACAAAGAGGACACGGGAGATCCTTCACAACTTGTCTGGGAGAAACTGTGCCATGCACCATTTTCACCGAACCTTGCACCACCAGATTACCATCTGTTTCATTCCCTCGACAACCACTTTCTTGGGAGATCCTTCGTAAATGAGGGAGGCCTGAGGAACGCACTCACAGACTTCTTTGCATCCATGACTGCCGTGTTTTATCACCAGGATATTGTGCAGCTGCAGGAACATTGGCAAAAGGTGTTGGATGCTGATGAAGATTATTACTTCGAAACTTAAAGGTACGTACCGTCCACTGTATTGCTCTTTGTTTATCATAGCTCTAGAACGGTGAAAACATTTTTGGCTATATTGTACTACTTAATCTGCAATTTACTACCTGATATAAATAAAAGTTTCTTCATTTCTGCAATACGACTAGGCTATATGTGGGTTTTAGTAGCAGTAGAATGACATTTTGTCGCTTGTGTATTAACTATTAACTAAAATATTACACTTACAACCAGGACTCACAAGCTCCTGGATGTTAGCTCGTACAGGAAATACGAGTCTAGCACATTGCTCATTTACGGCCAAAACATGTAGGGGAATGTATCAAATTATTATTATAATGCTTTGTTTTCAGAACTGGCGTGCAAGTCAGGAGAACATTTTTCAAACATTTGTTATAACTAGACCTGAATTGTAAATACAGACTCAAAAATACTAAAAGAATTAGGTTAAATGTTAGGGGACAGATGAGATGAGTGACTTGAATGATAGCATTGTAAAATTGATATAAATCTGTTTGAACCTGAAACACAACATATATAGATCACTATGGTAGCATTCGGTACCTTTCTGTTAGGCCTAATAAGCTTCCAGCACTTTGTAGCACATTTTTGATCTTTCTTTCATCTTTAGGCAGAATTGGATTTCCTACTTGATGGTCATTCCACGCATATTCGTAGTTTGAATATAATCAACTTAGAAAGAATCAATGGTGTGAAGATTGTGAGTTTACCGCCTCACACTAGTAATAAACTTCAACCACTTGATTTGTCATTTATGGCACCATTAGAAAGATTTTCTTCACAGGAAATTGAAAATTAGCTGCTGAAAAATAAGTACATATGCTTAAAGGGTATCGATGTCGGACTTCTAATAGATCGTACTTATTCTACAGCTACAACTATTGAGAATTGTGAATTCTACAAATGTAGACTATCGCCATTTGAACCGTTTGCTTTTACTGATGACGACTATCTTTCACTTCACAAGAAGAAAACGTAGTTGCTGCTAATGTGGATCAATTAGCTTCAACATCTGGTGTGACAACTCATGTCTGTACGGATCTCAACCGACAAAGCTCTGGCTCACGAAAATGTATACGTGATACAGCAAATCATGTATATTAAATACCAGAAATACAAGACGTAATATAGCAACAATGGAGATAGGCCCCTCTAGAAAATTTTCTTCGGGCGCCCCTGGTAAATATATATCTATATTGATATATTTTTGGCACCGTCCATGTGAAACTACAGAAACATTCTAATAAGGATCTTACGCAACGAGAACTGCATGTCATTTTGCTGTTATGACAAATAGTTGTACAACACGACCAATATATAAACTCGAGGTCCAAAGAAAATTTACATATTTCACGACACCCGTATATTTTCCGGATTTTAAATTTTCATAAAAACCGTAAAACCCGAGATTTAAAGACTTTTAAGTTAAATTCCGGGAGAGAAGACAGACGAGTCTTCTATATTCTATTCTGGTTTATTCAACAACAGCACAGCACAACTTAGAATCAGTATAGTAAAATCTGACAGTCCTATAAAAATATGATATACACCATGCGTTAGTTCGCTGACTGATAATTCTAATCTCGAGGATGGTCTCGTATATGATACGGGTATTAGTAATTTCAATCATACCAAATCAACAAAATAATACTCTTAAAAACATAATTCATGAGAGAAATGAAATTCTGGAGACATGAAATTGTTTTTTAAGTAAAACGAAATGAAATGCTACGAACATTAACATTTGTATACACTGAAGGAGACGATGATAAAAACGAACGATGCTACAATATTTGGGAGAATACGAACGAAGTAACGAGAACGAATACACAAACAAGGCCATACACCACAAGTCTACATGACTTAGTATTTAAACTGCGTCACTGAGCTCCTATATCTTGCAAACAATGTACTATTTCAACTGTACAGTAAATTACTAAATGCTTTTTAAAGAAAAAATATACGGAAACAGAACATAAACATATTTTTACAAGAAACATATCAGAGTATGAAGATGGTATATACAGCGTATAAGCTCACGATTTAAAGGTAACGCATCACACGAAGAACACTTAATTTATTGTACTCGAGATGCTTCTCTCTCTAAGAAAGTAAACAAACGCTAAAAGAACACTCTCCGCATTTATATCCCTAGTGTCACATTTTGCTCGTCACAAGTGCGGTTTTACTTTCCTCTATAACCACAATGGGAACAGTAAATCGCCCTAAAGAGCCACGCTACGATAAACAAAAAGGCAGAGAAAAAGTAAAAAAGAGAGACAGTCGACAATTCTTTTGATTTCGTTGATCACACGTTCAGTTACATGAGATATTAAAACTCTGATAAACCACCCAAAGACATCAAAACCGTACTTTATATTACACGAACATATTTATTATTTCTACATTTCACTAGTTACAAACAGCTCGGCGGGAAGAGCCCATTTGAGGGAAAGAGAACGGCACCAAATTCTAATAATTTACAGTATCCATTTAGAATCAAACAATCACAATGCCTATGATCGTTTCTTCTTATTTCTCCCTTTTTCCACGGGAAAGTAATGTTAAAGGAAGCGATATGATGGAAAGTGAATCTGATAAACAGGAAATCAATGAAATGATAAGACAGGCAAACTATAATATACAGACGTACGCCGTGTTTGTCCATCACGAAGACTGGAACGACGAAAGTACAAACGAATGCGGTTCTAATTTCAGATAGAAGTTGTCTATCGTTAACCCACCATACTCATATTTTAAAAGGACCAACTCTCCAGCCAGTTCCTCTTATAAAGAAGTCTTTTTCTTACGGAGACGGTGGCTCAGTGCTAGAGCGCTCATCTCTGGTATAAGGGGTTCCTAGTTCAGTCCCAGGCCTTGCGAGTTTGTGGCGGACAACAAAATGTCAAAGTTTTCTCGAGGTTCTCCTGTGTTTATCCATGAAAAAAAAACTAGACTTCTTTTTTTTTTAAATAATGCCTTTAAAAAGTGTCATGAAGTAACTGACTGAAAAATATAACGTTCGATAAAAAAAACTAACATTAAGATGGAAGAAATCTAATATAGAAAATAAAAGTTCTTGATTATGAAGGAAAATTAATGTAATATATGAATCTGTGGTTTGGGTATAAAAAGGCCAATGTCAAAAATATCTTTTTGAGAAAAACGCATTTGAAGTTTCTTACAATATTGTATGTTTTCAAACATACCTGCAAATAGAAAATTCATACTTTCACCAATGAAAAATATGTTTATGCACTATCGGATACTTGAAATTTCATGAATATATATCAGCTTATCTCCGAGATATCTCTTAACATTGGCCCTTTTGATCTTCAAATCCTACTAGTTTTTTAACAGATACAATGACATTGGACCTTTATTGAAAGTTCAAACTTTGAGCTTGCTTACAAATTATGCTTTGAGCATAACACATTCCGCTATAATATGCAATTGCCACGAAAATTATGTAGCTAATCTTCTCCATGAAGTCAAACATTAAGCATATAAGTGAAATTTTAACAGATGTTTCCTTATTGTATTACAAGTCCCAAAACAATGCCAGACACTTGTTAACGATAAATAGCCTATATCAAAATGTGGTTGAACTCAGAAAATGGCTAGAAATGGCTAAAAGCAAAAAGCACATGGCTAGAAAAGCTACTACTGGCATTTTTGAAAATTTGTGGCTAGCCAGATTCTTAAAATGGCCAGATCTAGCCACAAAGTGGCTGAATTGGCAACCCTATGCAGTGTTAACAAAATATCCATTTTTAACCATGATTGGTCACTATGAACCAGATTGTTGTCGGATTTACTCTCACAGACACAAAAAGCATAAGATTATTACTTTATTTTCCTTCAGGTGTCATAAAAGACGCCGCCATTCAAGTCAAACAAATAAGTACAACGTTTAAACATTAGCCTCAACAAACTTTCCAAAACACCAAATCAAAAAAGGCCAATTTTCAATTTGGTCGCGTCAAAATATTAACAATATTGGATCAAAAAGTCAATGTTCTTTTTGGCCCTAAATACATTATTTTTGGTAGATTGAAGAGAGGCCAGTGTATACTTTGGCCTTTTTAAAGCACAGAACTACTTCATCCTCAGCAAGGGCCTATAACATTATTTGGAAAATCATTCTAAAACTATTTTATATTTACAGTCCCTTCTTACACAACAAAATACACATTTAGAGCCATTCAAATTGCTGAAAATCTCATTTTCGCCAAAAAGTAACATTGGCCCTTTTAGACCCAAGCCACAGAAATAGTTCCATAGGAATACAGCCGTACGCAAGACTAAATATTTGTTTTGCGACAAAATATAGAGAATGAATTAATCAAGAGAAACAAATCCATCTGTGCTTTATAGAAGTAACAAAAACATTTGATACAGTCAAAAGATAATATGGAGAAGTTCCAGACATGGGTAAGTGGACAGTAAGTTGATAAATATCAAATAGACCCTACTTTAATTTTACATCCAACAGTTACGCCTTCTACGCTGAAGATGATGCATGATTAATTAAAGTGAATTTGCAGGGTGTCTACTGAATTACAATGATATTTTTAAAGTTCTTTAAGAATAATCACATTCTTGATGATTTCAGGTTTGTAATTGTTTTACCATCAAAGTATATTTTATTTTCAATAAATTTAGTTAGCCTTGATTTTTGAAATACAAATGATTGTTTAACATTTTTTAAAGAGCCTCCCAACTTCCCTCACATCCCACCACTCCACCCATTGTTTTAAATGTCTAATTACAAAATGTACACAACTCTTGCTTTGGAAAAATTTACAATCTCAATGAATACAAAATTGTTTCTAAGCCTATTAAAACAATTACAAAAAAGTATTGACAAATTATCAGTTTCATCATTTTTCCAGTATGTTGATAAAAATTCCACTATATTTCCAGTATCAAAATCAAATTCCAGTATAATTCAAATATTTCCAGTATTTCCAGTATCAGTAGACACCCTGATTTCAATATATTTTTGATTATCCGTGGATGGATTATCCGCTGTCTCTCTTTCTTTCTTTAAAGTGTTAAAAAGCTTCAATCACAAATAAAGAAGTGTTTCCAACATTAAAAAAATAGTAACAGTTGACTGCTTTTGTGTTTGTGTGATAAAGTAAACCAACAAACTTGTAGTACAAAAAAATATGGTTTAATAAGTTATAATTGTATGTGTAGGCCATTTACTGTAAATAAAAAATGCTTAAAAACACTCTCGTGTTGATTTTTGTTCTTTTTCGGCTATTGTGCGAATTATTTGCAGAATTCGCTTATCTGCTGTTGTCGCGCCACCAAATTCTGCGGATAATCTAGAGTTTACTGTACTATGAAAGAACTGATAGAGTGAAAATATGAAAGGAAACGGAAGAATCCACGAAAATCCATGGACAAAATTATGTTCACCATAAACTCACATGGTGTGGAATCGAAAAAGGGATCGCTCGTACCAGAGATGCCGGACATACTTACGCAGGAGTGGAGGAGGAACGCATAGCCATATAACTACGCTTATCTGGCGCGAGTGTAGCTATATGGAGTCAGTGCACCCATGGTGAGAGACAGTACGGCAAACATGGCTGCGGGCATACAACCTTCCGCTAAGTGCAAGATACGTGTTATTTTTATTTTCGACTTCCGAGTTTTACTGAGTCTCACCTGCTAAAATGGTTCCATATCAGACCAGAATTGGTTCAATTGAATAACATTGCATGGTGCCGCAAGCGACCGCAAGTTTTCAATGTATTTACAATATAACGTTATGAGGCATTTTTGATGCAAAGGTATCTTGTAAGTTGGAAAGACAATTGTAAATTAATGAACATACATTATTAAGGTAATAAATATGAAATTATTATAGATAAATGTATATTTATGTATGTATCAAATGTATATTTATGGTAAAAAGCTACCCCAAAATGACATGTCGCACGGCCATTTCTATTTAAAAATTTGGACCTGAATTCAAGATGGAGGACTTGAAGATGACTATCATGATGGTACTATACAGTAATAGATGCAGTTCTACCTCCATTACACCTATCCAAAATAGGTGTCACTCCCTGGTTCATACTGTATACTGTAAATGCATTGAAATATTGAGGTCGCTTGGGGCACCACTTAATATTATTCAATCTAGCTCATTTTTTTCATGGCTTACTTTAGTCTGATATGGAACCACTTTAGGGCTTTAAAAAACCGCAAATCGAAAAATAAGGACAACTCTAATATATGTCAATGGTTCTCAATCTGCGGGAGCAAGCTACTGACGAAAATAGACTATACTCCTAAATACAAATATTACAAATGTTGTAATAATGAAGCGTTACCAGGCAAAAACAAAATAACTACCGACTAGGAACTATGGCTCCATTAGGAACAAAGGCGGAAAAAATAATACTCCAGTACAATGGTATGTAGAAGTTTTGCTGGAAATGAAAATAAATTAATGATTGTTATTATTAACAATGAGAATTGAATGCTACATCTGAAATCGAAAGTTGTCAGACCAACGGAAATCAAGAACAGGGAGGATGCCAGGTAAAAAGTTTGGGAACCACTGATACAGCAAATTGATTGACATACCATCCAATATTCAAATAAAACCTCCCTGAACACCGAACCCAACATATCAAATTTCACCGGACTTCTACGGTATAAACTAACAAGGCAGGTTACCCCGGTGTAGCACGTCGATTGTGATGAGACTGCACAGACAAAGAGAACATCGAAAAATAAGAGACACGTATTTTTTTATATCGGCCAACAAGCGCACTGAAAGGGTCAAATAGGGGCATAAACATGGGGTCAAAATGAGACTATGTGGAATACAGCGAGAACGAGAAGAGATATCGGAAAAGTTTAAATGTACGAAATACTACCCATAGTCGATGCAAGGAAATGAGGTAGAACGCAACCATGCAGAACATCCGAAAATAGACCAATCACGTGTTCAACATTGTCAAAATGTGCTACGGAAATGAGCGAAGAGGGTGGCAAGGAGCAGGAAGAAAGAAGAAACGAAAACGGAAAACATATGTTTTTGCTTTGGGTGCATATGTCGCTCGTATGCGAAAGGACGAAAATTTATCTCAACGCACGAAGATGGGAGAACACATAGGATCCAGGAAGGATGCAAACGCCGTTCGTATAGGCAGCCAGCACGACAGTGCTGCAAAGTGGGTTGCATATTATATATATATATATATATATATATATATATATATATATATATATATATATATATATATATATATATATATATATATATATATATATATATATATATATATATACAAAGAACCTCGGGTGGTAGAAAGGACTAATAGATGAAGGAATGCAAGGTCAGACAGGGTATCTACTAAAATTCTAAAATGAAATTTACTGACCTTTTATTTCCTAATGCCAAATTTTCATGCATTGCGATAGAAGCGTGCTTTGTTTGCGATTTGGTAGCGTCTAAAGCCGACCATAGACATTTTAGTGGTGAATTTTGACCTTTTAAAGAAAATTTTCCCGTCTATACTTATATTTGTACAAATAAAAAAAAAAAAAAAAAAGGAACGTGACCCAAAAGCTAAATTTCGTGACTCATGATCGTTTTCTGATTCCGTGACTTTTTCATGACTTTCGTGACCGATAGACACACTGTCAGATAACGTAGTACATCATGGCACATGCAGGTACTGACAGAAAAAGGAGGACGTTGACATTGAACACAAAAACAGTTGTGAACAGCGAGAGTATGGGACGCAGCCTATGCGATACGAGTTAGACTGGGCACGCGAAACTGCCAAATGTGAGGTGTAGAGCAAGTGAAGTCTGTATGTGTATTTACGTTTCACAGGTACTATCCTCAACAAGACAAGCAAGGTGACGTTCAACTACTTGTGAGACCTATTGGTGAACTCTGGACGGTGTGGTAGTTGGAATGGTATTTGATTGTTGTACAACTGGTGGTGTGTGTATATACATATTTGTGCGTCTGCAACAAATTGGGGTGAGGTACAAATGGACGTGTGAGGTTTGTGCTCGGAAGATGATCTAGGGTCTATGTGAATTCCCTGAATGTGGTGGATATGCTGGTGGAGGCGTCTCAGGCAACACAATGTGTCCAGAGGAGCTCTTCCGTGGCTAAGCGGTTAGCGTACGTGCCTTTTGCGTGGGAGCTCGATTCCCGGCGGGAGCTCATGTGGTTCGGATTCCACGTTAATCAGTAGGTCCACGTCTCATATAGCCTCGCTGCTGAAAGGGACGTTAAACTCAAAATCAACTCAACACAATGTGTCCAGACATCACGGACGGTAACGGAAATGGAGCTCAAGGATTACATATTTAACATCCTGGAAAGTTACAAGACGAATGGGCACATGTATATTGACATTGAAGGCGATCTAATATGGAGCAATAGATCAAATATCCCAAGTATGCTCAGTGAAGATGAGACGGATAAGTGGGATGGTCCAACAACCTCCAACGTACAGAAAACCCGGGTCAACAGCAGTGGCACTGTGGACGTGGAATATAAGCGGAAGGCAGTATCGTTTTGGAAACGCAGAAAAAAAGAGAAAGATGTCTTGGAAAGCTGTACAGAAACACTTCAAGCGTGTCAAATGTAGAACACACCTATATAGATGGGAGAAATTAATCACATAAGGTGGAAGCAAACGTGAAAAGCCAGCCGTGATAGCCGAAATGTGTATGAAAAATTTAAGATAGCAAAACAGCAGCATCCAACTGTCCGTGACACAGACTTACAACATTGGGTGTTAAAAGCAAACCAAACAACAGCTATTGCAAATTTCAAAGCTTGGAAAAAATGGTTATGGCGCTTTAAAACACATAATGGTATTGTTACACGCAGTTACAAAATTTGTAACATAGCGAAGGCCACGCAAGTGTATAGCGCTAACAACTTCGTCCAAAATGTAGGTTCGCCTATTACTGCTCATGGTGAGGATAACGTATATAACCAGGGTTGTTGGAATTTTCTCCGGCCCAAAATTCCCCAGTGGGTTTTTACTGGGTAAAACCCACATAAAAAAACACAATAAAACCCAAAAGAGCCCACCCCAAAAAATACATTTCAAAACTTGGATTGAAATAATAATCGTAATAGGATTATAATTACTTTCTTTTAATCGTACTACTTAGTGTATGCCTAGTTTCAAAATTGGCTTAAAATATGTATTTACAACCAGAACAGAACAGAATACCATTGAAAACAAACAAACAAAAAAATTTGGGATCATTCATAATGAATTTTATTTGCGCTCGATCAAATTCACTGGAACACTGTTCAGCTGTAATCTATTATATAAAATGGAAATAATTTTGTTTGTGAGCGCAACACGGGAAAACGGTTAAACCGTTTGGAATGAATTTTTGGATGCAGCTATTACGTACTTCGAAGTAGGTGTTTAATCAGGTTACTTTGATTAAAATGTGTGTTCTATGGGGGGAACGGATGGTCAAAATCTATGCGAAAATCTTGGTATCTCACGGTTCTGTCAAGTTAGGAAGATAACGTTTTTTTTTTTTTTTTTTAATGTAAACTTCTCACTAAAAGTAAATGGACCCGTGTCCCAGTATTTTTGAGTGTTTCCATTTTAAGTGGGGAAGGGAAGCATGTTCTATAATTTGAAAGCGTTTTTATCTGTTGTTTCTGATCGCATCACACGGGGAAACGGTTAAGCAGTTTGAAATGAATTTTTGAACACACAGTAGTTAGTACCTACCCTGAGCTGGGATTTTTGGGTACTTTGATTCAAAGGCGCATAATAGCAGAAAGAGTAGAGGAAGTTCAAAATTCACGTTAAAAAAAAAAAGTATGTCACGAGCTCGCTAAGTTAGGAAGGTTAAACTTGGTATATAAACTTTTCACTAAAAATAAGCTGGCATGTGTTGTAATGTTCCTGAAAATTTTCGTTTTAAGGGGGAGGGGGTGATTTTCCATTATTCCTTTGTTCATTTTGAAAGCGATGTTGTCTGTTGTTTGTGATCGCGTCACGGGAAATGCTTGAACAGTTTGAAATGAGTTTTAGAAGATATTTAGTACCTACCTCAAACTGGGATATTATGTAACTTTCCTTAAAGGGCGTAAGGGAAGGGGAAGGTAACTTTCCTAAGGGAAAAGGGGGTTAAAAATTCATGGCAGAAATAGAATATCTTAGTACACTTTCATTGATATGCGTACCCTAAGGGGGAGACGAGGCTCAAACATTTTCCTTGAGCCTAATTCTCCCTGTACACAGTGGTTCAGAACGAGCAAAAACCTGGCCAAAACCTATAACCGTTTATAACGCTTCTACAAAATGCTTCTAATGCCTCAAATATGTGAAAATTGTATATTTATAGTACTAAGAATTAACGAACATGTTCATCATTCGGTTGCACTAGCCTTATGTGCAGGAGAGAGTTAGTAGGAAATGTTTGTAAATACTGATAAAGTACTGCGTATTGGTATGCATTACGTCAGTACACTCACATATAAAAATCTGCACTACACTCATATACAAGTCTTCATTACACTGACACACATAAATGAAAAACGAGAATTGATTTTGTAAACCACATTTGTACGTCAATCATCACTGTCACTGTCAATATCGCTGAATAAAAATGGAATGCTTTCATTCTTTAGTTTGCTGGACGCCGCGTTGGCTCCTTCTGCTCCACGCTCCGACATCTTTAACAGCAGTCATCCTTCATGTGACAAGTAACGTCTTTTCTTCCCGGTAGCCATGTACCTAATACTCGAAAGAAAGGGATCATAAGTAATAAGGAGCATATGCAGCATATCCTGATTCGTAATAGTACGAGAGAATTTGCGTGAGTTATCTTCCCGAAATGTTCGTAAGTCTTTATTCCGTGCTTCAGAAAGTTGACCTATTGGTAAAATGGCATTCTGTAGCCGACCCATGAACAAGAATTTTATGGACACTAGCAGACACATAGAACCAACTGTAAAGATGAACAAGGAGTTTGTCTGTCTCCAGTGCATAACTATCAAAAGCGTTGGGATCAATATCAAGTAGAGAATTGATTACAGATAGTAGCACCGAAAAACGTGTGATCAGTTGTTCAGAAATCCCCATTATTTGCGAAGATCGGTGTGAGTCCGCAAACATCTCCTAGCAGTGTTCCCATCCTTGCTTGTTCCACTGTCTTCTGCTTTGGGTCTATCACGTTAAGGCCTATTTTGCTCTAAACTGCTTCTGAATCTCATGTTTTCGTGATTTCAGTAGTTCCTTGTGCTTCTTTCGAACTTGCCATATCTTGAAATCGAGTCTATATGCAATATAAGACGTATGTACGCATGTAACATTGACAATCCAAAGAGAAATGTGAATGCGTCTATGTCTTTCATAGAAACTCTCTCTAAATCGTTAATTTCTTTGAGAGATGCTTTGCAAATATAACACTTCTGAAGAGATTTGTTGTTCAGGAGTGCATTACAACTTTTCCATCTACCATTGTGAGAATGAGCTCGCGATGCACAGTAAATTGGAAACCAATGACATTCACAGTTGATAGGTGATCTTGAATTTGCTGTTCGATGCACTGGACTCGTTCAACATTTTTCTACAATAAAGCTTGCGATTTAATTTCTGCACTAACATCTGAAACAGTAATACTCTCATCTGACGGGTAACAACTTTCTTAGCCTCGAGTAATTGGTGATAACTTGGATAAATGTCTGCGTTGCCTGTTTTGGCACCAAGACGTAGACAGTTGTATTGGCTTTTGGTTAACTTAGGATCGAGAAGCAATGCAAGCGCCTCTTCTTTGGTGCACGGTTTGAGTAAAATGTTCTGGTCCTTTGCGCTCATAAACGCTAGTCTCATCTTACGAACCTTTCGAAGTTGTTTCTGTCACCTCACGAAGTACTTTTTCTGCATCTTGTTCTGATACTCGAAACCTCATTTTGGCAGCAAAGCCAGTTCCGACGCACTTCCAAATGTACGTAAATCTTCCGCTTTCCTCCGTTTAGTTCTGTCAATAGATTCTCTGAAATCCTTCGATGGACAACCACCAGGATTTGATCGACGTTCCATCTGTCTCCGGAATGTAAATGTCAATTCTTCAAGAAATTCTGTATGTGTCTTTAGGAAATGTCATGATTTCTGCCACTCTTATACAGTTTTTGGTACACTTGGCTGCAAAACCTGGAAACAATTCGTCGAATGTCTTCACTAACGTGGGTTGGGTGATCACCAAGGTCCAATTACGTCAAATCTCAGGTCTGGACATGCTGTGTTTGTTCCCTTTGACAACGTCCTTACATTTCTCTCATTTTCGCATTGACCTGGATGCGTCTCAGCATCATTATGAACTATAGATGTCCTGCACGCAAAAAGTAGGAATAATTAATTTCAGTGTCCTGTCACCACATACAATCACAAAGGAACACGTATTTCACGAATTCGCACATATTCGCACCTAAACTTCCTGAAAAACAATTCATCATGGATTATTCTTTCAGGCCATTTCAATAACTCTGCTGGGGAACGCTGGGCACTATACTAAATCTCTGTAGTTTTGTGGACCTTTGCTAACGCAAATTAGATTTTGTCATATTAACATATTTTGTTCGAGAAAACGTAGATATGGAAGATACTGCATAGCCACTTTGGACAGTTGCAGTGCTTGAGATGTATGTTGGTACCATATACAACACATGTTTCTTGTGACCACATATTCTCAGATACCAAGCCATGAACTTGAATGACAAATACTCTATTTGGCAACTATTTCACAGATATGTCCACAATGGTTAACTTTCACCCTTTCTAACTCACACGTTACATGTTACTCGTGTTCATTATTTGTATATAATAAACTATGGATATTTCGTAACCCATACACTAAACCAGTGTCCTTCTAACGCAATTTTCAAAAATTGGGTTTTGGCCAGCTTTTTGCTCGTCCTGAACCACTGTGCTGTATAAAGAACGGACACTTCAGCTAGTATGGAATCAAAAGTAATGCGCTATATTTTCTTTGGTTCTGTTATATACTTGGGTATTAATATAAACAAATAAAATGTCTTTCTCCATGTGTCAATTAATTACAAATCGAGAACACTTCACTTGAAAAAGAAAATTATTAAAGATACACCTCTATTTTCTCAACACTAACGGCAATCAGATCGTGGAACTCCCTAATTCTTCTTGCGTATTTGATGGAGTACGTGAAACACAGTACAATTATTGTATGCCACAAAACCCCTTTAATCGTAAAATATATTGTAAGAAACCAAATTGGCAACTAAAAATGAGAAAAAAAATCCATTTCCAACATTTCGGTTCTTAAAAAAAGATTTTATTTTTGTTAGAAAAACAACATCCATTTAATAAAGTCATTTTTTATCTTTGGCTCCTGAACTTGAGGTACTATCCCAGTGTTTGCCCCGCGTTTTAATTGAAACTCAGGACGGCTGGCTCAGGGATCTGAATCATAAGTGTAAGGGATTTTATTCCTATTCTGTATTACATAAAACTATCGACCTCTTTATTACTCTAGAGAATTGTGTGCTTCTTTCTAGAAATCGAAATATAAGCGAGTGTCAGTGGTGCAAAGTGTGTCCTACGAAACTCGTATGGGACTTCACGGATTCCTTGTGTGCAATAATAATAATAATAATAATAATAATAATAATAATAATAATAATAATAATAATAATAATAATAATAATAATTATTATTATTATTATTATTATTATTATTATTATTAGTTATTTCTAAGTTTAGATCAATGTCTCATGATTATGTACCACGGCTAAGGGAGACTGTGAAGATATGGATAATAATGGTGGCATGGCGAAACCAGCCCGAGAAACCCATGCACACGATGTTTGTCCACCACAAAACGCACTTGGCGGAAGCTGGTATCAAACTAGGAACCCATGCCAGACGTTACCCACCGCAGTCTCACACGGGAATTCCATAGTTTCGTGTGTACAGTAGAACATATACGCTTAAATGGTATATTAAGTAGGAATATGGCTTTAAATATACGTACAAAATTTAATAAAACCCAATATTGCCCAATAAAACTCATTGGGCTGTTTTTTTTTTTTTTTTTTTTTTTTTTTAACTGGGGTTTTCACAACCCTGTATATAAGAGAGGCTTCAGTTTGGAATTTCACTCTGGACGATGTCTGGCTCTGCGAGGCGAAAGCATATCACAACAACAATGCAATCTCTACCTGCCATCACACATAGCTACACAATACAGCCTGTTATAGCCGCCTTCCTGTTGCCCATGCTCATAGTCTTGAAACAGCTGCATGGTACGTTCGGGTCACAGATTCAACAATGTTCCGCCCACAAAACTTATACATTTGTGCATCATCATCTGAGAAAGTGACAAAACAGATCATTAAAATGAGGTTCCAATCGGTGTTCCTTCCACAGGTTAAGGAGCAAACGGTACTGTTAGTCGACTCCTGGACGGGTTATGATCGAGCCGACTTGGTAATAATAATGCCACAGGACAGGCAGTGCAATATTATGACGATACTTACGCACACAACTGGGCTAATACAACCCTTGGACGCGTATGGTTTCAGAATTTGGAAGAACTTCGTACGCAAAGTATCTGATGCTGTACGCCTTCAACAACTCACCATCAATCTGCATAGCAGAGACAATATCCTGACACCTCAATCCCTGGTGTATAATCAACTGTCGTCTCCACGGTACATACATCTATTCCAATACGCGTGAGAGCTCCTTCGTGGCCAAGCGGTTAGCGTACGCGCCTTTGGCGTGGGAGACCCGGGTTCGACTCCCGGCGGAGCTCATGTGGTTCGGATTTCACGTTAATTGCTGTTGAAAGGGATGTTAAACTCAAAATTCGACTCCAATATGCACGGTTTTGTTCTGGATATCTTTCTACACGACCAGATTACTTTTCAAATCCAGTGGAGTTTTGTTTTCATCAGTTGACATCATTGGTCTGCGAAGCAGAGTGCCACAACCCATCTATCATCAAGTGTTCGTGGTGTCAACACAGTTTTTGTGTGGATGATTTCTTCCTGAAATATTTTTGTGTTACTTATCAGGAGTAAGCGTCTTGTTTTCAGCATAAACCCTTGCTTACTGTTATGTTGTACTGATTTTACTGTTGCTGTTTATCTTACATATGTGGACCACCTGCTATTACATTCTACTGTGATATGCATTTTTTTTTTTTTTTTTTGTGCTACTACTGCATACACACATTTTCGCTTTGTGCAGTACTGTCTCGCTGGCTGCCTATACGAACGGAGTTTGCATCCTTCCTGCGTATTCTCCCATCTTCGTGCATTGAGATGAATCTACGTCTTACGCATCCCGGTGACATATGCACTCAACGCGAAAACACATGTTTTCAGTTTTCGTGTCTTCTTCTATCTTTCTGCTCCCTACCACCCTCTTCGCTCATTTCCGTAGCACATTGTGACAATGTTGACATGTGATTGGTCCATTTCAGGATGTTTTGCTTTCTTCGCATGGTTGTGTTCTACCTCATTGTCTTGCATCAACTATTGGTAGTATTTTGTACCTTTAACCTTTTTCGATATCTCTTCTCGTTCTCGCTATATTCCACATAATCTCATTTCGACCCCATGTTTATGTCCTTATTTGACCCTTTCTATGCGCTTGTTGGCCGATATATATACACACGTGTCGCTTCTTTTTCGATGTTCTCTATGTCTGCAATCTTATCACAATCGGCATATTACACCCGGGTACCCTGTCTTGTAAGACGTGGTTCTCATGGGTTATATCAGGGTTGCCAGGCAATCTTTTCTTAAATTGTCATAGATGTTTTCTCACTCACTACGAGTAGAGTGAGAGCCCACTGTTAATCACTTGAACATCATTTCAAGTAGGGAGGAATTGCACTTCCCCTTGAATTTGAGACACACATGTTTTTTTCTTTAATGTATATTAATATACTAATAAAACATGGAAATATTGTGTCGACTGACACTCTTAATCTTGCTCCTTCCTGGATAAATCTGAAATAAGAGTACTGATTTCAAGACGGAATAATAAACGGGAATTAAAAAAAAAATTACACTACATATGTATAAACAAAGTGACATATTTGTTATGATTAGCATTACGGTAAGGTCAAATACAATTCATTAGATAAAAATATAAGTTTCAGATATTAAAATGTACTGTACTCTTCATAATCACACAAAAGCTAGTATGTGGGCAAGGAACATTTTTAGAATAATATAATTATCTGAGTATTATTATCATAATCATTATTAAGCATCTAAAAATTGTAGTTTGAAGTAGGGAGACCGTAATTTTACTTCCATCACAAGCTTGAACTACTTGATATGAAAGCACGAAATTTGATATATGGGATTATTTAATAATACTTCTAGTTTGATTATGTTAATGATTTGTGCGAAATTAATATAGATAACGTAGATGGAGGGAAAGGGACTTGGATTTGTTAACATAGATTAATTGGGTGGATACTTAGTTGGAACTTTGTTGGGTGGATAGTTACTTATTTTATGTTATTGGTATATATATATTTAATGTCCTTTTCCAGCACAGAGATCACACACGCCACAGTAGCGTAGCCAAGTCAATAACTGCCATGTCGACCCAATCAAGCAGGACAAAAGTATTCCTAGGCGTAGTACCAGGACAGGGACGTAATTTTAAGCTGCAATTGCTACCCTGTAGATATATACTTTTAATCAATAGTATACGTTTTAAATTCAAGTAGTCCTCCAACTGTCTCATAATGCTGAATCGAAAAATTAAAATTACGGAATAGTTGTTGCTTTATGAGAAGCTAGATCAGTGAAATTACAGAAAATAACATTAAAAAAAAAAAGTAGAATTTCATTATCAATCTACGTACCAGTGCCGGAATATCTATTAAAATGCAATTGTATCTTATTGTGAATGAAAATAGATCCGGCAACACTGATTTCCTTCTTAGCACGTACTCGCCTACTCGCCTGTCACTGTAGGCGACGGACAGAACTGCAGGCGGCTATGTTTTCATGTACTTATTCAAAATAATTGAAGCGTATTTTGCTGGCATTCAAAAGCTGGTGCTTTAAAGTGAATGTGAATAGCCCTTTACCAAACAACAGCGAGAAAAATCATATACTAGCCACGCAAGCTTCTGATTTCCAGTACCAACTCAGCAACGGTCTATTTTGCCATTTATTGATATGGGAAAGTTATGTCTTCTTTGAAGTGAACTGAAACAGTAGCGTCAGAATTTTGCCAGGGGGTGGAGGACAAGACTATCCACCAACATAATAGTTCTAGGTTTTTTGTTAGTATACTTTGTATCAGCATACAATTTATGAAAAAAGCATACTGATTAAAAATTTAGTTAAATATCATTTGCATTATATATAAATGCATGTGATTGATTTATAAATATTAATTTTCACAACACATGTGACATTGAAATAATTTTTAAAAAAACTAGTTCAATCAAACTAGTAATATCTCCGTTCACTGACAAAAGAAGAAAGATTATTTCCCCATATAAATCAATAGACCGAAAAAACTACGTGGCGCAGGTATTCAACACCATTAATGTGAAATTAGATCTATCCCACGTGACCAAACTAGTGTCTCCTACAAGAGAAGAAAACAGAAGCCATCTCGCACAGGGAGTTCTAGTCGCGCCTTATATTGCAGTCTTATTAGCTTAAAAGTAGTATAAGCGTCACTGTTAGAAGACAAATGACAAGAGACACATGTTACTTAACAATATATTGCATATAAATAAATAAATAATCTATCCAGCAGATTAAAAACTCAGTTATTACTGGCAAGGAACGACACGAGCGTCTAATTTTGTTCAGCTGCATGTCATCTATTGACTGATGTGTGTCTCATCTTTGCACAATATTACAGTCAAACAAAAAAAAAAAAAGTAAAGTTGAAGAATTAATCATACTTTTGGACTATATCTCATTAACCACACTATATACTGTCATCTTTTTGGCGTCATAGTGAAAAAGCTTGATGAGAGTATACTTCAGCATCAGTTTCATGTTTAACACCAAGTTTACAAAATAATAATAATAATAATAATAATAATAATAATAATAATAATAATAATAATAATAATAATAATAATAATAATAATAATAAAATAAATAAAAATAAAAAATAATAATAAAAATAAATAAAATACATGTTTTTTGATTTTCCCAGAAAAGCACGCATGCAAATTTACACTTATTTATATTCTGTTTATTTTGATGAAATCTATCGATTAGTATATGTCCCATGTTTCGATATCCCCTCCCCGCCCATTAAACGCTAATAATGTAGAATTTGAAAATTCTAGTTCGTAAACAACTCTAAATCACAATACTTTAGATTGAGAATTTTAGTTAAACTTAATGCTCAGTTTAATAAAGCTAAACAAACTTCCTGGTGTTACAGAGATGGCTATTTTGCCATCGGGGTTCACTCGGCTAAAGCTCAATGCACTCAAAGGCTCAGAGTCACGCGAGCTCGGGAACGCGACACACAACGAGGTTCGTGCTAGCTCGATCTTGCGCCGATTCACCTCATTGGGCTCGCGCTATCCTCAATAAGGCCCGCAATCGCTTATGCTCGCGCTCACTAATTTAATTTGAGTTTGCTTAAACTCACACTCCGCCTCGCTATCCCTTCATAGCGCTCGTGCTAGTTCTTAAGTTTGAGCTCGAAGTTCACTGAGCCGGACTCACGAGTTTGGACATGTCTGGGAGCTACATCAGTTATAATTGACCAACCAGCTTGTGCATGGGTAATGTGGTATCGGTTTCCATTTGGCTTTCTAAACAGAACTCCACTACCATTTAATTCAAGAAGCTACACATTGATTCACGAACTTAAGAACAACTTTATACATATTGCTCTTTCATTCATACTTATACTAGTTCTGTAAGTCATATACTAGTTCCCACAATTTCTACAAACATAAAACGTTTTTTTTTTTTTTTTTTTTTTTTTTTTTTTTTTTTTTTTACAAAATGCATTATATTAACTTACTTTACGCCAAAATTTCTGGAGGAACACTGACACTAATTGTAGCTTATGTGGTTTGGAAAAGTTTTACTAATTGAGACATGAGTAGTACTATTTGTTGGTCCCTCGTTGGTTCGAAAAGAGAGGATTTTGTTGTTTTGAATGTGGCGTTTTTTCTGTCTTTCTTTCTTTCTTTTTTTTAACTATTTTAAAATTCATATTTCTCGGAGAGCAGAATCACTGCAAAAGTCGCATAGAAGTATCCTGTAAATACTGCAATGCAATGCGACACAGTTGGGAATGCGCCAAGATCAGTAAAGGCAGTAGGGTCCGTTAAATGAATGGGAGATTTCGCTGCCAGTGAACAGATGATTGTCCCTCACGTGACTACAGAAGGCCAAGGTCGTCTCTGGGCCATCAGCTGCAGCTGAGGGTTCGGGTAGTAGGCGTGGTTGTTTATAGATCGATTACCGAGATGTGGAGAGGTTACGCTGTGACGTAACAAGCACTCTTGTCCTTTCCAAGGATGCTGCGCGAATGAAAATGAATTGTCTGATCAGCTGAATTGTGGGAAGGTATATTTACGTGAGGGGCTAGCGGATTATAGGTGAAGGAAGTTCTGGATTCTCAGTTACCAATACGTTCTGACTTTACTTCCGTCTAATAATTGAATGCTAGCTGCTAGGTGTGCTGCTGAGCTCCTGGCATACGTATTACTCGATTTCCTCACCGGATCCCTTTCTTCGCGAAGTTGAAAAGCGGCCAGGAAATAAACTATGATATCTGCATCGAAGTGTTTATATTTATACACAAAATGGAACATCAAGTATTCAACAGGAAAATAAGAAGAAAAAAATAGAATGTGTTTTTAGCATATTTTCAGAAAGAAATAAGAAACGGAAACGCATGACATTTCAAGCACGTTCTAGCATAACAATTTTCTTTTGTTTATTATTAGAGACGTTACGATATAGGTTACTTGGTTAACAGCGCCTAAATTTCAGGTATTCTCAATATATAACAGGTCAATTCACATGCTCGCCAGAATACTGAACATTTAACATGAATTAATTCCTGTTCTCAAACTGTGGTGTTTTAAACAATGCTCTAAACCACATTGATTTATCGGTTTCCATTCCAAAGTCAAAGTCAATCCCGGGCTCATTCAGTGTCGTCAGAACAATTGAAAGAAAGAGGCAGCAGGTTCTAGTCAACAAAACTCGTAATAACGGCGAAGAGACTAGTGATGTACTGTTAAAATTTTTCGTTATTTAAATAATTATTCATTATCCAAATAACTATTATTCGAATACTCGAAGAATTCATTTTTAGAATGTTACAATACTAGTGCTGATCATATGTGTAACAATTTCAAAAATCGCTGAATGGTGGTTGTAAAGATTTTTGGATTTTATATCAATGGGTTTAATCTTAGTTTGATAAAATACACCACTGCTAAGAGGTTTGCGTCAGCATGTTCTAATTCTATAACGTAAAGCAGTCTTTTTTTTTGGCATCCACTCAATACTGTTTTAGTCTGACAGCCCCACACAATGCTTTCCGATTATTTACTGTGTGACTGCAGCATAGAGCTCCATACTTCTTACATCAATTTTTATTCTCAGTACTTTACTTACGCAATTCAGAAAAAAAAAAAACAGTCTCGGCATTTTTTTAAAAAATCTGCTTGTCACGGTAGTTAACTACTTTGATATCCACAGTGTTTTCTGTCATTGATAAGTAACTTTCAAGTAACTTTTTTAAAAATGATTTTGAGAGTTGAAGCACGCAGAATTTAGCTTTGAAGATTTCGACTAGAAGTGATTTTAGTCTCAGTAACGGCGTAGGTTTTCTGGATTAGAATATCGTATAATTATTCATTCCACTTCTAATCAGAATACCAAGAAATTCCTAATAATATAATAGAGCTACACTAGGAGGGAAGGAAACCCTTTCAGATATGCAGCCAAAAATGCTCTGGAGTTGGCATGTGCAGTATAACATTCAGGAGCTCAAGATTTTAGTTTTGCTTCACATTACGAAACTTGGATCGACTTCCAAATCATGTTAAACTACAGAGGTCGAGAGCTAAGTTGGTTGACCTGGAACTCAGCGTACTTTTTCACCACCGAGTCTATAGAAATGTGGATCTACAACTTAAAGTGGGATCCCAACCACGTGAGCTCCCACCGGAAATCAAATACGGGGCTCTGCGCTTAAGGTGCGCGTACTCTAGGTACACAGTTTATTGCCACGAGGGAGCTCAGGTAGAGGTGGGCAGAGATGGTGGGTTGCTGAATAGATGTCAAAGAATCATTTCTTGTAAATTTGCCGTACTTGCTATTATACCTGTTAACAGACACATGGGACATCGTCTTCGTAAGACTTCAACACATTTATGCAAAGGGCACTGTGAAAGTCTAAAAGGCAACTTTAAGTGAATGTTAGATGTACTCGATAATGTAATTAAAAAAGGAGACTTCCGTCGAGTAATAAGAGTGTAAAATACGTAACCAGGGTTCAATAATTAAATTTAATTACGGAGTAAGGCACCTACCACAATATCCCTTTCCTAACATTTAATGAAGAACTAACTAAATCTAGAAACGAACAGGAAAAACAAAACTTATATAAAAGGAATATTTTTTATAAAATGCACTAAAAATGAGGAAACAATTTTTGGTGAGGTAAAAAGAAAGGGGGGAGTAGGACTCCTTATCGCTCCCTTCTTAAAGACTAAAGTTTTTCTCGATATCAGGGAAATGTTTAGATATAATTCGTTATAATCGATCACGCCAGATGCTTATCTTATTCTCATTTCTTCATTTTACCCCACAAAAAATCCTTTGCGTGCATTTTATAAAAACATTACTTCTAAAAGATTTTTGATTATTTTTTTCGACCAAAAAAGTATAATGACAGTATATTTAAAATCGTCAATACACATTTTTTGGTTCAACTTAGGTTTATCTCTATACTTTTAAAACTCCGGAAAATATGTACAGTAATGCAAGTTTTATTAATTTATTAACTTATTTTTGTTGTGTATGTATGTGAAGGAGTCGGTACCATCTGGAATTATGTGGGTACGTTCTTAGATTTTGGGCAGCTAAATCAATAGATCTTCGGCGATTATGTGTTTCACATTTCAAGTAAAAGTTACACGTCATTGCACTGAACTTTCACTCCCATTTATAATATATTTCAGGCATATTATTGAAAATATGAAAAATTAGAGTGAGTTATTTTTGAGAAAATCGTTTGAGAAGAACTCATCTCAAGAGTAAACTATTCATTGTGGATAGCTTCAAGAGCAATGACTTACGTTATATTGTAGGGTTGAAAAGTAATTATACAATATTTTAAGGTTGCTAGTGGTATGAAACACAAACAATCGTTAGTGCAGTCTTCGAGAAAATAGCATTTTTTCACCATCCAGTAAATTATCCTTATTTTTGAAAGTAGAAAGAAAATTTGACACCCCCTTGAGAATCTTATAAAAACCTTAGGATACGTTAGACAGTACGGGCTTTAGATGAGAGTACATACATCGGGACAAACGGACGAACAGATGATATCCATTCACAAATGCCTTTTTCGGTACGCAGGGCTCATGAAATTCGTTGAAATCTCGAATTCGATTTTTTTTTTTGGAGAAATCTCAAAAACTATAAGAATTACGCCTTAATATTTTGATCAACTTAGTTATGAGATCCTTGGTTATATTTTTTTTACTAAGCCGCATCGAAATTTGATAGTCAAGTAGAGCTGATCCACTTGATGCAGAATGTATTCATTCACAGGACTCTTCATGACGATCTAGTATTTTCTAAGATTTTAAACACCCTTCAGTGACTATTTTAGTGTAAGTAAACAAACAATAACTCACTTTTGAAAACACACGCGGTGGGATGATGCGTTTGTGTAACGAAAGATTGATAAAGATTTATGTTTGTTAATGGTATGAGACGCAAGAAATCATTTCTAAAGAAAGGTTCTAACATTTTATATATCATTAGTCCTATTACAACCTAATAAACTGACACATTGGGCACAATCCCAAGTGACACAAATTCCACTGAGAATCAATTACCTATATTACTTCGTTTAAGCAGCAACAGTCACGCGTAATTTAAAAAGAAGCATGTGGTTTTTCTAACTGGTTAACATGGTAATAAGTTAGGGTCATATGCCAAACAATTTGACACCACTGATGATGGAGATTTCTCGATCTCTGACAGAGACATATAAAGGAAGAGTTAAATTTAATAATCATACAATAATCTACTTTTGCGATTCTCGTAGTATAGCTTAGCCACGTGGGGTAATCTATAAGTTTACTATATAATAAATGCGGCAACAACAAATAAATTGCCTATTCAGAAACAATAATAGAAGGGCTGCATTACAGGAATCAACAAAATACAATTTCCGCAATTCTGCAACCAGATTTTGATCATGATCATGATCATCATCATAGGTATTTTGCCATTATTGGCAAGTTACTTGCCGCAACTGAGAGGCTTACATGCTCCAAGGTCTTCTGCTAACCTCTTCGTCTTCCATACGATTTTTTCTGTTTTGATATCGTTCATCAATTGTACGCCCTCCTCCTCCTCATTGAGAAGCTCCTTCGCCCCCTCCCTCTTTCCTGGCACTATACGCTCTAGCACCGTGGAGAAGAATGGAGATAATTAGTTGGACCGAGTGGAAAACAAATGAAAGGGTCTTAGAAATAGTGGGAGAGAAAAGAACAGTTTTAGATATTGTTGAGAAGAGGAAGAGAAACTTATTGAGACATTAGCAAGGAAGGAACTGTATCTTGACCATGAATGCGAAGTTAATTTCCTAACCCTAGAGGCTTGAGAGGAAAGCTACATTAGAAAATATTTAAATTTTATCCATACAAGCTAATGAAAAATAAAATCAGAAAGCAGTATACAAAATAAGTAAGTTAGGTAAGCTTATTTCCCTTACCTTGAAGCGATAAAATTTAATTTTTTGCCAATGTGACTTCCTTCAAAAGCCGCCACTGCTTGCCAGCACTTTCATTTTATTTTACGTATTGTATATTCGTCTTCGTAGTAAGAAAAGTGATAGTAAAACCCGATAGGTATTTTGACTCCGATAGGTAAGAAGGAGATAGCTATCATCTCGAGTTCGCAAGACCTGGGCGGCTATTGTTAATTAATGAACGAGGATAAAACGGCATCTATCTTAAATATGACATTTTGTTGATGTCATTATGGGTCAAGACATTCGACATTGGGGCTTCTCGGAAATAAAGAAGATAAAATAAAATAATGATTTCTTTCATTTACTTGTCACCCATTCAGTTATGGAATAAATAATAATAATAATAATAATAAACTACTTCCTTGTACAGACTGACACAATATTAATCTCATTCCACTATTTAAGTTTCTTGTCCTTTGTTTATACTTCTGTCTGTCTTGACTACTTATAACATATAGATACTTAACAAAATAACGGGAATCCCTTCACAAAATGAAACTCATCTGATTAATAAGGTGTTAAGCTATATTTAACCTACAGTACAACTTGTATTAGTAGCGGAACTGAGGCATGGAACTCGTGAATCGTTTTCTGACAGTGGATGATTCTTCATGTAGTGCAGTATTGTTTCGTCAGAGATAATGAAAGAGAAAAAAATGTACGCTATTCCCTGCTCTAAAACTGACCATATATACTGAATAATACTCGAGTTGAAGGATCAAGTGGGACAACAGAGGCATTGAAGTGAGCGACGACGAAAATTATTCGTCTCATCGATTTAATAGCGAGATAAAACCATAAGCAGAAATGAACCTTATCTAAGGAGAGGCGATAGGGTGGCTTGATTGGTAAAAGGCCAACGGTCCACAAAACGAAGGGACCCACCAGTGACCCGGTATATTTGTTTCCTTATTATTATTTAAGGAAGTGAACACATGAAATACACGAGGAGCGTCCAATAAGTTATCTATCTAGACAGGAAGGGAGGGTCGGAGCATAATGACACCTTACACTCATCCAAGGTCACTGTGGGGAACCCCGCTGCGCAATTTGAGTTTAGTCAGAACAACGTAGCGAGTCCCCAGAATGCTCACACCTGCACAGAAGCAGTGTTGGATGCAGCTGTCCCAAGACTTGTTGGATTTATTTGAAGAGGACTAGGGCAAATTCCTGGCTCAACTGGTGACAGGAGACGAAACCTAGATCCACCATTGGGATCCTGAGAGCAAGCAGGAATCCATGCAGTGGAAACACCACGATTCCCCGTCCCCGAAGAGGCCCAACAGGCTGTTTCCCAATTGTTTGCAGACCATAACAGACTATTTTTTCCCTGGGATTTCTTCGCTGCCCACAAAGTGGCAACGGTGCATAGATCTCCATGGGGACTACATCGAAAAACAGTGATGATTAGGTGAGCCTATCAGCATTCCTTCCTGTCTAGGTAGACAACTAATTGGACGCTCCTTGTATCTATAATTATTATAATGAATGCCATTCTTCAATCTTAAGTTATTACCGTAACAAACGCGGATGATTCCAATCTTATTTATAGGTAATATCATAATGAAGTAAGTAATTTTGGATCCCGATATCAAGCGGAGGAATATACTCAAGTAGACTTTTGTGCAGCACAAATGACCGAGTGTAACTCTGAAGAAAGTTAAATCCAACAAGATGAGCCAGAAGGTATGACGGAGATTTTTACCTTGCAAATGAGATAAGTTCCAAGTCTGACGAAAAAAAACGAAGAATAAAGGACTAATAAACCATATTGAGAATTATATCATTGTTCAGGTTAATGGTTTTCCAATACAAAATAATGCAGATAATAGATGTTGTGTCCAATGCACTTCAATCAAAAAACAAGAACATACGAAAAGGAGTAAAAATATTACAAAGGTCCCTTGAAGAACTGAAAGAATATCGAAATAAACTTAAGAAACTGAAGGAGAAAGCAAACATAATAGACTGAATTTCTTTATACTCGATATTGGAAAATTCAATGTCACAGTGACGAAAGTTCTTAAGACAAACAATTAACTTCCTTTCGCGCAAATATGGTTTATCGGGCCCTAGATGTGATAAGAAGTCGAATAAATGTCGTTCCAATAGTCTGAGTAAAGTGATATCAAACTTTAGAATGATGGAACCTAAATCACTGCAAAGCGATGAGCTCACAGAATCATACAACAAAGATGTATGCGAGTAATTTTAGCTATGCAGTCGGCAATGAGCAGTGAGATTCATAAAGTGACAATAAGTGAACTAGCTTCTGTCTTTTAGTGAATAATCACTCCGTTTCATTCATTTCCCAGAAGTCTGTACAGGTTTAATGTTGTTGATGACCATTTCTGTCAGAACTGCGAGGCGGAGCGTTTATTTTCCAAACTTAAAATAACACAAAAACTATCTTGTGTGTGTCATAGGTCAAGAAGGACTAAAAAGGTTCTTTGCATCGGACAATCCTTGGCTAGGAAGCTGGACTTCAAACGTGTAAAGAGTCAGTAACAGAAACCAGAACAGGAAGCCAATGTAAAAGTTTGTCAGGGGCATGCAAACCTCAAGTTACACCCACGTAGAAGGAACATGCAGAACGTTTTTAGATACTCTTTGAAAAATCAATTTATTAAGATAAAACCTTTTACAATTTCTCAAAACAGCCCCCAAAAGTACATTTTTACATTCTTAAAATCCAAGAGTCAAATATTTTTAAAAATTATTATTATTATTATTATTATTATTATTATTTTTTGAATATCGGAAATTTCATTATATGCTGCAATAGCCTCTTCACTTGTTTGAAAGCGGCGTCCTCGAAGCTTTTTCTTGAATTTTAGGAAGAAGGTAAAGTCGCACGGAGCTAAATCTGGAGAATAAGCCGACTGTGGTAGAATACCGATTTCACTTTGCTGTAAAAGCTCCAAACTTTTCACTGTTCTGTGTAGCCATGCATTGTCGTGATGAAGAAAATGAGACAGTGGAGATTTTCAGTGAACAGGTCTCCAAGCTTCAAAGACACTCAGAAGGGAATAAATAACGTACCACTTTGTTGTCATTGCACACCGATCATCTAACTGTATAGTTGCTATATAGCCGGTCTTAGAGAAAAAAAGATGCCACCACAACCTTACCCACGCTCCGTGCTCGTTTAACTTTCGAAGGTGGAGTTTCATTTTGGCAACACTATACTGTCAACAACTGTTTTGTTTCGGGGTCATAGTTGTAAATCATTATAAACGTCTTTACTGTCCTTGCAATTTTTTTTAAAAGCATATAGAGCACCACGCTAGCGGTCATCTGTTTGTTCAGGCGTAAGTACATGTGAGGCCCAGTGACTGCAAGTTTGAAAAGGCCCAAGTAATCTTTTATTATGGACTGGGCTTTTATTATGAATCCAATCTTCAGGGTTGACTGAATTTCCTCGTGTGTGATATGGCGACCCTCTTTCACAATATTTCTTACTACTATGACATTATCATCCGTAACTGCAGTTCTAGTGCGCCCAGAGCGAGGCTCATCTGCGAAGCTTGGCCGCAGAGGATAAATTCCGCAAACCAATTAAAAACGGCTGCGCGTGAAGACGAAGATTCCCCGAAACACTTTTCTAAACGATCATGGCACTGTTCTTGCATTAAATGGTACTTAAAATCGTAAATGATTATTGCACGAAAATCAAGTCGCTCGAGCTCCATTTTTGTTGCCGACTGGCAGGCTCAAACTGACCAACACTTCTAGCAAACCAACCAGCAGCCTTGCACTTTCTTATAACTTTCATAAACTAGAAGGCATACGCTTATAAACGTGATACGTTTCAGTAGGGCAACGCTATTCGAATTTTAGTATCTAAAAACTTTCTACATGATCCTCGTATCTAAGTATGCAGACCAAAATTCATCACAATAAACACACAGTTGAAACTTCAACTTCACCACATGCACTGATATTAATGCTATTAAACCTCTGAACAGCGGACACCGTTGGGATATGATTAATTGTCGGGAAACGAGAGATGTCGGTTACAAGAAGTTATACATTTAGAGTGCTGACAGCACAGCCTGTAATTGTATGCAGTTTACAGTAAATAATAAGCTATGAATGCAAATATAGAGTGAGGTAAGGCAATTTTGGCAAGGGTCTATAATTTCTCTGTATTTCAGTTTTATAGCTCAATATAGTATAATATATGTTATTTAGCATAACACCTACACAAAACAAGCATAATTAAAAAAAAACTGGTTTTAGTAGCTGTTACAAGCAATAAAAAAACTGTTTCCATCCGCCACACGGGAATTTCATAACACTTTGTCTTGTGTTAATTTTCAAGCTAGTCACTAAAAAAATGTTTTGTGATGTAGTTTCAAAAAAATAATCACATTTAATTATTACAATAAATGATATTGTTTACCAGGGGTGTTTTATAATTGCCTCATTTTGTTATGTTATGAGGCAATTGTGACAATGTTCTCTTTTAGCAAAGATACAACTTTTAAAGAAGAAAATACATCAAAACAACGCTTATTGGAACTTTGTTTAAGGCTCTTTAAAGCTCACTATTTTTTAAAAAGTTTTAGTGAATAACGTGAGGACAATGAAGAATATCAAAAATGTAAAAACTGAGCCAGATAGTATCTACAAAACGCTATTATATATAAACTAACAATTCTTTTCAATATTTTTCATATAGTGTATTTAATTTGGGTGGGCAACAATTATGACGTCATAAACTGCACACCTAAATTTCTGGCATACAGGAAAAGGTTTGGAAACAGTCACTAGTTTATTTAATAGCATTTTGTGGATAATACCTCGCTTACTTTTTATTTTTTTTAAAAAAATTCTTCATTGTCTTTACACTAATCACTAAGTTTCAAAAAAGTGGAGATGAGCTTTGAAGAGCCTTGAAGTCTGCTGAATTTGGATGTCTTTGTAAACATCTGCGACATAGATACCTACATTAAAGCTGAAGAACTTCTTTTCCGGTGTTGATGTATTCAAGTGGATGTTATATGTTACATGAAGCATTATAGAAGAGGGCAGTGAAATGACAGGGAAAATGTACAAATGGGTTTCTACTTTCTAGGTATAAAAATGAACTTCTCCCAATAGATCCAGACTCATATTTTGACTGAAAAATCACTAGTCACGTTGTGTCTTCAGCAAGTCTCTTAATGCTCACAAATATAGGTTATTTACATTTTCCAAAATATACAGGCAATGTAAATGTTTTACTAAATTGAGGCCTAAAAGTTTTAAAATTTATTTATGACTTTTTCATTGTAAAATTGTTCACATTTGTTTTTTGTAAATAATAATAAAAATAGTAGTTTTTATTGTCTGGCGTTTTCATTATAGAGATAGAAAACATTTGAAAATACAATTTTAAAGGACTAGAACAGCATATGCAGTCAGTGCAACGTAAATACAATAGAAGCCAGGAGACTGTCGTAATTCCTCCAGGGTTTGGGCAATTCTGGCAGTTGGGAGTTCAAAAAACAAATCTCACGAGTTTTCTTACAAGGGTCTGAGATCTTTCTTTTTAATCCATGCAAATGATATAGAAGTAGCATAGGATTATTATGGTATTTGTCAAAATTAAGGTTATTTTGGGATATAATCAGTGTAAGTTAAGGTTTACATTTACCTGTTATAATCCCCACGTCACCCTATACCACTGATTGAATTGCTGAGGAATAGAGGGAAATATCCTCTATAAAGAAACAGAACTATCGCTATAAGATGCATTCACCTGGGTGTTGTAGAGGAAGACACAATCCTTATGGAACGTTTGCTAACGAAGGAAAAAAGTACAGCATATAATTCTTGTCTACACGACTGTTTCTAAACGATAGTTTTCACCGAAGTCTCCGAAAGTAATTTATTATGGATAAAGGATACATACCAGAATAATGTATTTTGACATTAGCCTATTTTTGCATAGTAGAAGACAGTCACCAAAATTGAGTCTCCATTTAATCACTGTTCAATCATAGTATTTCATTGTCGAGAGGCATGCAATAAATAGAGCATTGTTTTGTTTTGAGTTAAATGGAAGACGTAATTATATTTTTCTACGTGAAAATGAGAATAATCGAATACTACAATCTAAATCATATCTTTCAGTTTTACGTTCCAGCATTCTGCCCTTTAGCCTAAAGAAAAAGAGTAAAGAATGCAATGATGAACCGTAAAAGGATAGCAGATAACATTCATGACCTAAGCGGAATTCAAACCCACAACAGACAGATTTTAGATAAGCCTATGTCATATCTTGCAGCGTTCGACCCGATGTGGCTGTCTTTTGGAGTAAGAATCAGGCAAAAGGAAGAATTGGCGTTGTATTTGTATATCCAGCGCAGTCCGTGACAGTGATTTCAGAGAGAAATCTCTCTCCCCCCTGAAGCTAAGAAATTTCCCTCCGGAGCTACATACATCCGATTGTATTTAATATAGATTACTAGTACTTTTTCAGTAGTATCTTCACAGTACACAGTAAGGTTAATGAGATACAGTTCAAAATTGTAATTAGAATTTTATTTTTTGTTTAATTATAACACTGTTCAAAGATGAGACACACACATTAATCGATAGGTGACATGAGATGAACAAAATGAAATGCTTGAGAGTAAATTTTCTGACACACAGTTTTCGAGAAAAATTCTTAGGGCGCCAAAAAGAAAGTTGTTCGTTGCTAATAATAATGTCTGTTTGTTTGTTCTTTTCTTTGTTTTTTTGTTTGTTTTATGCTAACAGTAACGTGTATACTCCCAACAGTGACGAAAGTTTCTAAATACATACTGTATAAGATACGATATAAAAGGATGATTTGCAATAAACTGAAAGCAGCAGATCTCGACTAAAAATACAAGTATCCAACACAAGAAACAAGGATGAAACTTACATAAAGTTCTTCGCCTTCAACAGGTTGGCATTCTTCTCCCTTATTTCCTGGTTTTCTTGTAACACTCACTTTCGTACGGTTCGTGAAACCAACACCGAAGAAACGTAGCACTGTATCCGAATTTGCCAACAATGAAGGTATGCCAAGTTCGTCATACGATGGTTCTCTGGTAGAATGTTCTATTCTAAAGCCAAACATTTGTCCTGCAGAACCTTCTTCTACGTACACTATCACTTTTCCTGAATCATCACATGTGGTGGTGGCATTGGCAGTATAATTATGGGTAGTGACAGTATTTTCTTCATTTTGTCTTCGCACACGAACATTTTCTCCTAACATTTTGCTGTAAAACAAGAAGAGGAAAAAAATTAATTTTAAGAAATATACACATATTTTGTGTATTTCACTTCTCTCTGAATGTTACTATACACATTTTGATAGTCTGGCCCTACTATTTAAGCGCGCGCCAAAACATCACACTTCACACTTCAATCTGCTGAAGTTGGTGAGTATACAGGCTACAAAATAAGATAACCTCGCACGGAATACACCTTTTCTTACCACATTAACTCGCCTCCAGAGAACTGAATTACAGGGCAACGCTACGGTCAGGGGTAGTGATACTTTTGAATTGGATCACAAAATTTAAATATGAATCCAATTTTGCACAATACGAGAAGCGTAAAATAAGTTATCTACTTCAATAGGACTGAATAGAGATATACATAATTTTGTTTATGCACATGGGGCTTAGTCCTGACTTGCAGAAGCTGTTATTTTCAGTCAAACGTTGCTGTAATTCTAATAGAAGAAGAAGCATGTGAACTGTGTGAAAGTGAAAATAGCATCTTCTGGTGAAGGATAAATGCTATCTGGTGAGATTTTCTTTTTTATCACGTAACATTCAAGCAATATAAATGCGAAGGAGGGAAGTTATTCAAGATTGTGTGTTTTTGACTTATTTCCGGTGTAGATGCCTCCACAGGGAGCCTAGACTAGTCATTCAAGATTGTGGAGGTATCTACACCGGAAATAAGCTAAAAACTTGAAAGAGCTAATTATGCAAAATCGTAATTTGAATGTACAAGTTATAGCTCATGAATAGCAATTCAGCTCGTGCAAATTCATCTTTCATCCGCTAATAGTTGACCATGTCAAAGATTAATTCCTTGTAATGGCAAATACCTGATTGTTGACAGCAGATGGGAAACTTTTCCGCCATCATACTACCAGGGATAACTTCATCTCCTTTCAGCAAATCAAGTTTTTTTTTTTTTCAAAGAACAGTGACATAGGTTCATCATGAGCAGTGGCGTATTTAGGGGGGGCTTCCGGGCTTAAGCCCCCCGAAATCTTATTTAGTAAAGTATATGAAATATCTTGCAGAATTTTCACATTTTCAGGCAAAGCCCCCCCCCCCCGAAACAAAATCGTAAATACGCCACTGATCATGAGTCTGTGCAATGAAAAAAAAAAAAGGATCTCCAATCATCATCAAGAGATTTCGTATCCAGTGTTCGATCGAAAAACTGGACAACCGTTTTTGCAGACAGAAATTCTGCTTGTGAAATTTCGTACCAAAGAGTTGAATATAATTGAGGGAATCCTACGATAATACTATCAAGGCGCTGCAGAATGTCATGAAGGAAACAAAAAGACAGCAATCACATAACGCGGATTTTAAGAAAGAAACAGTTCACCTTACAATCCACAGCTTGCCAATAATTACTATTATTTCGACTCCCAATAGCCCCAAAAATAAAACTGTGGACTGCATTCGTTAGCTGATGCATCATCTGGCTAGTCCTTCGTAGGCTGTAGCACCAGTGAGCTTACTTTTAGCTTCTCGTTAGTGTTGTGAATGAAATCAAAGTAACAATTATATCCACAGGTAAGTCCTCTGGACATTCTGGAGACAAGATTCGGTGAAACAGGATGGTACCTAAATTGGTATCTAGATCTACTAACACTTCAATTTGATCTTGGAACAGATGCGAAAAGCAAACATAATTTATCCTGCTTTGCTTCACAAAATGCTGCAGAATTAAGAGGATTTGGTAGAGAAACAAGTTATACGACAACTTTGTGAAAATCGTCTTTTTGTGGTGCAAGTATATGTAATGTGGACTTCTACCATGTTCAATCTCGCTAAAGTGGCATTCACGAGTTTGAGTCTCACTCTTTTAAATACATTATAACCGGTAAGAAAGAAATCATGAGATTAATATGAAAACAAGAGCAGATATATATGTGTGTGTCAGATGGAAGTTAAACCGAAAATTGACAGTCTCTCAAGTACTTCTAAGCAATATATTTCAGCATTGTAGGCGAGTATTTTTTTCAAGTTGACGAGGTGACAAAAGAAGTGAGGGACAAAAGACAAATATCTTTTAACTTTCTGTTAGAGGTTCATGGCGTTAGCCGAACACTGAATTTCATTCACGATTTCTGAGGATTACAGTATATAGAAGTATCAATAGGTTTGGCTCAAAACTTCCCGCAAGTCATCATCTCAGGTCAGTTTTTGTTTGTTGATTTAGCTTCCTTATGCAACTACGATGTTATGAAAAACGGAATCTGCTATTTACGTGTAATTCGAGCCAAGACGGGATTTGAATCCAATGCAATTAGCAAATACATACACTATCATGAAAGATTACACCTAACGAAATGACTATTTCTCACAACACAATCTCGCCACCACGAAAGTTAAATAACAAAATATACCGGTACTGTATATCGAAAGAATATTTTCATACTAAAAAGTCAAATGTCAACGTATCAGAAGCGTAACGTTTTCAATTAATATATTTTGTCTGTCTTGACATACAGATCAGGAACGTGGACAATAACAAAATCAGACATTCACCACCGTCTGCAGACTACACAACGAAGTGTGGAGAGACGAACCATCCAAGAATTAGATGAATGAAAAAGATGACAGCAGTAACGGATACTATCATGAAAATAAAGGCATTCAACTGGTAGTAGGCTGGATATACTACAAGAAAAAACGATGATCGATGGACGAAAATAATCTGGACTGGGCACCAAGAGACAAGAAACGACCACGAAAACATCCTCATATGTTGATGTGACAAAATCTTAAAATGCGGAGTACCATGGAAATGAAATACGAAAGATAGATGGTTGTAGAGACCTTCATCCAGATCCATTGGCTGCAGATGAATAGAGTCAACAACTTTACATTGCAATTGTTCGTTCGCATATCAACTCATTATAACCGATAAGTTTACTAGCCAATGCGAAATGCCTAATGTTTACTGTATGTAGTCTTACGTTCATATGTATGATTGTTTAGTGCTACACTTACAGCGGAGCTATTGCATAAGAGTGTTCTGCAATTTATAAACCAGCGCACTTGTTAATGATTATACATGAATTTAATTGCAAGTTAATGAATAAAATATTACTCTTTGTCTGTTACCTCACGCACACAATCACATATTTAAATATATGACTGTTTACCACTCAGAAATGTACGCTATAAAACATAGTTACATTGGAAGTATCTGGAATTATATGAAGTAATTATTTAATAAATATGTAGCTTAAATAAAAAAATATTTAACTCAAATCTGATTCATCCATTTAGCTATAGGTGCACTTACATGAAAAAATAAAGTGCTAAATTGGAATTTTCCTTCTTTTTTCGAAAGTAGTTAACACATAAAGCTTCATTCCAACTTTTCAATTCATGCATACTGCATCAGAATATGCCTTACTCTTTCGAAACAAGTATGCATTCATTTGTTTTCAAAGAATAAATTTGTAAAATTATACCTGAATTTAGAATTATTTGTATAATAGCCCTTTCCAATTCATACTAACTAACTACTGTAACAAGAAACAGGTTTTTCTCATATACTCTGTGAGGTAAGCAATGGCAAGGTCTTTGATAAAACTGATATTATATATTCACGAGTATTATTGAACGAAAGTAAGAGCGTGAGAGAAAATTTTATTTCCCAAGCTTCCTGGTATTTTCACATCAGAAGCGCTTGAAGGTTAATATTTACAATAGCTTCAGTTAATAAAATTACACGAACATTTATAAAATGAAAAATCTTGTATTCTTTATTCTAATCTTCACAAACACACACACATACATACGAAATAAGCTATGTTGATCGAAGTATGAATTCATAAACTTGCAATATAAATTCCTTCATTACTACCAGATACTTTACCATCAGCAAAAACCTGGAAATAATTTGATGAAAAATTCAGGCTAGAAAATAGGTTGCCAATACATGGATTGCTCGGATTTTTATTAGTTTCAAATCTCGACGAAAACGAAGAAATAATCATATTCACGATTACATAAATGTTTTACAAATAGGAATTGTAAGTTTCTGCAAAACGTTTAGATAAGAACTCATTACATAAAACTATAAACAGCTCTTATTCTGAAGTTGCATATTTATATAGCTACAGCTGTGCGGAAAGTCTATCAGCAGAAATTATTTAAATTATCTTGAACAGTGTAATACTATCAGTATCACCTTGATCAATAAGGATATTTTCTCAGCATCCAAGAAAACGACCATGGTTACGTTAAAAAACAGCCATGATTCAAGCATGGAGTGTTCATGCTTCCAATACATCAGTGCGACTACTTACTGATGCCTTTCTCAATGCTTCACCCATTTCTTTTAGCAAACTCCGAACTAATCACCCTCTTTCTTGGATATGAAATGAAAAGTGAAATGGAATCCTTAGGTTTTTGAAGACTACAGTGATAAAGTGAGCTTAAAGAATTTAAAATGTTTTTAATATCCAATGGTTGGTTGTAATATAACGTGTTCTTTGAAAGTTTCTTAAAAGTAAGAATGAAGTCTAAATCTTTATCAATACTTTTGTTGTAGAAATATATCGAGCACAACAACTTATGACTAAGTTTTCTGTGAATGGAGAAAGATTAAACATTTAGCTTGTTAGCTCAATTTCTTTAATAATATTGATTAGGGAAACAAATGAGTTAGCAAGCCGAATAAGTTAAAATAAATTGATCGCTGACTAGTATGTAGTAGGTGAAGTTGTCGTCAAGTGCAATAAGAGACTTACTATAACATTAGCTATCTTGTGGAAATGCTCTTACATCACACAAGACGGAAGATGAATGCAGCTGAATGATGATGATGATGGAGAAATTGATGAAAGGACAAATTTGGAGAACTTCCACACAATGTCATCCATCACAAAGGTTCAACTGCCAGGAACCGAACAACAGAGCCTTTGCATCAGAAATCAGTTATAGTACTGATCCCCTGTCTAAGGAAACATACAAAATATATACGTATTGGATACAAGCAGAACCTTTACCTTTATCAGATAGGACGTAACAACAATCAGTATTTTCATTTCGTTACAGGGAAGCTCAAATCAGATCGCCATGGGTACCACCCTTCTAATCAATGTTTTCCAGGTTTGTTTTTCTTCGTTCAGTCTTGGAAGGGATGCATTATAAGACATGGAACTACAGTTAAATGTAAGGTCCGACCAGAACATGTAATTCCATCGGGAATCAAATACCGTAGAATAGCTGCTGAAAGGATAATTTTATCTACCCGTTGTGTACATAATCGTGAAATGACACCCCAGAAATATGAATGTTAACATAGTGGATGGTCAATTAATGCACCAAGTTAAAATAAGTACAATGTGTAGGGGCGTTTTCTATTTTCCTTTCTCCCTGAGGCGACGATATACTATCCCATTATACATTTTCTGAATCTTTGTTCTATTCTGCGTATTTTGTTTCTTGTTTCGTGTGTCTATCTAGACTAGTACAGTCTGAGCTACGAGTATTTGAAGATAATTCCCATGACACATGCAGTTTATGAGAACTGGCTCTCACAGTTAAAAATAAAGTCTTCACAAGATACACTCGTCCTAATATGCATAGAGCTTTAAATAAAGGACGAAACACATATTTTCGCGGGCCAGATAAAATATATTTGCGGGCTCCTTCCGGCGAGTTGCCACTTGGTTATCACTGGTCTAACCTAGTGGTTTTCAACGGTGTGTCGCGACTAGGGATGGCCAGAACCGGTTCCTAGTGGAACCGGTTTTCGGGTCTGAACGGATCCGGTTCTAGAAGATCCGGTTTTTCGGATCCAGGTCTGGAACCGGTTTTTCGGATCCAGGTCTAGAACCGGTTCTTCGGATCCAGGTCTGGAACCGGTTCTGAAACAGAACCGGTTCCTCGCAGAACCGGTTCCGCTGGAACCGAGACTTTGTGACCATCCCTACGCTAAACCCGAGCTGCTGGCAAGCTGTGAACAGTATGCTAGATGAAATGGTGGAAGCGACAGGCAGGCGCCCAGGCGGCGGCAGCTTGTCTCATTTGGCTAAATAAACTGGGTAACTGGCAAACTCATTGGTTAAACAGGCAAACTGGCCAA
Organism: Thermobia domestica; assembly: GCF_964235325.1. Classification (NCBI taxonomy): domain Eukaryota; kingdom Metazoa; phylum Arthropoda; class Insecta; order Zygentoma; family Lepismatidae; genus Thermobia; species Thermobia domestica. The sequence continues at coordinate 166,985,822 of NC_137454.1, read as the reverse complement.
CTCATTTGGCTAAACAACCACTGGTGGACCAAAATTTTTTTCTGGGGGCACAAGCGGGTCTGGGCGAGGAAGGCACAAGCGCATGGTCCTCTTTGCATTATTTTTGGTGAACTTTATGCCTCCTTTACGGGTCTTTGGGGGCTTTCGGATACAGGTCTGGAACCGGTTCCTAAGATCCGGTTCTGGAACCGGGTTTTCGGATCCAGGTCTGGAACCGGTTCCTAAGATCCGGTTCTGGAACCGGGTTTCGGATCCAGGTCTGGAACCGGTTCCTAAGATCCGGTTCTGGAACCGGGTTTTCGGATCCAGGTCCGGAACCGGTTCTGAAAACCGGATCTCCAAGAACCGGTTCCTTGCGGAACCGGAACTTTGTGGCCATCCCTAGTCGCGACTAGTGTTCTAAAATTCCCGCTGGTAAAAAAACATTTTCCGGTTTCTTTCCGGAAATTTTGGAAAAATTGGGAAAATAACAAAAATCTTTGTATTAGTTAATTTTACTAGTAATGGAACCGTTTCTTTTTCTTTTTTCGAATGCGTGAAAAGCATAAGTTGAGAAATTTCAATACTGCGAATATTTAAAAAAGAAGCATTCGAAAATAAAACTGTTGTAATTATTCTTGAAAATTAATAGTCTGTACTCATTTCCTTTATGTACTTTTTAGTCGTTTATTCGTGGTTGTGCATTAATTACAGAACTTTTACAGTTGCATACACATCTACCATCATGAAGCGTTTTTGTTGGAACAAATAGGGCTCTCGAATGAAACTGAGTTCTTAATGTGCTCTTTCATCTGGTGGAATTTTGTTAACTTTAACCAAATTACTTTTTAAGAGAGAGCAGTAGGCAAATTTTACTAATACTCATGCACTAAAACATATAATTACTATTATTTAATATTCTAATATAGGCTTTATATTAATAATATAGTAAGACTGACCCCATACGCAGATGAAATTATTGGAGATTATCAGTGCGGATTTAGACGAAATCGATCAACTATCGACCAAATCTTTACCATTCGCCAAATACTCGAAAAAAAGTGGGAATACAATACCCCGGTATATCAACTATTTATTGATTTTAGAAAGGCGTAAGACTCGGTTAGGATAGAAACATTATACAACGTTCTTACAGAACTTGGAATACCGAGAAAGCTAATTAGATTAATTAAGATATGTTTAAATGAATCCCAAAGTAAAGTCCGGGTAGGAAAATTTTTGTTCACGAGCTTTCACGTCGAAAATGGCCTGAAACAAGGAGATGCGTTGTCGCCATTATTATTTAACTTTGTTCTGGAATACGCTATAAGGAAAATCAAAGATAGCAACCAGGGCTACAGCTGAACGGTATTCACCAGGTTATGGCATATGCTGATGATATAAATTTAATAGGGGATGATAGGAGAACAATAGAAAGAAATGAGAAATGTTAATAAACGCTTGCAGGGACATGGGCTTAGAAGTAAATGCAGAGAAAACTAAATACATGGAAGTGCGTCAGGACCGCAATACAGCAAATTATGGATGCGTTAAAATATTAAATAATACCTTTGATAAAGTGGATAGTTTCAAATACCTAGGATCAATATTAACAGAGGAAAATCATATTCACGGAGAAATTAAATGTCGACTAAAAGCAGGGAATTCGTGTTACTATTCGGTTCAAAATCTCTTGTCGTCGCGAATTCTGTCGAGAAATTTGAAGCTTAAAATATACAAAACGGTAATCATGCCTGTTGTTTTGTATGGCTGCGAAACATGGTCACTTACTCTGAGGGAAGAACATAGACTGAAAGCATTTGAGAACAAGATCCTGAGACGAATATTCGGACCCAAGAGGAACGGGAATGGGGAATGGCGGAAACTTCATAACGAGGAACTACATAATTTATATGGTTTACCCAACATTGTTAGGGTCGTCAAGTATAGGAGGCTTAGGTGGGCGGGTCATGTAGCTAGAATGGAAGAAAGTAGAAACGCTTTCAGCCTTGACTGGAAGACTAATCGGAAAACGACCATTAGGAAGACCTAGGCGCAGATGGGAGGACAATATTAAGATGGATCTCGCAGAGATAGGAATATAAAGTAGAAACTGGATGCAGTTAGCTAAGGATAGAAGTCAGTGGAGAGCTTTTGTGAATGCGGCATTGAACCTCCGGGTTCCATAGGCCATAGAGTTAGTTAGTTAGTTAATATAAGCTTTTATATCAACTTTGTATGTAAAAAGTTTAATACAAAATGTTGTATGCAAACAAATACATGTTTTCTAGTGCGACACATTATATATATATATATATTGGCGGATCCAAGGGGGGGCTATAGCCCCCCCTTGACGCTCAGGTTTACACTGGGTAAAATGGGCTTCAATTCTGCTTTACACTGGATAAAACGGCAAACAATGGTTTAGCCCCTCCCTTGATCATATCCTGAATCCACCACTGTATATATATATATATATATATATATATATATATATATATATATATATATATATGAAAATGAAAGTGACTATATTAACAACTCTTGAATCACCAGATGGATTAGTGATGAGCGCAAGAGTCTTGGTCTTGCAGTTTTTGCAAGAGTCTTGCATGCACCAAGACCAAGACTCTTGCACAAGTACCGGCACTACTTGATTTTTTTTATAGAATGTAAAAAAGAATAGGATGGATTTCTTTGCTTTAGTAAAAATGCTAGCGGTCCCGGGTTCAATTCCCAGTGGAGCACTCGGTCGAAAAAGTAAAACGCTTTTTCAGGCCAGCCATCCTGAATGGGGTTTTCCTCATTCACACCAGGCAAATGCTGGGATGGTAACTCACTTATATGTCCGAGGTCGATTCCTTCCTTCCCCAATTCTTTCTTCCTCCCCTTTCCCCGGATGGTGTGCTCGCCGAGGGACGTCATCCCTCATACGTGACGGGCTAATAGCCTTTGATACCGAAAGCCAAGAAATCTAAATCCCCCTAAGTAACAATGCTGCTGGAGTGAATGTGTTCTCAGTAATTTATGCAATCCGTTTGAGTTGATCTGCTCCTGTAGCTATAGCATATAGCTACAGTATGTCGTTTTCTGAATTGGTTGTTCGCGTTTTCTGTAGATATTGCTCGCTTTGAAGCCACACAGGTGTCATCTTGCACCATGTGAGCTTTTTTGGAGGACAAACACCGTGTGTCTGGATTTTCTCGGCGTTTTCCCGTTTCCTCCTACTTTCTTCATTCCACCATTTCAGTTACTTCTCATCATTACCGTCTCCCTTAACCTTGGTGTATAATCATGGGACGTTAAACTAGATACTTCATTTCATTTCAAAGCATATTAGTGGTGTTCTTCCAAAACTAAAGAGAAATGTAGTATTGAACATCGGTAATTCCGTACACCGTAGGTGTCGATTACATGGGTATGGCCTTGGCTCCGAGACTCAAGCATCCGTTGGAAATTTTTAATGTGAGTTCATAAAATTAATATCGAAATAACACTTCTATGACATTAACAAAAACTTAGTGCATATGACCACAACTTTGATTTCAGGTCGGATGCTTATACGTTGAATAATTGTTTATCCATATAACTTTTAGCCTCCTTAGGTATACGGCACATCGAGGATTGAGCGAAATAACATTATACTACAACAATAAATTTAGACTATAAAATTAAAAGTGACTATGTTTGTGACTCCTAGTCTCTTGAATCACCCGACCGATCTCGATCAAATTTTTAACATAGATGAGGTGGGCCTGGGAGTGTTTTCATCATTTCACTTTAACGGTGAAACTTAGGGGAGGGGAGAAGGGAGAATTATAAAATAATAAATAAAACTTCATAACTCTTGAACCAAAGAACCAATCTCGACCAAATTTTTAACATAGATGAAGTTCAGGGCTGGAACGATTTTTAATAGTTTACTTTGACGGTGCAACGTAGGGGAGGGGGAGAAGGGAGACATTTAAAATGATCGCAAATTTTCGGTTTTTTTCAGGCCTTCGCAACACTAGTCGGTGTGTCACAGTCCCCTAAGGTGTGTCGCGAAATTTTAGTATTTAAAAATCATGAAGAATTTAATAATAATTAGTTAAAATCGAGATAGACTATGCCAGTCAACACCTCCAGCGGTAGCAATAATGCTCATTGCTATATAGAGTCATTATAAAACCTAATTGGCTTCACTATTATAATAGATATTATTTGTAATAAAAATATCAAATAAGTGTGTCGTGATGTCCTGGACGTTCAAGTAAAATGTGTCGTCAGTGGAAAAAGGTTGAGAACCACTGGTCTAACCTAGGTAGTTCAGTGTCGCAATTACTTGATATCCACTTGACACGCACGGGGTAACTACTGATGCTGGCATAAGACAATTATTTGGTTTTACAATAATTCAGTTAAGGGCGGAAATAACGAATTAGTTCTAGCGAAAAAGGTTCATTGTTCCGTTAATATCCGCGAAATATTTAAATAAACTGCCGTACATTATTCTTCACATGTAACATATTTTAGTTCAATAGGTTACTCCTAGATCACGGTCCGTTGATCGCAGGTAGTGCATTAACATACCTTGCTTTTGCTGCTAACATACATAGTTTATTTATTTATTTATTTTAAAAAGTAGTGTTTGTTTCTAAACGAAAATCCGGTTATTGACCACACTTATGCCTAATGAGTAGGGGGGGGGGGATGAAGAAAGTAAAGAAGTGTGATTTATTACGGGTAAGGACATAAAGTCAATGTTAGCAAAGTGGAGTTTGCAATACGAGATTCGCGCTATCACCTTCGAAGTTTAAACATTAATGGATAACAAGGAGATGCAAAAACTAGTTTATTTATTTATTTATTTTCTTTATCGAAATTCACTCCATTCATTGAATGGAACTACAAGTGTATGGGTGGGGGGTGAGAAGCGAATAACTCATGGAGAAGATAATATCTATTGTTTCCTTTTATTCCTACTTCCAGAAAATATCTCTCAGGAGGAGGAGGAAACAACACTACTAAATGAACAACGGAGATGATATTTCACCATAGTCAAAGCAGCAGAGAGCAAACACCTACGATGCATACGGTTGCTATGCATGTTGATTGAGTTAGTTCTCTTTTGTGTGTATTTCTCAGAGATTTTACGATGTTCGTTCTCTGTGATACGTTTTCCTGGTTAAATCCCTTTCCAGGGGAACATTTTTTTTTCTCTTTACACTTGTCAAACGAGTGTTTCTTCCAGCTCGAGTCGCCTCCTACCCCTTTCTCGGGCTTGTATCTTAGATCTTATCTCGTCTTGCTCTAAGGCCAGCCTTTCCCAACCGGTGTGCCGCGAGGAAATCGAAACAAAATTATTAATTCTACAGCAATCAAATTGCAAGACAAAAGGGAAAATGTGTGTGTGTATTTTATATTATTATGAACCTCTACTATGAATCTATAATTTTAAGTTTCGTACTGTGTTACTTTTCTGTACATTTTTAATGTTGAAAAAAGTATTTGTTATCATTATTGCTTCTTTACTGTTGCAGACTATTTCATAACTTGAAATTTTAAAATATAATTCAATCCTTTCGACAAAGCAAACATGCATACAAATTAACTACATTTGTGTTTTAAAAGTAAAAGAGATTTGTTCGTTCGTTAATTAGTGATCTTCCTTCTTAGTGAAAGGTTGGATACAGTTTTCGAAAAAGAAGGCGTACTTTTAAAAATCTGATTCCTCTATCTCATTGCAATTGTTTTCTGTTTTTAAATTAGAATGAAAAATAAGCATAATGATTTACCACGGGGGAAAACCAGTGATCGAGCTTTCTTCTCTGTGACAAGGAGATCAGTAATCACAGAAAAGAATTACCATGGTATTTTATATTTACAAATAATATCTATATGAGGGTGCCATGAGAATTCAAGTTGCACCTGTAGTGTGCCGCAAGTTGAAAAAGGTTGGGAAACGCTGCTCTAGGCGGTAAGACTAGCGTGTTCACATTTCAGGTGGATACCATGATTGATCACACGACGTTCAGCAAGATCTTCAGAGTACCATTGCACACATCATGTCTGTGTAAGGCGCAGAGATGCATCCACGCGGTATGAGACCGGGTCCGGACCTTCACCCGAAATTTCGTGAGTCGGCATATATTTGTACATTCTTTTAGAACTATAATTGTTTAGCAGAGAAATAACTGATGTAGCATGAAGATTTGACATTACATATCATCTGTTCTCTTTTTCTTATTGAGTTGATTTTGAGTTTAACGTCCCGTTCAGCAGCGAGGCTATATAAGATGTGTACCTACTGATTAACATGAAATCCGAACCACATGAACTCCCGCCGGGAATCGAACCCGCTTCTCCCACGCCAAAGGCGCGTACGCTAACCGCTTAGCCACGAAGGAGCTCTCTCTTTTTCTTTTATATATATATATATATATATATATATATATATATATATATATATATATATATATATATATATATATATATATATATATATATAGTTTTCTGAGAATATAGGTGACAATACTTAACAACTATGTGTCGTTCAATGAAACGAATTCCTATTTTTAAAGAAAGTACTAGCCCGATAATTGACACGAAAGTAGCAATGTTCGTGCGTGCTACCACGCATGCTTGGCGCGTGACTAGAATGAGCCATGCAGTTAGAAACGTGCTCTGGCCATAAGGAGTAGTGAGTAATGGCAGAACGTGTTGGCGATGTGGAGTAAAAAAAACAGATTCGTTCTGTGACCCGGTATGAATGGGCAAATGACCTTGCTCCTATCGACATCCAAAATATTTTTTTTTTGTTTATGGAGACCGTAATATCAGTGCAAATGGTGCGACGGTGGTACAATCCGCGGCAAAAAACCTGCAACATGAGCATATAAGTTTATTGTGAAATGACGAAGTCTTTTGCTCCAAAATAAGTGTGCACAGGGGGATGCCGAGGTTTATCCTGGCGTGATTCGTTCCACTTAGACGTTATGTTCATTCCCTGTGCTGTTAGGCGTAGTTTCACAATAAACTTACATCCTCATGTTGCAGGTTTTTTGCCGCGGATTGTACAAACTGTCTTCTAAAGAATGAATAAGCATATTCAATTAAGATCGGCCCGTCCCGTCAGTGAAGCAAAATTGGTTGAGAAAGTGAATACATGGTGTTGTCTATTCGAAGAATTAAGGTTCGTGGAGCAGCCGCTGATTTGAACACTTCCGTCGGGACTGCATTAGGGTAAGCCACATTTTCCGGAAAAACGGAAAACGGAAAATTTTCCGGAAAATCGGAAAATTTTCCGGAAAATCGGAAACGGAAAATTTTCCGGAAAATCGGAAACGGAAAATTTTCCGGAAAATCGGAAATTATTAGAGCAACCTAAAAGCATACAAAAGCATAAAAAGCATAATAGCTATTTACACATATGGTTGGTACCTTGAACATGGTTGTGGCTGTCTAAGGGTCCAGAAGAAACTAATTTTAAAAGCATAATTTTAGAAAATAAAGCATAAAACATAATTTAAAAGATATAGCACAATTCTTTAAAAAATCTCTTTAACTTCAAGTTTAACATATTGTATTAATATTTTTAAGAAACAATATTTACAGTGCAAAATCATTGAGAACATAACAATGCAACAATGAAAAGCTTATTTTTATTTTTGTAAACTTTTTGGTCTAATCTTTTGACGTGGAGAAAAGAATAAAGGACAAAAAGAAGAAAACTTCCACCAACAATGAATAGTACACAAGAACTCCACACTATAATGTTATGTGTACCTCTTGAAGTTGAGCACTTTCTGTACTTATTGCTGGCATCTTTTACTTTCCCTTTCTGTATATATGCACCTCTAAGGCGCACACAAGTGATTAAAAAAAAACTGACTCGAGTAAAGCATCTCTTTACAGTGCATTAGGTAGAAAGTTCATTAAATATGAAAGAAACTGGTTGCATAAAATATTAATAAATAGATCAAGATATTTAGAATATTTAATGTATAGTAAATATTATACGTTATACACGATTGATGTAAAACAATGATTGAAATTAATAATAAAAGCATAATAAAGCATAATTTGGAAAAAAAATAAAGCATAATGTGGGTTGCTCTACTTATTATTCTACATTCATGTTTTGTTACTAAATTGTGAACTCCTAATGCAATCAAAGTATTATTATTATTATTATTATTATTATTATTATTTCATAAACGTAGATGATAATCTAGGTGCTGCTACTTCTATATCTCAGATTATCGCTTCACCTGGCGCACGCTCAAATGCATCTCTAAAGTAACAGAAAGATCCCAGAAAAAATGTTTTACAAATAAGGGAACATAGTAGTACGTAAGAAACAGAAAAGAATTCTGTCTGATCTCAGAGACCCTAAACCTTGTTCTTCCGCAAGACCAGAGGTGCTTGATAGTAAAATAAGTAATACGGTACCAAAGGATTCTTCTTCCTTTGTCTTTCGTTGAAGCAATTCGGTTTCTTGAATTTATGAATGAAGTAGAACCAAGTTACCACTCACCATCCAGGCAAACTGTAACTCGCCGTATTGAGGCCTTGTTTTCTAAGGAGAAGTGTGGCTGCGGAATCGATTGATTTGACAACAGATAGCTGGGCTTCGCAGGCTACGGAAAGTTATATTACAATCACAACCCACTATATGCTTCCATCTAAGTTCAATAAATTCAGTCCTTCAAATAATTGAAATAGAAGTGAGGCACACAAGGGTAAACCTAACTCAGCACTTAGCCCATGTTCAGAGTAGTGGAATATTTTAGATAAAATACATGCAATTGTCTATGACAATGCTAGTAATATCACAAGTGCGGTACGAGAACTTCCGTATGCAAGCATATGTTGTTTTGCTCAGACCCTAAACTCTCTATAATTAAGGGAGTTGCAATAGAGAAAATCGAGAAAATGTTAAGTGTTGTTAGTCGGATTGTTTCCCACTTTAAATATAGTACGTTGGCAACGTCAGAACTGGAAAAACAGTAAAGGTTATTAGGATTGGAAGTACATTTCCTTATACAGCAAGTTAAAACTCGGTGGAACAGCATACATGAAATGCTTGAGAGATTGATAGAACAAAGAAGAGCTCTTAACAATGAATTATCAGATAGAAATGTAACAAAGACGTCAGATTGCAAGAAATTTAACCCTTTAAGGATGTCCAAAATTTTAGACTTTCACTCAAACGGCTACTGCTTCCTTACTATTTATCGTAGGATCATGGTTCATACCTCGTTTTTCTCACGATAGAGCATACTTACCAACGGTACCACGTGTCGGTATCATAAACCTTAACCGGAAAATAAAAAAAACCGGATTTTTTCTGAAAAAATCACCCCTTCGTAACACTTTCGCCCTTCGGGCCCGTCCCCGGTTTCACGTAGGGATCTAAAAAAAATTGATAAATACCCAAAGGTAGGTCTACACATAATCCTTATGCAAGTTTCAATCTGATATCTTGAAAACTAAAGGCGTGAAAAAGTTTTGAAATTTGCCTTAAGAAAAAAGTCACGTCCCTTCGCACCACTTGGCGCCGCCAAGTTGACTATCCGGTTCCAAAACGCATCTGCGGTGTTCTTTGGTCCATCCTTGACTTGAAAAATAAAAAAAAATCCCGGCTTAAATACCTGTTATAGAACCTAAATAAGCGGTCAAAGACGATAATACGCCATGGTATATAAATATACCAGAACTCTTTAAAAGGTTAAACTTCCTACAGACTAGGGATGACTACATTTTCAGAGAAAACGGAAAACGGAATATAATTCTTCCGGAAACTGGAAAATTAGAAAGATGGAAAATTATCCGGAAAATCGGAAACGGAAAATTTTCCGGAAAATCGGAAAACGGAAAATGTGATTTTCGGAAACCGGAAAACTTTTTCCGGAAATGGCCATCCCTAGACTGCATACAAAATCATCCACAGAACACTGGATTACGCGAAAATTTCATCGCGTTGGCTCCCACAACACACTGAATAACATCGCAACATGTATATAGTATGCTGCCTGGAATTTGTGACTCACTACCACCTGCCATATTGAGACTCAAGATGAGAGCTTTGTTCATCACTACACTTCAGAGTACAAGTGGACGTCGATGGAATGGAAAAATCCCAAGTTCCCAACCATCTGCAGGTAAAGTTCTTGTGACTGTCTTTTGTGATTCCAAGGGAAAAGTGGTCACAAAGTTTTTGAAGAAACAGGAAACAGTCAATGCTGAATGTTATTGGCAAACGCTGGAGAAAGTAAAACATGAATTCGCCGCAAACGTCCTGGACATTCTTCTGGATAACAATGCTCGTCCCCATTCGGCAGCACAAACTTCAAGAAATGAAATGGGAAAGTTTACAAGACACATCTACAACCCTTCTTTCACTTGCTTCCTCAATTGAACTCCTAGCTGCAGGGAACGTTTTCAGAATGATTTGGAGATTCAGACAGCTGCGAAAAGTGTTATTCGCTTTTCTGGATCCCGACATTTTTTTTTTTTTTTTCGAATTGTAGATTATGTTGTAAAGTGAGAAAGGACCATGCTACTTGGTGCAACTTGGATTTTTGTCTGTACCTTAAGAAATACACTTTTGGCAATATAGGGAAGCTTCTTCCTTCAACTACTCACGTACTGGTAGTCTTTTCGGGTGTAGAATAACACCAGTTCAACACTACATAGATGTAGTATCTTGTAGTATTGGACTCCTCCCAACAACAATAAATACAGGGTGCGCAATGGCAAGGTCCTACCAAAACCTGATCCTTACTTTTCTTGAACTCAAAATAGGTGATTACTTTCCAAATCACTATTACTTGTTTCAATTTTCTCTTTTGGGTTACTGATACCACTGATCTGAAGAGTGTTCACTTTTTCTCCAGTAGGAAGATTTTTTTTTTTTTTGATAATCTTTTCTCTTTCTCTTTTAATTGTTCATTTTTCGTTTTGAAACAAGCTTTTTGCTTCAGTGTTTAAAGTAGATGTCTGTTATTAAAAAAGGAAGAAGGAAACCCCTGTTTTGTTACCCTGACGATGTTTCTCTTTTCTTGTACAGATGCGGAACAAAAACTGCAATAAAAAATTGTCTATTCGACACGGTACTTTCTTTCGTAATAACAAAGGTAAAAATTCATATCTTATTAGTGATGAGCGCAAGAGTCTTGGTCTTGCAGTTTTTGCAAGTCTTGCATGCAAGACCAAGACCAAGACCAGGAATCCCGTTGCAAGACTAAGACCAAGACCAAGACTCTTGCGCAAGAGTCTTGCACAAGTACCGGCACTACATGATTTTTTTTTTATATATAGAATGTAAAAAAGAAGAGACAAATCATTACATCTTCACTTGAATTTCTTGGCTTCAGTAAAAATGCCGCTGGAATGAATGTGTTCCCAGTAGTTTATGCAATCCGTGTGAGTCAATCTGCCCCTGTAGCAATTGGCTACAGCATGTCGTTTTCTGAGTTGGTTGTTCGCATTTTCTGTAGATATTGCTCGTTTCCAAGAGACACAGGTGTTATCTTGCGCCATGTGAGCTATTTTGGCGAACAAACACCGTGTGCGTGGGGTTCCTCAGGGTTTATCCGTTTTCTCAGATTTTCTTTATTCTACCATTTTAGCCATTTCTCATCATCATTGTCTCACTTATCCTTCGTACATAAACGTAGGGACGTTAAACTAGACACTTAATTTCATTTCAAAGCATATTAGTGGTGTTCTTTTTCCAAAACTAAAAAGAAATGTAGTATTGAACATCGGTAATTCCATACACCATAGGTGTCGACTACATGGGTATGGCCTTGGCTCCGAGATCCAAGCATCCGTTGGAAATTTTTAACGTGTGCTCATAAAATTAATATCGAAATAACATTTTCATGACATTGACAAAAAATTTAGTGCATGAAACCGCAAGTTTGATTTCATGGGCGGATGCTTATACGTTGAATAATTGTTTATCCATATAACTTTTAGCCTTCTTAGGTATACGGCACATTGAGGATTGGGTGATATAACATTATATTACAACAGTAAATCTTAACTATATATAAAATTACATGAGCTGACATAAATTAAAGGGGGGTATTTCCGATTGACGTGGAAAGTTAAAATTTGGTATGATTCTAGCTTTCCGAGACTAACCAACAGGAAAATTGCCAAAAGTGAATATTTTTAATTTTTAGAGGGTATAAAGGAGGGATGAAGAATTTCCCCATGTTATTTAAATAGATTTTTTTTTCTACCTATAATCCCATGTTTTAGATACTTGGAATTGGAATAAATACTTGAAATTCGGTATGCTTGTGCGTTTTCGTTAGCGTTAACTAAGTAAATAAGCAAAAATAAAAATGTCCAACTGTAGACTGGTTTTATGAAGAACTGAAAAATCTTTCCCATGTTATTTATATGGGACATCTTCTACACCTCAAAATGTTTAAGCACTTCCGGCAGGATTAGAATGATGAAATTTCGCATGATTGTAGCCTTCCGGGACTAACCTACAGGAAAACTGCCAAGAGTATATATTTTTAGTTTTGAACGGATCTAAGGGGGGGGGGTGAAGAAATTCCCATGTTATTTAAATGAGCGTTCTCTTGGGATACAAAATCTTATCTTTTAGATAGCTGAAATAGGAAAAAAAACTTGAAATTTGGTAGAATTGTGGATTTAAGAGGTGCGAGGCCATAGGACGGGTAAACGTGATTGTTAGGGGGCGAAGTTTCCAGCTGTGCCAAATTCAGGAAATAAACGAGCAAATGCACAAAATTCACTCGTGATGCAAAGGCTTATACCTAGGAAATGCGAAGCCGTAGGCCGAGCAAACGCGGGGGCCTGGGAGGCTGAGCACCCAGATAACCGAAAGCTAGTCTATATTATAAAATTGAAAGTGACTGTTTGTGACTAATCTCCTGAACCACCCTCTCGATCTCGATCAAATTTTCAACATAGATGAGGTTTGGGCCAGGGAGTGCTTTCATCATTTCACTTTGACGGGGAGGAGAGGAGTTATAAAATAATAAATAAAGCTTAATAACTCTTGAACTGAACGACCAATCTCGATCAAATTTTTAACATAGATGACGTTCAAGCTTGGAACGTTATTTGTCAGTTCAGTTTGACCGAGAAATGTATGGGAGGAGGAGGAGGGGGAGATATACAAAAATCAATATAACTAAAAATAAAAGTGACTAAGTTTCTGACTTAATAGCTCTTGAATCACCCAACCGATCTTAATTAAATTTTTAACATGTATGAGGTTCGGAACCAAAAAAAAAAAAAAAAAAAAAAAAAAAAAAAAAAAAAAAGTTTTACTTTGATGGTGGAACCTAGGGAAGGGGAGGTATATATAAAAATAAGTAAAAAAAAATGTCTTGAAACACCCGACCGATCTCGATCAAATTTCAACATGGATGAAGTTCAGGCTGGAACGATTTTTATCATTTTACTTTGACGGTGCAACGTAGGGGAGGGGAAGGAAAGAGATATTTAAAAATGATCGAAAATGACCGATATTATTTGCGGGTCGCTGAGATAAACAGTGACGCTTCCGATGCTGTTTAAATTCAGGGGAAATATACAGGGTGTTTCAAAACAATACCGACAACGTTTGGGAGGTGACTCCTGACACCAAGATAAGACGAAAAGTATGGAAAAACCTGGGTGCACAAATGCTTCCTTTCGGAGTTATAGGCTGCCGAAAACTTGAAAAAATGAACTTTAAAGGTCTATAGCTCCAATATTATGGAACCTACCGGAGTCGAGCCAAGACTTTATTTAGGAACTAGTATCTGCTGTATCCAAATATCCCTGTTTCAGAATCCTGCGTTACATCTGCAGCAATTTTTATAGAGATAGTTGGTGAGTACCTTAGGGTTCTGAAACATGTATATTTGGATAGGGAACATATTAGTTCTTATGTGAAGTCTTGACCCGACTACGGTAAGTTCCATAATTTTGGAGCTATGGATCTCTAAACTTCATTTTTTCATGTTTTCAGCAGCCTATAATTCCGAAAGGAAGCATTGGTGCACCCAGGTTGGTATATACTTTTCGTCTTATCTTGGTGCCAGGAATCACCTCCCAAACGTTGTCGGTGTTGTTTTAAAACACCCTGTATAAAAATGATCGAAAATGACGAATATTAGTGTTGAATTCATAGTCTTCGAAGTCGAGTGAATACTGACACTACAGATTTCGTTTACGACCAAATTTAGCCCGTAACTTAGGGGAGGGGAAGATACACAAAAATGATCAAAAAATGACCAAATATTAGTGTCGAATCCATGCTTTTTGGGGTCGCTAAAGTGAACGGTGATAGTTCCGATCCCGTTTAAATGCAAATTCAACATCGCAACTTGGGGAGGCGAAGGAAGGAGATATATAAAAATTATCGAAAATGACCATTATTATCAATGTTGAATCCATGGTTTTTGAGGTCATTGAGATGAATAGTGACACTTTTGATGCCGTGCCTTGCAACATGGAGAAGATTTATAAATTTATTGAAAATGATCTATATTAGTGCCGAATCCATAGTTTTAGTGGTCTCTATGATAAACAGTGACACTTCTGATGTCGTTTAAATCCAAATTCAGCCCTGCAACTTGGGAGGCGGCGGCGAGAGAAATTAACTAACTAACTCTATGGCCTATGGAACCCGGAGGTTCAATGCCGCGTTCACAAAAGCTCTCCACTGACTTCTATCCTTAGCTAACTGCATCCAGTTTCTACTTTGTATTCCTATCTCTGCGAGATCCATCTTAATATTGTCCTCCCATCTGCGCCTAGGTCTTCCTAATGGTCGTTTTCCGATTGGTCTTCCTGTCAAGACTTTGAAAGCGTTTCTACTTTCTTCCATTCTAGCTACATGACCCGCCCACCTAAGCCTCCTAGACTTCACGACCCTAACAATGTTGGGTAAACCATATAAATTATGTAGTTCCTCGTTATGAAGTTTCCGCCATTCCCCATTCCCGTTCCTCTTGCATCCGAATATTCGTCTCAGGATCTTGTTCTCAAATACTTTCAGTCTATGTTCTTCCCTCAGAGTAAGTGACCATGTTTTGCAGCCATACAAAGCCACAGGCATGATTACCGTTTTGTATATTTTAAGCTTCAAATTTCTCGACAGAATTCGCGACGACAAGAGATTTTGAACCGAATAGTAACACGAATTCCCTGCTTTTAGTCTACATTTAATTTCTCCGTGAATATGATTTTCCTCTGTTAATATTGATCCTAGATAATTGAAACTATCCACTTTATCAAAAGTATTATTTAATATTTTAACGCATCCATAATTTGCTGTATTACGGTACCGACGCACTTTCATGTATTTAGTTTTCTCTGCATTTACTTCCAAACCCATGTCCCTGCAAGCGTTTAATAAGACCTTTGCATTTCTTTCTATTGTTCTCCGATCATCACCTATTAAATTTACGTCATCAGCATATGCCATAACCTGGTGAATACCGTTCAACTCTAGGCCCTGGTTGCTATCTTTGATTTTCCTTATAGCGTATTCCAGAACGAAATATTTAAAAAAAAAATCTAAAATGACGGATATCAGAGAGTGCTTTAGTAATAGTAAAAAGTGACTGACTAACGAATTATTATTACTATTTTTTTAAAATTTAACCAAACGAAGTGGGTAATTGATGCTAGTAATCCATATTCATAAATGAGACTGATTTTGTACAGTTATTTCAAATAACTTCGAGTTTGATGGCATTATTTTGTAGTTCTAATATAAGCCAAAGGTATTTATTTAAATTGAGTTTACAGAAAAGATATAGACAGTTGAGTCGTTTTCAGTTTTAGATCAAATTGTTCTAAAATACTAAGAGTTTTGATGATAATAATTATTTTAATTTTTCTCTCTTTTTTGGTGAATATTGCTAAACATATCATCATCATAGCTATTCTGCCATTATTGGCAGGTTACCTGCTGCAACTGAGAAACTTTGATGTACGGTGGTCCTCAGCTAGACTCTTCGTCTTAACGTAGCGATTTTCTGTTTTAAAACTGTACCCTCCTTCAACTACAGTCTCCTTCGCTCCTTCCCTCTCTTTCCTTTCACCATACCCTTTAGCACGTCCTCCTCAGCCAATATCCCAACCAGTTTCTCTTTCTCCTTTTATCAATATCTAAAATTCTTATTTTTCTCCCTACTGTTAATATTTCTAACACCTTTTCATTCGTTTTCCGTTCAACTCAACTAATTCTCTCCTTTTTCTCCATGTTCACGTTTCGAAAGTCTGCAATTTTTTCATCGCTTTTGCGTAATGTCCATGTTTCTGTCCTATATAGTATACATATTGGAATCAGTAAAACAAAATCTCAATATTTAATTGGAAGTTTGTTTAATGCAAGAATTAGCTAATCATGGTTGAAAAGAAAAATCTGACGCCTTTAGAGTGTAAAAATAATTTTGCAGTTCATGGTATCTCAATAATCTGTGCCGTCTTGATTTTCTTTCATGTGCCTCAGGGGTAGCCTCCCCAGTTTGGGAACCAGTGGAGTGTTGGATCTGTTAAAAAACGTAAAAAGATTACGAAACGTTACGATTTATCTTATAAGTAGTGAAGCGTGGATGGCCATTAAAAAAATAAAAGTCATCGTCTACATTTAGAAACATACATTGTATTTCTGTTATTATTGGCACATTGTAGAATTTATTATCCCTTATGTCCAGAGTAAAATTTACCTATGAAAAGTATAAGACTTGCAAGTCTCTTGCAAACAAGACCAAGACTGGGTGTGCAAGACCAAGACCAAGTGTTCCAATGCAAGACCAAGACCACGACCATTCCGGTCTTGGTCTTGCATTTGCTCATCACTAATATCTTTGTAGTAGTTGTTCTTGGGTGGATTTTGTGTTACCCCACCTCTGTGATTATAAGTGAGACGATTGGGTAAAAATATCGTCTCCAAACTTTTGAATAAATTCAGACAGGTTCTATGTGGATGTTGAAAACGAGCCAAAGGATCGGAGCCATAGGACACACTGTTGAAACTGACGAGAGTGTCTTTGGAAGCTGGAAATATAACAGAGGCTGCGTAACACAGACCGATGGGTGGTTGAAAAACAGATACGCGACAAACTTCTATAGTACTAGTTGAAAGACGGAGTGTTGAAACTTTAAGAATGTTGGCGATGTCTTACCAGAAACTACAATAAAAAGTTACTGCTGGAGAGAGTACAGTAGGTTGGCATGTTTAGTGCACCAGCACGATACTGTTAACCACAATTTATATTTTGAAAACTCTAATGACAGAGCAACACACACAGAGAATATAAAAGGACATTGGTCTCCGGTAAAAGTGACAAGCGACGGCACATTTAGCATGATTAGAACAGAATCGTTCCTCTGAGTACGTAGTTATGCGTAGCATCGTAAAAATGAAGAGCTTTCTGAAGAGTTTCTTCGTGCTATTTAGTATTTCTACCCACAATAACATCAATTGTGGCAATAGCTAGACGGGATAAATTATGAAATGGAAACTATCCACTTAATTTCCATATATCTCTATGAATATTTGATAAGAGACCCAACTGCTTCACAGCTTTTGTATATACTGTACATTGTATATATTTTAGAAGAGTTTCATATTATGATCTTGCTAAAATCATGTATTAATCATGGTGTCTTAATGCAATGGATACCACCTGGGGCAAGATTATAAATAAGATTAGAGAACCACAAGAAACCTTAAGAAACGGCTTAGATGCAACTCGAGCTGAAAGAAAGGCATAGAAAAGTACATGGAAAAAGGAGAAAGGTGTCCCTCTGAAAAGGGATTTAACCGTTTTCCCTGTTACAAGCCCTTCTTCCTCACAACTACTTAATCGAGTACTCAGAAACGACACACTACACCGCATACTAGCAGAGAGAGAGAGAGAGAGAGAGAGAGAGAGAGAGAGAAAATGAACAAAATATGTTTATGCATATTGCACAAAATGACTGATGGCAGTGCTTCAAGTAACAAATTAGCTATACACATTTCCATAAAATCATTGACATCGGTACTGTTGTTTCTTTAAGGAAAATACTCGAGGTAACTGCTTTGAAAATGTCTAATTTAATCAGAAATTCTCGGAACAGAAAGTGAATATCAGATAGTAATAACCACAGCTAACTCACCTACTTCAAGAGATAACTCCTTTAATATACTTTATATAGGTAATCCTATACTGTATATATATAACGCCATTATGAAACCATTCGTCATTATGAAATTACGGTCTTTTCATAAACTGCAGTATTTCACTTTTAATTATAGATTTCTATTACCTGACGCAAAAGTTTTCATCACAGAAATTATTGCGTCACCGCAATCGATCGCACTGGAGGTTATTTAGGAGCCGGAGACTAAAAATACAGAATAGAAAGGATGAGACAAAGTTTCATAAAGTAAAGTTCTGTCACATCAATCATGCAATCGTTGGCCAATAGATCTTGCACTTTAAAGAAGAAAATTAAAAGAAAAATGCGGTATTATTAAAAGTACACGAACTGCTAGGTTGCTACGGATAATTAGTTAACTGACATCCACTATAAGTAAATGCCTTCCTAAGAGAATAAAACTCTTTTTGACATTTTCGCCGCTTCTAATACTTTTTACAATTCGAGAAACCATACGGGAAGGAAGGTGGTGCCAGGAAGATTTGAGCTTTATACTTCTCACTATTTTTGACAATAATATTTTGTTGCTGTGTTTTAGGTTAAGTAGATTATGTGCCAAAATTCAAATCTCTAATGCTTTTGGTCTTCTTTTTCTCAGGTCAGTATGGATTACACGCTAAAAAGAATGTCGTGAAGTTTCTCTTCGTACAAAGAAAGTCTGCAAAGAAAATTATTGATACAATAATAGCACCACTAGGGGGACCATGCTCCGTCATATGTGATGATAAAGAGGCGGTGTTTCACGATTTCAGACAAGCCATTTTAGCACCATTGATGAAGAACGACCAGCTAGATCCTCCTAATCCACTTTGAGAATAAATCCTATTTTCTATCCTTCCATCTTCTTTATGGCGCTATTCTTATTAATGGCTGCATATGGGTCATTCTGTATCAAATCACCTAATTTTAAAACATGACCGTGCTTCAATGACTCAGATTCTCTTCAAAATTTTTTCATGCATTAATACCAATGAAATTATGCTAAATCAAATTTTTCCGATTTTTTGGATGAGAAATGGGCCGGGGAGAATTTTTTGAAAAATGTGAATTTTGCTTCAATTTCACTTTTTGGCACTCAGCATCATGGAACAAAATTACCATAACTTCCTTATTTTTGAAGTTATCCAGGTGTCAAATGAAGGCTTAATTTCTGCTCTTTCAGAAGATCCTAAGTAACCTTGCAAAAAGTTTTAAATATTAATGGGCATACAAAGCAAATTTTAGGTCTTTTTTTTTTTTAATAAATTTTGCCGTTGCTCAAAAGTTACAACTATGAAACTTTTTTAATACATTCATCTTAACACTACATAATATGGTTAAAAAATAGAGGGTGTTTTTTGTATTTTTGTAATTATTATTTTTTACGTACGGAAATATACAGTTTTAAGTTTTGTTATAAATTGTGTTATTGCTCGTAAGTTACAACTATGAAACTTTTGAAACTTTTTAAATAGAATCATCTTAGCACATGCATGATATGGTTAAAAAATAAAAAGGATGCTTTTGGTATTTTACATGTACGGAAATATACACTGACACACAATCATAGTCATACGTCTTGCAAAGAAAATCAGAAAAAATAAACATACTGCTGAACAAGACTGCACTTATTTAATATAAAAACACATTTACACGTGACGTTTCGATCTTCTAACCAAGATCCTCATCAGACGTACACTGAGTCTTGGCTAGAAGAGGCTGATGAGGATCTTGGTTAGAAGATCGAAACGTCACGTGTAAATGTGTTTTTATATTAAATAAGTGCAGTCTTGTTCAGTAGTGTTTATTTTTCTGGAAATATACAGTTTTGTTACAAATTGTGTTATTGCTCGTAAGTTACAACTATGAAACTTTTGAAACTTTTAAAATAGAGAATTATTTTAGCACATAAATGATATGGTTAAATAATAAAAAGGATGCTTTTGGTATTTTTGCACTTATCATTATTTGTGTTTTAAATGTACAGAAATATACAGATTTACTGTTGTTAACAGATTATGCCTTTCCTTTGAAGTACGGTAGTGATGGCCAATTCCGGAATTTTTACTTTCCGAATTTCGGAAAGTAGAATCTGAAAAATTTCGGAAAGTTAAATTTCCGATTTCGGAAAATTTTGACCATCCCTACTCTGAAGTGACAACTGTCACACTTTAAAACTTTTTCAAATAGTCATCTTAGTAAACATTAGGTATGCATAAAAATAGAAGTGTAATGTGTAGTTTTGGTATTACCATACTATTATATTTTTGTACTTTGACTATGACTTTCAACTTTTTTTTCCAATTGTACCATCGCTTACAACTATTAAACTTTTGTAACTTTTTATTGGATTAGTTTGCATTTACTAGGTATGATTAAATAACAAAAAGGATACTTTTTTTTTTTTTTTGCAATAATCTTGTGGTTTTGTGAATGGAAAATATATAGGCAAAATATAAGAGGGGAAACGGTCTCCAAATATGATGTTCACAATCTAAAGTGAAGGATTTTTTTTTTTTAATCGGACGAGCCATTTAGGCTGTACAATATTCATGCGTCCAATGTTAAACGAAAATGCAACGTTGCCATTTATCGGAAGGTAGGTAAATTTTGGAAGAGTATGATGAATGGCGGCATGTTTGAAATGGGGGCTGGCCATCGACACGTTAGCGTAAAAGACATTAACTTCATTCTCTTATGTCGTGAGTCCCGCTAAATGACAACGTTGCATTTTAACATTGGGTGCATAAAGAGTGCACAGCCCAAACGGCTCGTCCGATTAAAAAAAAAAAAAATCCTTCACTTTAGATTGTGAATATCTTATTTGGAGACGGTTTCCCCTCTTACATTTTGTTGTGACTGATAATAACAGAGTTACCCTATGTCAGGGGATGTTTGACACACCCTATATAAGAATGGACATAAATGGTAATTATACTTGGAACACGACATCATAAGACGATTTTACCGGGGTATATGTGAATGAGGTTTCTTTCAAGTTACTCTAGATCGAAGTCGGACCTTTAAGATCAAATCCCACAACACTGGCTGGTTGGTTGATGGTTTGATTGGAGTTTAACATACTTTTTTCTGTGCCTACACTGTGTAACGTGGCACTTACTGTTTAAAGTGGGATCTAAAACTACAAGATTTCTACAAAAGGCAAACACGAACCCGGGACTATGCGCTTCGAAAGTACGCGAGGTAGCCAGTCAACCACGAAAAAAGTATTCTGGCTGATTGGAGCTTGAGATCATTTTCAGCTCTGAGGCTGTGATACGGGATCTATTATTTTAAGTGGGATCTGAAACACCAACTTGGGTTTGTATCCGAGCAATTATTCCTATTGGGAACGAACTCAGAACCACGCGCACAGAAAGCACGAGCGGAAACTAGTCAACCACGAAAGTACGCTACAATGAAAAGTGTGAAAATATGTAAAGAAGATATGTCGCTATATCTTTCTCTATCTTGAAGAAACTGGTATTAATATTATTCTTCAAGTAACAACTAATCCAATCTAATCTGATTAGACTACAAAACCACATCCGGAACACATATAGCTGTATTATCATTAAAAAAAAAGACGACGTGGCCCTCGAGATTAGCAACACAAAAGATCAACAAATTATGCAGTTTGCGATAATCTACTAAAACTAGTGTAAAAATTATAAAATACTTAATGTGCACTGTGTTATACTTCTATGCATTTGGTTATTTTAATTCTCTTCCTTGCATATTTTCAAACATTATCATTTTTGACAGTTCAGCTAGAAGCACAATAAAGCGGAATGCGTAAAATGCACAGCTTCCTTTCAAAAGTTCTATATGTTTTCTTTTTGATATTCTATCAAACATACAATTATAATTTCCATCCATTCAATCAGAGTGTGAAATCCTGGAGGATAGATAAATTTCTCCAAGATAATATTTTTGAAATAAAATTCTCCCCATAAATAAGTTACTGAGGACAAATAAAATGACACTATTATCAGAATTTTAGAAATTAATTTCAGTAATTTAAGTATAATTAATACGTATTTTATAATTTTATGTAATTAGTGAGTGAGTCACTGGTTAATGGTAACCTCAATTCTACAGAGTTCAATAATGAAATGAAATCTTTAAGTTTTACGTCCCACGATTATGCCGGCTAGACTAAAGGAGACGGTGATGGAAATTCAATGAAATAGTGTAATGAAGAAAGTGAGGGAAACGGGAGAATTCCGAGAAAAGCCACGTACATGGTGTTTGTCCACTACGAAGCTCACCTGGCACGAGCTGGTATCGATCCAAGGTCTACAGAGTTCAATAATTATGAATATTCAAATATGTGAACACTCTATGTCAAAGCATTTCAGTGTGATAAGATTTTCCCTTACATCCTTGTCTCCCCTCCCCTCCTTCTACTTCGAATATTATGTTTTCGCATCCTGTCCTTGACTCCTTCTTTTCATGTATGTTACTATCTCGAACTCTTAACATCAGAAGAAAGAAAGAAAAAAACTAGCCTGGTAGAAGCGCAAATTTAGGGAGACAGAGTGGTAATCAAGTCCCCTTCCGTAACTTCTGCTCATCACTCATTGGTCTAGTGTGATAAAGATTACGTGATGGGCTTCAATGATGTCTGTCTCGTTGATTCGACAGTGAATAAATAAAACTGAAGTATATTCGTTCATTTTTATTATTATTTCCTAAACTGAAATCTTATTTGGAAATTCTTAAAGGTGGTAACCACGTGGGTAGGTAATTCAAATAAGGAAGCTCAATTATGAATAATCTTTCTTGCTCGAGTTGTCTTGACTTTTATACTAGAGGGCGAGAATGAAGCTGCATATTTTAGATAACAATGATAATTCAGCCCACTGACATATGTATAGGAAAATACTTTTTTTCTAATGCTTTTGGGTAATAACATAAAAAAAAAAATCTTCCTTAAGTAAAAGCATTTTATTTCACTGAAGGGAACTTGAAAGTAACTACGAGGGGAGTCCGAAAATAAGTTTGCCCAGGCGATTGTGGACAGAGGTGGGGATGCAAGACCCAAAACAGCATGCATTGAGACATTTCTCATACCGGTCTAAAAGCTTCAAAAACCCTTTCAGGAAAAATTCAGGACTCTGCATACAGAAGAAGCGTCTAACAGCTTCTGTGACTTCAATACTGCTTCCAAAGCGCTGGCCGCAGAGAGTCTTCTTCAAAGCCTCTAGTGGCCGTGCACGTCCTTCCAGGTCTCAATGTGTCCAGCACTTGCTGCCGCCCCTCACTGAATTGGCGACACCATCTCCGCGTCATTTGTTTCGACATCACATCAGGCCCATAGACTTCCACAAGGTAGTTATGGATTTCTGGTCCCGATACGCTACGTGCCCATTCATAGTGGAAACAGCTCGCACTTCCTCCTTTGGCCACGACGTTAAAACACGCCTTTTTTTCATAGCTACCAGGCTTAGACTGAGAGACTCGTCTGCGCTTTGCGCAGGCACTGCGACTACCCACTTGTGTCTGGGTGTGTTGCGCGTACAGCCACTGTCTTGTGCACCCCATTGCTGTTCACTTTCCTAGGGAAAACGAGAGGGGGAAACTTACTTTCGGACTCTCCCTCGTAATATACGTAAGTTGTAAACTTTTAAATCCCCAATAATGTTGAACTACAATTAATCTGAACACGGTGCCACTTTGTATCTCACTGCAGTTAAAATCTGTTTAAAATTAGAACCGAATTCACAATTCAAAAGCAACTACAGGTTTGTTTTGCTTGGTTAACTTTAACGTTAATTTCAAAACCAAGTCTGTATGAGACGTATACTTACATCAATCCGAACTACCCTAACGAGTCATAATTTCAAGAAACATCAAATGCTGCAACAAGGGTATGGGTCACTTGTTCATCTCGTGCGCATGTGTTTGCATGGGACAGGCGTTTTAGAAAGGGACGGGAGTCAACTGAAGACGACGAACATCCGGGTGTAGCAAGGACAGTGAAAACACTGGAGCTGGTGGAGAAAGTGAGGATACTGATAATGGAAGACCGAAATACAATATTGCGAATCTTGTTGAGGAGTGGCACGTGAATAAAGAAACTATGCGCCAAATAATATCCCACGATTTCAACAAGAGGAAGATATGTGCTCATTTCGTGCCTCTTCCTTAATAAATGACGAACAAAGAGACAGTGTTGATCACTGTAAAGAACAGATTGATATCGCCAATAGGAACCCTAACTTCATATCGTTACCTGAGATGAGACATGGGTTTTTCAATATGACCCGGCCATAAAACATCAGAGTGGATGTCTTTTAACCCTCAAAAAACTGTGCTAGTCAAAAGCATACATCAGGCTTTTGCTCATTGCTTTTTACGATGGTAAGGGTATTCTGCCTAAGAAATTTGTGCCTACAGGACACTGTTAATACCTCGTTTTACCCTGAGAAGAGGTTACTGCAATGTATCATACATGTGAGGACCGAGTATCGGGGTGTTGTACAGTGGTGTCTGCTCCATGACAATCCTCAGAATCACAAGGCAGTGATTGTTCAAGACTTTTTGTCCCCAAAAGGGATCTACACATTGTCTCATCCTCCCTATTCACCAGATCTGGTCCCATGCGATTATTTTCTATATCCTAAACTCAAGTCTGCTTTCAAAGGTTCGTACTTTGACGACGTAATTCCATCAAGAGGGCTATGACAAGGGTTTTCAACAGCATTTCACAAAAGGACTTCCAGCAATCCTTCTGCACTGACGGCCAGAGCGCAAAGATGCTGAAGAGTTGCACTGTGATGATCCAAAGATTTTTTCTAAAACTCTAGTATCAATTTCTAATTGCCGCACAAAACACGATCGCCAAATACAACACGTGTTCTACACTAATGTTCAAAACATGCATGTGATTTCCGACTATTGCTGACACTCTGTCCAATTCCTTTAGATCGAAATAAGAGAATGTATTGGATGAAAAATAAATGTGAATGATATGTCGGCCTATGCTTCCTTTACGTATGCGTCACACTGTTTGGAACCAAAAATGCAACTTTGGAAACCTTACACTTCCGTTGTTACTGGAAGTGACGAAATTACTTGACTCATCCACTGCACTCAGAGAAGTTTGTAGAGATGTCTCAGCGAAATGACAACAGGATATGTTTCTCCGTATGTTAATTTCTTTCTAACTTCGTCTAAAGAATAATTACGTCGACATCACTGGCGCGAGAATTGGTGGCTGCCAGAAATGATGTGGCCACAGTTTCTCCAGGAAACGACATTGTCGACGCTCGGATGTTATCAAGACGCCGGAATTCGTCCATTTTGTCCAAGCTTCCGTCGATGAGGATTGGAAGTGCATGTAAGCACACGCCAAATTGAACTTATTCTGGGAGGAGGAAATTGAACTTATTCTTGGGACATTGAATCGATTGCAAAATACCGTTTCTCGATACCTCTTGTGGACATTTACAGCCAATGTATAAGACTTCCAATACCAATGCATAACATCCTTTGGAAGTCTAAACAGGACAAACAGGAGAAAAATAGTTATTGCACATGCATAGGACAGTACAAATGGAATTAAGAGAAACAAATAATGTATTCAACCTACTCCCAAAAGGAAGATGTGTAACTACTGCTTATGATTGCAGATTTTTTTTTTTAATAAATTGTGCCATTTTTGGGAAACCATCCTGAGTTTTTGAGAACTTTCGGTATCAGAATTAAAATTTAATCGACAGCAATGAGATCCTTGACCCCGAAAACATAGGAAACGATACCTCAGATTCTAACGTACAGTATTTTTATTTTTCGTCGAATTTGTATACCATACTAGGTTTCATGATGCTTTGCGGAACTTCAGGTAGTTAGATAGCAATTCGGAAATCACAAATTGATTACCTGACCCCGAAAAACTAGAAAATGATACATCGCACGGCAAGATTTGTAGCTATTTTCAAAAACAAATTTATAAAAAAAGTTTTAGCTGCCACCTTAGATTTTGGTCATGAAGCGAAATTCGACTTGGAAACATTCAGATTCATGTTCAGCAGAGTCTCAATATCCCTAAAAATATGTTGCCCAAATGCAAATGCCCTAAAAATATGTTGCACAGAAAACCTCGTTAATATAATTTGAGAGAGCGGTTTTTCTAAAATGTTACCAGTATATCACTCACCTCCAAATTTTCGCCGCTATAACTGTTCATGTTACACAAAGGAAGTTACTGAATCTTTCTTGTAGTTTAAAATTACGGTCAAATGGTGTATTGAAACATCACTATATCATGATCGGTAATGAAGATATGATCATTGAAACGGATCTATCTCTCTCGATAAGGCGCTAATTTGATGATGTCACCACAGGGGTTCTGATCACGTGTCTCATAAGGGTTTTTATTTTTTGATATGTACACTCATGTCCAAAATGATTGTCGCATATCTATAACTGTCTTCTTGTAAGAATATAATTTGATAATGATGTGCAGGGTACTTTTAATACTGATACTATGTGTATAATCGGGAAATGTATATTTGTGGTAAATTTCATAGAAAAAGAATTATAAATACGAAAATTAGCACGAGTAAAACAAAATATTGCTAAATGGACAAGAAAGTCTTATTTTTGTTTTATTGTTCTTATTTACTGCTCTTTTGACATGAAATTTGCCACATACATGTCTTTGCCGATTATACACATACTAACATTTAAGAAATACCAGGCGAATTCATTATCAAATTATATTCCTACAACAACATATTTATAGACATGCGACAATAATTTTGGACATGAATGTACGTAACTACTGTACAGCACTTACACTGTATTCTTTGATATGTAATATAAATACCAAAGGTAATATTGGTGTCAGAAAGTGAAATATTTTTACGCTAACTTTACTAACTAGAATGGAATCAACTACTCAAATTTGAATGTATCTCGTGTACTACATGTGAGGATGAATAAAATCTTTGTCTCCCTTGCTTTGATCGCGTTGCAATACACGTCTTAGAAATGATCATCAGCAAATCGGATTCAAAGATGATGTCAGAGTGTCACTTGGTTGTTCAAATATCTTCACTTACTCGTCGGACGAAGATATGGACACAAAAAGTGATTCAAGTAGGCCATCATCAAGACAGTCGAGCTGCCTACTATCTCGTTTATCTTTCACACAACCCGAATCTGGGCTACCAAAGATATAAGAGGCGATTTTCGTATCTTAACAATTGGAATGATATTCATCGCTGGCGTAACTGATTTTGATAAAGGGAAGTTGGATTGATTTTTATGATACAGATATACAAATATGGAGCCTTGCAAATGTTCGGAGATAATTTTTATCTTAAAATATCATTGATGTCTTGTTTATAAATCTCAGATAACTTAAGCGCACTTTTCTAGTTGTACTGATCTGTTTCTGAGTAAAAGTCACTGGTAATTTGGAAGTTATAGCGAGTTTTAGACGACAATTTTGGAGTCGATGTACAGAGTATAATATCGTACGCAGATTATACACGGTATCCCAGAAGCCCCCTGACATAGAGTAACTAATGTTAAATTGAAGAGTACACAAAGGCAGACTTTGATGACCAGATTTCGAGAAATACTGTTCTAACGAGGAATGGGAAAGAGAATAGGAATCAATCACGAAAAATCCGAATGCACATCCGTATACTGCGTGTAGTAACGAGTTCACTAAAATAGTCCGATTAAAAAATTCCTTCACTTTAGATTGAAAATATCATTTGGAGATGGTTTTTCATCTTACGTTTTGTTGTAGCTCTGATAATAACAGAGTTACCCTTTGTCAGGGGACTTTTGAGACGCCTTGTATTTTAGTGAACTCGTTACTACACGCAGTATACGGATATGTATTCGGATTTTTCGTGATTGATTCCTATTCTCTTGCCCATTTCTCGTTAGGACAGTATTTCTCGAAATCTGGTCATCATAGTTTACTTTGTGCACTCTTCGATTGAACATTAGTCCAAAGACAGAAAAACTAAAATTCAAGTGAACTGTGTATCACCACTAACTGAAAATCTCAAATAGGTATAGACTATATAATTTAACAAGATATAAATTATACAAACTCTAACGGCTTGTGTGCGTCACTGTTAAGAAGAGTGAGTATAATCTGAAACTAAACGATTCATATCTTTTTATACCGTACATAAATTAATAATGAAAAATCTATTTCAGCAGAATAAAAACCACTAACTGCTCTAGACTGACAACAAACAGTCCTTTCAAACGATTTTCTCGAAAATTACGCATGTTAATTCACCTTCAAGACGCCATTTTGTTTACCTCAAAGGGAACTATGTCTTATCTCTCAACAATATTATAGTAAAACAAAACTTAAAGTTTAGAAGTACGTAGACTATAATTTTAGGCTATATTAACCATGCTGTAAACTGTCGTCCTGCTAGCATCATAATGTAAAGATTGATTAACTTCCAGCATAAATTCTTGTATACACATGAGGATTTGCTCTTATGTATGTTATTTTGTACAGTTCAATGAAATATATCGACTGTTATATGTTTCATCTTTGGATTTTTCCCCCCTTAGTAATACTGTAGAATACCCTGTACTTACTATACGATGGCTCATGAATATGGGATTTTCCTTTCCTTCAAAATTTACCAAATAGTCAGGAGACAAACTCCATTTTTTACATATTCCAGAAAATACACTTGTTTCTTAAAAGCCTACTTCATTACTAACTTTTCTCGTGAATTAGAATCGACAAATAAAATTATATTTCTACAATACAATTCAGGAATTAAAATAATTGAAGAAAAATTCACTGTAAAGCATCTAACTTCTTACTTTTACACAAAACGGCAGTAACTTTTGTGACTGGTCATCAGAAGAAATAAAATCTGGATATTCCATGTGTAAATGCGCGTTCTGTTACAGAAGCCTTCTTCCTGTGATGCTACCTCCCAGCTGATGTCCCTTAAATTTGATATATTCCATGTTATATATTTATTTTGTTCAATTTATTTATTCTACGGATGATTCTAATAATTTATACTGTCATATCTTTAATACGTCAACGTTCAACTATCGACCAGACATTTACCATTCGAAAAATACTAGAAAATAAATGGAAATATAATACCCCCTATGCATCAATTATTTATTGATTTTAGAAAGGCCTACGACTCTATTAGGAGGGAATTATTGTACAACATTCTTACAAAATTTGGAATACCGAAAAAGCTAGTTCGGTTAATTAAGATATATTTAAATGAATCCCAAAGTAAAGTTCACCGTAGGAAAATTCTTGTCCACAGCTTTAACGTCATGAATGGCAGCCTCAAACAAGGAGATGCGTTGTGGCCATTATTATTCAACTTTGTTCTGGAGTACGCTATAAAGAAAATCAAAAACAACAATCAGGCCCTTGAGCTCAATGGTATTTATCAGGTATGCTGATAAAAATATAATAGGGGATGATAGGAGAACAATAGAAAGAAATGCAGAGGTCCTATTAAACGCTTGCAGGGACACTGGTCTTAAAGTAAAAGCAGAAAAAACTATATATATATATATATGAAAATTCGTCGGGATCGTAATACTGCAAATTATGATGGATGCATAAAAATATGAATTAATACTTTTGACAAAGTGGATACTTCCAAATATCAAGAATCAGTACCGTATCAACAGACCAAAACCATATTCACGAAGAAATTAAATGGAGACTAAAAGGAGGGAATTCGGGTGTCTTCCCGTTGTGCCTACTTCCCGTTATGCCTACAGGCCCTCCAGCACTTTGTAGAAAATATTTTTAATGATCTTATCTGTAGGCAGAACGGTAATTCCCGTTGTGCCTACTTCCCGTTCTGCCTACTCTTTCGAGACGGGGAATTCTGTGCAGGGAGGGATCTTTTCTAGGGATTTTTTCTTTAGTAATTCTAATAGATTCTGTAAGAAGAATAACTATTCCTTTAAATTTCATCATATATTTTAAATGTTATCTTACTTGCTCTTCTCAGAAAAAATGACTAGGTACAGTTTTGTTATTAGCAGCGTTATTCACGTCTACTTTAGTAGAGATGTGTTTTTTTAATACTTACAGAGAAATGGAAAATTAATTGATTCAGTTACAAGAAAATAAACTTATTTCGGTCTAATATCAAGTCATTTCACAACAAAATTTTATTCAGTTTTCCAGTAGTTCATCTCCAACATTCTAAGGCTCGCAGTACGTAATAGGTGCTACAGTTCACATCCTCAAAATATATTTGGCCATATATTAAACAAACAATGCAAGAAGATGCATAATTCGGTCTCTTTTCTTTTTCTAAAAAAAGCCTTTGTCTTCTACATCACAGATCTTTTTCCGGCATCACCTCTATATATGATCAGGTGCTTTGTCCTCTATACATGATTCTGTATTACACGCAATATGTCGTACTTATATTGTAAAAAAAGAAAAAAATGGGACCGCAATGGCTCAGGGGTAGAGCGTTCACCTCTGGTGCATGGGGTCCATGGTTCGATCCCAGCTCGAGCCAGGTGAGCTTTGTGGTGGACAAACACCGTGTGCGTTGGTTTTCTCGGTGTTCTACCGTTTTCTCCTACTTTCCACTATTTCATTCATTTCTCATCATCACCGTCTCCTTTAGCCTAGCCAGCATTACCGTAGGACGTAAAACTTAAAAATTTCATTTCATTTCATTTATACTGTCAATGTAAATACTAAATACCACATATCGTCAATATACCCAATGTAATTTAAATAAAGATCTCATAACCGTTGTTCAAAATGTAAACAGTATGCAACCACATCTATGTAAGCCATCAAGCCTATTACACGTGGTTCCAGCCTTCCTAATAATCGTAAATATCTGTGATTTTATTCTGTATGTGACCACACAAATAGCATTTTAATTTCGATTATTTTACGGTAAAAATATTCTGTGAAATGTAATGGAAATTCAGAAGGAGCCTTCTTTGCGAATTTCTCAGAGTTTTCATTCTCACCGTCGTGAGTAATCCGATTGGGTAGAGAAGCGTGATTATCTAAGCAAACTCATCACCAACAAAACGCCGAACACGTATTTCATACTTTGACCGTTTCTGATTTTGAAAACACTCCTGTGTAGACTATAGCCAATAGTGTAGACTACACTATTGGCTATATTAACGATATATGGTATTAACATTGACGATATGTAGTATTTACATTGACAATATAAGTATATGTAACATTGCATGTAGTATAGAATCGTGTTAGAAGACAAATTACCTGTTAAGGTAATGCCAAAGAAGGAGCAGTGATGTAAAAGACAAAGGCTCTTTTTTTTCAAAAGGGCCGCCTTATGCATCCTCTTGCATTGTTTGTTTAATGTATGGCCGAACATGTCTTGAGGATGTGAATTGTGGCACTTTTTAGTACTGCAAGCCTTAGTATGCTGGAGATAAACTACTGGAAAACCGATTAAAATTCGGTTGTGAAATGAATTGATATTAGCCCGAAGTAAGTCTGTTTCGTGTTCGTTTCAGATACAATGTCAAACGGGTTACTGGCAACTGAATCAATCAATTCGAGGAAAGAGATATGATGGAGACAAACACTCTTTTTAAAGGCCGCCTTATGCATCCTCTTGCATTGTTTGTTTAATGTATGGCCGAACATGTCTTGAGGATGTGAATTGTGGCACTTTTTAGTACTGCAAGCCTTAGTATGCTGGAGATAAACTACTGGAAAACCGATTAAAATTCGGTTGTGAAATGAATTGATATTAGCCCGAAGTAAGTCTGTTTCGTGTTCGTTTCAGATACAATGTCAAACGGGTTACTGGCAACTGAATCAATCAATTCGAGGAAAGAGATATGATGGAGACAAACACTCTTTTTAAAGGCCGCCTTATGCATCCTCTTGCGTTGTTTGTTTAATAGTTGGCCAGACATGTCTTGGGGATGTGAACTGTGGCATTTTTTAGTACTGCAAGTCTTAGCATGCTGGAGGTAAACTACTGGAAACCCAAATAAAATTTTGTTCTGAAATTGCTTGATATTAGATCTTTTTTTTTTTTTTTTTTTTTTTTTTAATGTTTGTTTCACATACAATGTCTAACATTCTTGCAACTGAGTCAACCAATTTTCCATGTATGATGAAACTTGTAGAGGTGGTGGTTGTTTTTACAGAAGCTTTTAGAAATACTAAAGAAATATTCCCTACAAAAATTCCTCCCTGCACATAATTCCCCGTCTCGAAAGAGTAGGCACAACGGGAATTACCGTTCTGCCTAGAGATAAGATAATTAAAAATATTTTCTTTAAAGTGCTGGAGGGTCTGTAGGCAGAACGGGAAGTAGGCACAACGGGAATGAACCGGGAATTCGTATTATTATTCAGTTCAAAATATTTTGTCGTCGCGAATTCTGTCGAGGAATTTGAAGCTTAAAATATATAAAACGATAATCATGCCTGTTGTCCTGTACGGTTGCGAAACATGGTCGCTTACTCTGAGGGCAGAACGAAGACTGAAAGTATTTGAAAACAAAATCTTAAGACGAATACTCGGACCCAAAGGGGGCGGGAATGGGGAATGGCGGAAACTTCATAACAAGGAACTGCACAATTTATACAGTTCACCAAGCATTGCTAAGGTCATTAAGTCTAGGATGCTCAGGTGGGCATCTTATGTAGCCAGAAAAGAAGAAAGTAGGAACGCTTTCAAAGTTTTAACTGGAAATCCACTCTGAAAACGACCATTAGGAAGACTAAGTACAAATGGGAGGACAACATTAAAACTGATATCGCAGAAACAGAAATACAAAGTAGAAACTGAATCCAGCTGGCTAAGGACAAATCAATGAAGACCTTTTGTGAACGCGGCATTGAACCTCCGGGTTCCATAGGCCATACAGTTAGTTACTTAGTCGTTGATTGATTGATTGATTTTTAGTTTATCGTCCCATTCAGCGGCGAGGCTATATGAGACGTGGACCTACTGATTAACGTGGAATCCGAATCACGAACTGCCGCCCGTAATCGAACCCGGGTCTCCCTTGACAAAGGCGCGTACGCTAACCGCTTAGCCACGAGGGAGCTCAGTTACTTAGTCGTATCTTTAATATATACGTATAATGATTTTAAACTTCGTAGTTTTGAACTAATCAAAATGATGGTATATCATGGAATTCTAACTACCGACATTACGAAATTCTGATTACTTAGAAAAATACAAAGAATATTGGTGAAATCGAAATAAAATAACAAAGTGTTGCAAGATATTATAGTAGTGCTAGGTGAATCTGCGCTGTCTACTCAGTGCATCGTTTTGTAATGACTATGAATCTCCTTGCCACTGTGCATGTCTCCTTACTCACACAACTAAAGGTCAGGAGACTCAAAAGGAAGTGAACTGCTCTACATAAACATAGCATTTAATGTATAGATGTTGTAGTGACTTTGTAGCAAATTTGTAGAAGTGACAGGATATCAAGTAGAAATATATATATTTTTCTACTAAATTCTTATTCATCCGAGTATGCCTCATTGTGGTTCTAAGTTGCCATCATGCAGTAGGTTTTGCCATTCAGGTTTAAGCAAAGCGCCTGCAATGTCCATCAACCCGCTGTTCGTAACTCTTCTACTGGTTGCCTAACAAAGATATTAACTTTTATCTTCGCCCTAGCTACAATATTAATCTTATGGTCTCCAAACGGCCCCTAAAATGTTGAATAAAACAATAACCGTACGATCTTTGAAAATTTGAATGGAAACTGGCAGGTCTACACAGAATTTGAAACAGACCTGTGAAAACAGCACGTTTCTAGAGCTTGTGGTTCCCGAGATCTCATTGTCAAAAAGAATTGGCTACAAACAAACTTTTTCTCGACCACAAACATATAAATCTAGTATTTTAATATATAGACTAGCTGAACCTGCGCTCTCTACACAGCGCATCATTCGCATATGAGCATAAATATCCTTCTCACGAAGTCTTGATAAAAAAAAAAAAAAAAACGGCAAGGCGTATCATAAAGGGGAGATTTTATCGATTATTTTTTTCTCAATATCTCTCACCGTTTGCAAGATTTGAGCCTACTTCCAGTTGGAGTTCCTAATTCATGCATGACCAGTGTTTTCTTTCTTCTTGCATGCAGTATGTAATAAGCAAATACATTACACACACAATTAATTATAATGGCAGTTATATATAGTGTTCATTGGGCAAAACACACAAAAAATAAAGATTCATCTTACACTGGAGAAATGGTTATCCTTCCTTTTTCATTATAATTTGGCCATGAAACAAACGCCTGAGACATATGCAACCCCATATATACAACAGTATGGTGTAGGAATGTATAGTACGTAGGATATGATGCTTCACTTTTTTTTTTAATTTCAACGCTTCCAGTGTATCCTAAAAAAAGTAATAAAGAAGTAATGACCATGTTTTTTTTTAAATATTCAATTTGAACTGGACAATCTACGCAAAATTTCCAATCGATCAGTGAAAACGTCATCTTTCTAGAGCCTGTAGTTTCCGAGATATCATTGTCGAAAGGATTGACCACAAATATATAAACGTCCACAACATATAGTTTAAAAGAACTCGGAAGATGGAAGCACAATTCACGTGCATGGATTTTAGAAAATGCTTATTAAAATACAAAGGCTTTGAACAATAATTTTAAAACATAAACTTTATGAAAAAGATCTACTTAACTAATTTATTTAAAGTGCACATACCCAAAATGTTTGTCTCTGTTAAACGTGAAATCACGACATAACTGTAAATGAAAGATTTGAAAGCCAAAGTTATAAGTTGGAGCTTGGTCGCTTTTACTTGCTATTGTAGCTTTTAAATAGATAGATACTCACAACTGTTAGGAATACGTATTCCACTGCTAGAAGAAGACACGATCTGATATTTAAGACATTATTGTTTTCATATACAACACATAAATTTAGTTGTAAACAACTTGTTCCAGCAGAACTATCAAATTATTGTTGGCAACGAAGGACCTACTTTTTTAGCGCCATAAAAGCATATTTTTAACAATTTTCTCGGAAACTACGCACCAGAATTTATCCTTAAGTATTGTCGTTTTGTTAGACTCGATGCGACATTAACTATTATGTCTAATTTTGGACAATATTTTAGTTAAATACAAAGTTAAATTTACGTGTTAACAATAATTCTGGATTATCTCGCATGAACTACGTAACGTCGTTAGTGTCAGAATGAAGAATTTCATATGAGAGTATTCTTCAGTATCAGTACCAGCTTAATAGTAAGGCGGTTTTCATTCAGCATCAATTTTTGGGTTTAAAAATTATTTGTTTTTCTCGATTTTCTCGGAAACTACGCATTAGCTTTTATACTAATATACTTTTATACGTATAATTTTGTTCAGCTTAGTAAGTTCTATCGATTGACATATGTCTCACCTTCGGACATTTTTTTTTCGTTAAGCGCTAGTTCAAGGTTAAGTATCGGTCAAATGGTGGATAAACTTGGTTTTATCTTGAACGG
Organism: Thermobia domestica; assembly: GCF_964235325.1. Lineage (NCBI taxonomy): Eukaryota > Metazoa > Arthropoda > Insecta > Zygentoma > Lepismatidae > Thermobia > Thermobia domestica. Next base: position 166,950,181 of record NC_137454.1, on the reverse strand, counting down.
CCGAATTTGGGGGTTTAAACTTCGTTGATCCAAGTCAGTCTGTTAACATTCAATAATGTCTTTGTATTTTTCCACTAATGTAACCACAATACATTTCTCGTGTTGGGAAAATTTCATTATTTTTTCCATCACAATTACGATCACTGAAATTAGACTACTCACAACTCTATGCACACAATCTCGAAGGTCGAAAAGACCGGCACGCGGTATGCTTTCTTCATTTGTTACTTTGTTAAACGAAGATTAGAGACAAAAGACGACAACCAATCAGAGTCGATTTTACAAATTGACCGAGGTTTACTTAAACGAGATGTACTGAACTTCGACTCTCAATGTTGCAACAAAAGTCCTGGAACCACTTTTAAGCTTGAAAGTTTAATGTTGAACGCGTTTGAGTGAACGCTCGTTTAAACTTCGTTGGTGCACATGACTACTAGTGGTAATATTAAACTAACAGGGTCAAAGCGACACTAAAATGTGGAATAGAAAAGTAAAGATGTTTAATTTATTTTGCTTATTTTTTTGAAAATTTGAGTTAGAACTGGCAAATCCACACATTTGGAATCGACCAGCGAAAACGGCACTTCTCTAGCACTTGTGGTTTTTCGAGATCTCATTGACGAAAGGAATTGGCAACAAATATTTTATAGATATACTAGCTCAACCTGCGCTCTCTACACAGTGCATCATTTACATATAAACATAAATCTCCTTGTTATTCCTCACATCTGCACATGTCCCTTTACAGACAAAAGTGAAAGACGTCTTGATAAAAATTGGCAAGAGATACCATAAAGAGGAGATTTTTCGATTATTGTTCAATATCATGCACCGTTTGCAAGATTTGAGCCTACTGCCGGTTGAGTTTTCAATTTATGTATGATCAGTGTTTTCTTTCTTCTTGCATGCAGTATGTAATAAGCAAATACATTACACACACAATTAATTATAATGGCAGTGATATATGGTGTTCATTGGGAAAAACACTTCAAACAATAAAGATTCAACTTAAGAGTGGAGAAATGGTTATCCTTCGTTTTTCATTATAATTTGGCCATGAAACAAACGCTTTAGATGTATGCAACCTCTATGTACAATTATGTGGTGTTGGAATGTATGATGCATAGGATATGACGCTTTAGTTTTTTTAATTTCAACACTTCCAGTGTACCCATAAAAATGTAATAAAGAAATAATGGCCATGTTTTTTTTTTTAAATATTCAATTAGAACTGGACAATCTACACAAAATTTGCAATCGATCAGTGAAAACGTCATCTTTCTAGAGCCTGTAGTTTCTGAGATCTCATTGTCGAAAGGATTAGCCACAAACATATAAACTTCCACAAACGTATAGTTTAAAAGAACTACAAAGATGGCAGCATAATTCATTTGCATTGATTTTGGAAAAGGCTTATTAAAATACGCAGGTTTTGAACAATAATTTAAAAACATAAACTTTATGAAAAAGGTCTATTTAAATTATAAGTACATATACTTTTAAAATATTTGTTTTTCTTAAACGTGAAATCACAAATAACCGTAAATCAAAGGCTTGAAATCACAAGTTATAGGTTGGAGCTCAGGCGCTTTTGTTGGTATTGTAGCATTTTAATAGATAGATAAATTTGCTTCCGAAGGGAACAAGAGGAAGGTGATCCGCAGAACATCCTAACAAAATCAGTCCAGTTTTTTATGATTTCAAGAGTTCAGCTATGTGCCAAAGCAGTTCCGGTCGTTGTCATTACTCTCCATTAACACTACCAGTATCTCACCATCTGACGAGATACTGTAATGCAGTAGTCGTCTTAAAAAGGAAGGTACAAATAATATTTACTGTCAAAAATCGGTAGTTGCCGCTCAGCAGGAGGGATTGTTGGCATAAAGAGATTCTAATACATTGCTTGTATCGAAGAATAATTTCGTTCCGGTTACGGAATGTTTCATTGTGTATGGTTTAAAAAGATAAATATCAGAACCTGTCTTTATGCAAACTCTTCTCCCATGTACCGGAAGAAACAATGTTACTCCTATAATTTTAAAACAATGCAGATGTGTCCAAGGATTTATATAATAATTATTAAAATAATGAGCATTAAAATTGTTCATAAAATGTTTTTTTTTTAATTACTTGAAAAATACACAAGATTAGGAGGAGGCAGTTGATGAAATTAGAAGGACATTTGCTGTAAAGTGTTATTATAGTATTAAGAAATATTTAAATGACTCATTAAATGAAGAATTGATAACAGATATTACTCCTTAGTACATGCCAGGTGTGATAGAAATGGTTTCCTAATTACCATGTAAATACTTGATATCTTCTACTTTATGGCTTTATAGTTTAGTAAGATGCATAAGTGTAATATCATGTATGTATTTCGCTACCTCATAATATTTTGTATGTATATTGATGAAAACTGTAATGCTTACATGAGAATTTTCTCGCGTTTTGTACGCTAATCAAAGAGGCAAATAAATGAAATAAAGTGTAACACAAAAACATCTAATCACAAGAAGAACAATGTATATTGAGGGCCAATTTCCATCAAGTGATTTTATTTTTTCTTTCTTTTCTTTTGTATTTTATAAATAACACTTTTAACTACTATTTTATAATTTAGCTATACTCTTTGTGTGATTTTGCTGTATATACTTGCGTACATTTAGAACTTCTACTGTACTATTTTAATTTGTACTATGTACATTGTATTTTTTTTTTTTAATAAATATTGAACTTCAATCTTAAAATTCATTATCACTACACAAAATAATCCATACGAATTCCAATTTGGATATTAGCTGCAAGACAAATACCGTCAATACGTCACAATTTTAAAGAAACTTCTTACGTAACAGAACTTGAGCTATGCATCTTACTTTATCTTTCTGACAGTATTACAGGAAATATCAACATTACACAAATATAGATACAAAGACTTGCTACGTAAGATTACGGTTTCCTCCCAAGGCCACTGATACACATTCATGAATTCTAATTCTTTCTTGGCAAACTTCACGTCTTTTTACGACACTTAGTACAAATATTCATACATTTCAAGAATATTCTCGATTGTGGATATATGAACATATCAGAGAATCAAAACAAAAGTAGTTCTATTTTAAATTTTTGATTACCTTCAGATCTAATGTGGATGGTGCAGAAGTAAATTTTATAATAATAAAAGGTTCATACTAGCACACTAAACTTTCTCGCTCCAACTTCTTAAACTAAATCATATTATGCGGCAGTTATCACTGAAACATTTACTTGTGAAATACGAACAAAATTACAAGGCATTTTTAGAAAACTTCGTCCGAAGAAAAAACACCTCAAAGTGGATTGTTTTAAAAATGACAAATGACATATCCCGTATAATAGGGTTATTAATGAAACATTTATTTGTGAAATATGAATAAAATCCGCTTGTTGTTTTCTCACCTTCAAGAGTAAACTACCTCTTCTGGATTTTAAAATTATATTTGGTCTAGGAATTAATTCGTGCGGGTGGACAAGAGATGGCGCAACGAACGGAGCGTCCCACAGTTCCGTGTATCCACACATGTGTTGCAAACCCCTGTCATCGCGTATCGTTCGTAGTATAGGGCAGTGGATTAAAGCGTCAACAACACCAGTTTGTAGTTAAGTGAACATGGCGCAATTTGTGCCTGATAAAGTGTTTTTGCGGGGTGTCCTGCTGCATTACTTTAACATGCAGAAAAGTGCGACTGAAAGTCATCGTATTTTGGTGGAAGTGTATGGTGACCATGCTCTAGCTGAGCGAACGTGTCAGAAGTGGTTTGCACGGTTTAGAAGTGGTGATTTCGGCTTGGCAGACCAAGAGCGAGCTGGACAGCCAAAAAAATTTCAAGACGAAGAATTGACAGCATTGCTCGAGCAGGATTCGTGTCAAACGCAGGAACAACTTGCAGCAGCATTAGGCGTTGATCAAACAACAGTCTCCAAACGCTTGAAAGCCATGGGAATGATTCAAAAGATGTCACATTGGGTTCCACATGAATTGAAAGACAGAGACGTTGAAAGACGAAAAACCATTTGCGAATTGCTGCTTCAACGACAGAGCAGAAAGGGGTTTCTGCATCGAATTATTACGGGTGATGAGAAGTGGATCCATTACGAGAACCCTAAACGAAAAAAGGCCTGGGTGAAACCAGGTGAACCAGGTCCATCACAACCAAAACGAGATATTCACTGTGCAAAGGTTATGCTGTGCATATGGTGGGATATGAAAGGTGTGGTGTACTATGAGCTGCTGCAACCGGGTGAAACTATGAATGGAGAACGTTATCGACGACAATTAATGCGTTTGAAGCAAGCTCTGGCCAGAACACGACCAGAATGGGAGAACAGACATGATAAACTTATTGTTCAACATGATAACGCTCGCCCACATGTCGCAAAACCGGTCAAAACCTATTTAGAAAATGTCGGATGGGAAGTTTTACCCCACCCGCCGTATTCACCAGACGTTGCTCCTTCGGACTACTACTTGTTCGATTGCATGAACAACGATTTGATTGGACAGCGGTTTACTTCTTCAGAAGATATCGAAACATGGGTCTCTGACTGGATCGCTTCCAAGGATGAGGACTTCTTTCGCCACGGAATCCGTACATTGCCTGACAGATGGGCGAAAGTGGTGGCTAGCGATGGACAATAGTTTTCTTAAGGTATTTATGTATTTTGTGTTTGTACTACAGCTTCAATGTGTGCGTACCAACCGCACGAATTAATTCCTAGACCAAATATATACATTAAACAAACAAGTTATTAATGAAATATGAAAAAAAAAAATTGTTAAAGAGTCGTTTGTAAGAAAATCGTCGGGCAACACATTCGCCCAAAGAGTAAACTACCCGTTGTGGATTTTCTAAAGAACGAAAGAGTTATGCCATATTATCATGTTATAAGTGAACATTAATTTATGAAATAAGAAGAGGAAAAAAAAAACTCGAAAGAGTAAACTGTCCCTTTAGAACTTGCAATAAGAAACCATTTACGCAACATTGTAGTCTTACTAACGAAACATATACAGTGTTATTAATAGGGACCAGATTTTAAGGTGCAAAAATGTGGTAGGAAAATGGGAATAAATGGGAATATCAGTAAGCGCTACTGAGGTCAATAAGAGTTGAATTAGATATTTGCGAGGGGCGCATTGTTATAGCATGTTTTCTAACGCACAAAGGGATGTTCTGAATGGGGGCAGCTACGTGTATGTTTAGCCAATGGAGCCATTTGTATCTTCGTGGCTTTGCACTCTAACTCCAAATAATAATAATAATAATAATAATAATAATAATAATAATAATAATAATAATAATAATAATAATAATAATAATAATATAACTTTTGCCTCCTGAAAATAACCAGATGGTAAAGTTATGGTCGATACATTTTTGGAATTCGAAGGCATTTTAGAATGCTTGTCTATCATCTGGCTATCAGAAATAATTGATCACCATTTTCTCTACATATCTATAATTTTCTTCCAGGGTAGAAACACCTCCTCGGAAGAGAGAGAGAGAGAAAAAAAAGAGAGAGAGAAAGTGGCCGAACTTGGGCTATTGAACGTGAGGACAGGATGTTTACATTCGCATTGACACCTGCTGTGAAAACGGTCTGTGTACATAGCTGAAAGAGATTTGTGAAGACCCTTCCCTTCATATCTCTCGGGACGAAAACAAAAGAAAAGGGTGGGCGCGGATGCCTTACCCTCGTCAAACTTTGACAGGTGGACTTTAATACTTATATTAAAATACTATTTTTTAATTGGCGTATCAGATATGGTTGTGATTAAAACTATTAGAGTCGTTTCTTCTCAAGGAATAAAACAAAAAAAAAGTTTATCTTTCTACCATAATTGGTTCCAAAGTTAGACATATTTTAATTTGTATAAAAAGAAACTAATTTATTTGTTTTTTAATAATTTATTTCTGCTAAACTAGCAGACAAATATACAATTTAAGTATTTCAACTAATTAATAAACTTCTGTAGAATGCTGCAAAATTTTTCTTTCCATTAGAGATACCTAGTTTCTTAGAAACTGAGGAAATTCGGTAGCCATGTTCTCCCCAAAAGGTTCAATATAATAATTTTTGTGCCGAGAAAAGGTAGATCATCCCGTTAAAAAATCATTCAAAAAGGTGCAAATAGGATATCTTTATTAAGTGCTATAGTATACACTCACATGAGTATTCTTTATTCTTTATACCAGCGAATATTGTTAAAATCTTGGCTTTAAACATTTGACATAAATTGCAAAATTTTTTTATATAATCTCATAAACTTGTGCAACATTCAACATTCTTGTAATACAATTGTGGTTAAAACCAATTCGGTACTTAAAAGAGAAAACATTAATTTAGCAATACTTTGGCTTGAGAAACCGTTATATACTACTAGGTTTTCAGAAACTGATTATACTTGATAATGCACAACATTTCTATATTTTTGAATGCTAGTTTCTGTCGCTTGGAGCTCAGTAGATCCTTGTATGTGGAGAAACTTCGCTCGATATCAACGGAAACCGTAGTCATATCTTGTACGAACATGAACAGGAAGTTCAGTTGACGTTGCAAAGGTTTCTACGTCCGAATTGTTTGCAAATTCAGTTCAAATTGCTCCCTAGCAAATCTGTCAAGATTGCTTCTAAATTTATGGAATGTTATGTGTAAAGCAGATTGAAAATAAAGCACATTCTTCTGTCGATTTTTTTTAAAAAGGAGAAAAAAGGAACAATAAAGGTGCTGAAGGCTAAAAAAAGTTAAAAAAAGTGAAATTTTATTAATCTAGCAAAAAACGTGCAACAGTCACGAAAAAGGTGCAACAAAATCTGTTTATTCAGTTCGTTTTATGTCCAGAAATATATATTTTGAACTTTGGCTGTTATAACAGCTACACTTTTAGAAAAGGTGCTGCACCTTAAAATCCGCTCTCCAGTTATTAAAATGACCTTCCCTATTACACACCTGAACAAATCTTGCTTAACAACGTTCAGACACGTGAAAATGTTATCTATGGCAACGAAAACTGAAAACCGTGCTTTACATTCGGTCCACAACATTATGAGCCCCCTTTATCATGCGACACACATCTAACCCAGTGGTTCCCAACCAATGTGTTGCGCAATTCTATAGTATATTTAATAATTACTTGAAATCAATTTTGAGGTAGGCTGTACCCACAAGTCAATGCCTAAAAGCGGTAACAACACTGCCCAGTATTACATTACTTCATAGAAACGTATAGTCTTACACTATTAATAATAATAATAATAATAATAATAATAATAATAATAATAATAATAATAATAATAATAATAATAATAAAATCATGTGTGTCATGATATCGTGAGCGTTCAGTAAAGCGCCCATGAGTAAAAAAACGTAGGGAAGCAGTGATCTAGCCTATAGTCTATTTCTTGCCTATAGCCTATAGTCTGTTTGTAACATTGGACGATCCAATATGTAATGGCATCTGCCATGAGACAGGAAGATCCTGAATGGTACTTGGTAAGGGCAGTTGATACATGTGCTATTTTGTCAAAATTTCAGAGAATAAAGTCATAGGGTGTAAGGTCAGGGGAACGCGGAAGCTAATCATTCACTAACCAGCTCACCCAATCCATCTGTTTGGTAGTCGGGAAAAACTGTCTTTTGGCCCTATCGACCCCTTTTAGGGTCTGCAACAATTGAAAAAGGTTAAGGATGGAACCATAAAAGATCTACCACACAGTTTGCTGCGGGATGCTTAATTCTCTGCTGGCTGCAGTGGCGGACTTCTGTGAACTTTGTATGAAACTCTCTTTCACACGCTCCGCAGCTGCCTCACTTCCTGCTGGATGGCCAGTTGACTTTCGGTTACAGATGCATCCATTTGCTTTAAATTCAGAATATTACTTACGGATACTGTGTTCACTGGTTTCATCTTCAACAAACTTCTTTTAAAATTACGTTGTGCAGTGATAACAGACTGGAAGACGTGAAAATCAAACACAAAATGTCTTCACTGGCATTTTCTATATCGCCCTAGCAACGAAGACGATAACTACATGACAGCTTTACCAGATGAGTTTCCGTTTCCACTGATATCACTTTCCGTGTGTGTTGTTAAAGAGATATTAATTCAGGTTTACAATCGGAAAGATCGTTTGTAACAACACTGTATTTGTAAGATATGAACAAAATAACCTCAGACGTTTCTGAAACAATTGTCCGGAAAAAAATCAAAAGTAAATTGCCCTGGTAGATTGTTTCAGGAGAATGACTTACGCCATATTGTAAGGTTGTCAATGAAATATGAACAAAATCGTCTCAACCATTTCAGGGAAAATCGTTTTCCTTATATATATATATAAGCCTTACCCTAAGATTAAATTAACCCTTTTGGATTGTTCTAGAAAAACGACTTCGAAATATACCATTTCATAGGATTGTTAATGGCATACCGTACTAGAGGGGAGGTACTTTTACATAATTCGGACCATTTATTAAACACAACTCTCTCAATTTTTTCGATAGAATGTCATGTGTGCAATTACACGAAAGTGGTCCTTCGGATGTATAAACCTCACCTGATATAATTTCTTTACGTAAGACCCTGACAATTAAATTGGTGTCCGTATAGCCCCATGATTTGGGGCTAATTTGACATGTTACTGTTCTACAATTTTACGTCAAATTTGGAATTGTTTTGGGGTTAGTTGAACACTTAAGTTTCTTGCGTTCCACCTTTGTTTTCTAAGAAACATTTTCACAATACACTCCAAAGGCAAGCTTTCTGGGTACTATTTTAGCTTTATTTGGCCCTTTTTATTTTAAAAAAAATAGTTTTAACAAAACAAATATCAAATAAAAAGAAATGAAGAATATGGATTTTCTGATCATTTATTACATACACTGCAGATTCGTGAGCAAAGTCACACTTGCAAATTGAACAAAAATTGTCTGCTTCTTTCCTTTTCTGGGCTACATTGGAACATGTTGGCTCTTCCAGAGTAAAGTAATTACTTGCCATTTCAAGCACTGAAAGTTCTTCAGATTCAAATTGATTATTGGTTTCGCTGCATTCCAAATTAATCTGTGCTCTCGGTGTTACGTTCATTTTCTTCCCTCATCTGTGGCGAATTCTTTCTATAGTTTTCTTAACAAAAAATACTTTTGCGGGTTAAGGTGGGGTTTAGATCATTGATCTGTCCAAAATTGTTGCGATGTTTCTACATAAAACTCTCCTAGCCTTTAGGAACATTAAAAAATGCGTGTATCAGAAAACCAGGAAATGTACGAAGTGTTCTTGCTCTTTGAAGTTTCAGAAGCTGTATTTACAGAAAGGAAAAGTTCACGTGAACTTGGCGCTGTTACATCACTTACATAAATCAACATGATTATTCATGAATAAAAGTACTTCACTCACAATATGGGAAAACAGAATTGTGATAATTACATTCTCGTAGTTAATGGTTCGTAGCTTAATTCTCGGTTCGTATCCATGTCTTAACTAATCAGGTTAAGATTTTACTCCTTCTTCGTTAATCTACCAAATTACTCGTGAAATAGAGGTCTGCATGGGCCGGGATTTTTAGCCCGAGCTCGGCTCGTGAATAATCAAATGAGCCCGAACTACACAAACTTAATTATTAACACAAAATTGTATTTTTATTTACAGCAATTAGAGGTTTAATTTTGCAGTTGTGCTTTGAAAGCTCTCCAGAAAGAAGGGTCCAATAAATATATTTACAAAGTTAGCCCCGAAAGGGCCCGAGAAATATGGTTGTATATTTAAAATTTTACAGCTAGGGCCGGGTCCGAATTGATATATGCTTTGTAGGCTCGCGGGCCAGGTCGGGTTTGAGCCTGCGGGATCGTCCTGAGCCCGTGCAGGCCTCTATCGTGAAATTGGGATGGATTTGAAAGCTCCCGGTATCATTTCGTGTTCCGTTAAACGATCTAAAAGAAAAACAGAATGAACTAAAACTAAAATCCTGGTCATAAAGCCCACGGTTAATTATGATAAACCAATCTGAATTTAGCTGAACGATGTACAGTAAGCACATCGACTTCCATCGCTATTATTTAGGGCCTTTTAGACCGAAATCCTCTTCTTGTTCTTCTTAATTCAAGGAGCTTCGCAACGATGCGAAGCATAACCGAAATCGTGTCTCCACCGGAAACAGAACCTGAGGTCACGCGTGATTCAGTTACACGACACATAAAATATCTAACACAATGATAAAAAGACAATCAAAATATACTTTATGAATTTGATTCAGTATTTCACATGAAACATATCGCAAAGTAATGTCATCATCATCTCACATAAATCGATAAAAAAATAATAATAATAATAATAATAATAACTGCTAGTTGTATCTATTCTGCCAATGAAATCTTGTATGTGACGAGCAGTGCCGTATTTGAGGAGAGGCTTTCGGACTTAAGCCCCCGAAATTGTATTTACTATTTTTTAATAAATGAAATAAATATCTTGCAAAATTTTCACATTTCCAAAAATAAAGTTAGTTAAGCTCCCCCCAAAACAAAATCTTAAATACGCCAGTGGCGATGAGGTACACTGACGCAACTAAGATACGTATGAATTAAGACACTAGATATAAGAGGGTGGGATTTAGGTTTGGTGAGGCAATAAGTTATTCAACGTAATGTGGTTCTTTATATGTCCAGCTGTCCTTTGTCAATGACAAATTGTCACTATTTTTTGTCTTGAATACATGCTATATGGTAATTTATGGACCGAAATGAATCTAAAGCCATTTGCACATAAGATATTACCATACCATACAACCAGCTCAAGGGGACCATATAAAAGAGATGACCAAACTTGTATTTTAAACAGAAGACTAGCAGGAGGGGCCGTATTCCTTACTACACCTCAAGAGCCTACACAACAGAAAACACTGCTGATATATGTACGTGTTATTTTATTATTTTTTCTTTTTATTTTACATTTTTGGAAATGTAAGATATCCAGCTTTGTAATCTACATTCTCCCCCCCCCCCCAAGAGAGTGGGGCTCTAACTATAGCTTGTTTAGCTTATACATAAATCCGGCGCTGGATATAACATATTGCACACTGTATAAGACAAAATGTCATCAAATCTATAAACGGTATGGAGCTATGCTGTGAAACAATCTTGTGGAATTAATCCAAGATGATAAAACTGCACTAGAGTTATTAAAATTAAAAAGAAAACCGTAAATAATAATAATAAAGTGTATAATCAAGCAGTTATGCTCAACTGTTTTTCGCCTGACACTATGAATGCCCTGTAGGATTTCCTCCATAGATTATCGTGGTTAAGAGAATCACCAGTAACTATTGCTACAACCTTCTGCAGCAAAATGAAGGACAAAACAAGCCACAAAAAAATGCATATCTTGAATGACAACGTACTGACCAATTCTGTTCACGCTACGGTTGTAAACGCAAGCAAGAGGTTTTGAGTTTTGCTCCACCTTTTTCACTCGCCCGATCTAAAACCAGAGATTTCTTCCTTTCTCAGTAGAAGTACCCTAGGGGTTTTGGCAACTGTGACAATGTCGTTGTTGAAGATGTAAGAGACTCAGTCTGAGGACTTCCAATATTTATTGTTGAAATTCAAGAAGCGTTGTGTACAAGTGTGAGACTTTGTGGCAATCAATTACGTAGGAATATTATTCAGATTATATTTATATTTTGCTAGATACCGTGCTGGGTCAGTTGTAGAGCGCTCACCTTTGTGCCTGAGATTGGAGCTCTTGTCAAGTGGGTTTCGTGGTGGACTGTGTGTATGAGTTTTCTCGTGATTCTTTCGTTTCCTCTGGAGAATAATGGAGGAGTGGATGTTAAACTATATAAAAAGGACTTTTTTCTTCTCTCATTTTCAATAATTTCAACTTTACAAGCGACGTTAAAGGTAGTTCGAGTACTAACAGAAAAAAAAAAAAAAATCTTCACATCAAGATGTTTCATAAACCAGAAGTAATAATTCTAATGAATATTTTCAAATGAAAAGAAATTCACACAGCCTTGTTCGTTAACTCATATAACACACATTTCCTTGTATCTCTGCGTTACATTTAACAGTTTCCACCACACAATTTAAGTACTAAATTACACTTAGGTCAGCCTTGAAAGTAAGTATTTACATCATGTGATAAATACTCGTTTAACTGCATAACCTTTAAGCAAATGGTAGGCAATACATTATACACCCTTCTATTACAGCGTTAAAGATTCCATTCAATCTCTGCAATCACACTTACTGTCCTTGTCAGCCTGCTACTTACTTCATAATGTCTGAGTTTCACAACAATATACTACTCTTCAACAAACATTGGAAACAGAAGGAATGAACTTCTAAAGAAACGAACTTATTCAACGACCCACTTTATGGAAATAGCACACAATAAAGAAAGAAAAAAAAACACAAATTGAATGCGCCGATCTTTACTTATAAATAAATAATGAAAGTGATCTTATTTGTGGCCGCGCGAATATGAATGAATTTGAAATAAATTTTAGAATATACCGTAGAACTCCTTTAATCTATCACCTTTGGGAGTGGGGGTACGGATTACCAGAAAAATACGGACTTGGAGTAAATTACACAATCTCTGGACTCAAAAATGACTGTACGTATTGTTCTCTATACTAAAAACAACTGAACAGTAAGCACTAAAAACTGCACAGTACAATACAGAAAACACCACAACGAAAGAAACGATACAAGAGATGATGGAGCACTTAAGCGGATATGAGGTAACAGCAAGTAAATAACAATGCCATGACGGCAGTAAACGACAATGGGCCTCGTGAGTTACCGACGAATCGGGACAGGTTCGGCTCGAGCACGGTTGGATCAACCGGAGTGGCGGGCCAGCCGAGAACGGACGAAAGGGGTTCTACTGTAATTAGTTTCTACCTTGAACTGGGTCCTCATTTGGATAACCAAACCTCCCGTTTTAGCCAGGAGTGTTCTTTTTTCTCAACTGGGATACCTAAATGACCAGTTTTTAAGCAAAACTGAACAAAGTGATCTAACAAACTCTTTCGTTGAAATGGCTTTATATAGAGCTATTTTTGGTGTCAACACTCACTGAGAACTTTTAAGCCATGCAGCCCTCCCCGCTGGTTTAGTAGCTAGCACATGTGTCTATGTTGTCTGTGGTTCCGGGTTCGATTCTCGGGAAAAGGCAGCACAAAGATTAACTTTACAAGTATTCACTATAATTAATCACCCGTCTCCTTTAGTCTAAAGGACATAGCCGTGGAGTATTAAATTAAAAAGTTTCATTTCATTTCATTTTAGGCCATGCCTGTAAATTTTCAATGAGTTACATCTGTATTTTCAAAATTGAAAACACTGCTGGAGCCCAACGTAATCTTGGAGTCAGAGGTTGACAGACCTTCTCTCCCGATTCATATGCGTCTCGTATTTGCAAGTTCTAATTCTGGTCAGGTTATTCTTATCAAGTTACTTTCATTAAAATTTATACCCTTAGGAGGAGGAGAAAGTTTAAAATGTCCTGTAGGTATGTCATATAAAGATGAAATTTGGTATAAAGTAAGATTGGCAAAAACCATGGTTTTTAGTGAAAAAACAAAATAAAACTTTTTTTTTTTTGGTTTAAACCAGTTTGTTTGTTTAAACCAGATTGTCTGATTTAAATAATTTGCTCTATGTATTAATATTACACATGGACAGAAATAAGTTTGTTTCGCCTTGGTGTTAAGTAACAACAGGGTTATGATGGAAGGGGTCACATAAGTTTAGAGTATCCAAACCGCTTCTCGGCTAAAATCCAAGAGAAATCGTCCATTTGGACACGAAACCGGGACTAATTGGTCACAAATGCGATGAGCCTGCCGACTCACTCACGAAGGACTCCTGATAAAAATACGTTGTACTGATCTTTACATAGGCCTACTTGTTAATATAACTGTCAAGAGTCATTTTAGAAGAACAAAAAGATAAACAGTTACACAAGCAAAAACATTATACAGAATTGTCAATAAATCGGGAAACTCCCGCTTTAGCCATTGGGAAAATTCTATTATTACTTTAAATGTATTTGCACGTAAAATTTTAAGGTCAACGTATCTACGCTAAAACTGAGGTATTAAATTACAAATTTAATATGTAGATATCCTAAATATATATAAAACTACATGAGCTGACATAAATAGGAAAATTGCCAAAAGTGAATATTTTTAGGCTAATTTTTAGGGGGTCTAAAGAGGGGATGAAAAATGTTCCTATGTTATTTAAATGGTCCTTTTTTGGAACCTATAATCTCATGTTTTAGGTACTTAGAATTGGAATAAAAACTTGAAATTCGGTATGCTGGTACGTTTTCGTTAGCACTACCTAAGTAAATCAGTAAATTTTTTTTAAAAAAATCAACATTAGAGTGTTTTTATAGAAAACTGAAAAATCTTTCCCATGTTATTTATATGGAACACCTTTTACGCCCCCAAATTATTGAGCACTTCCTGTAGGGCTACAATGATTCAATTCGGCATGATTGTAGCTTTTCGGGGCTAACCCACAGGAAAATTGCCAAAAGTGAAGATTTTTAATTTTTAGGGGGTCTAAAGAGGGGATGAAGAATTTCCCTGTTATTTAAATGGGCCTTTTTTTGGACCTATAACCTCATGCTTTAGGTACTTAGAATTGGAATAAAAATTTGGAATTCGGTATGCTTATACGTTTTCGTTAGCGTTACCTAAGTGAATCATCAGAAATAAAAATTTCCAACCGTAGAGTGGTTTTATAGGGAACTGAAAAATCTTCCCCAGTTATTTATATGGGACGTCTTCTACACCCGAAAATGTTTAGGCACTTCCGGCAGGATTAGAATGATGAAATTTGGCATGATTGTAGCCTTCCAGGACCAACCGACACGAAAATTGCCAAAAGTGATATTTTTAATTTTTTTACGGGTCTAAAGGGGGATGATAAAATTCCCGTGCTGTTTAAATGGGCGTTTTCTTATACAAAATCTCATCTTTTAGATAGTTGAAATAAGAAAATAAACGATAGAATTGTGGGTTCAAGAGGTGCGAAACTAGGCCGAGCAAAGACAGTGTGTGGGGGCGAAGCCCCCGGATAGGCAGATTCAGAAAATATGAAGAGCAAGTTCACGAAATTCATTGTTGATGCAAAGGCCGATAGATAAGAAATGCGAGGCCGTAGGCCGAGCAGACTAGTGGGGCTGGGGGCGGAGCTCCCAGCTAGCCAAAGGCTAGTCATTCAATAAAATTAAAATCCAATCCAAGCTAATGTTGACAGCTACGTAGGCAGTTGATAAATTTTGCCAATTTCTATCAATATATTTAAGCAACCTAGACTGCTTTATAAAACACCAGGCATTCAGGCAAGCAGAAATATATAATCTGGTTTTGTTCGTATGTTCAGGCTTAACATCCTTATGTAACACCAATGTTATCAAAGAGAAGACTTTCGCTTAAAGGGACACCCATGCCGCTACTTGGTTTACACTTGAAAGAAGGGTTGTGATTCGACCTAGAATTGAACACGGGACCCGTTGATTAAAAGGTGAAAAGTAGATAAAACTAATGTAGATGTTGATATATGGAAACATCATCACGAATTTCACACGATTTAAAGCATCTTTCGTTTTTTTTGGGGGGGGGGGGGGGTTAAACCAGTTCTTTTTTAAAGCAGCTGGTTTAAACCTGCCAGCCCTAATATAAAGTTAAAAATATTTTTTTAAAAAATATTATTAAAAATATTAAAAATACGTGGGTCTGTGCCCTACTTTTAGAAAATTCTCTTCATCTGGTCATCTAGCACATACTCTACGTAATGGAACATTACTATGCCAATTTTCGTTCGTAGCATAGGGAGTTCCATCTTGCACAAACTTCTATTATCCTAAGGAAAACACTATTTCTACATCGGTTGGCGAAGCACTCAATCATAAGCTCGGAACAATTCATATTTTTCCTGAGCCACAACACTGAAATTCCTCACAACAATCTTTTGGAATTAACTTCTATGGTTTTCATAATATAAGATCCAGAAAGCACTTCTTGTTTTTTCTCGTTTGTTTTATGGTCATTCACATTGTGCAGAGAATACAATCGCATTATTAAATAGCGCCTTCAACACTTTTTAAAAGTGAGGTTTATTGGTTTCTGTAAGACCACATGCTTTCTTATTGTGTAAAATATCTTTTTTCTCACTACGTAACAGTGGTGGAATGAGTCATAAAGTCGTGGCCCGTAACCTGGAAGACCCAGTCAGACCTATGTCCCATCAGATCAGGTGACCCGGACAGCCCCATATCTCGGAGTGTTCCAGAGACGAAACGCCGTCATGGGGAGTATTTGTGAGGCTGCTAATGCAAGTCTTACAAACATGATTTTCTCCTCTCCAATTGCCTCTTCACTAAATATAATTTTCTTTCTCGCTTGTTATTTGCGTCTGTGTGTGTGTGTCAAAAATTGTACTGAAAGATAACTAAAAGGTTTATCAGACTACAAACGCATCAGAATAGCAGAACAGATTAGCTACATGTTTCTCTTATGAGGGATAGTCAAAGCTTAATCGGCCTGCAAAACTTGTCATTTAGAACATAAAAGATATCGCTGAATCCAAACAATGTGTTGTTAGACTACGTTCAAAAAACCACATATGGGAAAACAAACAAACATGAAATTACATTTGTGAATGCTGCAGGGATAGCATTTCAGTTGCTTCTGGACCCCATAGCAGAACACTGCGCGATATGCGATGTGATCGCAGAAAATTTGCCGTGCCTGTGCAGAAAAATTGCCAGAGGAAAAAAAATTGCCAACAGGAAAGTATAAAAACATGCCTGCTATACGTAGATGTCTTACATGCATGGACGACTAGCATAAATATATTTTGAAATGTTTTCTACGTCGCGTAAAGCGTAATTTTAACAATCACAAACATTTCTTCTGCAGAAAATTTCTAACTTACAAGCTCATCGCAGAAAGACAAAGAAAGTTCTGTCATCGGGCTTCTGGGTTACCGAATGCTGCAGAGAGAGTATTTCAGTTGCTTCTGGGTTGCCGGGTTTGGAAAGGGAGACCCAGAAGTCGTGACCCAAGTGACCCGGCCACCCATGCCATCACTACTCTGTAAAAATACAGGGCAGGCCACGTATAAACAGCTCTGCTCCGCTTTACTATTGCTGGGCTTCCCCTGGTAATGAACAGGTTGTAAACGCTGAGAAACTACGTAATACAACACACCAAGTGACAGAACTGTACTTGCTGTTTCTGCAACCGTATCATTCTGCGCATTAGCATAGCCATACGAATGCAACCAGGCTTGTTCGTCGTGAAGTTCGATGTTCAGAAATCCTCCCATAACCACACCCAGCAACAAGCTCGATGTGGGTATAGAAATAAGGCCAAAAATCGAGCGAGGTCATTTGAGTAGCACGCGGTCAAGAGAGGACGAACATTACTTGAAGATAACGAGAGGCCACGGCGACCGCACATGAACTCAATACCGGGAAATCTGGAAACAACTTTTTTTTTTTTTTTTTCGAAGATCGTAGAAGAACTATTAATGATAGAACGTACAAGCCTACGTCCTTCCGGAAGGTTCTTTCCCTACGTCCTTCCGGAAGGTTCTTTCGGAAGGAGAGCCGCCGTTCTGCCAGTCGTACGAACATGATTTTCTCCGTGCTAACACTAGAGTTCATGCTCTTTCCACCAGGGAACTTTCTGTCCTGCTGAAATACACAACGTACTCTAATTTATAGATAAATATGGTAGGACTTTTAGGACGTTACGTCCTGCCGTGAGGACGTTCTACATTCTATCATTAAGGCGACTGTCATTTGGAAAGGTGGAGGCAATTCTTGTTGATGAAGGGTTCGTGCTAATTTCTGACTCCTCAACAGAAGGTGACCGTGCTGAAACCTGTCAAGAAGTTCATCAGCATGCTCTAGCCCATCCTAATGTCGAGTGTCATCATCATCAATGGGACGATCCAAAGTTAAAACGATAGGTTTCGCAGCGGAAGACTTCAGTATCGCCGAGACCAAAGAAAACGAGGCAGAACTTCAGCGTGACAAAGAAAGAGCTAATGTTATTTTTCTGGTCCATATTCATCACTACCTGAGGGGTTAAGTGCGCATAATGAATTCGTCCTCGACGAACAGACCGAGAATATCAAGGTCTATCGCAATGTTCTTCGCTGTCTGAGGAAGACATTTCGGTGAAAACAACACTGAACTGTGGCATGGGGAAACTTGTATCTCCAGAGCACAATACATCCCCTAACCGAACTCTTTCAATGCATGAGTTTATGCTTTTACAATTACGCTTTCCATCTGCACCACTCACTAACTTTGACCTCTTGCGACGTTTTCCTCCTCCCGGAAATGAAGCTGAACTAAAGGTTTGCCGTCTGATAGGGTGAAAAACAAAACTTTACAGCAGCGGCAATGAAGCTCGGATCGGTGTACTGCAACGCTAGGAGACTACTTCGAATAGAATACAGGATAAATATGAATATAAACAAGTTCACAACCTCCATCTCAGACTGTATTATTGCAGCCGCATGTACAGCAGCTAGGTTTTTTTTTTAAGTATAAATTTCAAATCACCAATGATTCACATTTACATTATTTCCATTTGTGAATAAAGAGTACAGGGCAAAGAAAGGTGAGTAGTCAAAATCTTTGTAAGATTGCATTATCTAGTCTCGAAACTTTTTGCTACACCCTATAATAGATATTCCAAATATAAAACCTCAACTTCTTTCTTTCAATGAAATCCAGGGAGGGAGGAGAGAACGAGAACGCCTGGGAATATGACTCAACTACGGCTTACAGTAGCGATGCGATAATCAGTACACTACTTCGACTATCTCTAGACCAGTCACATATGTTTAATCTTAGAGTTGGTAAACACCCACTATCATCACTGTTCACAGCTACTGTCGTACACTGGCAACCCAGAGGTAATATTCAAACACATTTACGATGGATCGATCATCGGTCCAGTCGTACTTCTTTACCTTGAATTTCAATAAATTCGCATCTACAAAGGACAGGATGTACGAATAGAGTCGGATGCTTACTCCATTCGTCATCCAATATCCTCTCTCTCCAAACCCATGAAAGGGTGATTCAAATCATAGTCAAATCAGTACATATAATATTAACAATTTCCTACAATAACAATCAGAAAACTAATGGCAATATAGAAGTTCACGACTATTATTCTCCAATCAGAGAATGATTTCTCTATTTTTTTCTTTCTTTTGTACTCTTGGGTTAAATCATAATGACGGCACGCAGGATGTTTATTAGTCACCACGGCAGAAACTTGACAAGCAGAACAGAAACAAGTGAAATGAATCCAGCATTATATACACTACTATAATAGTCATAGGAAAGAAAGCTGCAAACTATATGCTTTAAAAAAAAATCGCAGACTAAATATTGCGAGACTATGGGGCAATATTGATATTTTCATTCAAATTCTTTGAAATCTGTTCTTTTTAACATTTTGCAGAGCGTGAAAGTTTGCGAGTATAAACTACCTTTGGGTATTTTCTTTACTGTCTAGGAAAACGGTACCCTCTACTTTCCGCTCTCACAGTCTCGAGCCTGTAAAGGAACTTTACTCAATCAAAGGTGCCCCTTAATGGAATATATTGTTTATAAATAATCGACACGTGATTTCACCAATTGCACTGGAAAAATAACTGCAGACTGACCATCGGAAAAAGCCACTAAATGAAAAATATTAATGATAAAATGGTTGGGTTTTGCCAGGACTCTTGTCGCACTTGATAACAGCAGTAAACCAACTTCTGTGCAATCAGTTCTATCATTTTATAAAGCTGGACTCGCAATCAACATAAATGAAACAAACAGAACCACAACGAAATCTGAGACTACATTTAAAGAACATAAACAAATAAATAAATAACTTTGGGAAAAAGTCTACCATTAACTACACCACTGTTTTCAACTAATAACGAAAAGGCAATTGAAAAATGAAGTATGGTACAACGTTGAGATATGAGAAAAAAACAACAAAAAACGTGCATAATAATTGAATTCAACGTCAAAACAAGAAATAGCTGATAGGCTATATAGTATGACGCGCATATCAATGGCAGAGCGCTCATTTTTTACGAAAACTGCCCCTATTTCGATTCTGTGGATATGGGCAATTCATGTCCAAGGTTTACTCAGGCTTCCAGACAGTAGGGGAAGGGAAGCACAGAGGGCCATTGATATGACATCCACTAATCCTCCTATAACCATTCACTTTAACCATCCGCTTCCGTTGCCTAAAAAGTATATACGCAGGACGATAGATTACATTTTATTTTTGCAAAAAATTCGATCCTTTACACACGAATACCTCACTATTTGCGATAATAAATGCGTAATACTAGAAACAAAGTACAAGGTAACCAAAAAGTCGTTGCCGTTCTAGAACACTCATAAACAAAGAGCAATACCGCGCCATCATTGGCCTTTGTTGGCAGGCACCTTGAGGTTTCGAAGAAATCTCCACCAGCATCCAACACCTTTTGTCAACGTTCCTGCAGCTGCACAATACCTTGGCAATAAAACTCGGCAGTTGCGGATGCAAATAAGTCTGTGACTACGTTCCGCAGGTTTCCCTCATTTGCGAAGAATCTCCCACGAAAGTGATTGTCAAAGGAATGAAACCTCGTATTTTATTGGCGCAAGGTTCGGTGAATATGGTGCATCATAGAGATTCTCTCTCAAGCTGATGAAGGGTCTCTCGGGTCCTCTTTGGCACATGTGACTTGGCATTGTTGTCAACGAATAGCACACCATTGCGATCCACCAGTGCCGGCTCCTCCCGTAATGTACTGAGAGTAGAGGTAAGTAGTGATGGTCTGGCCAGATGGAAGGAATTCGTAATGCATCACTTACCACTACAGAAAGTACAATCTTTCGTGGGTGCAGAGGTGAGCTTGTAGTGTGAGGAACAGGGTCAGGTGATGACAACCAATATCTGGTACCTTGAGTGTGTCATCGAGGGCCAACGTTTTGTCACCAGTGAGCAAGGGCAAACAGGCTGTCACTCGTTGTTCCTTGCTGGCTGTTAATAATGTGCAGGGTACCAAGTTGCTTAATTTGAATGATTTCCCTATCCCATGAACGTGCAATCTGTTTCAGTGGAAACATTGACCCTTTCTGCAAGTGCATCACACGTTGGACAATCATCCTCCTCGATGGCTGCTTTCAGGGCCTCGTCATCCAAAACATATAGTCGTCCACTGCAAGGTTCTTCAGAAACGGTTACAACTCCCCAACGGAATTTCTGAAACCAATGCCTGGCAGTACGTTAGGTTCACGGCATTCTCTCCAAATGCCTGGCATATGTGGTGACTTGATGTAATAACTGACAGGCCCACTTTAAAGTTATACAACAAATACATGGGAACACGCTGCTTCGATATCTCAATTTCTTTTGGACACTGGACGATCTATGACTGCTGTATGTGCGCAACGTGCCTGTATTAGTGAAGATCGATGGTCAGAGTGACTCCCGATCGCTTGGCAGGCACGTGTATCATTTAGTTTCCTCTGTCAGAACATGATTAATGGGACGTTAAAAACGGCAAGATTTTTTTTTTTGGTTACCTTGTAGATACAGGCTGGCCCAAAAGTAGGTATACAGTACCGTACTGATTAGCTCATTGCATTTTATATCATTTCTTATTGTTATTCTTCAGGTAGATATATTTTATTATTATTTGTTCTTAATGTGTTTTTACTTACATCTTAAGCTCGAAAGAGCCGAAACAAATAAACCCATAAACTAGAATGTTATATTTCATCAATGCATGGGATGTATACCTACTTTTGGGCTACCCTTTATATTTATTTTTACAAATTCCAAACTTGCAAAATAACGGGAAATAAAATTCTAGGAACACGATTGTTCCGTCATTTTAGGAACCAAGTGTTTATCTAATGAAGTATAAATATTTCGTCAGGAACTGAAAGTAAAGCATCGACGGAGTATGGATGAAAGTTATTTTTTAAACTAAACGAAATAAAATAAATCATTATGAATGGATTCAAAAACAGAATCTAGGAGCTACTGACTTGCCAGCGGTGGCTTAGTGATAAGCTTTACAACTGGTGCGATTGGTCTCTAGTTCGATCTCAGACCATGTGAGTCTGTGGTGGACATCATCTTCCTCGTGAATTCTCCCAATTCTCATTCACCAATTACTTCAAAATCATTCGCTTTCATTAATCATTCGCATCCTTTAACCCATAAGACATGACAGTGGAACATAAACTTAGGAGATTCCATTTCACTTCTCATTACCGTTTTTTCAATCGTGGTAAAACTCTACACAATGGAAAAAAAAAAAAAAAAAAAACTGGCACCAATTCATGCAAACATATGTTGTAACTGACCCTATGGAATATATAGTTTTCGAAAGTAAATGTCTGCTAATGGTCAAGAATCCATTTTGTACACTTGTCTACAAAATTATTACTCTGGCTTGAACTATGTTCTACTGATATGGCCTCTTTCTTAGGAGTTCATTAATTTTTCTTCTATTAAATCACTATAATAATAACGTCTCCTCGAAGCCAGGCGCTTGCTTTCTATGCGCCAAACCCTGGAATCGATTCCCGGTAAGGGTTTTTCCTTGTTGAGGTCTACCGTCCTTTTTCAGCACCAAGCCTAAATTTTATATATAATCCAAATCATTGCAATGCGTCCAGTTCTAATGATCTCACACTGGGAATCTAATCTGGGACAATAAGCAACAAAGGTGCACGCGCCAGCAGCTAGCGCAACGGAAAAGGCGGTAGGAGTAAACTTCCCTCTGATACAATCCCGAGTAGTGGTTCAGACCTCTTTAAACAAAAGGCCCCATCTCATACAGCTTTGATGCAGAAAAAAATAACTCAAATCAATTTAACGCAAATAATAATAACAAAACCTATGTAAAAACTTCAGTAACAACCTATATATCTATTTTATTACTAGTCTAAATACTGCTGGACCGATGTTTATTATGACTTCCATGCAAATTACCGAGGGAGACAAGGAGATACTTCTCTTCCATAATGTATAAAATTCATCTGTGAAGATATTAATATGCAAGCCTATACTTCATACTGACCAGAAACGGAAGAAGAAAAAACTCTCCCTCCATTAATTCTGTCGTCATACTGTAGAAAAGTGGCTTTCTTCACCAAGCCTAAGATTCTAAAGAGCTTTTTTTTCTTGCTTTTTATAAGTGCATGGTATGCTCGATCGTACTTTACTCAATAGCATCGGTCTCTTTTAGTTAAAGCAATCACTTTAAAAAAAAAAAAAAAAAAAAAGCTGCTAGTTCAACAATCCTTGGATGCCAGGGCATAAGAGCCAATATGTGGCACTTATGCTTTAGATGATATGTGGTCAGCACATCGCCTTTCCTCGCCTTTGAAACCTGAGTTCGATAATCCTATCTTTAAAGTAACTCCAATAATCCTCAGGGAGTAGAGTAGAAGCCGTAGTGCCAATACCATTTGGTAAGTACGAATGGTCACTAATCTTTCCTCTGACCAGACTCAACACTGCTTGATTTCGATCTCACGAGAAGTGGTGAGTGGCTGGCTATGAAGACACATAACAGAAACTGCGACGCGCCACAAGTCAAAGCGCCCTGGAATACTCTCGGACGGAGTCATCTTTTTGCATGATAATGCCTATCCCCATACTGCCAATCTGGTGAGGGATATGTTTCAGAGCTTTGGCTGAGGAACACTTATCATCATCCATACAGCCAGATCTTTTCCCTTGTGATTTTCACAATTTTGGCGACCTGAAGAAAGACATTCGTGGAGTCGGTTTCAGTGGGACGAGAGAGTGCAAGAGTGGGTGAGGTTGTGGATCCGTCAGCGACCTAAATTCTTCTACAAGACTGGAATTGATCGTCTCGTCTTCCAGTGGGATAAATGTATTAACGCGTCTGCAATTACTTTTGAGTAAAAATAATCCCATTGGTACTTTTTCGCGTGTTCGCTTTTCATTTGACTACTTTATATACATACACACATATCATGTGTATCCTGAAATTATACTAGATTGGGTGCTTGAATCCCCCCCCCCTCCTTGATGAATCCACAAGTAAAATAATAATAATAATAATAATAATAATAATAATAATAACGAGTTTGCATAGTTCACACAAAATTCGGAGATTTCGCCTTTTTATGTGATAGAAAACAAGGAGATATGAAACAGTTCGATATGAAAACACACCTGATTGCATGTACCAAATTAATCTCTGTATCTTTTATTAATTAGAACAGGAATTGTAGCTATGGAGTCAGTCTAGCATTTGCTATTGGAGTGATTAGCATTTACTCATGCTTCGTCAAACGATACTATTCACTCAGGTTCGATACTTCATCATCTTCCTTTCAAAAAAAATAATAATAAATAAATAATGCATAACAACGACATCCTCCACTTTTACAAAATCTTCATTCCTAAAAATTTCTAATATTGAAATAAATAAAGTATTTTCCGCACAGTTCAATTCCCACCCGCGAATAAACTATATTTTCGTATCGAATCGAGAAAAGAATTTGAAATCGAATACTTCTTTTGTTCGTAGTATATATAAATGTGACGTCGAGTTGCATCCTTCGTGAAGTCGAGATGCGCTTGATCACCTGTTTTACGGGGAAAAGGGATCTTCTATTTCCTTTCTGGTCTTCGCAATAGCACATCCTGTGACTAACTTCTGTACGCTGAATCAGTCTTATTCGTTGTTGTTCCAATATTTTCTGTAGCTTCTTTCTATCTATCCATCTATCTTTTGAAAACACAGTACACACTAAAACTATTCAGAATCAACATTTATAACTAATTCGAAAAGAATACTGAAAACAGCACATACTAAAACAAGCACTATACAGATAATACTGTATTGTAACAGAAATAACTATCTGACAGAGGGTTCAACCCTCAATTAGCGGCAACAGCGCGGTCAGCGACCTTGGTTACCTAGAAACAGCGTGAAAGAATACTATAGTGATTGGCGAACCACTCTTCTTTTCGTTTCGTTTACAACACGTGTACGTGTCAGAGGCCAACTTTCGCTTACTGCACTGTACTGGTTGCTGAAAGTATGATTAGACATTAGGTCATTCGCGCCTCGACAACGTCTGTATTTTCCGACTTCTTCTGAACAAAAAAGAAAGAAAAGAAGAAAATCAGATTGGATGAAGGCCCCCTTTTATAGAGTCGGAATATAGACTTCCCTTTGTCGAAGAACAACTTGTCGAGCAGTCTAGTTCAAAATGCTGTTCCTTCGTTTTCAATTTAAGATTGTTTATTCTGAAATTTCCGAAAGGAAGTATGACACCTGCTGCCATCTGCCATTATGTATCTGGCTTACAACTTTTTTTTCCATCTCGTATGAAAACGAAATACAGCACGGATGGTCATTTATGTTTAAGGGTTGCGTTTCATTACAGAAATCATTGGTGTATTTCTATGTTCTACTTATGATTCAATTTCTATATTCTACTGATGGTTCAACAGCCCGCTAAAAATAATCATAAACAATCATAAAACAATGACAGTGATCGATATAGACGCTTAGAGAGAGATCACCGTAGGCTGTCTTACGACTTGTCGGTCCATTAGTAGACTGCGGTCGACGAGTTGGCCACCCCTGAAATATAGGAATGTACTTAATGGGAAGTCAGAAATTACGTAGCTTTTGATGCAGACAAATGGAAGGATCCCCGAAAAACAGCGTTTGTCATCACTTTCTGTGAGTGTTTAATTTATTTTATACATAACCAGTATGATTGTATTTTCCTCAACATCTCAATTCATTGTATAACAATACTGCATTATCACAAACGACACATTAATGCTGTAAAATTCCAATTTATCACTTCATTTTTTAAATGTAAAATACATAATCAAAAATATGGAGGTACGCAACGAATTTGCAGTTGCAACAAGGGATCGTTACATCAGAAAGATTGGGAAACGCTGATACAGGTGAATACGGAAAGAAAATCATATTTAAATTCTAGTTACTTCTTCCATATTACCGAATATTCAGACAAACTGTAATATTTCAAGTCTCTATAAGAACTTAAATTTGCAATTTGATAACGCCATTAAAACTCATATTAAAGATTAGAACCTAAGAATGTTAAAATGTTCGATCTCTCTAATGAAAACCTGTATTTCTCTTTCGATCAAAAACCCATTAAAAATAAACAATCTGAGACGAAACAAGGAAATATATAGTCTTCGAACCCCTCCTACACTCAAACAAAATTAACGTTCCACGTAACATTTACGCCAAAGACTCTGTTCTACATGATATTATTGATAAGACATTGGAATGTTTACAAAATGCTAGAAGATCCCTCTCGAACTTAAGACTTAAGAAGAATACAAAGTTAATGTAAATCATGTGTAAAATTTGAAGAAAAGAAAGGAAAAAAATAAAGTACGCTAATTTTAGAAGAATTCACGTACATAAAGTATAAATGAATCCTTAGTACACTCGTCTACAATACATTAGCATACATTAAAACACAAAGGGGCTTCGACGCATATTCATTACGCTGCCTATTTGGTAAAACAGAAACTAGATCACATATTTCTCACATTTTAACTTACTTCTCGATTAAAAATTGAATTTAAAAGATTGTTCCACTCCTCTTGAACATCCTTTCGTCCGATATTCTCCGAATTCTTTCCTAGCTATTCCATTTTAAACACAACTTATGCTGTTACAGAAACAATAAAACTCGATAAGAGATCAACCCAATCCCAAAGGGCTCACTAAATATATGCTATCAAGGTAACCATAACGTTACAACGACAATAGCAAAACTAATCAACTTAAATATCAAACTGAATGTTAACAAAACTTCATTAGCATCAATTCTGAATAATATACGAGCATTTTGCACAATTTCCAGTTGATAGGAAATGTACACAACGTGTATTATTACCAATAGTCTTTCTTTATCATTTTCAATATTACAACAAAGCTAATGGAATTAAATCTTTCATTTTAACGTCTCACGATTATGTGTGTATGTAAAGAAGTTTTGCAAAACCAATTAATTCATGCCGTACTTAAAATTCCCTGGGTTATCTAGGTTCTCCAGGTCAGTGGGAATCCTGATTCAATACGTAGACCTATACTTAGTTTAGTACATACCATACCACCTTAGTGTCAACTCGGGCATGGACTACAACACCCTTCTAGAAAGACCTGGATACGCCACTAGAAACGATATCTACAGTAAATCGTACCGGGTCTTTCAATATCAATTCTCATGAGCATAATTCTGAATTCAAGACTGAATCCCTACTACTGCAAAGGCTCGAGAATCCTCTAGTAATGAACTAAATAAATAAACTTGACATACATACAAGCAAATAGGGAATAAAGGCACCCAAAAATTAATACTTAAAAAGTGTTGAAATATTTTTCTCTTTACTTAAAAGGTGCTGAATGTTTTTCTCTTTACTTGAAAAGTGCTGAAATGTTTTTCACTTAGATGTATAGTGGAGGAATTTTGCTTAACACTCCTCGAAGTATGCTGTCTAATGCACGTGACTCTACTAAGTTACGTAAACAAAAACAATATTGTGTATGATTATGCTCAAAATCTCCAACAAAACTTTGCAACAAACAAACAAAAAAAAAATTTACAAAATAAACAACAACATCAACATTCAACATCTTCCAAGATAATTTGAATGCACCGACAACTACGAATTAGAACAACACGAAAATTTCTCGAACACATTCCCTGTTACAAACAAAATGGCAAAATCACGAAATCAAACTCTCCACTTAGAGATACATGTAACGCCTATTACATCATCGCGTACTTCCAATATGCTACACACATACCCATATTTGGCAGCAGCGCTTCGACTACTTTTAAGCCACAATTTCCAAGAACCAAACAGTGTTATACTAAAGGATTCAACTTCAATTCTCCAAAATTTAGACCCTACGTCTTTACCTACACACAAAGTTTCCCATTCAATAACTAGCCACCAGCGAAAATATCCACTACGTCTTCTCTGGAGGAAAGGAACCGGTATCCAAAATAATTCAAATTTGTTGCGAAGTTAACGGAAAAAAGGGCATGCATGAGGCAAAACCTATTCAGTGTTCCAACTGCATTATGGTTAAAAAGTAGGTTTATTCATATTCAAATAAATAAAGAAAATAAAGATCCAGACCGTGCTGCTGTTTAAGTACCGTATCAGTCATCACTCTGAAAGTCTAAGAACAAATTTCTCTTTATTTTATTACATATTTTACCCTTATTTAGTGTAAGAGTACATTCAATAGAGCAGGATTTGATACTATTGCAAAATAACAGTCCACAATTGTAATCTAATCAGCCTTGCACTTAACCTACGAAGTTACCACCTGTTAAATTAGAAGCATTTCGAAAAAAAAAAAAAAAAAGAAAGAAAAAAAAAGAAACCACGTACCCCACTATCAGTGAACAAATATGAATACGCTTTTCGGTTACTTAAAGAGAATGATGTTGAAGAAAACTATTTAAATTGCAATAACTACTCTGAAGCCAAGAAAATAATAATGCAGCTGGATTTCAGACAAATATGCACAAAGACAACTCGTCTGAACTGTCACATTTACTGCGACAATACGTACTAGTAATTGCACATAAGCACTGTTCATTTGTGTGTGCATTTACTCTTTTGGTTAAATTAGAAGCATTCTGGAAAAAGGAAAAAAAAAAACACATGCCCCCTTCGAAACTGAACAAATAGTGTCAAAGAGAAAACTATTAAATTGCAACAATTACTACCTAGCCCGAAGCCAAGAAAATATTAATAATAAACACAGGGATTTATGCAAATATGCACACAAACAACTCGTCTGAACTGTCACGCTTATTGCGATAATATGTATTAATATATTCTTATTGTATATATACACACTTCATTTATTAGTCCATTTACTATTTTGGTTGCTAGTCTATTATTATAAATTAATATATTAGGTAAACCAAAAATAAATCACTGGAGAACCCAAACGAACATTTCATTTCCCACTTAAGTATCACGTTAAAAAGCAATAATACAAATGACGGCTCATGCCGTGAGTATATCAACGACTATTATTTATAGTTCATGTTACACTATCTTCTTGCAGTATTAGAACGAAACTTACCTTTTCATTACTCCAATTTTGCGGGAGTAACTGTTTTTGTATCCATCAAAATCGATGTTTTTCAAATGCATATTCTGCAATATCAGATTCGAAATTTCACTTGCATGATCTATCTGGAATATATTATCAGATCGTAAAATCACAGATTCACCTTGATGAATCCACTTTATCACTTCACCACCAAACGTACTAGTCAACGTTCTATTTTTCTGATCGCTTTGATTATTTTTATCTCGATTATGATCAAAAGCACGAGTTCTAACTGCGGACTTTACACACGCATATAAACCCTTCCACAGTAACTCCTTCCCGATTGGGGCTTCCATGATCATTCTGGCAAAAGTTTTATTAACATAATTTAAATGTAACTTGTAATCAGCTGCATCTCCTAAGTCACTATCTTTTGAACAAACACTGCCCTTTCTTGCAGGTTTTGCAGTAAATGCAACTTGCATTCCGGCGCTGAAGTTGTGCCCCTTAAATTCAATTAAAAGTTTTCTGTATTCCACATTGTTTCTATGCATAACTGATGACATATTAAATATGGACACTGAGTCTATCACAGGTTGTATCTCAGCAGATAAACACATGTTTTCATACAACAAAAATAAAACAATACAAAAAGCACAAACTTTCCCCCTGCCATATAACACCGCCATTATGCGCTCAAATGTTGAACTGCCACCTACCAGCTGAAGTATATAAGCACATCTAACAGAAACAAATAAATACAGCCTGTGCGCAATCGCAGTGTAGGCGGCAACATAAGGTTCATCTTCGTTACGTGAATTTCTAGTGCCGATAGTTCTTTCCGGCACTTTTCGTAATTTCTCATTGCGTGTCTTCTTCAAAGGTTCGTACGTGTTTTTAAACAATTAACACAAATATATATCGTTTTGCTTTCCACAAATAAGGAATTAATGTAAGAATTTTATTTCCACTGGTGAGAAAAAAAAAACTTCTGTTGCATAATATTTTGAACTTGATTATACAAATTTTAAATAAACATTTAGAAAGTTACATAATACATGATTTAGATCCGAAGTAGAAAAATACGTAACACACACATACATACACACACACACACACACACACATATATATATATATATATATATATATATATATATATATATATATATACAGTATAACCTCGTTAACACGAACTCGCTTAAGCCGAACACTCGGTTAGGACGAACAAAATTTCGGTCCCGGCATCGCTGTACGTTATCTTATAGGAAGTTTTATCGGTTAACACGAATTTCGGTTAGCACGAATTACGAACTAATTTTTAGTCCCTTGAGTCAGTAAAGGTTTTGATTTAACACGAACTTTCAATCCTTTGTTTCTTTTTATTTCAGATCATTTTCTTATTTCAGATTTCACTCCAGATCAGGTTTTGTCATAATATTTATACAGACGTAAATTGCCTTGTAAATAAGAGAAAAACCAGAAACAGGTACCGTTACTCTCTTATGAGGTGTTCATTCTGTCCTCCGCCAAGCGCTGAACATGCAGGTGCTTGGCAGACGAGCTGGCGACAGCTCGAGACAAAACATCTTCTCTCCCCTGTAACTACAAACTGGTGACAGCAATCATAAATACCTTTCCGTTACTACCAGTACTCACCCTACTAGCGGAGTTATCAATTTTATAACTTGATCTGGATTTTCTGCCTGGAAACTTTTTTTAAAAAAATCTTCGAAGATAGGATAATAAACTTACTGTAGTGTTTTCACTTCTCAGAGGATGGTACCGAGACCGAAACTAGTCTCGATCTCGATGTTAACTCGAATTTAAGACTGAGGAGTGCTTTTCGAAATCGAGACGAGACCGAAACTCTCAGTCTCGTCTCGATACAATTCTATGGATGGTATCAAGACGGAGAATAGTCTTGGTCTCGTCTCGAATTTGGAACCGAGACTACTCAGTCTCGTCTCGATACCATCTCTAGTGTTTTCTATGACATACATAATATACTGTAGTGGTATGTATAGTCTATATACTGTAGTGCGTATGTATGGAGAAAGTGTATTCGAATAATAAAACTTGGGTCCCCGGTTAACACGAATTCTTTTAACACGAACTCCTGATTTTTCAGTCCCTTGGAATTCGTGTTAACGAGGGTTTACTGTATATATATATATATATATATACATATATATGTGTGTGTGTGTGTGTGTGTTACGTATTTTTCAATGCAATTATTTAATGAGGAAAACTGGTAAAAGATAATGCAAGGGCAGTGTTTTCTTATACAATACAGCAAAATCTAATACTTAGGGTACTCGAATGCACTTCTAAGGCGTTTCCGCCTTTACGGAATTTTACACTCAAGTCAGTCAATGGACCGCTAATCACATGTTCTGAAATAAGTAATACAATCTCCTCCTTGTATATTTGAAAATTACCATTGCAACTCCTCTCGTACTACACTATTTTCTCTCGATTCTTCATTCAAAACCACTATGAAAAAATTCCCCCAAGCCTATGGCTCACTGTTCGCTATAGATAGGGGTAAAAGCGAGGGGGAACGCAGTGGAGACACGCCCCTCCGCTCCCCCATTTCCAGAAAGTATCTATGGCGTCCCTCCACCACTTCCTATAAAAATTACAATGGACAAAGATAGGCTTGGGGGACGGTGTAGAGTCATATATCACACTATCTTTTCTGATCTATTTTTACCTCTGGCTATAGGTTAACATCGCACTTAATTAAAAGTTCTAATTGTTTGCATTAAAAAAAGCCTTTCAACTAACTTAGGGTTACACAAATGTTATTGCTGAAATCAACATGTGGTTACTGCTGGGTTGGTGGTAAACCTTGTCAAATATTGCATTGTCTTCGAGTGATAAAAATAATTGAAGTTATTTATATATTGGTGAAAGTTTATAGTGGGGGATAAGAGATGGCGCTATAAAAACTAAGTATTGGGGAGCTTTGCTCTATTTTTTTAATTCAATTTTTACTATTTACAATTTATTACTTTGGACAATTTTATTATTTTTTACAATCTTCATATACTGTTTTTCATTTTCAATATGTTCATGCACCGCTTATCCTTCTTTATTACATTAATAGTGTGATAAACAATTATATTTAAAACAGGCAAATTCGGCCATCTTGGCACGTGGCATTTTAGTACATATTCTTATTTCAAACAATTTATAATTAAAACAAATATAGTGACGTAGTCCACAGGGCTCTAAGGCCGGGACTTCCTTTATAAATCTCTCGTAAGGGAGATAACTGAAACTGAACTGAAGTTTATAGCGAACTCATGATAGATATATCATAGGCCGTGTCCAAAAGATACAAGTGTGCATTCGAAGTACGCTTATTTCCGGAACTGACGTCACCTAGTGTGCGTCAAAAGGTCCAAGTTCACAAGTCTGCGAGTGCATAGTACGTAGTGTGCGAGGATGTACACTACGTTAGCACACTTGCGTACTTAAGATGGCAGTTCTTCGTCGTAGGAACAAGAATAATGTCAAAGTGACTTAATAAAATTTTAAAAGACATATTTTTAATATTTTTGTTGAGGTGAATATATTTGTGGGCTGATCTAATAATAGATTACTTGATAAATATACAAATTAGTGATTTTACAAGTGGAGCATAAAAATGTTACGCAAATAACAAACGTATTTACCTTGCGTTCTTTGAGTATGCAATGGAATTTAAAATAGTATAGGGAAAGTAACAAATAGTTTTTTTTAACAATGCTATAAATTCATTTGTGTTTAAATATTACATGGTTTATGTAGCTTAATTGAAATAATTGTACTATCGGTAATGGAGCTATTTGCATGTAAATGATAAATTTTAATGGCGTATGAATTAAAATGTTAAGCTCTATCATAGAATAATGAATACTTAGATTATTCATTTCTCTATACCTACAGTTACAGCTGCAGCTACAAATATTTATTCGTAGGTAGATAGGTCTAATTTTCTAGTTTTGATTCTAAACAAATTCCTTTCAAAGCTATCATATTTCCTTGCACTTAAGAGACTGGAATATACCAATTACCATACATTTTGCATTTTTGACAGCTGCCAAAAAGTGAAATACAAATCAAATATTTCTTTCTCCACATTTATCAAATATTTCACAAATTCCTCTTGGTTAGCCTTTACTTAGGCCATTTCATTCTTTCTCTTCGATTCAGGGATTTGATCTTTCGGTTCCGGTTTTGAGAACTTGCCTGTTAGCTCGTATATATATATATATATATATATATATATATATATATATATATATGTAAAGTTAGTAACTAGATTCCTTTCTATACCAAAGTTTAATATTTAATTCACATATTATTGCTGAGCGAGCTTCAGCGAGTGAAGGCAGGTTAGAGTCTCGCAGGGGACGTTCTTTTCAGTCTTAGTTACGAATCGGTTCATTGAACGATTCATTGAACGAAATGGCCAAAGTAAAGACTTGCTTTTTTTAAAATTTATATTATCCCAGTACGGTACCCATTATGGATTGATTATGAACAAATAATTCCTTCCGTATAGTTGAACGATGAGAGCCATTGCATACTGTATTTTTTCATAAAACCGTCTCTTAATTTTCATAAAATTCTTATTAGATTGATAGTAGCTTTTTATAATTATATTTGGACGAGGGGATTTGTTTCGTTACTGAGTAACCATTTTCGTAGTGGGAAGCATGTAGGAGAGACAGCGGGTATATTTCAAGAAAGATGTAGGGCGCCGAAAGCATAGTGAAGTGAACGCAAATGTTGAAGTGTATACAATGTACAGAACTCATTTAAGCGGGCTTATAAGATAGTAATCTTATAATTTTTTAAACATATTACATTAAATTGGGGTTATTCACCAAGAGTACACATGATCCTTATAAATTGGTATTTCATAGTGACATAATAGCTTTTTCCTGTAAATTTTGGTCCTCATGTTGTTCAACTCCACCACCTCTTTCCTTGTCATCATTGTAAGTGTTAACTTTTGGTGTAGATTAAGAATATGGAGGCACTATTTTGAAGATTTACGGGTAAAAATTATATATTCACAAAGAAAGAGTAATATATAAGGTACTTCAACATTAGCACAATAAGGTAGAAATAGTCTAATAAGTATGCTTGTAACTGAAGCAATACAGTAGAGTGGCGACAAGTATAGTGTTATGTTGTGTATCTACTGTACATAAAGGAAATACACTCACTATGAACTCTCTCCCAAAGTAGTTTTGATCCACATCATTGTAAATAGAGCTCCCCTCGGTACCTTCGGTGTCCTAACGGTCTTGCAAATTGCCTACCTTCACCTGCAATAAAATTGCTAAGCTACTTCGGAACAGTGTCATCAGCGCCCTAACCACCAGTGCTACTATTCTTCCGGGGGATTAATAAATATTCCCTCGCGCAAGCATGCCTAATAAAATAGAACATCGCCAATAGTTTAGTGGTTTTTATGCTGATAAATATTTGGAGATACGGCAAAGCTGAAGCTCTTGGCATACATGAAAGTAACTCTTAAGTCATTTATGGTTACCCCATATTGTCAATCTGTACGATATATTAATCTTTAATATAACTGGAAAGTCATTCATCTAAAAAAAAAAAAAAAAAAAAAAAAGAATGTTAATTTTTTCTAGTACTCGAAATTCTCTCTTCTTTTGTTATCAATGTTCAACATTCCACCACGATGAGGCGCTGTAAACAAGTGTGGATCAAAAGCTAATTTGACGAAGTGTACACTATTTAGTGTGCACTCCATTTGTAGACTTCGAGTGTGCATCCTCGAAGTGTGCACTATGCGCTTTTGGACACGGCCATAGTCTGTGTTCTGGATGCCCCCCCCCCCAGTTTTTACCCTCTAGATCCGCTACTGTTGACATAGAATAAATACTCATGGAATTTATATAAATAATTACAACTTTGTTTACATTTAATAGGCTCCTGTCTTAATATTAAAGAGCAAAGCAAGTTCATGTTGGACATCATCACTATCCCTTTCTAAATCATGATAGAAATAAAATTCTTATTTCTACCATGTTCCAAATGAAGGCAGGCAGGCGGTAAACGTAGTGCAGCGGCGACTGTTAACTGTTAGGAATTAGTGTTGCTCAGAGATCGAGACCTTTCCCTCTAATGACAATAATAATAATAATAATAATAATAATAATAATAATAATAATAATAATAATAATAATAATAATAATAGGAGTTTTCTTAAAACTTCGAAGAAAACTTGCTCCCAAAACTAAACTACATCTTGTTAATTTTTCATTTGAAATGACATGTGCACCTTATTGTAGAGTTGTTATTGTGTTTATTTACAAAATATAACCAAAATCGCTTAAGTAATCTATATAGGCTATATAAAAATGAAAGTGGCTCTTTATGACTTAATAACTTTTGAAACATGAGACCGTTCTCGATCAAATTTTCAACATAGATGAGGTTCGGGCCAGGTTACATCATTTCACTTTGACGGTGCAATGTACAGAGGAGGAGGGAGAAATATGTAGAAATGATCGAAAATGACCGATATTAGTGTCGAACTCATAGTTTTCGGGGTCGCTTAGATGAAAAGTGATGCTTCCGATGCCGTTTAAATCCAAATTCAGCCTCGCAACTTGGGGGAGGTGAAGGGGGAGATATATAAAAATGATTGAAAATGACAGACATTAGTGTCGCTGAGATGAACAGTGACACTCCGATGCCATTTAAATAAAAATTCAGTTCACAATAATAAATATTCAATTTTTAAGACATAAAATATCGTCTATCAGTGAGCGCTTCAGTAATACTAAAAAGTTCCTCACTAACGGAACATATTACTAATTTTTCTTATTTTAACCCAGCGAAGAGGGGTAATTGACGCTAGTTTTTGATAAAATCGTAAAAAAAACGACTTACGTCACGTTTATATAGTTGTTTATGAAAAATGTTCAAAATTAGCCGAGCAGTTTTATTTTAGAAAACCTCCAAATAAAAATTAACTCAAGAATTACGTCACATTATAGGGTAAATAATGAAATATTCATTTTTTGAAATATGAAGAAAATCGCCGGCGACGTATTCGAGAAAACATTCTAGAAAGACATCTCACTACAAGAGTAAACTATTCCTTGTGAATGTTTGAATGAGAAATCATTTACGTCATATTGAAGTTTTATTAATAAAATATATATTTGTGAAATATGAACAAAATGGCATGAGATTTTCATAAAACTTCGTCACACATACATGTATACATACATACATACATACATACATACATACATACATACATATATACACACACACACACACACACCTACACACTTGCATAGAAAAAAGAGTAAACAACCCCTTGCAGATTTTTTCAGAAGAAATTAGTGAAAAATTACTGTCATATTATAGAGCTGTTAATGGTATATATATATATTTACGAAATATAAACGAAACCACCTGAGTCGTTTGTGAGACAGTCGTCCAAAAACAACTTATTCCCAGGAGTAAATTCCCCTGTTTTGGATTTTTTCTAAAAAAAAAAAAAAAAAAAAAAAAAAATCCCTATAGATATAATTAATTTCTTCAATGTATAGTTTGTGTATAAAGATTGCTGCCTTCTACGTGTGGTGGCTCGTGCCATAGGTAAATCTTCGTCAGAGGGATCTTGCGGAAACATCCCTCATAACTAAATGGCCAGCCAGAACCCTCATTTCAAACAATTCAGAGTCGTTTGTCAATTTCACGAGGAGTCTTAAGTTAGTTCTCGATTCCTTGGTCCTAAAATCAGCTTGCTTGTTCTTAGATTGCCTGACATCTGGTTCATTATTAGCCACAGACACAGTGGAAGAAAGGACAAACACGGTGGGTGTTAAGACGTTGCAACCCCACAAATACGGTCAAAAGATTTTTTGAAGGGGGGAGGAATGCTGTTGTAACAAATAGCGTGGGAACTTGAAAATAAATTGCCGAACAGCACTTCTATTGAGTAAACGCACTATAGGGTTGTTAGTGGTTCATTAATTTGTGAAATATAAACAAAATCGTTAGATACTCGTTTCCGAGAAAATTGCAAATTTTGATTTTCATCCTAAAGCATACTACCCTACTTTTGGGGTTTAGGAAGAACATCAAAAACAGCCTCTAGAATTTAAAATTTGGCTTATATACGTTGAATAGTATGACCTATAGGCGAGCACATACCGGTATGCATCGGGACAAACGAGCAGACGGGCATCCAAAAAACCCTATTTGCAGCATGTAGGGCCCATGAAATGTGTAAATTTGTTGAAGTCTCGAATTTGTTTTCACGATCACCATGCTTTTATTCTCTCATGTCGTCACTCGAAAGTAAAAATACACAGAAATAAATAGCATATAAAAGAGTACCGTACATACAAAGGGTACGCAAAATCTACAGTATTTTTTTAATTGACAAAGAATAGGAGAATAGTATAGTTTAACTCTATGATTTTCAAGGTGGTGTTCTCTTTTCCAAAGAGGAAGCTGGAAAAAGGAGCAATGAAGGAGGGGCGCTAGACTATTTATAGGGCGTTTGAGATTTCATGACTTCATGACTGTTAGTCTCGGTTCAGACGAGCAGAAAAGTCTGCTGCTGGCCCGCAGAAGAAAATTCTGTTCCGGACCCGCGCGAGCCGGAAATATATTGGTTCTTATCATTCATGCCACAAGAGCAAACTTTTCCGCGGACCCGCAGCGGGCGAAAATTGAGTTGCAGGGACTGCTGGCTCGCAGCGAGTCCGCGCAGGTGTAGCTGGTCGGCAAATCATTGCTGGCAATGAGTCAAGCCACACGAGCAGACTTTCCCGCACCCGCAGAAATGGAAAGCGAAGAATTGGACGTAGAACTACTCATTAACGAAATACAGAAATGTCCCTAGATATGGAATTTAAAGTATGAAAAATATCGAGACAGAAATAAAAAGCGAGAGGCATGGAACAAGATGTGTGAGACCGTAGCCTTATGTGAGAAATTTAATGAAAAACAAAGAAGAAAAAAACAGCATTGATATGTATTATTATTACTTTTTAATGTGAAACTCTAATATTCATGTTGTGTTACTAGTGACATAGTAACACCTTAAAAATAGAGTCAAGGGGTCTTATGCAGAGTCGTTTTGACGTCTGATTAACGCCATATTACGGCGTTGACTAACGGATGGTTATCAAAATTGTATTCAGAGTCTCTGATTAGGACGTGGTATTTGACGAAGTTAATCAAATGTGACTAATTAATCTAGAGCAGAGGTAATCTTTTACCCACGGTTTAGAGTGCGTCACAACGTTTCGTATTTCATATATTTTCATTTTTACAGACTATGCATACGCTCATCTACTTTTCTGTAGTTGCCATATTTATTTTTCTCACCTGATGCATTGGGGTTATATAAGTTAATCATACCCAAATCAATACTTTAGTTGTACTTAAAGTAGGCTCTGAATACCATAATGTGCACCTTCCTTAGTAAAGATTTAGTGTGCTTACTAACTAGTCTGAGACTAACCCTCGATTAACAAATTCTCTCTGAATACCGCCCAAGATATCGTTAAGTCTTAATTGTTTTGTTTTTTCGTTTGTTTGGTTTTCTTCTTGGCTTGTTTTGTTTTTGTTTATCAATCTCTTGTCTGTGGTTGTCCCTGACCTCCCTTTCCTTTCACTTTTTCTATCTTTTTCATTTACTTATGAAATAAAGGATACGAAAATAAAAAATAAACATTCCCAATGATGATACCTTGTCGGTTTTGTATGCTCAAGGCACCGGCTGAGAGTTACTCGGCTGAGCGAATGTAATAATAATAATAATAATAATAATAATAATAATAATAATAATAATAATAATAATAATAATAATAATAATAATAATAATAATAATAATAATATAATAAATTCATGTAGTATTTACATTTGATTTTCGTTTAGCATTCCGTTTCAGCAGTGAGGCTATGTAAATTTTATTGTGATATTAACAATAATAGATTTGTAGAACGAGCGTCTATTGTTAATGGAGTTCCTTGATGAGATTTCTTATATCACTCACTCCAGAATGAATGGCCACTTGTAACACAGCATTGTACTTTAGGTCGAGGTCACGTATTATATAGCCTCTGTGCTGAAAAGGGACGCTGAAGTCCAAAACAACCATCAACATAATAGCAGAACAGAAAAGAAAGGAAAAAACTCGTTTTTCGGCTGACAATTTGTCGTCCATTGTTTTATTTATTTATTTAGTCTTATTTTACTGTACATGGCGAAATTAAGGCTAATCGTGCCTTGTCTCCCACTTGACCATGCAATGATCATGATTAGTAACACAATAATAATAATAAATATCTATAAAATATATAAAATACTCCCAATCATACACACATACATACGCACATCACATCACATCACACATAGATTATTACAAATAACCACATAGTATAGTCACATTCATTTAGTGAACAAAAAGAGCAAATAAAAGGTAGAAAGAATAAAATTCAGCATTTTTCAGATGTTAGTAAGCCTTGATAGACTTATGAAGAGTCTGTTCAACCGACTTCTGAAATAGATTGATTGTCTGAGATTGCCTTGTGTTGGATGCGAAGTTATTCCATGCACGGATAGTGGATGCAAAGAACGCATTCGAGTAGAATTTTGACGAATGTAGGGGAAGAGAAAAGAATTTATTTCACCTGATCTTGTATTGTGATCGTTGTGAGCATTTAGTGGATGCAAACGTTGAAATGAGTAGGAAGCAGGCCCGTGCTGGACGTTTTTTATGTTGGACTGAACCCCCCCCCCCGAGTTCGTTGCGAGCCCGCAGCAGACTTTCCTGCTCGTCTGAACTGGTTGATCTGTGACGCCCGCAGCAGACTTTTCTGCTCGCCTGAACCGAGCCTTAGACTTTTCTTTTTATTATTGGATGAAGACTATCACTTCTTTTACAAATTATCAAAAGTTTATCTTTTTTTATTTTTTTATTTTATTTTTTTTACTAATTACTAGCTGAACCTGCGCTCTCTACACAGCACATCATTCACATATGAGCATGATTCTCCTTGTCATTCCTCACAACATCGGTACATGTTCCTTTAGACACGATAAAAACCGACAAGGGGCACCACAAAGAGGAGAGTTTTTCAATATTTCGCACCATTTGCAAGATTTGAACCTACTTCCGGTTGGAATTTCTAATTCATGTATGATCAGTGGCGTAACTACGTTTTATAGGCCTCCCCGCAAGAAAATACCCAGGGCCCCCACTTTAACAATTCACCATATATATAATGTTTTTCTGAACAGTCTGCCTTTACTGTTTCATCTACTTGTCACTGCTGCAATATTGTCAGATCCCAACTCAAAATTTCCCGTCCGAGGACCCGAAATTTCTCGATCTGGTTCAATATTTCAGTTCACATCGAAAGAAAATATACAGCCTATAAAAGCCGACCGGAACAATTTTCCCTGTTTTTGTTCGCGGTGTGATTGACCTACACGTCAACCCTCTCATACGAGTAGATAACAGAAAAAAAAAAAAAAAAACTGGAAGAACATTGCTGACTAATGCAAAACTGAAAAGCATGTTCGTTGAACTTATTAAGGGCTAGGATGAAGGGGCCCCTTGGAAGTGTCGCCCCCCCCGCACTGCGGGGTTTCGCGCCATAGTAGTTACGCTCTGTACGATCAGTGTTTTCTTTCTTCTTGCTTACAGTATGTAATACACAAATACATCACATACAAAATTAATTACAATGTCAGTTTTATATATATATATATATATATATATATATATATATATATATATATATATATATATATGTTCATTGGGCAAAACACTCCAAACAATAAAGATTCATCTTACAAGAGAAGAGAGGGAGATTATATATCGAAATGGAAGATGATTTATACACCAATCGAAAGCACTAAGGACACCTATTAAGAAACTGTAATAAAAAGTTTCCGAATGCTGTTGCTATCCCTAGAAATCGCAAAAGGTGAGACAGATGCCAAAACAGGAAAACAC
The DNA here is from genome assembly GCF_964235325.1 of Thermobia domestica. NCBI lineage: Eukaryota > Metazoa > Arthropoda > Insecta > Zygentoma > Lepismatidae > Thermobia > Thermobia domestica. The sequence goes on along the minus strand of NC_137454.1, from coordinate 166,908,934 downwards.
GTGTTTGATCATTTTAAAAGTACAGAGTATCAAAGGAAAAAGTGTTGTCCCAGGGGCACCCGCAGGGTCTCAGGCGGGATCCAACTTAAAAGTTCAAATGATAAGGGGGTCAAGTAGCATATTGTTTGAAAGCTGTTGGGAAATGAAAGAAGACGGAACAAGTCTCGACTCTAAAATTACCTTGTGCAAAATGGCGGCCGCTCAAAATTTCAGTAAAAACGTCATTGTAAAGTTTATGGCCACCCCCAGAAATATGAAATGGTGAGACAGATCTCAAAACAGAAAAACACGTGTTTCATATTTCAAAAATACAATGAATTAAAGTGAAAATATTTGTCTCACGACCCCCTCAGAATCTCAGACGAGGTCCTACTCAAAATTTTCAAATGGCAACTGGGATCAAGTAGCATATCGTTTGAAAGCTGTTGTTAAATGAAAGCAGAAGGAACAAGTCTGGACACCCTTCGGTAACACTGTGCAAATATCACTTACGATAACACTGTTCACTTTTCTCAAACGGAAATCTCTTGGAAATCAGTTTCAGAGTATATTCAAACCACTTGATGCGATCTGATGCGATATGTCTCGGTGAAAATAAGAAACCTTACAATTAAAAATGCGTATGACTCGCACAGTACATGCATTCGGAACAATAATATTACAGTTTGTTAATGACCAAAATTAGTACTATTGATTGGTGTATAAACCATCTTCCACTTAGACATATAATTTCCGTCTCTTTTAGTTTTTCTGTTCTTGTCTTGTCTTTTATTATCTTTCTTTCTTTCTTTCGTTCGTTCGTTCTTTCTTTCTTTCACATTATTGGGCCCAAAGAGCAGAATCTCACAGTAGGAGCATTTCTTTTCTTTACGTTAAGTACACGAATTAAAGAGAAAACAAACTGAAAACCGAATACAATAAGAAGAACTAACACGCAAGATTTTTGGCAGTGTTATTGTAGAACATCCAGACTTGCTCCATCTGCTTTCATTTAACAATATTTTTCAAATAATATGCTACTTGAATGTGAAAATTGAGTAGGACCCCGTCTGGGACCCTGTGGGGAACGTGGGGCAAATATTTTCACTTTAAATCATTGTACTTTTGAAATGATGAAACACGTGCTTTCCTGATTTGACATCTGTCTCACCGTTTCAGATTTCTGAGGGTGGCCATACACTTTACAATGACGTTTTTGCTGACATTTTGACCGGCCGTCGTTTTGCACAGGGTAATTTTAGAGAGTCGAGACTTGTTCCGTCTTCTTTCATTTCTCAACAGCTTTCCAACAATATGCTACTTGCCCCCTTTACCATTTGAAATTTTTGAGTTGGACCCGCCTGAGACCCTGCGGGTGCCCCTGGGACAACACTTTTTGCTTTGATATGTTGTACTTTTAAAATAACCAAACACGTGCTTTCCTGTTTTGGCATCTGTCTCACTTTTTGCGATTTCTAGGGGTGACAACTGACGTTCTGAACACCCTGTATGTTCATATAGCTCGCACAGTATATGTATTCGGAAAAAGAATTACAGTTTCTTAATAGGTGTCCTTAGTGCTTTCGATTGGTGTATAAACCATCTTCCATTTCGATATATAATCTCCCTCTCTTCCTTTGTTAGACTGGAGAAATGGTTATCCTTTGTTTTTCATTACCATTAGACGACGAAAGAAACGCCTGAGGGATATACAACTCCTTATACAACTATGTGGTGTTGGAATGTATAATCGTAGGACTTTATATTTTTTAAATTTCAACACTCGCAGTGTACTCTTAAAAATGTAATAAATAAATAATGGCCATGTTTTTTTTAATATACAATTAGAACTGGACAATCTACACAAAATTTGGAATCGACCAGTGAAAACGACACGTTTCTAGCACTTGTGGTTTTCGAAATCTCACTGTCGAAAGGATTGGAGAGAAATATATAAACCTAGAATTTTAATATATAGACTAGTTGAACCTGCGCTCTCTCTACATAGCGCATTATTCACCTATAAGTATGAATCTCCTTGTCACTCCTCACAACACCTATACATGTCCCTTTACAGACAGAAGTGAAGGATGTCTTCATAAAAGTCGGCAGGGGGTACCATAAAGGGGAGATTTTTTTTTGGATTATTTTTTCAATATCTTGCACCATTTGCAAGATTTGAGCCTATTTTCGGTTGGAGTTTCTAATTCATGTATGATCAGTGTTTTCTTTCTTCTTGCATGAAGTATGTAATCAGTAAATACATTACATACACAATTAATTACATTGTCAGTGATATATGGTATTCATTGAGCAAAACACTCAAAACAAAGAAGATTCATCTTAGACTGGAGAAATGGTTATCCTTCTTTTCTCATTAGCATTGATCAAGAAACAAACGCCTGAGAGATATACTACTCCCATATACAATTATGCGTGCTGAAATGTATAACTCGTAGGATATGATGCTTTAGTTTTTTAAAATTTTAACACTTCCAGTATACCACTAAAAGTGTAATAAAGAAGTAGCGGCCATGTTTTTTAAATATTCGATTAGAACTGGACAACCTACACAAAACTTAGGAATCGATCAGTGAAAATGTGACGTTTATAGCACTTGTAGTTTTCCAGATCTCATTGTCGAAAGGATTGGAGAACATATTCGAGTATACTTTTCTTTGGTGACAAACATATAAATCTAGCATTTTAATATATAGATTATTGTTTCCAGTCAGCAGCTAAAGCTTTAATGGTTTCTGAGAAATAACTTTTTAATAAAACCTAAATTTTTACTACATTTTTATCTTGAGTTCTATATCAATGTATTAACGATGAAAGATATGCAACCGAAATAAAAATTCGATTATTGTACTGTCTAGTTTTAAAACTGTCGGTCAAGGAAATGATCGCTGGACTTTATTCTTATTATTTTGGCAAGTAAGGAAGGCCAGTGTATGTTCAAAAATAAATAAATGAAAAGAAAAATCCATTTATTGCATTTTCCAATTCTGTAGGAAATCTTTAGGGAATGTAAGAAAATTATTGAAGTATCATTCATAATATTAACTAGAAACATCTGTAAAATCGGTGAACATCTAAATCAAACAGGGGCGTCATTTAGGGGGAGCAGGAGGGGACAATTGGCCCCCCAAGAGTTTGAGGAATAAATATACTTTAATCGATTGTGTACTAATATATAATACTAGTACATAACGTGGAAATCTTATGTCAGTGGTGCCTTCCCCTCAAGCGAAGTCTGAAATGACGCCCCTGTAATCAAACAGTCAAGACTAACATAAAATATACAAATTCAATATTACATTTTACATCAAAATACTATTTTGAATACAGATGTAATACTAATAAAAGAACAATATACTACGCTTTATATTTTGGGGCCGCGGTGGCTCAGTGGTAGAGCGTTCACCTCTGGTGCTTGGGGTTCCGGGTTCGATCCCAGCCCCCGCCAAGTGAACTTTGTGGTGGACAAACACCGTGTGCGTGGGTTTTCTCGGGGTTCTCCCGTTTCCTCCTACTTTCTTCATTCCACCATTTCATTCATTATTCATCATCACCGTCTCCTTTAGCCTAACCAGCATAACCGTGGGACGTAAAACTCAAAGATTTCATTTTTTTACGCTTTATATTTTAAATCTCACAAGGAACTCGAAGAGTATGCAAGGAGTTAAATACTAGTAAGAGACAGTCTTCGGAATATGATCAACTAATTTTAAACAATGCATTATCATATTAAAACTAAGTATCTTAATAAAAATAAGTAACAAATTTATTCGAACATTCAACAAGTTCGAACATTCAAAATTCACATACAGGATGTCTACTAAAATTCCAAAATGAAATTTCGTGACTTTTCGTGACCTTTTCTTCACCAAATCATAAAACTTCCTAACATTTCCAAAAGCAAATTCGGATGCGAATTAGGTCGAATTTTCATCCATCCGATAGAAACGTACTTTGCTTGCGATTTGGTAGCATCTAAAGCTGACCATAGAAAATTTTGGTGGTGAATTTTGATGTTTTATAAAACGAAAATTTCCAATCTGTATTTACATTTGTACAGTTAAAAAAATCGTGACCCAAAAGCTAAATTTCGTGACTTTTTCGTGACTTTCATGACCGTTTTCTGATTTCGTGACTTTTTCGTGACATTCGTGACTTTCGTGATCGATAAACACCTTGACATATTGACATTCTAACAATACTGTCTTCGAATATTAAAATATTCGAAAAAACTAGTTTCTCTAATAAATTATTTGAATAAACAAACAATTATTCGAAAGATTAATAAGTGTTTGAATTTGAAGATATTTAAATAAAGGAATGTTTCAATAGTTACTTAAATAAATCGATAATTATTTAAATGGATAATTAAAAACTGAATAGTTGTCCAAATAGTAATTTAAATAAAAGAATAATTGTTCGAATAGTTATTTAAATAACTGACTAATTATGGTGTAAAGTAAGGAATAGTTGCATGTATCACGTTTTAGCAATTTGCTATTAATACGGAGGCAAGATGACTGCATTCATCTGTCAAATCATAAACATGCACTAATTCTATAATAAACTAATTCAAATTCAATATTGAATAAAATACAATATTTATTTTTCTATCAGACGATCAAACCATACATATGAATATTTGGAGAACAATTAATATCAGTCTGAGATATAAAAGTGAGTAATTAGAGACAACGTGAAGTGAGAAGGTATTTACACCGGAACGAAGCTCTGACCCCTGTGGTGATTTTAACAGGCTGAGGTTTTCAACTCTTTCTGACTCCTCACGAGCCTCTAACTAATACTCTATTTTTGTTATGGTTTTCTATGCAGACATTCACCTGATATTAAGTAAGATAACCCATGTATTTTTGAAAATAGTTGAAAAGGCAATGATCTACGAGGTGTAGAATTTCGTGCTAAAGCTGATTGTTGATATTTCAACATAGCTAACATTGATATAGTGGAATTGGAAACTAAACCAATTTTTCTTCTCAACAATTAAACTGTCAAAAGAATATTAGCGGCTATTCGTGGATCGTCAATGAGTCAGTGCTTCCACCGTTTCGAATTGTTTGCAACTTACCAATTTCCTCAGGGAGCGCAAAGCGTATAATATTCCCTTGAAAATATTGCCAGTAGATCTTAATCTTCAATATGAAAAGGTTGATTTTGTTTGCTTCCGAACTATATCTTTGTTTATAAATTATGATTTAAAATCGTATTATTTCTCTTTATTTAAGTTATTACCCTCTCACATGGGAATAAACTTTGAACATAACTAGTGTGATGTTAGAACACCCTAATCAGTATTTTATTTAAAAATATTCCACTGTAATTGCTCGAAAAATTAATTGAATAAAGAAAAAATATTCTAATAGTCATTTAAATAAATGAGCAATTGTTGAAATGCTAATTTAAATACATTAATAATTTTCAAATATTTTTAAAATAAGCAAATAATTGTTTAAATACTTGTTTAAATAAACGTGTTTAAATATTTATTTTCATAAACAAGACAACAATTGTTTGAATATTTACTTAAATAAAAAAAACAGGGTTCAATTGCTTATTTGAATAAAATAATTATTATCCGATTTGTTACTTAAATAAACGAATAATTATTAGAAAAGTTATTCAAATCAACGAATAATTGTTATTCAAATCAACGAATAATAAATGGCTAATTGTTCGGGTAGTTTTTCTTAAATATACACTTTAATAGTTACTTAAATAAACGAATAATTGTTTGAATACCTATTTGCATAAATTAATAAATGTACGAATAATTATTTAATAAAAATAATGGTTTGAATATTTATTTTTACAAACTAATAAGTGGTTGAATATTTATTTGAATAACTGCATAATTATTCGAATAGTTATTTAGTTAAACGAATATTTTTTCTAATAGCTATGTAAATAAATGGCAAATTACTCGAATAGATATGAAAATAAACCATTACCCACAAAAATTGTCCAAATGAACGAGAACAGATTTATAATTATCTAAGCAGTTATTTAATGAACCGGATAATTACTGGAATAGTTATTTAAGGAAGGAAGAATTGTTCGAGTAATAAATTAATGAATATACGAATGGGTGTTCTAATATTACGTTGAATAGACTAATAGAAGCAAGAATAGTTATTTGAAAAACTAAATAGTTTTTGAGTACTTATGTAAACAGATGAATAAATTTTCTAAATAATAATAAGATGAATAGTTACTTAAATAAATTAATAACTGTTTAAATAGTTATTTAAATAAAGGCGTAATTGTTCAAACAGTTATTTAGGTAATAGTATATATATTTAAATAGTTGTTTCAATAAACGAATAATTGTTAAAGTAGTTATTTAAATGAACGAATACTTGCTTGATTTTTAAAAAAACGAATAATTCTTCGTAAAGTTATTGATTAAGCAAGTAGTAATTCGAAAAGTTATTTGAATAAACAAATGGCAGTTTAAATAGTTTTTGAATAGTTAATAATCAAATAAGTAATGACTTGAATAGTTATTAAAATACATGAATAATTTTTCTAATAGTTATTTAAATAAACGAATAATTGTTTGAATATTGAAATACTTAAATAAAAGTTTAGTAACTCGAATAATTACTTGAATAAACAAGTAAAAGTTTGAATATTTATGTAAATAACTTACGGAATAGCTTTTTAAATAAATGAATAGTTGCTCAAATAGATATTAAAATGAACGAATTATTTCTTGAATACTTATTAAATAAATGAATAATTGTTCAAATTGTTATTTAAATAAGTGAATAATAGTTTAAAGAATTATCTGAATATATAGTAGTTGTTTAAATTATTATTCGAATAAACAAATGGTTAATTGAATAAACGAGTAGTAGTTCAAATAGTTATTTAGTAAATGAATAAGTTATTTGAATAAGAGAATAGTCATTGGAATAGTTATCTAAATAAACAAATGACACTTCTAATATTTGTTTGAATAAACAAATTGTAGTTGAATAAATATTTGAATAAATGTATAATTGTTTAAGCAGTTATTTAAGAACATGAATAATTCTTTGAATAGTTACTGAAATAAAATAATAATTATTCTGCTACTTTTTTAAATAAATGAATAACTGTTCAGATTGTTATTTTAATAAAGAAATGGTTATTTGAATAAATGAACAGTAGTTTAAATGGTTATTCATATAATCAAACTTCGTTCGTGCACTTACTTGAATAAGTCAATAGTAGTTCAAACAATTATTTGAATAAATTAAAAGTTATTTAAATTACTATTTGAATAAAGAAATGATTACTTGAATACGTGAATAGTGCTCGGATAGTTATTTAAATAAACGAATAATTGTATAAATATTTGAATAGCAAATAGTACTTGTAATAGGCCTAATTATCTAAATAAACAAATAAAAGTTAGAAGAGTAATTTCAATAAACGAATGATTATTTGGATAATTATGTAAACTAATGAATATTTTTTCCTATAATTACTTACATAAATAATGGTTCAAATAGTTTTTAAATAAATGAGTAATTGCTCAAATAGTTATTTAAATAAACGATTAGTTGTTTAAATAGTTACCTGAATAACTGAATTAAATAACTGAATAAAGAAATGCTTACTTAAATAAATGAATAGTAGTTCAAATTATTTAAATAAACGAATAATTATTTGTATATATTTATAGAATAGAAGATGAGTCATACGAATACTTATTTGAATAAACGAATAACAATTCCAATATTGATTTGAATAATAAAATGATAATTCGAATAGTCATTTGAGAAAATGGATAATTGTTTAAGTAGTTACTTATATACGTGAATAAATTATCAAATATTTATTTAAAAAATCAATAACTTTCAAACAGTCATTTACATAAACGAATAACTGCTTCAGTAGTTATTTAAACAGACAAATACTTATTTTGATAGTTATTTAAATAAATGAATATTACATTACCTTTTTAAATAAATGAATACTAAATAAATGGTTTAAATAATTGTTTTACCCTTTTAAATAAATGAATATTTGTTCAAATTGTTATATGAATAAAACAATTAATTTAATAAATGAATAGTAGTTTAAATAGTTATTAATATAAAAATAATCTTCAAATAAAAAAAGAAATATAACAATAATATTGATATAAAAATAACAATTAATAAAATAGTTATTAATATAAACAACAGTTCGACTAGTTATTTGTGTAAATGAATAATTACTTGAATAGTTATCTAAAACATGAATAATTTTCCATATAGATATTTAAATAAATGAATAATTGTTCAAGTAACCATTTAATTAAACGAACAATTGTCCAAACACTTATTTAAATAAAGGAATAGTTGTTCAAATATTTATTTAAATAAACGAATAAGTGCCGTATACTATTTAAATAATGTTAGTTCAAATAATTATTTGAATAAGTAAATGGCAGTTCTAGAAGTTATTTGAATAAACAAATGGTAATTCGAGTAGTTATTTGAATAAAAGAATAACTGTCTGAATAGTTATGTAAATAACTGAATAATCTTTCAAACAGTTATTTAAATAAACAACTAATTGTTCGAGTAGTTAAATATTTGATATACGAATAGTAGTTCTAATATTAATATGAATACACTAATGAGAGAGAATACTTATTTTAATAAATTAACAATTGTTTGAATACTTATGTAAGCATACGAATAGTTTTTCTAATAGTTATTTAAATAAACTAAGAATTATTGAAATAGTTATTGAAATAAAGAAATAATTGTTCAAATAGTTATTTACATAGACGTATAAGTGTTCTAATAGTTAATTGAATAAACGAAAAAAAATCGTAAAGTTATTTGAGTAAGCGCATATTAGTTTGAATGGTTGTTTAAATAAATGGCAGTCCGAATAGTTATCTGAATAATGAAATGATAGTTTGAAATGTTACACACATAAACGAATAATTGTTTGAATAGTAATTTAAATACATAAATGTTCAAATATTTATTTGAATAAGTGAATAATTGTTGAATAGTTATTTAAATAAAAGAATAATTGTTTAAATTGCTTTTAAATAAAAGAGTAATTGTTTAAAAACTTATTTAAATGAATGAATGATACTTCAAATAGTAGTTTTAATAAATAAATAGTTGTTTGAATAATTATTCACGAAACAAATTGTTTATTAAATAAGTGAATAGTAGTTCAAAGAGTTATTTATAATTGAATAATTGTTCGTACAGATATTTGAATAAGCAAATAGTCATTGGAATATTTATTTCAATAAACAAATGATATTTCTAATAGTCATTTGAATAAATTATATAAATACTTTAGTAGTTATTGAAGAAATCAAATAATTGTTTGAACATATACTTAAAAAATAATTATTCTTCTATTTTCTGAATAAATATATAATGGTTCGAATTATTTGAATAAGCAAATGGACAATCTAATAAATGAATAATAATTTTAATAGTTATTTAATAAAGAAATAATTGTTCCTATGGATATTTGAGTAAGTCAATAGTAGTTCAAATATTTATTTGAATAAAATGATAGTTGTTTAAATTGTTATTTGAATAAACAAAGAGTTAACTGAATAAATCAACAGTAGCCAAATAGTCATACAGATACACAAATAACTGTTTATATAGATATTTGAATAACGAAATAGAAGTTAGAATAATTATCTAAATAAACAAACAGTAGTTCGATTAGTTACTTGAATAAATGAATAGTTATGTAAACTAATGAATAGTTTTTCATATAGTTATTTAAATAAAAGAACATAGTTGCTTAAACAAAGAAAATTATTTTTTAAATAGTTATTTAAGAAAGTAAATAACTGTTCAAATATTTTAAAAATAGATTAGTAGTTGTTTAAATAAGTGAATAATCTTTTAAATAGTTATTTGAATACATGAAAAATTGTTTGAATAGTTATTTAAATAAGCGAATAATTGTATCAATTGTTACTTAAATTAAGAAACAATGATTCGAACATTTATTTGAACAAAAGAATAATTTAAATTTTCATTTGAATAAAAGTAATTATTTTAATAAATGAATAATAGTTCAAATAGTTATTAAAGTAAACAAATAACTCCTGTTCCTATAATTATTTGTATAAATCAATAGCTGTTCAAATAGTTATTTGAATAAATTAATAATTGTTCAAATTGTTATTGGAATAAACACATTGTTAATTGAATACCTGAATAGCAATCAAATAGTTAATTATATTTGTGTAGATATTTGAATAATGGAATAGTAGCTCAAGTAGCTGCTTGAATAAGACAATGGTAGTTCGAGTAGTTATTTGAACAAACAAACAGTAGTTCGATTACTTATGTAAATAAGTGAATAATTATTTGAATATTTTGTAAACTAATTAATATTTTACCATGTAGTTGATTAAATAAATGAACAATTTTTTAAATGGTTACTTAAACAAATGAATAATTATTTGAACAATTATTCAAAGAAACAAATAATTGTTAGAATAGTTTCTAAACAAATGAATAATTGTTAAAATAGTTCAAATAAGTTATTAATAATTGAAATACTTATAGTTTGAATAGTTATTAAAATAAATTAATAATTCTTCAAATAATTATTTTAATAAATGAGTAATTGTTCGAATAATTTCTAAATAAGTTAATAGTTGTTCAAATAGTTATTTGAATAAATGAATAATAGTTGAAGTAGATATTTGAATAAATTAACAATTGTTGAATTTTTTATTTTAATAAAAAAGAATAAATGTTAAAATAATTATTTAAATAAATGAATAATCATTTGAGTTATTTGTACATATGAATAATAGTTCGAATAGTTGTTTCAATAAATGAACAATTGTTTGAATATGTATTTGAATCAATGTGCAGTTATTCAAATAATTTTGAATTTTATTAGTTTCTATCTTAAGTCAGAATATTAAATATGATTCAGATTGTTAATTTTTATTTAAACTACTATTTTAATGACGATTTATGAATTTTTAGTACAGTAATTGCTTAGATTGATTTCGTAAGACACATATTACATATTTCTTAACACGTGCTAAATATTTGAATATTTAGAAGGAAGCATTTAGTTTTTATTGTTTCTCTAAATGTAAATCTAATTGTGCTTTCCGCATAATGTTTTCCCTAAACAAGATTAAATAGGATACATTTATTATCTTAAGATCTTTTATCTTAAGCTATCTTAAAAGATAAAACATGCCTGAAATGTACCTGGCTTATTGTTCGTGACCATAAAGTGAAGTAAAACCCAAATTCAACTAACTATATAAATTTCAAATATAATTGGGACGATGATTAAATTTCACATATGTCAATTTATGGAAAAGGAAATGCACTATAAATTATTCATAATATTTCATTAGAGAAATGAAAAATCTTTTCTAAGTACATTAAGGAAATAGTATGTCCTGTAGAAATAAAATATTGAAATAATTTTCAAATGTTACATGTTTTGATATAATAATGTATATTTGAAATGTCATATTTTTATGCTGAACTTATTTTGGCTCTTTCTTTTTTAAATTTGGTTATTTAAATTTTTATTGTAAATTTTGGATATAATTTAACTCAATTCTACTGAGCTTATTTCTTGTGTTTTACATTGTTATCCATTCTGTAGAGCTTCTGTAATTGACAGATGATTGATTCCAAATTTTAAAGTAGCAACTTTCGAAATTTGTATGAAATCTTTGGCATTGAATGGAAGAAAACTATTAAATATCATTCATAATATTTACTAGAAATATTTGTAAAGTTGGTGAGATTGCAAATCAAACGTTCACGATTGATATAAAAGGTACAAATTCACTATTACATTTTGCATAGAAATACTGTTTTAAATACAGAAGATTTAATACTAATAAAAGAACGATATACTATGCTTTATATTTTAAACTTGTAAGCAATGCGCAGAGTATCCATGAAGTAAAATATTAGTAAGAGACAGTCTTCGGAATATGATCGACTAATTTGAAACAATATAGTATCATATTAAGACTAAGTATCTTTAATGTAAAATAAGTAATCAGGTCATTAACATTCAAAACTTACATATTTGAGTATTCTAACAATACACTCTTTGAGTATTAAAATATTCGAGGAACTAGTTCCTCCAATAAATTATTTGAATAAACAAACAATTATTCGAAAGATTAATATGTGTTCGAACTTGAATAGATATTTAAATAAAGAATAATTTTTCAATAGTACTTAAATGAATCGACAATTGTTTAAATAGATATTTAAAAACTGAATAATTGTTCAAATAGATATTTAAATGAACGGAGGCTTTTCGTATTGTTATTTAAATAAATGACTAATTATTGTGTAAGGAATAGTTAAATGTATCATGTTTTAGCAATTTGCTAATAATATATAGGCAAGATGACTACATCCATCTGTCACATATTATAAAAATCCACTAAGAGTGTAATAAACTAATTCAGATTCAATATTGAATAAAATCCATTTATTTTTCTATCCGACGATTTAAATCATATATATGAATATTTGGAGAACAATTAATATCAGCCAGAGATATAAAAGTGAGTAATCAGAGACAAAGTGAAGTGAGAAGGTATTTACATAGAAACGAAGCTCTGACCATTGTTGCGAGCTTAATTGGCTGAGGTTTTCAACTCCTTTTGACTCCTCATGACACTGGAACTAATCTTGTCTGACCATTGTTGCGAGCTTAATTGGCTGAGATTCTCAACTCCTTCTGACTCCTCATGACGCTGCAACTAATCTTGTACATGTGTTATGGTTTTCTCTGCAGATATTTACCTGAGATTCAGTAAAATAACTAATGCATTCTTGAAAAAGTTGAAAAGACAATAATCTACGAGGTCTAGAAATTTTGTGCTAAAACTGATTGTTGATATTTCAACATAGCTAAAAATGATATAGTCGAATTAAAATTTAAACCAACTTATTTTATAAACAATAAAACTGTCAAAAGCATATTAGCGGCTACTTGCGGACCGTCAATGCGTCAGTGCTGTCATCGTTACAAAGTTTTTGTCATTTATCAATTTCACCAGGGAACAGAAGGCTCATAATAGTCCCTTGAAAATATTGCCATAGATCTTAATCTTCAATATGAAAAGGTTGATTTTGTTTGCTTCCAAATTATATATTTGTTTATAAATTTGTTATTTGAAATCGTATTATTTCTCTTTATTTAAGTTATAACCCTCTCATGTGGAAATAAACTCCGAAGACAACTACAAGGGTCGTTCAAAGTTGACTGGGATTTTCGTACGTAAATAATCGATGAATAGCCGGATCATAATGAATCTTGCGGGTGATGTAATGCATTCCTTCTCGAGTAACTAGCTCCCAATATGACGTATTTGGCGCACGCGCAGCAGTTGTAGCGAACATGGCGGCAAGCAATGTGGCTGTGGCTTTGGAGCAATAGTCTGTAATCAAATTTGTTGTGAAGGAAAAGGTTAAACCATCTGAGATTTTGCAGACAATTGCAAGCACACTATGGTGAACAAATGATGTCACGGACGAGTGTGTACGAATGGTGTGGACAGTTTCGCGAAGGACGGGGACTGATGACAACTGAAGCACATGGACACATTCACCCGATTGCAGTCACACCAGTGAATATCGCACGTGTTGAGCAAATGATTCTTGAGAACCGGCAAGTAACAGTGCGGGATATTGCTGCCGAGGTGAATATCAGTGTCGGGAGTGTTGAGACAATCATTCACGAACGCATTTAACCATGCCCCAACATGGGAGGATGACGCAGCAAGAAGTCTGGCTTTATCCTCTGGAGCAGCAACGGATTGTAAAAGAAGTTCATGGAAATGTCCTGCTATTGGTGTGTACCAAGATGCCTGAGAACCTCATTTTGATGGTTTCTGGAAGGTCCTATCTGTTATATTTATCTATTTGCTAGTGCCTTCTTGAACTATCCCATCTGGGTCCAGGTGGTAATCTTGGAAAAGGAGAGCCTCGATTAAACGAAGAGATCTGTGGTAGGACGCTAGAAAGGTAGGAATCGCCATATCAACGGTTCGTCGAATACCAAGGCCTCCTAATCCAACAGGTAAGTTTGCTTGCATCCAAGGGTCGTTACTCAAGGAGCAGTTCAAAATTGACTCCAGACCCATTTTGAGAATATGATCATATTTCTTCAGCAGAGGAGTCTCATTCCAAGATGGAAAGCACCGTAAAAAGTAGTTTAGGCGAGAGATTGAAGCACGTAGAAGAAAAAAAGCTGCGTGCGCTGAAATCGAGTCAGCTGAGACAGAAAATGTTCTAAGTTGGATATTTTGTTTGATAGCACAGTTGTAAATGCTTCCTTTGTGAGAGCAGCACCTAGAAGACAAGCATCCTGTTTAGTTAGGAGACATATTCCTGGGACAACTTCTCTAAATCTTCTGAATAATTGGTCGGATGTGACTTCATCTGATCCAAGAAAACCAACTTCGCATTTTTAGAAATTCAAATGTAAGCCAAGAGCTGATGCTTTCTCATTTATATGGGTTAACGTTGAAAGGACTGCCTCAGGTTTGTCAGCAACAGTCCCATCATCCAAATACCAAATGTTTAGTTCAGTATTAATTGAATATATTTAAGAATGTGTTGTTATGGCAAAAAGTGCTGGGCCCAAGGGATCACCTTGTTGTACTCCTCTCTGGGATGAAATAGTGTCTTGGCCTAAGAATAGATTACTGGGTTGAGCGTAACACTGGTGAACATATGGGTATATTGCTGGAAAAGAGTCAACACTGCAGTAAGCATGGAGTCCTAGCGAAGTTCATTAAAAGTGTTGCGAAAATCCAGCTTTACAATAGCATTTGGAGCGTTGTGTGTGTGTGTGTGTGGGGAATATACCCTGGTTGCATGAACGGCTGCTTTGGCTCCATTGGGAATACAAACTCCAAGTTGATGGTGAGACAAAAAGTTCTTAACAGGTTCTCGTATTCTGAAGCATATAATTTTGGCTGATATTCTGCGCCAAATATTCCGTATTTCGATAGGTCTGATTCCACCACATTTCTTTTTCAAGAGCGATAAGTCTTGCTCCGAAAAACAACGGGCGAACTTCTAAGGGTATTTTTACTGAAATAATTAGATTGAATAGAACGCAAAATTACTTTAATAGCTTTTCCTTCGATTCAAGTATTTGGCAAGATAAAGGATCTTTGAGAATCGAGGGGCGAAGACCATCCAGACCTGCTGAGCTGCCAGATGGAAAATAATTTATAGCGTTTTTATCTTCGTTTACTTAAACTCCTTGAATCCTGTTTTGATCTGGAAGATTCTGAAGTAAATGTACAAGGGTGGGCTGTATGTTTCTCCAAAAACGTCTCAAACACGGAAGTGCCAGGGGCTGTTACTGTATCATCTGATATCAGTAAATGGGCTGCTCCTCGGATATCACCATCGACTAGTTTGTTTTCAATAATCTTCAGATTCGACACATTCTGTTTAGGTATAGATTTCTTGATCTTTCGTGAGTGTAAGGTTAAGGCGTAAATACCTATATTATCCCAAACACGAACTCTTTGTTTTACCCATGAGGTAAGATTTTTTAAATACATTTCGGATTGTTTGGGAGCAGTTAGTGGATTGTTTGGGAGTAGAAATATAAACGAGTTAATCCATTCTTTTTCTCCATTTGAAATTGGTACTTGCTGTAATAGCTTCTTGTAATATAATCCAAAAAAATGTTAAAAAAGTAATTCTTCAAATATTTATTTGAATAAGTGAAGAATTGTCGAAGAAGTTCTTTAAATAAAAGAATAATTGTTTGAATTGTTTTTAAATAAACGAGTAATTGCTCAAACTTCCTAAAATGTATTCTTAATACTTCAAATAGAATTTTAATAAATTAATAGTTATTTATGTAGTTATTCGAATAAACAAATGGTTTATTGAATAAATGAATAGTAGTTCAAATAGTTATTTATAAAGAGTACTCGTTTGTATAGATATTTGAATAAGCGAATAGTCGTTGGAATAGTTATTTGAATAGACAAATGGTTATTGAATAAATGAATAGTAGTTCAAATAGTTATTTATAAAGAATACTCGTTTGTATAGATATTTGAATAAGCAAATAGTCGTTGGAATAGTTATTTGAATAGACAAATGGTTATTGAATAAATGAATAGTAGTTCAAATAGTTATTTATAAAGAATACTCGTTTGTATAGATATTTGAATAAGCAAATAGTCGTTGGAATAGTTATTTGAATAGACAAATGGTTATTGAATAAATGAATAGTAGTTCAAATAGTTATTTATAAAGAATACTCGTTTGTATAGATATTTGAATAAGCAAATAGTCGTTGGAATAGTTATTTGAATAGACAAATGGTTATTGAATAAATGAATAGTAGTTCAAATAGTTATTTATAAAGAATACTCGTTTGTATAGATATCTGAATAAGCGAATAGTCGTTTGAATAGTTCTTTGAATAAACAAAAGACAATACTAATATTTACTTAAATAAATAAGTGGTAGTTGAATAGTTATTTGAATAAATTGTATAAATATTTTAGTAGTTATTGAAGAAATCAAATAATTGTTTGAATATTTACTTAAAAAGAACAAGTATTCTTCTACTTTTGAATAAATTTATAATGGTTCAAATTATTTGAATAAGCAAATAAGTAATCTAATAAATGAATAGTAATTTAAATAAAAAATAATTGTTCCCATAGATATTTGAGTAAGTTGATAGAACTTCAAATAGTTAATTGAATAAATTAATAGTTTTTTTAAATGTTATTTGAATAAACAAATTGTTAATTGAATAAGTCATTAGTAGTGAAATAGTTATATAAATACACAAATAATTGTTTATATAGATATTTGAATAACAAAATAGTGGTTAGGACAATTCTCTAAATAAAAAAGTAGTTCGATTAGTTAGTTGAATAAATGAATATTTATGTAAACTAATGAATAATTTCCCATATAGTTGTTCAAATAAAAGAACAATTTTTAAATAGTTGCTTGAACAAATTCTTTATTAAATAGTTACTGAACAAACAGATAATTGTTCAAATAGTTTTAAAGCAATAAGTAAGTGCTTAAATAATTATTTGAATAAGTAAATAATATTTCAAAATAGTTATTTGAATAATTGAAAAATCGTTTGAATATTTATTTAAATACATGGATAACGTTTTAAATATTTATTTGAACAAATAATTGTTCGACCGGTCATTTAAATAAGTGAACAATTGTTTGAATAGTTATTTAAATAAGCGAATAATTATGTGAATTGTTACTTAAATAAAAAACAATTATTCGAACATTTATTTGAATAAATGAAAAATTACCTAAATTGTTATTTGAATAACTATAATTATTTTACTAAATGAACAGTAGTTCAAATAGTTATTTAAGTAAACAATTAACTATTGTTCGTATAGTTATTTGTATGTCAATAGCTGTTCAAATAGTTATTTGAATTAATTAATAGTTGTTTTAATTGTTATTTGAATAAACAAATTGTTAA
This sequence comes from Thermobia domestica, assembly GCF_964235325.1. Taxonomy (NCBI): domain Eukaryota; kingdom Metazoa; phylum Arthropoda; class Insecta; order Zygentoma; family Lepismatidae; genus Thermobia; species Thermobia domestica. The sequence goes on along the minus strand of NC_137454.1, from coordinate 166,891,429 downwards.
TTGAATACCTGAATAGCAATCAAATAGTTAATTATATTTTGTGTATTTATAGATATTTGAATAATGGAATAGTAGTTCCAGTGGCTGTTTGAATAAGCGAATGGTAGTTCGAGTAGTTATTTGAATAAACAAACAGTAGTTCGATTACTTATGTGAATAAGTGAATAATTATTTGAATATTTTGTAAACTAATTAATATTTTACCATGTAGTTGATTAAATAAATGAACAATTTTTTAAATGGTTACTTAAACAAATGAATAATTATTTGAACAATTATTCAAAGAAACAAATAATTGTTAGAATAGTTTCTAAACAAATGAATAATTGTTAAAATAGTTCAAATAAGTTATTAATAATTGAAATACTTATAGTTTGAATAGTTATTAAAATAAATTAATAATTCTTCAAATAATTATTTTAATAAATGAGTAATTGTTCGAATAATTTCTAAATAAGTTAATAGTTGTTCAAATAGTTATTTGAATAAATGAATAATAGTTGAAGCAGATATATGAATAAATTAATAGTTGTTGAAATTTTTATTTGAATAAATAAATGAATAACTGTTAAAATAATTATTTAAATAAATGAATAATAATTTGAGTTGTTATTTGTACATATGAATAGTAGTTCGAATAGTTGTTTCAGTATATGAACAAGTGTTTGAATATGTATTTGAATCAAAAAATGTACAGTTATTCAAATAATTTCAATTTTATTAGTTCCTAACTTAAATCAGAATATTAAATACGGTTCAGATTATTAATTTTTTATTTAAACTAATATTTTAATGACTATTCATGAACTTTTACTAAAGTAAAGTAAACGTGAGTTTACTAAAATACTAAAGTAAAGTAAGATTGGCTTGGTGAGAGACATATTGCACATTTGTTAATACATGCTAAATCTTTGAATATTTGAAAGTAAACATTTGGTTGTTTTATTGTTTCTCTTAAATTAAATTTAATTGAGCTTCGCAGAATGTTTTCCCTAAACAAGATTAAATGTTCAATAGGATTCACTAGTTTCTAATATCTTAAATCCTTATAAAAATGTCTTCAAAGTTTTCTTTAGAAAAAGTAAATTGTATTACTGCTACCTAGGAAGCATAGGTATCTATGTAAAAGCACAATTCAAATATTCAACCTATTTCATCATAGGAGCTTTACAATTAATTGCTCTGGTTGTGAAAATTGAGTAAGAGTTACAAATAAAATACCAATAGCACATATAGAAGCTTTGCAAAATACAATCAAATGTTCTATAATACTATTTGGAAAATCAAACAAATATTCGGAACTTGGCTTGCATACAGGCTAGCGTGATTCTCAATACATAATGTCCTGACATGGGAATGAAGCAAGTAGGAGGTGGGAATCTTCTTTCTCACCTCAACCATAGGTTGGAGGGTAACATGGAAAATTTTTAAAAAATTTCTCTCTTGGGAGAGCTGTTTTATACTTTGATAAGGTCTTTTCTTCAGAACTGCATCTAGGTATTCTATCCTTGGTCTTCCTCTCCCTGGTTTTCCTTCTGCCCTTACCTCTATCAACATGGTGGTCCAATCGGAGTGTCGAATAAGATGGCCAAGCATGCTGTTTCTTCTTTTTCTATTATCTTCATGATCTGTCGTCTTTCATTAGCTTCTTTTAGTACGTCTTCGTTCCTTTTCCTGTCGGCCCATGATATGCGCAGCATTCTGCGCCAACACCACATTTCAAATGCTTCCAGGTGGAAATCTAAAACATAATATATAACATTCGGGAGGGTTCAGCGAGCTGTATACGAAATAGAAAGTAATTTATGCTAAATAAATACGGATTGCGAGAAGAAAGGCAAAATGTCTATACGTGACAAAAGTAGACAAAAGCAAGAGTGATGGTTGCTGTACTGTTCGAGTGGGTACGAGTGTGAACTGTCGACGAGAGAAGACATGTGGAAGAGTTCTTTGAAGACTATTCTTACTGTGCTAAGTACGAGTGTTAGTAAGGCGTACTATTTCTAAGCGTTTTCCAAGCTTTTTACCACTAGAATGCCCAACGGAACATTTTTGTTCCACCATCACCTTCATTGCAGTCTTTATCTATTAAATACCATACGATTCTTATTACATTCCGTGACTTTTAATCTTTTGAAAAGAGGATGCGATTGCGGGAAATTTACCTTCGTAGGAATTATAGATTTCTAGATATTACCACATACCCCTAGAATGCCCGCGGAACAATTTTGTTCCACCATGCTTAGGTATATTAGAGATACATTATTACGCACATTTTATTCTCCCATTTTTTACACTGACGTTCATTATTCCTCTTCTGTTTGCATTCCTGTCCTTCCCCTCAATGCGTTCTCCCCCTTCCTCAACACCACCTATCCCTCGTTTACTTCCTCTCAACCGCCTACCCAGGAAAACAAAGGCTTTATATAGTGTTTCAAATTTTGCACGCTAGAGACGCTGTGTAATTAGCTTCGTTTCACGTGCCATAGTTGTGCAGCTAGTTTCGATGGTAATGACGCGTTGGTTTTTACTGCAAATAATCGAGGTGAAGTTTACGGTACATTGGACGTGTCATTGTTGTGCAGTTAGTTTCAGTCGATTGTGGTCTGTAATTGACAACTTTTTCGACATTTGTGTTTGAAAATGTCACGAAAGAAAAGACTAAGCACGGAAGAGATGCTTCAAGTGTTTCATGAGCTATCGGAGGAAGATTCGGGAGGTTTGTCAGACAGCAGCCTCAGCGATGACGAGGACTTCATTCCTGTGTCTTCAAGTGATAGCCGTTTATCTCATGAATCATGCAGTGACCACATCTCTTACTCCTGTTTCTCATATAAACGGGCCTGTGATGTACAAGGTGAGTTGCAACAGATCAAAAAAGTAGCAAAAGTGAGGGAAAGTGATCTGATGAGACACAAATGTCAGATTCTGTGACACATGATGGTAGCGAATCCATGTCAGAAACTGTGCTTCCGGTTCAGCGTGTGTGTAATGCAAGAGAACAGTCCATTTTACAAATTGTTACGACAATTACTGCTCCAGATGGTACCCATTGGGAGGTAGTAGTCCAGGTAATCCTGCAAGCGGTAGGATTGCTAAGCAAAATGTACTCAAAGAAAAACAAGGTCCGACATCACACGCGATACGCCACATTGCTGATGATAGTGTTGCCAGTTCTTGGCTCCTAATAATTGATGATCCTATGTTGAATAGAAAAATGAAATGAAATGTTTGAGTTTTACGTCCCACGGTTCTGCCGGTTAGGCTAAAGGAGACGGTGATGATGAGTGATGAATGAAAGGGTGGAATGAAGAAAGTGGGAGGAAACGGGAGAACCCCGAGAAAACCCACGCACACGGTGTTTCTATGTTGAATAGAATACGGACATACACAGAAAAAGAAGCACGCAGACAAACTGAAGAGGAAAGTTGGTCGATGACACTGGATGAGTTAGAAGCATTTATTGCAATAATGTACGTTCGTGGTGCTACAGGGACAAGAGGTTTCAAGGTACATTCCTTATGATGCCAGAAATGGGGTGTCCCCTTTTGCCAAAAGGCGATGTCCAGGAACAGGTTCTTGGAAACTCTGAGGTACTTACGATTCGACGACAAGTCTACGAGACGCGCAAGATTGGAAACAAACATTTTTTTTTCATATTTCAGAAATAAGGTATAAGTTCGTGGAGAATTCACAGATGTGCTATGTACAAGGCCAAGACATAACTGTGGATGAACAGTTGTTCCCGTCGAAAGCGCGATGTTCTTTCACGCAGTATATGCCGTCCAAGCCCGATAAATATGGGCAAAAGTTTTGGGTAGCCGTGGACAATGATACAAAATATGTAATAAACGCCTTCCCCTACCTGGGGAAGGATGAGTTTCGTCAGGCAAGGGAAAGACTTTCAGAATATGTTGCGATGAAACTAGTTCAGCCCTTCTTGAAGAAAGGAAGAAATGTCACGTGTGACAATTACTTTACTTCGGTAGCACTTGCTAACAGACTACGTTCTGCTTCTACTAGTCTAGTAGGAACTATGAATCGTTCACGCAGGGAGATTCCAGTTTCTGTGAAAAAATCAAATGCTCCTTTACATTACACACAGGTGTTGCAACATGGACAAACTACACTCACGGTTTACCAGGCAAAAGCGAACAAAAGTGTCATGATACTGAGCACAATGCATCCACAAGTGGAACTGCAAGGAGATGGCGAGAAGAAAGCTGAAACTGTTATATATTACAACAAGACAAAGAGTGGTATAGATTCAGTTGACATGATGGCTCGCAAATATTCTGTGAAGCCTGCCAGCCGACGATAGCCTGTATACACTTTTTGTAATTTACTGGACCTGGCAGCAATTAATGGGTGCTGTTCAAGATGGTCACCGGAAAGGTCATTGAACGTCGCAAATTCATTTTGCAACTTGCAGAGGAACTGGCAGAAAGGTACATGATAGGAAGGAATAGAGATTAGAGTCAGACACCGGGAACATCAACATTTTCCAGCTCTACGGAAACTACACGAAGGCGTTGTCAGGTGCGCAAGAAGTGTAAAGTGGGTTGTGGACGATCATGCAATGTGTGTACGTCTTGCAACAAGGTTGTATGCAAACAATGTACTGCGAAAGAAATGAAAACATTTGTATGTGTTGCATGTCATGCAAACTGATAATACTGTTTGCACCTTGAGGACGGTGGTGTAGCAATTCAAATGAACACTTTCCACAAAACATTTTTTCAATTTCTGCTAAGTTTTCTCGCATTTATTAGTTCAAAAAATATCATTCCTAGCAAACACTTTTTGTAATAAGAGCAGAAAACAAATAAATGCGCTGGAGCATATAGTTCAGATGTAACGTAAAATTTTCATACAAAATAAAAGCACTCGAACTTAATTCCATATATTTTTCACTCTAGCCTACTTCCCCCTCCCCCACTTCCCCTGCCTCACAACAATGCTAGAATAATGTGATACGTCTCTGTTAAAGTTTTTAGTGGATTAAGGCATATAATATTAAGATTTTGAAAAATATATTTTATTTGCTATAGACTCGAAAGAAGTGGAACATTTTTGTTCCACTGGGCATTCTAGGTATGCCGAAAGTGCGGGCATTCTAGTGTTACTCCTATGTATTTGCAGGTATCTGATTTGTTATTTTGACTTGTAAAATCAAGTAAAATGAATCGTATAAACACGATTCAGTTTCTCTTTGAAAATGGTGCACCGAAGCCTAGTGCTTTTGAGTTGCACGATTGGACTTTTGAAATTTTTCGTTTGCAAGAAGACGAAATAGCAACTATTCAAATTCCGATTAACCAATTTTGTTTACTTAAAATTAGTGTGGAAAATTCGAATGGAACAGATTCTAAGGGACGCTAATAATGAACTTTCGTTCAAATATAATAACAGAGCAGTCGCTAAAGTGTTGGTGAATGATGCTAGTTTAGAAGTGAAACTGCTATGCATATTTAATTTGCCACCAGAGACCTCGATAACTTATATTCAAGCGACATTCTATAGTTATGATAACGTTTTAAGTGTTACACCTGATGCATAATCTAGTCGATACCGATATACCAGTAATAATGGCATTTATCTTGCCCGTTTCCCACTTAAATGAAACATTCCTTCATTTGTGATGTTTTCAAAATATCAAAGACACACTGTTTATGAAGAACAGCCAAAAACTTGTCAGTGCTGTCCCTCAGAATTACACAAACGCTCTAGTTATCCTTTAAACATTCGCTCTACAGTTTTGTTAGTACCCCTACCTTTCCCAGCCAAACGAATGTACGTACTTCTCCCCTCTGTCATTCAATCTAGTATCATTGGTTCTTTTGTCAGACATTGAATTACGTGTAACGGAGGAACAAATTACATTCAGTTCCAATGGTGTTCGCCAACAACCCATAGTTCTAAACGAATATGCTAAGACAAAGTAATAACAGCTGATGTAACACCAGAGGAAGGTGTCGATTTCACTATCGTGCAACTTGTTCAACTCAGGGTGATAAAGGTCAACTCACAGTAACAACAACGGGGAGTGGCAATGGAATCCAAACAGAGATTTCTTTTGTGCTTCTGCCTGATACAAACGATACAACTTCTGACCTTGTCCAGGAATATAACATCGATAGTAATGATTTTCTGTTACTATGATCCAGTCAACGTAAAATCAAGCGTTCTAAATTAAAGAATAAAAGATATGATAGTGCTTCGACAAAAGGCAGACAAATCAACAACTGCAATTCATCTCCAAAATAATAGCATGCCACACAAAATAAATTAAATACTAATGATAGTTGGGCAGAAAGTATGAACTTCGCTGCTACGTCTGTAAACACCTGACTACTTCGTTTGATTTAGTTGTTTACACTTAAAACAAAATGACTGTTAAGGTTGAAGTGTGTATCACTCTGTGTTTACTTATGTTCTTATAAAGTTTTGTTACTGCTAATGTTAATGGTCTGAGCTCTGAAACAAAACGCCTACTGATTAAACATTTTATATTTGAACAATATTCAGAAATTATTTTCTTGCAAGAGGTAGTTGAATACAACTTCGCTTGTCTCCTCGGGTATAGATTACGTCAATTTGGAAGTGGATCGGAGAGGTACTGTGATTTTGATCCAATCCGAATTTGAGATTTCGTAGTTTCGCATGATTCCGGAATGCAATTTTTAAATCTACCTATCTTGTACCATCATCTGAAAGAAACTCGCCGACGAGAACATTTCAGTATTCCTATTTTATAGTTTGGAGTCACTGCCCCGACTTACAGTATCGGTCGATTACCAAATGCGTTGTGTCGCAATTCTTTATCTTAGCTATACTCTATCAGACAACTGTTTTCTCAATTATTGTTTCTAATTGGAAACGATTGGTTACTAATGTAAAACTGCTTTGTCAGGATACTATTCAATTTGTTTTCGACTATTTAATCTAGAACAACGGATTTGTATTTGTCATAGCTATATTTATGCAAAATTATGGCATGTTGCACAAATTTTGCCTACTCCGAAGGATAGCCTTCCTCAGATTCAATCTTTGAGCATTTTGTCTATCATGAACACCTATTTTGTGTGCCTTATTCAATATTGTGTAAAGGGAAAGAGTGTGGAGGCCTAAATTTAAATGTAAAGTGTGGGAGTACATGTGAAGTGTTATGTACTGTATTTCACGAAATAGTATAGTGAACTGTATCAACAAACTTTTTCTTTCACCAAGGAGTGGCCCTTATTCTAGTATCAAAGAGTCGGGATACTTACTTCGTTAAATATAAATAAATTACTCTAATCTGTCTACTATATAAAAGAAATCTTATTAGAGGGCAATTGGTTACGAGATCCGACTCTTTCTTCTCACAAACTTGTTGAAAAGTTGTATATCATAAGCTTACTTTTTCACAGTCCCACAGTTTCCCGTCTAGAGAGATTGTCCTACGTCCCACTGAATAAATATATCCATGGTTTGTCATACCTGCTCGGTTAGTACGTATTAGGTTACTTTCACACAGCGTATATCCATCTTCTGAGCAGGAATATGATTGTCAACATCGTCTTACGACGTGTTCTAAAGTTTTACCGATCTCGTATTTTCACGAGACATGTTAGGATATATATGGTAATGTGAAATTCAAGCATTTCCAGGTACTCTATTACGATTTGCTGATTTTTGCTACATGTCGAGGCTAAATATAATTCGATGCTTTGGTTATATGCTTCTACGGTGTATTATGTTGATACGCATGTAGATAATTCAGAATGTCAATGTAAATTGTTTATGTGCTGTGAACATGCCAAATGACGAAAGATTTCTTCTTATAATTCTTTTGCTAATTATTTGAACTTTTTGTTTTCCCCTTATAATATGGAGCAGTTTTTTTTATCAGTAGTGACGTTGTTGTCTACTTTGTAGTTTGTTAACTCGTACACATGTCAATAGATACATTTAAAAATGGCAAAGGCAGTCGAATGCGGAGCGTGAGGTTGTGGGTTCAAATCGGACCGTTGACTAATATTTATATTTATGTTGGTTGAAACAGTTTTGTATACGAGCTTATAGTTGTTAACCAATCAAGCGAATAGCAAGTTTGGTGAAATGAGTTTTCAATTGTCGTTGGGTAGCTAACTCATCGCGTCCAAGAGAGTTCGACCGATATTTGTGTTCGTTGCTAGTTTTTTGTGTGTTTCCATATGTGCTTCGTTAGAGGCATAACGAGTAGTGCGACAATCAAGTGGGGCTCTAGTTTCGTCGATGTCAAGCCTGGAATGTGGTATATGCTCATTTTTGATTGGACATGTGGTAGCATTACTGTGCAAGAGATTTGATGTTGATAATGCGTCGTCTGCAAGCAGATGTGAGAAGAAAATAGTACAGCATTGGTAATACTATTATGATCCACGCCAAGCCGATGCCGAAAAAATGCGTCAAGTTGTCGCATTATATCGATCCTCTAGCAAAGGACATAGACGGTTGCAGTTCATGCACGCGCAATTTCGATTTATTAAAATTGAAAGGATCGTAACATGTTTACGCCAATTTGAACAGTACAAACAGTAAGTAATAGGTAGTTGTAATCCGTTCCATGCACTGGCAAATCAACTGCGTGTAACAGTGGAGGACAAATTGAATCGCAGAACCAGCCTACATGGCAGGTACAGTATTTGCGAGGACAATCACATGAGTTAAACAGTTTCGGATAGTACGCTTTGAAGCATCGTTGTTTTGGATCCAGTGTTTTAAACAGGCAAACCTAGTAGAATTACAATATATTACTAATTATGTCAGTCGTCGGACATTCAGAAACCGACAGGAAGTGGAAGACAAAGCCCATGCATTTGTCGCCAACGTTCGTACTAAAGATATCAATCCATCTTCTATCCTGAATTTAACTTGCTTTGGCGCCAATAGATGGAAGAAGTCAGATATGGAGTGGGACGGTGGGTCAGTGGGTCAAGTTTTCTGAGTGGGTCAGTGGGTCGTGGGTCAACAGCATGTGACCCACTGTGACCCACCACCCACGTGACCCACTGTGACCCACCATGACCCACTGCGACCCACCACCCACCGTGACCCACTGCAACCCACCACCCACCATGACCCACTGCGACCCAGCGACTCAGTATGATCTACCGACCCTCTCTGCTCACTGCATTGTAGACAATATCTTCTGAAGACTGGTAAATTTGTCCGTTTTACTTTCAAGACCTTCATTTCCCTGCCTTTTCCACTTGTTTCTGTCTACTTACCTGAGGTGAGTATATCTAACCAAGTGAAAAAAGAACTTCAGGACTTTTGGATATTGATATTTGTAATTGTAATAATAGCAATAGGACTTCTACTACTACTTGTCTTTCGAGATCTGTGAGTTTTTAGAGGAGCTAACTACTGGAAAAAAATACATTTTTGAATCACTGTAATATATAAATTATTATATAAAGAATTGAATGTAACTATGTGTGCCTGATCATCACGGTCAAATTGCAAAGTCAAATGAAATGACTTTTGGTATATAGTTAGGCCTTAATCCAAACTGGGATGTTATATTGCTTTCATTATAATGCATAATATCCTAAGGAGGTAGTGAGGATCCGAAATTTTGCGAAAAAAATTAAGTATCTCGCACGCCGTTAAATTTACGGAGCTAAAATTCAGTGTATTAACTCTTTATTGAAACTAAACAATGTGTCCTAGCATTTTTTTAAATTCTCCTTTATGCGTGTGTGGGGGAGGGGGCACTTTCTATATATGGAAAATTGGTAGTGAGTTGGTTTGTAAAAATGATCGAAAACGATCGATGTTATTTAAGAAAAAAATCAGAAACAAAAAATACAGTGCTTGGCTTCATATATCCATTGCTTTCTACTATAATAATTGTTGAAGCTTATGTTTATTATATGGAGCACAGGGCAATGAACCCTAAAACTCATGACCAAAATAGGCATAAAATTTGTACTGTAAGCTTAATTACACGGAAATTTTAAGTTTGGATTGTACGCATAATTATATGGAAAATTTTACACTTTTTTCCCTTTACGTTGATCTACTTACCTTGATTTGGAACTTTAAGATTTCATCCTTTTTTCCACTGAAAAGTATTGATAATTCAACAAGGAAATAATTATACTATGATAATTTAATTTAAATTCATCGTAATTTGGCACATGGCAAACAGCAGTGTGGTAATTGAAGGGGAAGAAGGAGGGAAATTCCCATTCACCTCTGAACACTTTCCAGGAACCTCGTTCCCTTTCGCTTTCTAGACGGGGGAGGGAACTTGGTAATTACACACCAGACCTTCATGTGTAATTACAAAAATTAAATTTATAAACAAATAAAAAATCATTAGTTTATCAGGCTTTAATTGATAATTTATTCACAAGATTCCCTATCGAAGGCGTGGTTAGATGAAGTTTCTGTTCTGTGAGTCGACATTGCCAACTGACATGAAAAAGATGTATGGTGATAGAGAGATTATACTTCTTGCTGAGTATTTCAAAACTGACCAAGAAAAATCGTTATCAGAGTTGCAGTAGTTAACAAGTAGATTGTCGATGAGAAGTTGCAGAAATCGGGTAGAAGTATTATCAATTTTCACGACAGAGTGCGAACGGGGATTTCCCCTTATGAAATTACAGATGACTGATATTAGAAATAGACTAAGTGCTCAAACATTGTCTAACTTGTTGTTCATCAATGTTAATGGCCCACCGCTAGACAAGCTCAAAGTACACGAGCTAGTTATTTCTTGGCTGAAGGATGGACATCATTCCGCTGCGGATGATTTACTACGAAAAAGTTACCAACAGAAAATAAACCCGATTTCAGATTGGTTTTAAGGTGGAAAATTACGAGTTACGGAAAATGTATACTTGTATTAGTAATGGCTTATTTGTGTTATTCAACTTTGTACCTATTTTTTTTAGTAAGTCTCTTCTATGCTTTAGGTAAACTACTTTGAACAAATATTCATAATAATTGCAATTATGCATATTTGTAACCTAAATTTAACGTGGTGTTTTAGTGATTACACAAATTACAATTATGAGCATAGTTTATGGACATGCTCTCACATAGGGTACCCGAGAACCTTTATAAGCTATGAAAAACTGATTTTTCAAGTTTTTTGTGAGAAAAATACTGTGAATTGGAAAACCATAACCTTTTCCATATTGTACAGGGGTATTTTCCTGCGAATAGAAGTTTCTTTTGGAATGCGTTCAGAAATTAAGACTTGCAAGAATACTCTCTTAGTACAAGTATATTTTATACACACACTAATTTCCCCCCACCTCGAACTGTTTTAATTTCCTCACTGACAAACACTTTACCATTTTATATCATAAAGGTCAGATCCACCGTTATTCTAACAGAGTGGTGCTCGAGCGGTTGACTAGAAATTCAAACTCCGATTAGTGACAATTTCACAGTCTAGTTTTTATTACAAGTGTAAACTCTTTAGTCAATACAGAAGAGGAGGTGGATCGCGTTCAGAGTTAATGACGATGGATTTTGGTTAGTCAGAATAGTTCACAGTGGATGAGTGGTTCATGGTGGGTGGTGGGTCAGAGTGGGTCACCGTGGGTGGTGGGTCACAGTGGTTCATGGTGGGTGGTGGGTCAGAGTGGGTCACGGTGGGTGGTGGGTCAATTTTTCATTGACCCACGCCAACTCTGGAAGAAGTGTCAAACACATTGCATAGGCAGCAACATCTTGACACATTCGTTCACCATACCCCCAACAATTAGCGCAGGTGGCACTCTTGCACCGATTCTGTATGTTGTGTGCGCGGAACCAAGTGGCAAATTCCCGGACAAGTTTCATTGTGATGTTAAAAATTTGGTCGTGGAATATGGCCGCTCGCATATCATAACTGAACATCATATGCTATCGTGGATGAGGAACTGTATTATGGTACCAAAGATGATTAATCATACACTATTAATCGTGGACTAGTTGCCTCCATGCACGCAACCGTAACGATGACGCCTTACTACCAGTTGGCAAAAAATAAATTGTACTAATGTTCTCTCAGGTGCTACCCCCTATATACAACCACTGGGCCGCGTCTTCTTCAGAATTTTCAAGTCATTCTATGGTATGATTCATTTCTATATACTACCACATGATAATTATTGATTTCCTTTTGTACCGCCATGAAAACATCTTACGTGTTCTCGACTTGGTATATAGCCAACTTATGAATCCTGTGTTCAAGACTTTTCTACTGTACTTATAGTATGCCTGTGGTTACTAGGACGAGCATCCTGGAACACACTGTACCCCTCTGCAGCAGTGCTTCCTCAAGTTTTCCAATCATGCATACACTGCGCACGCTCGTAAGTTATCAAGTATACGTACTGTAATGCATGCTTTTGCTTCCATCATTATGTTATCTTTTGGTCTGTATTTGTTTCTATAGTTTCACATCTTATACAATCCATATGCAGTTACACATGTTTAGACATGATATCTTTTGCATCGTCATTTACATGCAGGTTTATATCAACGTATTTTCACTCATCTCACTTACAACAATAATTACCAAATGATGGGTTCACAGTATCATTTCATCATTATTTTTTCCAAAATAAATAAATAAATAAAATTGTTGTCAGTGAGATTTATACTCACGATCCCACGCTTCGGAGTCGAGTGTATTTACTAGTCGGTCGAACTGCCAATACAGCAAGCTTTACTCTTGCTTTCGTCTTCTTTCTTCACGCGTAGACATTTTGCCTTTCTCTCGTAATCCATATTCATTCTGCACAAATTACTGTTCATTCTGTGTACAGTTCACTGAACCCTCCCAAACGTTATACACTGTGTTCTAGATTTCCACCTCCCAGTTGCTTCATTCCCGTGTGAATGAAATTCAAAACATGTAATGTCATCATGCAGTCTGACATATATCAGCGTATGAGATCTTAATTTTATCCGTTTCGTGTTCCATATGTGTGTAAAAACTGCTACAACCGAGATAAATGACTATTAAAGAGATTCAAAATGTTGACCAAGATTATCAGTTTGACCCCTCTGGGTATCTACTGCAACACTCCTGTAGATCCTGAAGAAGTAGTTTCTCAATTTGCCAATAACATAACTATAATAATATCTCTTTCAAAAAGAAAAAAATAATGCTATGTAATTATATTTCTATTAATTACTATTATATATATATATATATATATATATATATATATATATATATATATATATATATATATATATATATATATACTACATCTTTTTGATACTTATAAGGAGACTAAATATTTTTACATTGGGAGAATGTTAATTAACGTACAAGAGATTAGGCCTAGTGAAATCTTTGTCTCTCAGTTTTGATATAAACGGCGTCCCTGATGTTAAGCTTCAATTAATCCTTTTCTTAAGCTCTACATTATGCCCTTTTAAACTATTGAAGAAATAAACTCACTGCCTTATCTCTGCTCTTTGGCAATTATATTAGGACAAGTACGCTGAAACCTGCTCACTTAGATGCCCTGTGTAACTTGGCTAGAGTTTGCCTTTTGACAGAACACAGATATGAGAATCACTACAAATCCAGAAATTAAATAATAGTCAACAGTGGGTCGTAGTCGTACATAGTACGTTCATAGTCATAGTAACAGTAATTGAAGCGGCCATTGGTCACCGGGCTACTTGGGTCACGTTTTTTGTCCAGGTTATCCGAGTTTGGGTCTCATTTCTCAGACCTGGAAACAGCCGAGGTATGATCTCTCCAGCACACTGCTCCAGAATGTTTTAGTTGATTAATGATGTTCACTAGGGTGGAGCGGTTTGCACTTTTGTTGGAAATTCGATGGCGGCTAGTGCAGAAAAGGTGCCATTAGTGGCACCGACCTCACTGAATTTTTTAAATTTTTTTTGGACAACCCCTTCCCCAACGGGCTTAAAGTTTTTTAAGTGTTTGGTTAGGCAACACGCATAACACCAATGACAGAAAAGCTACTTGTCATTTTTAGAGTTACTTGATGGCTATAATACAATTATTTTATTAAAATAAACTCGTACCAATGCCAGTAAATAATTTTAAAATGTTTATGAGTCAAAATACAGCAATATTAGCTCAGTTGTTGGAATTAATGTCCAGGTTTTGTTCGGAATGCCACGTTAACGATGATTATAGGCAAAGCCCCTGATATAACCCGATTTTCTTTGTGCAACTCTTCGCTTATTTTGCTCTGTACGCAAAATAACCCAGAACTCACCACGGAAAGGTGGTTGCACATAGAGTTCCGTCCACCCATCCACCCACCCATTATGCATACGTTGACATTTGACCTTAGGTTACGTAGTTCTTCTTGGTCTCGAAGCGGGGCATTCTTGTTCTAGATTTCAGTTTGGCTCTAACGTAGATATCTCTTGCGTTCTTGCCGCACTTTTTCGACGCTGCCTCGGACACCAGCTTCACTGTGCGTTCCACAGCTTGGCACTGGCAGGGGAATGTTGTTGTTAGAGTAGCTGAAGTTCGGATGTTTTCTTCAAGCTGCTGATCCGTTATGTTTCGTGTGATTGGCGGCTCTGTTAGACATTTAGGCCAATTAATCATGTCGTAGTAATTTTCAGCTGTAAAGTTTAATTTCGGAACAATGAAGTCACGTGGGCGGCTTGATCTCGGAGTCTTCTGGCTGCGGCACTTTTTTTTAACCTTCTCCAGCCTAACTTTCGAATATACGGATTTTCATCTGCTGTCATTGCTATCAGCAGGTTTTCATGATGAGTGTAGTATCCGTTTATTTGTAGAACAGAATGAACTATGTGTTGTAGATTTTCTGGCAGAAAACGTGATAGTTTAACTATGCTAAACAGATGCATGGCGCCCATTTCGCACGAAGGATTTCGCCATATTGAAAACCGGACGGGAGCATATAATTTAACAATGTACTGGCAAAGTAGACACAAACTTGTACTAGGTTTATCAGTACTGATGTAGTGGCGAAGCATTCTACAGACCAATGTAAGCCATCGTGAATGTGATAATGGTCCTGCTTTTCTGTTTCCTAGATCGGTAGTACACATTCCTGTAGCAACAGCCTTACAAATTTCATAGAGATAATTCTGGTCGTTGCTTAAACCATCTGGTTTTTCCATTTCAGACACCCACTCAACAGGAATGGGGGTAAAGGAGATGATCGGTGAACGTTCACAATCCTTTGATTTCTTTCCGATGGGGCCGGAAAAAGCGTTGGGTCCGGTCGTCCCACCATCCAATTCGGTAACCAGGTGTCGAAATGGCAATTTGTTGGTATGAAGAAGACAAATGAGATGCTGCAGTTCCTTTTCTAGGGATCTTTGTATCTGACTTATCACGCCGTTATCCCATCCTGTGTTCGTGGCTTCACCAACGCTGCCGACTGCCTCAAGACTTGATACGTCGTACTGGTTCTTCTCTAAAAGCTCCAATATAGAGTCGGCAATATCCTTGCCAGTGCCTGACTTAGGTGTGGCATGATCCAAGTATTCTGAACCGGGCTCCAATAGAACTGTGATATGCTTTTCTGTAACCTCTCGTCTTCGTAGTTTGCCATTAATTTTTTCTTGCACAAGAGTTGCATCATTTTTTCCGTCGAAGTAGATACTTGTAATCGCCCGGCCCGTGTTAGCCTTTTCTTTCTGGATCTTCTCACTCAGTTTATCTTTTCCTCTTCGTATCTTAGGTCTGTCAACAACAAAAATTTTGTCCTCTGGCGTTATGAGTCTCGCGCCCTGAAGTACGGTAGAAGCGATCAAAGCAACTTGACTTTCTGAAGCTCCGGTTCTAAAAGCTGCCTCCGATGTATTTTGAAGACAGGTGTGCTTTAGGCTATGTTTCCTCCTTGGTCGCGCCTCGAAGTCAGATCCCGACGTGCTTCCCGATTCAATAGCTTCGCTGGATTCCCCTGACGACGCCAGTATCTTTGACCTGTGCCTATGCCTAATCCCACTAGTTGATGGACTTGCTTCAACACTTCCAGCGTCTTTCTTGGTTGTCTGCCTCTTAAATCTGCTCACCCTACGGGAAAACATCTTTGACAGAGATTTGCTTGTTCGGACGTCAATGTTACCAATGCTCATTTTCCGTGATGTTCTCTGGTCCAAAAGAAACTTGAATTTTCGTTTTGGAATCTTGCGTGTCCTCTCACAGTTGCAATCTTCGGCGGTTTTACATTTGCAAGACGCAATATCAAAGAGAGACCTTTCTGCGTGTGCGACAGAACCTGCACGAAGTGTTGCTTCTTGTCCTTGTCGACTGAAACGTTTTTCCTTGGTGCGACACTTATTATAAAATGTTTTCAGCATGTCTAAAACTCTCTTTTCTGAAACCACAGGAATGCTTGCTTTACGCCAAATATGTACAACTCTTTGTCCAACTAGTTTACAAATGTCAGACACCGGTAATTTAGTTACACTTTCGTCACCACTTAAACCACTTCGAAACCAATGGTCAGGTCGCGTAACGTCAGCATACGTGAGTAACTGCACTTCACTCATTTCACTTGGAGTGCCAAATAAGCCTCGTTTCACACTTTCCCGCGTTGGTCTGCTATGAGGCTTTTTCTTCATCTTGCTTTCCATTGCTTTCGAACTTGGAAACCAAAGTATACAAAATGTCTCTGAATCGTATCGCACTAAGAAGACTTAACTTTAGGTACAATGCACAAACTCTCTATCTTAAAAGAAACAGTAGCGAACTAAAACCGTTAAAGCTTAAGCTGCAATAAACTGGCCTGTTGGATTGGTTAGCCGATGTAGGCAATATTTATACCACCGCCGAGCTTCGAGCGAAAACATTCTAGAAACGTCGGCGTAGGTTCTGGAGCCAACGAGGCGAGCGTGAGGTGCACGAATCTTCTGGACGGAGCTGGACGTTGCGACGACGCCCGAAGAGCGTGGCCAAAGCAAGCAACCACAAAGTTGTGTAGCCTCCCGCTAGATGTCATTTGCTGTCGGTGTACATAACAAGCGAAGAGTTGCCAAAAACAAATCGTGTTATATCAAGAGCTATGCCTATAATCTTCGTTAACGTGGCATTCCAAACCAAATCTGGACATTATTCCAACAACTGAGCTAATATGACTGTACTTTGACTCATAAACATTTTGAAATTATTTACTGGCATTGCTACAAGTTTATTTTAATAAAATAATTGTATTATAGCCATCAAGTAACTCTAAAAACGACCACAAGTAGCTTTTCTGTCATTGGTGTTGTGCGTGTTGCCTAACCAAACACTTAAAAAAACTAAGTTCGTTGGGGCATGGTAAGGGGTTGTCCAAAAAATTAAAAAAAATCTGTAAGGTCGGTGCCACTAATGGCACCTTTTCCGCACTAGCCATCATCGAAATTCCAACAAAAGTGCAAAACGCTCCACTAGCTCTAACATTCGTTTATTTGATTACCGGTGTGACATTTCTTAATCAAGATACTATGTTTTGGTTATTTCAAATATAATTTCATTTTTATTCACCTTCACATACATAATGTTTGAAGATAGACTATACAAAAAGATTTAACAAAACACTGTTTTAGCTCAACGGCATTCTAAACGACAGATTTTACAGGTTAATTAAGCTTTGACAATCCCTCATAGAAGAAACATGTAACTTCCTTTTTTGTGATCCTGATCCGTTTATATTTCTATAAACCTTGTAGTTATCTTTCAGTGCAATGGTTTGACATCACAGAAATAAACAATAAGGCAGAAATAAAATTATATTTAGCGAGAACAAAGAAAAAGGAGAATCATTTTTGTTAAAATTACATTAGTAACCTCATAATACTCTTTATATGAATGTCGATATTTAGTAGTCTCCGGATCATACCGGGTCTAGGTTTGTCCCGCTCAGGAGGGTCATGGCAGGACATCATTTAGGGGGGGGGCAGGAGGGGACAATTGCTTCCCGAACATTTTGAGGAACACATATACTTTAATCAATTGTATAGTAATATACTAGTACAAAACATGAAAGTCTTATGTCGGTGGTGGGCTTGCCCTCCCAAGTGAAGTCTGAAATGACGCCCCTGATGGGTACCTCTGCATCTTCCTGGTCGCGAGCCACAAATACAGTACAATTAGGATTTACTGTTGTTGAGTTGTCTTTCAAGTTACGTTTTGTAAAACACAATTTTCTATACTGCTTTGGTGACTAGCAATAGACTGAGTAGCAAAAATTATTATCTTTGCGATTTTAAACTGATATTGATTAAAGAAAATTGACAAAAGTGAAAAGATAAAAGTGCTAAGAACATTATTATTGTTCAACGAATTAGAACATCCGATACACATTTCAACTTAAATTAGGTGTAATGATATTTCATGAGCATTATCTCTGGGCGAGAATGCCCTAACAATACAAACACTATAACACTCTCATGCCATTCTCTTTTAAATTAAAAGAATTTGGAAAGAAATACGTCAAAATTAATTGCACTCTTTCTCCTCTTTCTTTTATTTTCTGTATTTCGCTGCAGCCATTATGACGTTTAAGATAATGTACTTTAAGTTCAAATGCAGAATAATGACTGTTTTCTTGATTCATTTTCCTGTTTTAGAAACTGTATCATAACTTGTATGTTATTATTCATAATGGTATCAATAATGTCATCTGTTATATGTGTGAACACAACAGAAGGGAAACTGTTCAAATGTCGGAATTGTAACAAACCTATGGACTCAGTAATGCAAGTGATTCCCTTATCCAAGCTTACTCCTGGTGTTAGCACCTGTTTAAGTGATACTGGGAAAAGTGTTTATGTTCATAATCATAATTTTAGTAAGCTTGAGACTATGCCGAATGTAACAGTGCCACTTTTTAATATTTTGTCCTATCCCGTAAAAGAAATACACCCAGAAGTATTACAAACTTGTGTCAAGAGCTGGAATAGAATTTGTTGTTTTTATGGCAGTGATGATGGTTCGAAATTTAAAGAAACTATGTTCGGTTCTACTTACGAGGAGGAAGAAATAGATTTAACGTGGTTTTGGGATGACACAAGTGATATTCATTATAAGACAATGTCCCAGCAAGAATCTCAAAGCAGATTTCGTGCAATGTTGCGAAGGTCGTTATTGTTAATTTTCGACAGACACAAAATTAAGAGGGATTCAACTTTTGAAAGACACTTTGACGATCCGAAAAGGTAAAATTTTCAATTTCAGAGTTATGTAATATATACAATAAAATGGAGGTAAGTTCTGAGACGGTTTCATATAAAAATCATACTACAAGTCCTTATTTCTTTCTAAAAACAAACAAAAGCCATAGTACAAGATAAGAATAGACTTACCAACATTTAGAAAATTACGGATAATATATATATATATATATATATGTTAGGCCTATGTTTAGCAGAAGGGGTCCAGCTCTTTTTTCTAAAAATGTTACAATTTTGATAATTTCTCTTTACATTAGGTTAGGTTAGGTTTGATTAGATTAGTTTAGGTTAAGTTGTATTACTTTATGTTATATTCTGTTAATGTATTGATACAGCATAATTTTCCAAAAAATGATATAATTTCGCTTATTTCTACTAATATTAGGTTAGTTTAGGTTAGATTTAGTACGTCTAAGTACTTGCATCATTCATTTCTCGGCTTGTGTATAGCCCGCTCCCCCCAGTTCTTTGTCACCGGAACAGGAAGAGTCACTACCAGTACTTATATCGAGAACGGAACCCAACCAACCCCTGCGGGGCTTCTAACCCGTTCCTACTACTACTACTACTACTATTGCTACTAACTACCACTACTACTACTGCTACTACTACTTATACTACTACTTATACTAAAACTTCCTTACCACAAGATTTACATCTTAAATCTTTATAACACGCGATTCCGATTCATTATGAACTAGTATGAATCGTTAGAATCACTATGATTCGTTAAAAATCACTGGGGGGAGCGGGCTATACTCAATCCCATTTCTCCTGTAAATTTTATGTTTTTTTCAGTGCTTCTGGACCCATTCTGCTAAATATACTCCATATGTTACTTCACGAAGAAAGTCTAATATCTAAGAATCTCATTTATGCAAACTATGTAATGTACCTCCAATGTATTTGTCGCGAGTATGCTCATTTTCGTAAGACAAGCATTTCAGGAAAATATTCGTGCAGATTTACAATTGTCATCATTAAAAAAAAAGAAAGAAAGAAAAACGTTTTACTTCATTTTTATGGTTTTAAATAATTGTCTAAAATATTTTGCATTGTTATTATTAATGTAAGAAACACATACTAACGCTTACTGCGGTAGGTTAGGCTAGTAGTTAGGGTAGTATTTATATGTTGTATTTACAAGTACCTTAACACGATTTTCACACTGATACGAGTTTTTATAGCACTTATAATGGTTTCACATTAGTAACACTATACTTCTAAACATAAAATACACCTTCCTTACAGTGTGCAGAAATACTGTGCCGGCGGAAATTAATATCTAATGGAGTTCTCTTTCACAAACACTAATTCATTTTTACTGTCCCATAGCGCTTGTGCTGGGTTCAGACTAGTAACTTCTACACTTGTAAACATAAAATACGGCTTCCCTACAATGTGCAAGGAATCTCCACCAGCGGAAATGAATGTTAAACATAGTCCTCTCTCACATGCACTCACTCATTTTAACCATAAAATTACCAGTTTTATGACAGCCTATTGTAATGTTCTCTAACAGGCTGAGAATGTAGTGTACGGTAAGTAACAGTGGCTGCAAACGGCGCTCACCCTTGTATTTTGGATCGTGATCTACTCCGGTTCTTAATATAAACTGTGCTACTCACGGGCGTCAATCCTACTGGGTACACCCAGGACAGGGGCGGATCCAGGGGGGCGATCGTCCCCCTAGAAGAGGAAACATTCTTATTTTATATATATAAAAATAAAACCCATCCCAAAGTTTGGAGCCCTTAAAAGTAGCAGTATGACAACCCACCGCCCCCCCAGAACTCGGTCCTGGATCCGCCCCTGACCGGGGACATGTGCCCCCAATATTTGTGAAACGGTTTTCCTCCCTCCAATATTTTAAGTATCTAAGGTCAACTATGATCCAAAAGAGACTCAACTATATAGTAGTTTGCTACGTTCACAAAACAATGTTAGACAAAGTGGATATGAAAAAAGTAGCACAAAAATTTGTTTGCAATTGTGAAAAAAGAGAGTCAGCTTTTGACCCTATGAAGGTGAAGGTGGAGTAAACTGCTAAGTAACAAAGATGATGGTGATTTTTTATGGTATTTTTGTTTAGATAGCGAGCAGCAAAGCGAGTTTAGTTTAGATAAAGAAAATATAATTTTCAACTACTGTACTACATTATTGAGCCTCATTTACATTAGTTGTAGGCTTGTAGGCCTTAAACCTGTTTTGAAAACTTTATTGCTTCTGACAAGTAAACCTTACGTTTGGGTGAATTGAGTTGCTGACTGAGACACATATGAGAAAGTAGTACTAAATGTGGTCAGTACTTCAGTGAAGTTGTAGGTGCGAAGCTCCAGGGGTTTAGGAGATACAGCTACCAGAACATCACATGGAAGTACAGAATAGTCTTCATACAGTTGGAGGTAAAAGCCCTGTAAGACCTCTTGTAACGACAAAAGGTGAATAACAAATATATGGGTACATATTAGGACTAGGGGGAAGTCATATAGTAAGGGTATACCTGACGGCGGCCATCTTGAAATCCGCCATTTTGAATTAAGGTTAATTTTTTAAAATAGGAATAGGGTCATGTGATACATGATTTAAGGCGCAAATTTAATCAGAAGAACAATGGTGACGTTAATTTTAATTTACACGCAATTGGTAAAAAGTTACAGGGAAATTAAATATTGTTGCAGCATATGTATTAGTCTTTACCCCACCTTGTAAATTTTGTGTTAATGATAATAATTAAATAAAAAACAGGTGGATAAATATTAGGTCTATGGTAAGAGTTGCCTTGATGGCGGCCATGTTCAAATCCGCCATTTTGAATCAGACAAAAGTTTTTAACAAAACGCATAACATTGACACCTTGTTAATAGCAAATTTTACCATAAATCCAACGGTATAACCATTTTTGCTTTATCATTAACCAGCATTTGTTATCGCATAAACAAGTTGCTAATTTAAGGAAAAATGACCAAAGTGAAATTGAGTCATAATTGAAGTTGGGTTTTTCTTCCAGAAAAGTCCTCAATTAGTACAATCAATATGTAGTTCAGAAAAGAGTGCATGACTTGCACAAATACTCTGCTCACAGTGAGCACACCTGACAAAGGCAATCGAGCTACACTTGACACATTTGTCGTTAACAATTCCGTCAAAGCAGAAATTGCTGTGAACAGGATACAAGGAAAACAACGAAATGGCCTTGCAAGTACAGCATGAAACAACTAACATTGTAACGCCACCATTGTATTTCTGATTAACTTCTAGCCCGAAGTAACCTAATGCATTACTCTATTCAATTTTAATTTTGTGCTGGTTAATGATAAAGCAAAAATGGTTATACCGTTGGATTTATAGTAAAATTTGCTATTAACAAGGTGCAATGTTATGCGTTTTGTTTAAGACTTTTGTCTGATTCAAAATGGCGGATTTGAACATGACCGCCATCAAGGCAACTCTTACCATAGACCTAATATTTATCCACCTGCTTTTTATTTAATTATTATCATTAACACAAAATTTACAAGGTGGGGTAAAGGACTAATACATATGCTGCAACAATATTTAATTTCCCTGTAACTTTTTACCAATTGCGTGTAAATTAAAATTAACGTCACCATTGTTCTTCTGATTAAATTTGCGCCTTAAATCATGTATCACATGACCCTATTCCTATTTTAAAAACTTAACCTTAATTCAAAATGGCGGATTTCAAGATGGCCGCCGTCAGGTATGCCCTTACTATATGACTTCCCCCTAGTCCTAATATGTACCCATATATTTGTTATTCACCTTTTGTCGTTACAAGAGGTCTTACAGGGCTTTTACCTCCAACTGTATGAAGACTATTCTGTACTTCCATGTGATGTTCTGGTAGCTGTATCTCCTAAACCCCTGGAGCTTCGCACCTACAACTTCACTAAAGTACTGACCACATTTAGTACTACTTTCTCATATGTGTCTCAGTCAGCAACTCGATTCACCCAAACGTAAGGTTTACTTGTGAGTATCCACTTCACACTGCCTTTCATCATTTTGTTTCTGACATACACTTGGTATCATTTAACTAAAATTCTAACACAAGGTTGTATTTTACCGTTTGAATAAACAAATGAAGTGTTTGTTTGTATGTGTGTGTTCTAGTACCACATTACCCCCCCAATATCAAAGGTAAAAATAAAACACAAAGGGCTTTATGCAGTGTCATTTTGACGTAATATTAGCGTCATACTAAAAGTCTGACTACGGCAGGAAATGCATGTTAGTCGAACTCTTTAGTATGGCACTAATCACGCATCAGAACGACTTGGAGAAGGATAAAAAATTTTTAAGTTTTTGTTTGCTTTTTAAGTAAAAAATGCTTTAAAATGCAATGTACGAAGACTATTTTTGTAATTTTCCGGGGGACGACCCGCGCTTTACTGGGGGTATTCCATACACCGTAGTCCCCCCGATAGTCTGTCCCCCCAGTTTATATGCTGCTGACGCCAAGGTTCTACTAGCTTGATGGTCAGTATATCGTGGGTTTGAGCCTATTGTCGTCATGCAGGATGGATTTAAGGTGGTGGGAGCTCTCACGAAGGATTCACTTTACTCGGTTTCCGCTAGGCTTATGAAACATGGTGCACACTTTAGATGTCTCTTATACATAGGCCTATATAGCTAGCAAATACGTTTCGGCATAGAATACCAGGATTCGATTCTGGTAATAACACATGTAATTCAGATTTTCCGTGAAATACTAGATCTATGTCTTCGTGGTGAAAATGAATGGCCAAATGAAATCTCGTATACTTTAGAATCGATCGAAAATCGAATGCATTCTTAAATTTCAGTGTATCATAAAAATATTCTTGTGCTTTTATTTTATAATAAGTTAAATGATATTAATATACGAGTAACAAAGCTAATTCACTTTTCACCATTACTTATTTTTTTAAAATATGTTTCAAATTTTCTATTAATAAGTAAATATGTTAACAGGCGTTTAAGTAAATAATTTTTACAGAATCGATTGAGAAATTCTAGTAGAAGAAATAGGTTGAGAAGTATTGACAACATCAATTGTTTATCTTCTCCTGAAAAGCTTGAGTTCTTTATGCCGAGCTAAGTATTTAAAATTAAGCTCAATAGTTCTGTATGTAAAACCAAGGGCGATCCACCTAGTCTAAACTCCCCAAAACTTTCTAACTCTTAATATATATATATATATATATATATATATATATATATATATATATATATTAAGCGATGTTCAAAATATTTATGAAATTGAAACACAATGCTGTGGAGGATCAGGGAAGCAGAGTTGTCTTCAACAGCGTAGCCATAGTGCTGAATGAGTCTATTCCCCCAAAACGAAGCAGTGAGACGGTGTGTGTTGGAGAGCTGTTAGGGTATGTTGTGCAGTGTTACTGACAACAACGTGGCCCAGAGGCAGGGATTTCACACGAAGAATCATCGGTAAGAAGGACGAAGTGTGACCCAGGAGTTTGAAATTGCCCAAAGCATTGTGTCACGTGCATGGGGAACATTCCGAACCACAGGCGACGCTGTTCGAAGGAGAAGTAGTGGTTGAACACTTTCAACTAGAGCAGCGGACAACATTCAACATTCAAGAAGGGACCGGCATCAAACAGCGGGTGCAATTGCAATTACATCTAAGAGTATTATAAATTATAGAAAACGCGCCCAGTCGATAGCCAGTCGGGAGACTTTGAATTTAGCACAAAGAAGTTGTCATAAAGTTTGTGGTCCCTTTGGAAGAAGAAAAAGCTAAACGTTGCCATACGTAGTACCTTCCTTTCCCTCGCCCCCTTTTCTCTCTCCCTCTCTTTCCCTCCAGTGTGTGTGTTCAAGCATTCAACTCGAGAGCGTATCTATCTCAAACTGTTTTCCTTTTAACAGAAAGAAGAAAAGAAAAAGGATCATTGACAAAAATTTGGCAACAGTTTGGGTTCAGTTTATTGCTCGTCAGTCAGTTTTCAAGGGAGAGGAAAACCAAACAGGACAGTACGAAAAGAAACCGCACAAGAGGGCGGCTTCCCTTTGTGAGCAAGTGGCTACCTATAGAGTGAGGCTACTTATACCCAATCTCATTCTTTAGAGTGGCACATCGATTGAATGGCACTCTTTGACCGACGGCCATTACGTTGAGTTTTGTTGACAAATGCACATTGGCAACACCGCTTGCGGCGGTGCCAAGAACTTCAGGACTGGATCGAGGAGGAGTGCGGCCGCGTTCTCTTCTCCGATGAGAGCAGATTCAGTCTGATCAATGATTCTGGATGTATATACATTCATTTGGCGAGAGGTGAAAATAAGCAATGTGCCCAAGAACGTTGTCGAACATGATTATTTTGGTTGTCCTGATATCCTTGTGTGGCAGGCATAATGTTCCATGGCATACCATCCTCCAAATTTTGAACGCAGTATACTCACCGATCATTGTTATTATAAAACTGTACTCCTTCCTCAAGTGCGTCTTTTCAGAAGTGATGTGAGCACTAATTTCATCTCTATGGATGATAATGCTACATCGAAAAGAGTAGGTGGCGGAGCTCTTGGAACGAGAGGATATTCGGCGAATGGACTGGTCTGCCCGATCTTCAACTTGAATATCATCGAGCTCATTTTGGATGCTATAGAGAGACGTCTTGCAGTACATCCGAATGCACTAAGGACCATACAGCACTTGGTGGAGAAATGGAACTTTATACCACAACAACTCATTACCAACTCTGTGAGCAGCATGGGAGCACGTTGCAGAACATACATTGCTCTTTGTGGTGATCACATATCCTTCTAAGGACCATTCCACTAATTCTGCAATATCAACTGGGCCTTCAAGTGACTTCAGTGTAAGATATTGTTTCTGAATAAAAGTGCTATTTTTGTTTTTTCTAATTATGTGTATTTCCCTGTTGTTTCCTACATCATACTACGGCACTACTTTCTATGTGTGTTTCAATTCTCATCGACCTATATCATATGGGAATAACACAACGTTTTCAACTACTTTCGTCCTTAAATTTTGCACATCAGTGTATAATTGAGGTCATGTGAGGGTTTTATTACCAGACGCAATAAAATTTCAAAGTGTACATGGTCACTTTGCCGTCAATTCTACGGGAAGTTTCTAGTTCGAGTTTTAGTTTTTATGTCCTTATACAACATCAAAGTTATGAAAAAGAAACCTACTACTACTGTGAGTTCCAAAACATGACCGAAGTTTGAATCCAGTGATGTTGGATGCACAGTCTATCTTATAATATCAACCTTCACAGTATAGACTGTAGCACACTATCTCACCTGTACGAGAGCAGGATTACAGGACCATGACTCCGGTTTCAGCAGGAAAGTCTCCAGTAATATGGTGTGTAGTTCGTAATGGATCGGTTTGTGTCATTCTCAATCAAAAAGGTAGCTAAAGGGAAACATCAGATCTTTGAGGGAACATTTATCAATGAAGTTTAACTATAAGTTAGGTCGACCGACAACCGTTTTTCCTCGAAGGAAAGACAATTGATGTACTGTTTTTCTCAGCAAAAATAGCTTACGTCAAGGGCGCCGATCGTGGGAACCGAGGGGTCCCGGGCCCCTCCAAAGGTCATGTGGGCCCCCTACTGTCTTTGTAAATATACAATATTTGTCATAATTTGAGTGCATTTTGTCTTAAAATCTTCGTATATATATATTCCCATTCAGATGCAGAAGGTATATATATATATATATATATATATATATATATATATATATATATATATATATATATATATATATATATATATATATACCTTCTGCATCTGAATGGGCCCCCCCAAATTTACAGAGAAATCGGCGCCCTTGGCTTACGTCGGTAATAAACTGTGATCATAGATGCATCGTATTTTGCTGCCTAATTTTTCGTTTGAATCGCTTTTCTATGTTGAGTTGATTTTGAGTTTAACGTCCCGTTCAGAAGCAAGGCTATATGAGACGTGAACCTACTTATTAGCGTGGAATCCGAACCGCATGAGCTTCCGCCATGTCTCCCACGCCAAAAGTGCGTACGCTAACTGCTTAGCCACAAAGGAGCTCCACTTTTCTATGATATTGTGTAGTAAACTGCAATGATATCTTTGCTTAGTATATAGTTATGTATATACTACGCATAAGTGATCCTTCACCCTGACGTCCTATGACACTCAAATTCCCAGTTGCGGCTGGTGTTTGGTGTATGAAATACGATATATAAATTTGTAAATAATTTTATATAGTTAATTGTTTTTATAAAAGAAACTTACTCGATCAAAAATATTTCGTAATACTACGAATCTCGTATTATTTTTAAGGAGTTTTGTTTATCAAAACTCCTTTATATATACAGGGTGTCTCAAAAGTCCCCTGACATAGGGTAGCTGTTATTATCAGAGTTACAACAAAATATAAGAAGAAAAATCTTCTCTAAATGTGATGTTTTCAATCTAAACTGAAGGATTTTTTTTTTTAAATCGGATGAGCCGTTTGGGCTGTACACTCTTTATGCGACCAATGTTAAATGAAAATGCAATGTTGCCATTAATAGAGGGGCTGAGGGAGGAGAGGGCGGGGCGGGAGGTAGATAAATTTGTAAGAGTATGGTGAATAGGGGCATGCTTGAAATGGGGCTTGGTCATCGACATGTTAGTGTAAAAGATAATAACTTAATTAACTTATGTTATGGGTCCAGGTAAATTGCAACGTTGCAATTTTATTTAACATTGGGCGCATAAAGAGTGTACAGCCCAAACGGCTCGTCTGATTTAAAAAAACAAACTCATTCACTCACTGGCTTCTCTGGCATGTAAAATTTGGGGGGCATCAAAGAAATTGATTTAAATGGAACTACCTAGCCCAACCTGTTTATTAACTTCGATTCCATTTGTTACCTTTCTGCTTACCTTCATGGACCCCCTAAAATGTATCAAGAACTCGATTACAATCGTTTCACAGCCTGAATATTATATTCCAAATAAATATAATTATTATTATTACAAATTTAAATCAATATATTTGTAAAATTGCATTGACAATTAACATGTATTAACAATGTAATTTTAGGCCTTTAATAGTATAATAACAGAAGTACAATATATGTAACAATATCATATAATTACATTGTTAATACATGTTAATTATTATTATTTATATGATATTCTGTCGTTAGTAAATAAATTAAATTAGAATAAAATATTGAATATTTTGTACTTCAAAATATTGGGGGGATGCGTCCCCCTTGTCCCCCCGCCAGAGACGCCCGTGCCTTCACTTGAGATTGATATTTGGAGAAGGTTTCTCCTCTTACATTTTGTAACTCTGATAATAGAGTTAGTCTATGTTAGGAGACTTTTGAGACACCCTGTATTTATCTTATTTGTCTGTCCGTTCGTACGGGAGCCAAAAATTCCCAAGAACCATTTGATGGATCACCACCAAATGTAGCCAGGATAGAGGGTCAAAAATTAGAAAGGGAGTTCGTTGATGGAGGCGATATTCAAACCGAAAGTGATAGGTATCAACCATTTCCCGTTTTACGTCAATCCCTATAGAGCAAAGATGGTATCAGATAACTAGAAGCGGTTTTCTGCAATCGATTAAACGTCCCGATACATTTCCATCCATCCTTAATTCTCCATTAAAAAAAAAAAATTCTCTGGTTCTCATGCGACGATATGTAAGATGTAAAATAAACCCAATTTAAAGACTGACAAAAGCGTTTAAAATTTCGGCTTATCTTTATGTTCGATATATTATATTTTCCATCTTTGACTGTAAGTGTGTGAAGGGCATCAATTAAATTTACTTTTAATGATATATACAGGGAACACATATTATGTAAATAATTCACCTGGTTTCCCCTTGGTGACCTTGTGTACAGATGCGTGATTGCGTGCTCTTATACGTATGTTTGCTTTTCCTTGATAGAGTTCTCTAAGTTGATAAGTATTTCACCGGAAATGATGTATACCATCGAAAAAAAAATCATACCCTTGGGAATCAGAATAGAAAAATCAACATCACATTTGCCAATATCTAAATAAGAGCGAGCGTTTAAACTTTCATAATCAGAAACAAATAACCTTGGAATACACATTAACACATAGACTAGTGGTATTCATTTAGTGTAGGTTATTACATCATATTAAAGGTCTCTGTAGGGTTTTAAATAAGAAATTAACACTTTCTTCCTGTTGTTCATAATGTAACCAAATGTTAAGATCTTCCTGGATAAGGAATCTTCAACTTTTAACTTTCACCTTGTAGACTAAGGCACTGATGACTCAGTTGAGTAGTGTGATGAAGTTATGTATTTCAGGTTAATTGTAAAAACAGTGGCGGCTCTTGAAGAGAGTCACATCAATAAATGATTAAGTTTTATCGCTTCAAGCTAAGAGCAGAAAGCTTCACACAGCTAGCTTAGGCAAGCTTTCTTCATTTAGCTTTAGCGGTAAAATTTATTTATTTTACCAATGCGACTTGATTCAAGGGTGGTTACTGACAGCAAGCTTACATTGTGGTAAACTATCAAATTTTGAAATGTTATTTATAAAATCACTATAGATATGACTGAATTCTGTTTACATTTGATTAGTATTTCTATTTTTATGACAAAAGCCAATTTGCAAGTATATGCTATTTCAAGTTTTTAAGTATTACTGTTTTGTTTAACGATATCTCAATACATTTTGGTTCATTCTACGTATTGTATAGTACATTATTCTCAGATTGTGATAATTCTGGGTTTCCATTCATTTTCGCTTCTGGTATTTCCCTAGATCCAATTCATCATTTTCTTTTTGCAGATTATTTAGTGGTCGAGAGGGTATACGAGGAAGTGGGGGAATATTGCGCACCTAAGAATGACATAAAATTGTTAAGCTATCAATTTCAAACAGTTATAACATATTTTGAGGTCCCTTCCAACTGTACGGAAAGTAAGAAAATTTTCGTAATTATATTAGGTCAAAAATAATAATGGAAAAACTAAAGGTATTGCATTGCCCGGAATTATCCGCATACGGGAGATACCGCGCATACACGTGAAGTGGTGCTATTCAGCCGGTTCGGTAGAGCCGGTTGTTAAAATATTTCGAGTTCCCAGAACCGTTTGTTATACCCAGTCTGAAACTAACTAACTCTCTCTCTCTCTCTCTCTCACACACACACACACACACAAACACACACACACACACACATATACATACATACACACACAAACTCACACACGCAGCTCGAAGGGAGAGCTGCTTAAATACATTTTTTTTTTCACAGTCAGAAACAATTGACCTGTTTAAAGAACTTTGTTTTGCTCTATATACACCATAAGATTAATGGCGGGGTGGGGAACGGTAAATTTTATTTTAAGTGTCTTTGTTTTTAGAAAGCTAAAGTGTTAAACATATGATTTCTTAGAACAAGGTATAAGCGTTTATTCCGGGTCTGACTTCATCGAGGGAGTCGAGGGACTCGAGGGAGTAAAAAAATTACACGAGGGAGTTGAGGGACTAAAAAAATTCACTCGAGGGAGTAAAAATATTCACTCGAGGGAGTCGAGGGAGTAAAAATATTCACTCGAGGGAGTCGAGGGAGGAAAAATATTCACTCGAGGGAATCGAGGGAGTAAAAATATTCACTCGAAAGAGTCCATGAGTAAATACATTCACTCGAGGGAGTCGAGGGAGTAAAAATATTCATTCGAGGGAGTCGAGGGAGTACAAGTATTCACTCAAGGGAGTAAAAATATTCACTCGAGGGAGTCGAGGGGGTAAAAATATTCACTCGAGGGAGTCGAGGGAGGAAAAATATTCACTCGAGGCAGTCGAGGGAGTAAAAATATTCACTCGAGGGGTCGAGGGAGTAAAAACATTCACTCGAGGGAGTCGAGAGAGTAAAAATATTCACTCGAGAGAGTCGAGGGAGTAAACAAAAATCACTCGAGGGAATCGAGGGAGTAAAAACATTCACTCGAGGGAGTCGAGAGAGTAAAAATATTCACTCGAGGGAGTCGAGAAAGTAAAAATATTCACTCGAGGGAGTCGAGGGAGTAAAAATATTCACTCGAGGGTGACATACGTATGCGACAAATGCTACAAATGAATATTTCTAACTGGGTACACAATTTTGACCTGTTCGCCATATATATATGTGTTTAACAGCAGTCACTTAACAAAAAAGATTGTATTGCTTAAGGAGACAAAGGGAGATAATTAAACTAATATCATATCATTGTAACGATGAGTAAACTGATAGGACAACACATGTTAGAAACTAAACTCCCTCGAGTGAGTATTTTTCTCGATTGAGTGACTATTTTTCTCCCTCGAGTGATTATTTTTCTGTCCCGAGTGATTATTTTTACTCCATCGAGTGAATATTTTACTCCCTCGACTCCCCCGAGTGAATATTTATACTCCCTCCACTCCCTCGAGTGAATATTTTTACTCCCTCGGCTCCCCCGAGTGAATATTTTTACTCTCTCGACTCCCTTGAGTGAATATTTTTACTCCCTCGACTCCCTCGAGTGAATATATTTACTCATGGACTCTTTCGAGTGAATATATTTACTCCCTCGACTTCCTCGAGTGATTATTTTTACTTTCTCCAGTGAATATTTTTCCTCCCTCGACTCCCTCGAGTGAATATTTTTACTCTCTCGACTCCCTCGAGTTAATATTTTTACTCCCTCGACTCCCTCGGGTGAATATTTGTACTCCCTCGACTCTCTCGAATGAACATTTTTACTCCCTCGACTCCCTCGAGTGAATATTTTTACTCCCTCAGCTCCCCCGAGTGAATATTTTTACTCTCTACTCCCTTAAATGAATATTTTTACTCCCTCGACGAGTGAATAATTTTCCTCCCTCAATTCATTCGAGTGAATATTTTTCCTCCCTTGACTCCCTCGAGTGAAAATATTTACTCCATCGACTCCCTCGAGTTAATATTTCCACTTCCTCGAGTGAATATTTATACTCCACCAACTCCCTCAAGTGAACATCTTTAGTCCCTCGACTCCCTCGACTCCCTCGATGAAGTCAGACCCGTTTATTCCTTAATCTCGAATGCTCAGATATCAAGAATGAGACTCGGGTTATGAGTGAAGTGGTGAGCGTTATTTATATTTGAAACATATACATTATCAATAACTGTCGTCCATTGCTGGATGAAGATCTTTCCAATACTTTTTGACAACCATCTATTTTGAACATTTTTTTTTTTCAATATATTCGAAGTACTAAATAGTTTCGCCATTTCCTATTTTCCTAATACCACATTTTATTAGGATACAGTGTAGGTCTATGTTTGTCACTTGTGACATCCAGTAAAAATTTCATTTCGTCTACTTTGTATCTCTCTCTCTCTCTCTCTCCTCTCTCTCTCCTCTCTCTCTCTCTCTCTCTCTCTCTCTCTCTCTCTCTATATATATATATATATATATATATATAGCACCACTGCACCCGTGTGTAAATGCCGCGCAATTAGCAAGAATTGTAAACATACATGACTATTGGAAGTTTTAAAATTGACATTATTTTGGAAAACAATACTATTGTTAGAACTACAAGCTACTTAAGACTAATATATGGAAATCAGCATTCACTCTGGGAAAATATTTTCTCCTAATCAGTTTAAACATCTATGAGCATAAAATACTTCATAAGTTTCCTAAATGGAAGTATAATTTTCTTCACGTAAGTGACATGAAAAAAAAAATGAATAATCATACAATTCGTCCAGTTCATAATAATGACATAACAGTATCTACGTTCTTAGAATCGGAATCTTCTAAATTGAAGTTCTTAGGCCCTTTACGTCGTCTCTTCTTCATTTTTCGATTCTAAAAGCTATTTCCTAGTAGTAGAGAATTGATTCAACAGTTTATTTTGGAGTTTGTGATAGTTGACAAACTCTAACAAATATGGGATATTAACCTTTGGTATGTAAGTTTTAACACTACAGGAATTAAGATTTTACAAGTTACTACCCATCTCTTAAGTTTCCTCGATGAATAATTAGGCCAGAAATCAATTTTCCTGAAATTTTTCTTTCATGCTACAAATAAGACTCGCGGCGGTTCGTATCAGTCCTACTCTAAGGACGAAGACATATTTTTGTCATATTTTCCAGTTCTGGAGCAAGCCTCAGCGTGTGGCATTCCCCCACGCTCCTACAAAGTATACCCATCTAATACTGTATTTTTCAAGTCTAGCTTCTCGCTCCTAAGGGGACCCTCCACTAGAGTGAAATCTACTCTAGGTCGTCACATACACACAAAGATATGTGCACTTCAACATACATTTTCCTTGACTACGGAGTCTAGAGAAAGGAGTTTCTCCAACCTGAAACTTATCAAAACAGCCAACATAATCAATTCAGGAACAACCTTTGAACAGTTTGTCATCTTTGTCTATTGAATCTGAACTTAATAGGAGTTTGAACTTACGCAAAATGCTAAAAGACATTGCAGAGAAAAAAAGCAAGAAAAACAACTTTAACAAATGAGTTTCGTTTCATAGTGTGAAACTACGGTAGACTTCCAAACAATGGGAATTCAATACTCAAACTTTAAGTAGTACATATATAACTACTAGTTGCAATAGATTAAGATCAAAGATAAAATCTGTTCCTCGGAATGGTGCATCCATTTCGAAAATACATTATTTACTGTCCTTCACTGTGTTTATTCTATAGCGATAAAGATTGAAACCGGAAATAGTTAATTTGAAACACTTCCGGTTTGAATAGATGGTCAAGGGAGGAGAAAGAACCTACTCTTGGGAAGCTGAATCGATTGCAAAAAATTTGATCTCGACATATCTTACTCATTGCTGTACGGAAATCAGTATTGAAACCATAAGAAGTAGTAAATTCCAACGTTCTCCGGTTTTGGTTGAGTGTTGCAGGTTGTGATGGTATGTTCTCTTGACACCCTGATAACAACAGCTTGTTTGCTATCTACTACTATTTTTGTTCTATGGCGATAAACGTTGAAACCGGAGAAATGGTTAATATTGACTACTTGCGGATTCAATAGAGTGTTAAGGGAGGAGATAAAATCTACACTTCGGAAGCTGAATCGATTGAAAAAAAAAACTCCATCTTGATATCTCTTACCATTTTCGTTTTATGGCGATAAACGTCGAAACCAGAAATGGCTCATTTGAACCACTATCGGTTTCAGCAGAGAGTTAATGAAGGAGATGGAACCTATCATTGGGACGCTGAATTGATTGCAAGAAACCGCATCTCGATTTCTTTTACCGCTGAGACCAGCAGAAACTTACCGGCAACTAAAAGCAGTGTATAGTAATAATGTAATGAATGAAAGAAATGTGTGAAAATGGTATAAACTGTTGAACAATGAACTAAGAAATGTACACGATGAAACTCGACTTGGAGGCCCATCACTCATTACAGAAGAAGACCTGAAGACGGAAGTGCACAACGGAATCTTGCAAGACAGGCACGTAACTCTCGATAAATTGCACATTGAGTTTCCAGACACTTCTCGTGTGTCGTAACATCTCGGTTACAACAAAATTTGTGCACGATGGGATATGAAGGAACTGGGGGACCAACACAAAACTCAGAGAATGGGCTCAACATTGACATGCTTGACACGATATTAAACAAATGGAAACGCCCTTCTTGGTCGGATTGTAACAGGTGATGAGACTTGGGTGTCTCACATCATCCCAAAGAGCAAGCATCAATCACTTGAGTAGCATTCTTCTTCATCATCCCAAAACCCTAGAAAGCTCAAACAGATTCTCTCAACACGAAAGATCATGGCAACCGTCTTTTGGGATCGTAAAGATGTTCTTTTGGTGGATTTCATGACGAAAGGCACTATGATCAATGCAAGTCGGTATTATGAGACAAAAGAGTAGGCGAGGAATGCTTTCTGGAGGAATTGTGCTTCTTCACGGCAATGCCCGCTCTCATACCGCTGCTGCAACTCAAGAATTGCTGCGTCAATTTCGATGGGAAATTTTTTATCATCCACCCTACACTGAGAAAAAATGTAGGTGGCGTACTTAAAAAGGTAGGTTACATGCGAAATTTCTGTAGTTTTTGGACAACGTACAACAGACGTATAACTGAAAACGTATGTTTTATTCTACTTTCCGTGTAAGTGTTCCATCTATACGTACTTTCCGTATGAAACAATATAGGCGGTCAGGGTCTCACATACAAATGGAGGTATATAACATACAGCTGAGGAATATAACAAAGTATATGCATGTGATATACGGAAAACTTAGATGTCAGACATCCTGCAACGGCATGATGTAACATCTGAAGGCAGTACGTATCTAGCATATGGATAACGTATGCTCCATACTGATTTCTGTAGTAAGCAAGGATATTCCGTATATTTGTACAATATACCGCTGTCCGGAGACCAGATTTTTCTCAGTGTCTAGTCCAGTCCTCCTATCGATTTCCATCTTTTCCATAAGATGAAAGAGTTTCTGGGCGGTACACGTTTTGGACGTACTGAAGAGTTGGAGAATGCAGAGAATACCTGACTTAATGATCTGGTTGCAGAAGAGTATAACATGGGAATTCTGAAGCTCATGAACAGATATAACAAATATTTAAAGAAGAGTGATTAAGTAGAGAAGCCAGGAAATCTTCAGGTATGTAACAGAATTGTTTTTCTCAACAAATATCGTGTTTTCATTTTGTATAACTAAACGGTCTTTATTTTCTGGATAACCCTCGTATGCATTGTGCTCAACTCTATATCACTATACATTATTATCCTGCGTGGTGCTGCAATCTGTCTTGATTAGTTTATCCGTTGGTTAGCTGATCATACAGGATAGTAATTAATAAATTTTAATTTAGGAAAAAGAAAAATAAATCTGAACAGAATATGGAAATATAAGCTCAAAAACAAAAACTCTTTAAAAATTCAACAAATTTATTTTTAATCAAGGAAAGTGGGCAGGCACAGCTAGTACAACGAAATTTACATTGTTCCTTTGAGCCTATATGCATTCTAAAACAAGGTAAATAATATCAAACACATGCACTGCGTTTAATTGATCTCTTTTAATTCGCACCAAATAAATTAGTTAAAAATCACGCTTGTCTTCTCTTTTATGTATCCTATTCATACTACGAGTAGCTTCTTATTTATGAATGCACTCATTAGGAATTTTTATTTTATGTTACAGAGATGCTAATGAAAATGTAAGGCACAACTTGAGTAGATTCCAAAACCAAATAACCACATCTGAGATGGAAAGTAGGCAATCTGGCATTCGCGAAAAGTTTGTTATGGGTTTTCGTATAATAAAAGTGGAAGGTGAGATAAAATATGATAAAAATGGAATACCGTCAGTAACAACTGGTAGTACATTGTTTACCTATGTGCTTGGACTCGGTGTGGGGGATACAGAAATTGCCCTCACAAATATAGAAAAAAACCAATCTGCGCCTTGCACAGAGGTATTAGACATTGTATTAAAGGTAAGTGAATTCAAAAAACCATTAATTTGCTTGATATATTTAACTGATTTTAAGAAATTGTCATTAGTGCAGAAATACTGTATAAGTAGTGATAGGTCTTGATAGTTCTTATATATATATATATATATATATATATATATATACAGCTTAGTAATCATATTAAAATATTAGCACCAAGGCAAAATCATTGAGGGCACAGACGTTTTTTAGATAATTTGCAATAAGCTCACACAACAAAGCGAGGAGCAAACTTCATAATTTTATTGAGTAAATATCAGTCTCATATATAGGGTGTCTCAGAAGTCCCCTGAGATAGGGTACTTCTGTTATGATCAGATTTACAACAAAATGTAAAAGGAGAAACTGTGTCCAAATATTATGTTTTCTATCTAAAGTGAAGGAATTTCTCAAATCGACGAGCCGTTTGAGTTGTACACTCTTTATGCGCCCAATGTTAAACGAAAAGGCAACGTTGCTATTTAGCGGCAAATTTTGTAAGAGTATGGTGAATTGGGGAACGTTTGAAATGGGGACTGGCCATCAATACGTTAGCGTAAAAGACTATGTTATGGGTCCAGGTAAAAGGCAACGATGCATTTCCATTTAACATTGGGTGCATAAAGAGTGTACAGTGGGCCACAGAAATTCTTGATGTACGAAGTCCGTGAGTTAGGCAACCCAACTAACGCCTGCTCGAAGATTAATTACGCCTGGCAAGGTAACTAGAACACCAGTATGAAGTTGCAACCAACTGTTAAAAGCACAAATCGTAAAGAGTGTTTTTGTGCAGAAGTGGAGCGAAACGCTGGCTGACGAAATGACAAAACGGAGTCTTTGGATACATGTACTCACAGTACTTCTTGTTTGTATGATACACACGTAAAACTATGCACAGCCACTTGAAAAAATATACGGATATCAGAGGCGCTGATGAGAAGATAACAGTTGAGGGACTTAGTTAATCTTATAATTAACTCAAATGAGGTACTATATAACCAAGATACTTACTTCAAATAACTATACATATCCACGTATCAAATAATATACGGATAAATTATGAGGTGCATATGGTTGGTTATTTTTTTAACTAACTCAAAGCTTTGTGCTGAGTTTTAAAACTATTAACAATAGTCGTACCTGCAAATCAATTAAAAGTATGGATGGATCATTTGGGGGGAAGAACCCAACCCTCAATGAAAATTTTGGGGGTCTAAGAGGGCATGAGCTCCTAGGTTCTGGCGCTACTGATTCATACGTAACATTGCTTCCGAAAGACCATCTTGTCCGATTTCATTATTCGTTAAATAATTTTTGAAGCTGTTAAACTTTGGTGTGCAGTAATTCATTTGTAAATATTAAAAATGCAAAATTCGATAACACTCAAACGAGTTCGAGAACCTATCCGTATTAAAGTAGGCCTTTTTCTCGTTAACTTGCAAATATAACTGAAGATTCAGGATTTGTATAATATTTGTGAAATTTTACACATTGAGACACAAAGAGAAAAGGGGAGAATATAGTGTCAATAAACAACTTAAAAATGAACGAAATTAACGGATAATATCAAATACAGAACCATTGGCATAATTAACTCTGTAGCTCGTTTTCTCCATTCATTTCCCTTCCTTTATTTTCAGGACTACATCATCACTGAATTTCTCTACTGGAGATCATCTTTCATTTAGCAGCATCCAACTTGAACTCAGCCTTGTAAATAAAACATTTTCAAAAAATGTAAACGGCGACGGGAGGAATCGAACCCGGGCCGCCAGATTAGGAAACTACAACTCTAACCACTCATATTTTTTTTTATCATTATTATTTTTTAAAAGTTCGTCCCAACCGGGATACTGCTCGCCATTGGCAATTCGCGCAATTTCTGCGTAATCCAAACACGACAGGGACACAAACACAGAAAGATCCAGGACCGTTAAAATTCCGACCTTGCTCTTCAGGGGAATTCGAACCCCCAGTGGATTGCGCCTCATGATCTGAAGCCGAAACGCCCGAGACCACTCGGCTATTGCCACCGGCAACCCATATAAAGCGCCACTTCTTTCGGCTTGTCTAAATAAAGAGCCTTTTATGTTCTCTCAGAACAGTAGCTTGTTAATAGTCAGATTGATTGACAAAACACAGGAATATGTAATTTTTTCGGAGAGCATTATGTCACTATATTCACTAAATTATCAACATTACAATTTAAAAAAAATACAAAACTCCTTTATTTTGGTTCAAATACGGCGCATGTATTATACAAGTAAACAAAATAAAGACATATCAATTACTGCGTAGCAATCGTGGTCAAGGCGCTCGACCAGTCATTTGACGGTAGTCGAATCAAATCCATGAACGACCAGTACATTTTTTTTATTTTAGAATTTTTGGTGGCGATTGAACGGCGATGACCCAGGTTTTATTTGTTCTGATATTTGAATACACGGATGTTTCAATACTTGAACTATCAAATCTTCAGGAATAATAATAATAATAATAAACTAATAATAATTATAATGTCATAGAAGATTAAAAGTTAGGAGCTTATTATCGCTTGGGGGATAACATTACAACAAGAAATGTAACATTTGGCAAGAATATTTCGGTTTTGTTTAGTGTTGCTCATAAGAAGAGGAATTTCTCATCTCGTTTCTGATACAAAACAAACAAAATTGAGACGAGAGTTAACTTTTTACATTTAAGACGGGACAAGGCTAACTCAAATTATCATCTCGCTTTGGAGATGGAAATCGAGACGAGACAAAAAGTATCGTAAACATTTCTCTTTTTATCTCTCTCCTAGAAATAGTGTCTGTTAATTCTTTAAGTAAAAATTGCCTTCTATTAGACTGAATCTTATACGCTTTTGTTACTTTGCATTTCGTAGCTCATTGTATTTATCATGGTCTTTGTAAGTATTTTTGTAGCAAAGCTTTTATAATTACTTCTGCATATCGTAAAAGTTAGTTTATTATGTACACCTTACTGTTCAGTGATATTGAGTTAATTTTATTAGTTATTTTCCTCAAAACATACAGTAGAAAAGTTTCTACGTGAAACTTCAGTGGAACGCTTTAGTTTAAAATTTTCCTAGTTGCAGAGGTGTGTTCTGGAGGTCCAGACACCTTCCCAAAATCCCAATTTATCTGTAAGTCTTGCCTAATTTTAGGGCAAGTTTAAAAATTTTAATACCATTACCATTATTATTATTATTATTATTATTATTATTATTATTATTATTATTATTATTATTATTATTAGTAGTAGTAGTAGTAGTAGTAGTAGTAGTAGTAGTAGTGAAAATTTAAAACATCAATATTACGTCCTATTGCAATGCAAATAAGCGTACTGAAGTTGATAGGAAAAGAAACAGAAAGGATAAGAGATAATGATAGAGAAAGGATAAGAGCGATTAGTATCCGAAAGGAAATGAGAGGGGAGAAAGGTGTCAGCTCCTGGACAATATTAATATCGAAACTTCGGATGCGTAAACAGAAATTAAGTAGGATTTGTCTTCATCACGATACAGAGTAAGACGCTTTCTTTGGCTAAAAGACTTTGGATTATATATGCGTTATATTGATATTTTAACAAAATATAATACTAATATTAAAAAGAATTGTTCCTATCTACAAATTTTGGTTGAACGGATATATGAAACGTGTTGGAAATGGCGAACGAAAATATTATTATTTCTAGCAGTAAGAGTAATAGTGGAAGACGTTCGGAATAATTACTCGGAAACAATATCGTTTCAGACACATTTATGACTCATACTAGGCCCTAAACATGACCCCTAGGGGTCGTATTCATGAATTGTTTGCTAAACACGTTACGTTTTCCACTACAGCACGAATCAAAGTTGTAGACAGACATGTGATATCAGTTTGCTAAGCGTTTCCTCTATGAAGAAAGCTGTCTCCACAATAACTTGTAAGACCGAAAGAAATTGATATTTTTCATTTTATTACACATCAGAAGTATGAATATTATAGTTCATAAGAACAACTTACCGCTGCGAGAATCGAACCCGGAACTCCTGACTAATGAAACGAATGCTCTCGCCACTACTCTACGACTGCTCTGTTAAGGAAGAGTCAAAAATCACTCCTTTACTGAGCAAATTGCACATGATTACGATAACGACGAAACAAACTGATTTCTGTCATGATAAAATACTATAGTCAAGAGACTTCAAATTTAAATTAGAAAGCAAAAAATATACATATAGTGCCTCAGACCACTTTGTTTTCTGATTCACCGAAAGTATCTCGGTATCTCGCTATTATTGCAATTACAAATATCAATATACAAAAATGCCTGAAGTCCTTTTTTCACTTACAAGGAAAAAGCAGACTTTGGTAAATTAACATCAAGACCATTTTTGCAAGATGATTGTGAACATTTAAAGTGTTCATATTACAAACTGGGAGAGTGCAATGGCCTAATATAGCAGAGAATACGCGTCTTAAAGTTTTCGACTCGCCGCATGTCGTACGTTGCGCAAATTTATTAAGTGATGGTGTGGCAGTCAGAAGTTTATGTGACTCACGTTCTAAGGGTTACGGGTTCGATTCCCACCGGTGGCAACTTTTTTGTTTTTTGATTCAACCAATAAAGAGCCACTTGTAGCTACAAGTAGAATGTTAATTCTCCATATGTTTATAATGAATTAAAACAATAGAAATATTCAAATCAATTGTAAAATCTTTCAATATTTCATGGTAACTGGTAACAAAATATAATCTATTTCGTAAATATATTGATATCACAAGTTATATTATGGTTACCACAGTCGTTGTGTAAAAAATGTTCTTATGCTTCGTGTTTACATCTGTTGACAGTGTGTGTATTACAAGCAGTGGCACAAATGGCAAGGGGGATGAGGGGAACATGTCCCCTCCAATTTTGGATCTGATGGACTGTGCCCCAATTAATCCGATTTGAAATGTGTTTTTTGGGGATAAATGTGATGAATTGTGCCCGATTGCCACAAAGGAAAGGGAGATGAAATTGATATCCCCAGAATAAGCCTCAAATCTACCCGCCTCCCAAATTTGAAGACAACTCTGCTCCCCTGATCCTCCACAGTATTGTTTTTCAACATCATAAATATTTTGAAAATCGCTTTAAAATATATCTGAACGGTCTTACCCTTCCTCCCACCCAATATTGGAGAGAGATTTTCGCCGCTTAATAGAAGTGGAATAAGGGGTAATCTCCTTTGATTATAGTAATATCAAGTAGTACCAAAGAGGATTTCCTTCTCATCCCCCTTGTAATTTTCACACTGTCACCAGATGTAGGCACGAAGCGTCAAGAATATTTTTTTACACAACGACTGTAATAACTATAATATAACTCGTGATATCAATATCTTTACGAAGTAGATTACATGGGGACAATTGGGAAACACGAATTGCCTTATTTTACATATACAATATCTACACACAATTTCAATCGCTTCCATCGACTCCTTCCCGAACTTCTACGATAATATTTACTTTTTGCGGAAGAGACCTTGGCCCCAACACTGTTTCTTCGCACAAGCTAAAAAGACATGTTTGCTTATTTTTTGCGTATTGTCCCTATATATGTTTCGTTGCAATCCTCCATTTCTTTAGGCACTTTTGACGTATACTTATTAGCACTTTAGATTATTCATAATCAAAGGGTTGGAAGTTTTTTTTTTTTTTTTTTTAAATTACGAAAATACGAAACACATATTGCCTCATTTTATGTATACAATATCTG
This sequence comes from Thermobia domestica, assembly GCF_964235325.1. Classification (NCBI taxonomy): domain Eukaryota; kingdom Metazoa; phylum Arthropoda; class Insecta; order Zygentoma; family Lepismatidae; genus Thermobia; species Thermobia domestica. The sequence goes on along the minus strand of NC_137454.1, from coordinate 166,849,015 downwards.
CGCACAATTACATACACTTCAGTCCACTACTTCTTACCTTTAGGGAGTCAGCTTTCACAAATTTGGGTATGGGTTTTTACAGTCTAAAACAGTTTTTCCGCAGAAAATAAAAAAAAAACAAACAAACAAATATTCGTTTCCTTTTTGCGTATTGTCCCTACACAAAGTATCGTTGCAACTCTTCATGACCTTTAGGCACTTCTGACACACTGTTATTAGCAATTTTGATATTTCATGATCAAAGGCTTTCTGAAATCCGTGCCCACCCAACTTTTTTCCAGGAAAATATGAAACACATATTCCCTTATTTCGGGTTAAATAGGTGTGCATAATTTCGTTCCCTTCGGTCCACGTTTTGATTTTCGGGCGTCAAATTTCAAAATTTTGGATGGGTGACTTTTGTCCACTAAAACAATTTTTTCCACAGAAAGTAAAGGAAACACTTATTCGCTTATTTTTTGCGTATTGTCCCTACACAAAGTTTTGTTGCAAGTCATCATGTCTTTTAGGCACTTCTGACATACGAACTCAATGAAGCCAAAAACAACCGAGCATCGTCTGAGCCGGCACGTCTGATTGGCTACTTTCGTTTCCGCCATGATTGTTGGCTCGAAACATTGCGATCTTAGTGGCGCGGAGTGGGCAGAGAAGGTGTGGCGAAGCTGTGACGTATGGCTTCACGATTTTGTTGTATGGGCAGATCCTGTATTTTATAACATCCTTTATTAGCACTTTTGATATTTCGTGATCTTTGTATGCCTGTTAGGTTAAGAGAGACCATGATTAAAGAAAGCGAATTATGATGGGCAAATTAGTGGAAGTAGAAAATGGGAGGAAATCGGAGTGTCCCGAGAAAACCCACGAGCATGATGTTGTCCACTTCAAGCTTACTTGTCTTGGGAAGGAACCAAGTATCCCACCTTCAGACCAGAGTTGGAGTTGGTCAGTGTGTTGAGTTTTCTGAGTGCATCAGTGGGTCGAGGGTCAACAGCATGTGACCCACTGTGACACACCACCCACCATGACCCACTGCGATCCACCGGCCCACTCTAGTTACTGCATTGTAGACAGTATCATCTGAACAGTATATTTTTATTTCACCCTCGACCCTAGCCATAGGAACTAAATGCACGTTTCTGATTGGTTGCAGTTTGCGATTGTCCAAACCTTCTTGTGTATGTATTATGTGTTAAAGAAAATTGTCACTTTGTTGGAATTAAGGATGAAAAAAATTGAAGAAGCAGCTGAGGTTAAATTAATATCATGGCCGTCAAGCTGGAACAAAACAAGCCCTGCGGGATTTCTGACGTGTTGTTACTACTACTACTATTACTACCTATATGGATTCATGTAGCAAAACTGCACGCGTAACGTAAGCAAATAACTTTTTTGATTATTATTTATGATATTTTAATGGAAATCGTGTTAGGGAAATTTAATAAAAAATGAAATATAAGAATTAAAAAAGTTTCTCTGAGGTCGGTTTGAACCCACGCCAAAAGTAGTTATAATTACTAACCATTTGTGCTAGCAGCCTCGGCCACGAAGACCGACAGCAGTAGGTACTGATATCAAGAGTTATATTATGGCTACGACCAGTGGTGTATTTACGATTTTATTTCTGGGAGGGGGGGGCTTTGCCAACTTTAGTCCTGGAAATGTGAAAATTCTCCAAAATATTTCATTTACTTTAATATAGTAAATAACATTTCGGGGGCATAAGACCGTAAGCACCCCCCTTAAATACGCCACTGGTTACTTCAGTCGTTGTGTAATAAATGTGCTTGACGCTTCGTGTCTACAACTATTGACAGTTTGTGAATTACAAAAGAGTTGACGCAGAAATCCCCTTTGCTAATACTGGATGTTGCTATAACCAAAGGTGATTTCCTCCTCATTCCCCTTGTAGTTCGCACACTGTCTAAAGATGTAGACACGAAACGTCAAGAAGAAATTTTTACAACGATTGCGGTAACAATAATATTTACGGAATAGATTGAATTTTATTCCTACCGTAGTTAACATGGAACATTGAAAGATTTTACAAGTGATTTTAAAATTTCTATTGTTTTATTCATTATAAAAATATAGTGAATTAATATTTTACTTATAGTTACAAATGGCTACTTTATTGGTTGAAGCAAAAAAAAAAAAAGAAGTTTGAATTGATCAGAAATCGAACCCGGAACCCTTTACTCATGAGTCAAAGATTTTCTTCACTTTGCTACTCCGACACTTGGTAAATTTGTGCGTCGTACAATATATGCAGCGAGTAGAAAACATTAAGACGGTTTTTCTCCGTTATTTTTGGCCATTGCGTTCTCCCAGTTTGCAATATTAATTCTTTAAGTGTGCATTACCAACTCGCAAAAAATAGCCCCGAAGTTCACTTGCCAAAGTCTGCCTTCTCCTTGTAGGTGAAAAAAGAACTTCAGGCATTTTTGGACATTGATATTTGTAATTGGAATAATAGCAATAGGACTTATACGACTACTTGGCTTTCAAGACACACAGCCTGTGAGTTTTTAGAGGAGCTAACTACAGAAAACAATACATTCTTGAATCACTATAATATATAAATTATTATATAAAAATGGATGTAACTATGTGTGCCTGATCATCACGGCCAAATTGCAAAGTCAAATGAAATGACTTTTGGTATATAGTTAGGCCTTAATCCAAACTGGGATTATATCACATTCATTATAATAATATCATAAGGGGGTAGTTGGGATCCGAATTTTTGCGAAAAAAATGAGTATCTCACAAGCCGTTAAACTTACGGAGCTGAAATTCAGCATATTAACTCTCTTTAAAGATGAACACAACGTCTCATAGCATTCTTTAAAATTCTTCTCTATGAGCGGGGAGAGGGTGGTACTTTTTACATATGCAAAATTGGTAGTGGGTTGGTTTGTAAAAATAATTGAAAATGATCGATATTAGTTGAGAAACAAATTTACAAACAAATTAAGAAACAGAAACCATGCGCTTTCTACTATAATAATTGCTGAAGATTATATTTATTATATGGAGCGCTTAGTGCACAGGGCAATCAAGTTGTGAGAAAAATAGACAAAATTTGTAATGTACGCTTAATTACACGGAAATTTAAAGTTTGGACTGTCCGTTGGTCTACTTACCTAGATTTGGGACTTTCAAATTCCATGCGTTTTTTCATTGAAAAGTATCGATAATTCAACAAGGAAATAATTATACCATGATAATTTAATTGAAATTCATCGAAATTTGGCCCATGACAAACACCTTACCATTTTATATCGTAAAGGTCAGAACCACCGTTATTGTAACAGACCGGTGCTTGAGCGAGTAACCGTAAAACTTCAAACTCCGATTAGTTAGAATTGAACACCTTGGTTTTATTATTACAAATATAAATTCTTTCGTCAGTAGAGAAGAGGCTGGGTATCATGTGTCAGAGTTGATAACGATGTGTTTTGGTAGGTGATGGGTCGGAGCAGGTCGGTGGGTCAGAGTGGGTCATTGTGGTGGTGGGCCACATTGGGTCATGGTAGGTGGTGAGTCCGAGTGGGTCATGGTGGGTGGGGGTAAGAGTGGGTTACGGTTAGCGGAGAGTCATGGTGGGTGGTGGGTCAAGTTTTCACTGACCCACGCCATCACAGCCTCAGATAGTTCAGTGCTCGCGGTCTCGTGTTCAATTCCCGGTGAGATCCTTTGAAATCGTATATGTCCTAGGTGTATCTGTGCTCGTGTCCCTGTCCTTCAAAGTTACTACAAACAGCTTAAAACGAGTATTACTAAGTATAATAAAGACAACTTACGGAGATACTTTCGGTGAATCAGAAAAGAAAGTAGTCTGAGGCACTATATATATATTTTTGTGTTTTAATTTAAATTTGAAGTCTCTCGACTATACTATTTTAATATGACATAAATAAGTGCGTTTCGTCGTTGTCGTAAACGTGTGCAACTTGCTCCATAAACGAGTGATTCTTGACTTTCTGAAGAGAGCAGTCCTACCGTAATGGCGTAAGCTTTCGTTTCATAATTCAGGGGTCCCGGGTTCGATTCTCGCTGCCGTAGGTTGTTTTTGTGAACTATAATATTCATTCTTCTGATGTGTAATAAAATGAAAAATACTCAATTTCTTTCGGTCTTACCGAGTGTGAAGACGGCTTTCTTCATAGGGGAAATATTAGTAAAAGGACGTCACATATCTGTCTATAACCTTGATTCGTACGGTGGTGGAAAACATAACGTGTTTAGCAAACAATTCATGAATACGACCCCTAAGGGTCATGTTTAGGGTCTAGTATGAGTCATAAATGTGTCTGAAATGATATTGTTTTCGAGCAATTATTCCAAACGTCTTCCACTATTATTCCTACTGTTAGAAATAACATTTTCGTTCGCCATTTCCATCACGTTCCATATATTCGTTCAACCAAAATTTGTAAATAGGAACTGTTCTTTTTAATATTGGTATTATATTTTGTTAACATATCAATATAACGCATACATAATCCAATGAAGACAAATCCTACTTAATTTCTGTTTAGGCATTCGGAGTTTCGATATTAATATTGTTCAGGAGCTGACACCGCCTTTCCCAACTCTCGTTTCCTTTCGGACACTAATCTCTCTTACCATTTCTCTATCACTATTTCTTATCCTTTCTATTTCTTTTCCTATCAACTTCAGTACGTTTATTCACATTGCAATAGGACGTAATATTGATGTTTTAAATTTTCACTAATAATAATAATAATAATAATAATAATAATAATAATAATAATAATAATAATAATAATAATAATAATAATAATAATAATAATAATAATGGTATTACAATTTTTAAAGTTGCTCTAAAATTAAGCAAATCTTATAGATAAATCGGGATTTCGGGAGGGTGTCTGGACCTCCAGGACACACCTCTCAAACTCCCAAAATTTTAAACAAAAGCGTCATGTAGAATGTATTCTGCTCTACGTTTTGAAGAGGATAACTTTAATAAAAATAATTGAATATCACTGAACAGTAAGGCACACAGTAAACTAACTTTTATGATATGCACAAATAATTATAAAAGCTTTGCTACAAAATACCTACACTGACCATAATAAATTTAATGAGCTCCGAAATACAAAGTAACAAAATAGCGTATAAGATTCAGTCTACAAAGCAATTTTTACTTAAAGAATGGACATACACTATTTCTAGAATCGAGATAAAAAGAGAAACGTTTACGATACTTTTCGTTTCGTCTCAATTTCCAACTCCAAATTATTATTATTATTATTATTATTATTATTATTATTATTATTATTATTATTATTATTATTATTATTATTATTATTATTATTATTATTATTATTCTTGAAGATTTGATAGTTCAAGTATTGAAACATCCGAGTATTCAAATATGAGAAGAAAATAAAACGTGTGTCATCGCCGATCAATCACCACCAAAAATTCTAAAGTAAAAAAGGGTACTGGTCGTTCGTGGATCTGTTTAGATTCCACTACCTTTAGATGATTGGTCGAGCGCCTTGACCACTTAACCACGATTACTACGCAGCAATTGATTTGCCTTTATTTTGTTTACGTTTATAATACACGCACCGTATTTGATTCAAAATAAAGGAATTTTTATTTTGTTTTTAAAAAATCTGTAATGTTGATAATTTAGTGAATATAGTGATATAATGCCCTCCGAAAAAATTACATATTCCTGTGTTTTGCCAATCAATCTGACTATTAACAAGCTACTATTCTGAGCGAACAGAAAAGGCGCTTTATTTAGACGAGCCGAAAGAAGTAACGCTTTAGATGAGTGATTAGAGTTGTAGTCTTCTAATCGGGCCGCCCGGGTTCGATTCCCACCTTCGATGTTTACATTTTTTAAAATGTTTTATTTACAAGGCTGAGCTCAAGTTGGATGCTGCTAAATAAAAGATGATCTCCAGTGGAGAAATTCAGTGATGATATAATCCTGAAAATAAAGGAAGGGAAATGAATGGATAAAACGAGCTACAGAGTTAATTCTGTTAATGCTTCTGTATTTGATATTATCCGTTAATGTCGTTCATTTTTAAGTTGTTTATTGACACTATATTCTCCCCTTTTCTCTTTGTGTCTCAATGTGTAAAATTTCACAAATATTATACAAATCATGAATCTTCAGTTATATTTGCAAGCTAACGAGAAAAAGGCCTACTTTAATACGGATAAGTTCTTAAACTCGTTTGAGTGTCACCGAATTTTGCATTTCTAATATTTACAAATAAATTACTGCATATCAAAATTTAACAGCTTCAAAAGTCATTTAACGAATAATGAAATCGGACAAGATGATCTTTCGAAAGTAATATTACGTATGAATCAGTAGCGCCGGAACCTAGGAGCTCACGCCCTCTTAGACCCCCAAAATTTTCATTGAGGGTTGGGTTCTTCCCCCCAAATGATCCATCCATACTTTTAATTAATTTGCAGGTACGACTATTGTTAATAGTTTTAAAACTCAGCGCAAAGCTTTGAGTCAGTTAAAAAAATAACCAACCATATGCACCTCATAATCTATCCGTATATTATTTGATACGTGGATATGTATAGTTATTTGAAGTAAGTTATCTTGGTTATATAGTACCTCATTTGAGTTAATTATAAGATTAAATCTCCTGAGTGTTATCTGGTCATCGGCGCCTCTGGTGTCCGTATATTTTTTTCTGGTATTGTGCTGTTTACTGTGAGTACAAGTATCCAAAAGCTCCCTTCTGTCATTTCGTCAGCCAGTGTTTCTCCTCACTCCTGCACAAAAACACACCTTACAATTTGTTCTTTTAACAGGTGTCGCAACTTCATACTGCTGTTCTAGTTACTCTACCAGACGTAATTAATCTTCGAGCAGACTTTAGTTGGGTTGCCTAACTCACGGACTTTGTACATCAGGAATTTCTGTGACCCACTCTACAACCTAAACGGCTCTTCCGATTAAAAAATTCTTTTACTTTAGATTGAAAATACCATATTTGGGGCAGGATTAAATATCATGTTCCTCCTCTTATATTTTGGTTTAACTCTGATAATAAAAAAAGCTACACTTCCAAAGGACTTTTAATACACACTGTATATACTAGCTGTAAACACCCGTCCTTGCCCAGTCTTAATTTAGAGCCTGTACAAATGAGAAGAAGAATGTTTCTACAACTATTCCATTACTCTGGTATTTAGCCTCGGCTGTTATATAAGCCCGCAACAAAAAATATAATGCTAGTTGCGTGTATACCAGTAGTTCTTAGAAAACAAACAAAAATGTGAATGTATATTTTCACCTCTCTGAAAAATCCCCCCGAGGGGGAAATCGAATAAAAGAGCTTCCTAGGCGATTAGACTTGATAAAAATCTACTCGCGCACCAAATTTGATAGCTCTACATCAATCCATTTTATGCGAAAAGCTGATGATGTACACTCGTCGACAGCGTCATAAACTGTCGTATCTCAGTTTTCTAAACTTTTCAGGAGAGCGATTTTTAGGTTTTCACACAACTTTGAACAGCCATATCTCAAAATCTATTTTATCGAAAGGAGTGAAAATGTACCAAGTTATAACTTAAATCATAAGAAATCAGTGTAGAAAGTTTTATGGAATTTGCCTGTAAAACCTTGTGGAAAATTTGGCGGGAAAAAGATACGACAGTTTGTGACGATGGTAATCCTCTCTTGTATGAAAGATATGACGCATATTTTTTATACTGAGAACTATTAATATATTAATACATGAACAATCGGAATATATTGCACTTGTATTGAAAAACTTCGTGTTTATTACACAAAATAATTTAACAAACGCTTCCTGAGATTCTGAGGGTAAAACAAAATTCCTGAGAACACACAAGAAACACAACATTAAGAGCGTACTAACCATAACATAAAATAATACTATCAAGTTGTCATTGCCAGAATATAAAATCTTGCAAAGTAACTTGAAAATTGCATGCTTTGATATTGCACTTGACAAGGATGGCTAATGTGATAAGTTTCTGTGAAATTGAACATGTTCAGGGTTTCGAATGATTGGAGTTGGGCCCTGACACAATCTTAACGAGTCCTCGTACTTCTCTGGAGATAATTTTTGACAAGTCTGCAAAGTAGGACCTTCTATCTCGTAGATTCAATCTGCGTTCTTTTCAGGGAAATAGTTCTGTAAGTGTCCTCAAAATGATTTGTCTTAAACTGAATGCAGTTTGGATAGTCTTATTTCACTTTCACTTCGCGCATTTCCGTTCAATTGATTGGATCTCCATTTTCGTCACGTCTAACTGATAGAATACAAAGACATTGGGAAAGAGATCTAGTCTCATAAATTTATATCGCTTCTGTCAACGCAATGAACGGTATATGGGTTCTTTTTCCTTGCCAGTTTAACAATCGGTTCAAGTTGCGAGGGTACAAAACTACTGCCACAGTGCTTAATAGATGTGCTTATAGCACTGTGGACTGAATTCCCTCATTTTGTCCATGCCAAGATTCAAAGAATCGGAGAGAAATTTTTCAGATGTTCTTACGTGCTTGCACCGCATATTCCATCATAGCAACCAACCTGAACTCCTACTAGATCCATTCTGTATTTCTCTAACTCATTCGTTACGGATTTTAATGCGTCTGCACTATAAAGACTTCTAATATTCCATGTTCCAAATCTCATGTCCATTTTCTTTTGCTGAGGTCGTGCAAAGTTATCAGTCCTGGTCCGAGGCTTCTGTGAATGTTTCTGAACAAGTTTTTTTTTAAAGGATGAGGTTGTTAGTCTCACCCAAACCTCCAAGCTGGAGGGCCACTCCTTGTCTGTCCGCGACTGCTCATTCAGTATATTCGCAGCTAACCTCTATATCTACAGGCCTTCTCCTTGATCCGCAACCTGAGGACGTCTCATGTCGTGTAAATATATCTGTATACAGCCCCACATTGATCAAGTATAACATTCTAGCAGTACTTGGGTTCAAATCCCGTCGTAGCAATTATTAATTTTCCTGAATGGGAACATAATGTTTATGTAATTGGTATTGCAATTATGTTATTCCTTTATTATTATTATTATTATTATTATTATTATTTATTATTATTATTATTATTTATTATTATTATTATTATCATTATTATTATTATTACCACAGAAGGAAAACAAAAGTAACATAGTCGAAGGTATTCATAGGAACAGAAAAGATATAGAGTATGTCAGATGTTTCTTAGGTTTATACATGAACGCAATAATATTATTACGTTTACGGATTTACAGATAGAATTATCATTTTATGACAAGAAAGGGAATATAAATATTTGTTAGCTGATTATAGTCATGCATTTTGTTTCGCCCTTCTTCTAAGTAGAAAGGAAAGGTGACATCTAAAATAGGATCATTCTCGTGACTAGCGATTCCTATTATAAGTTCGATCACTATTAGCAATTTGTTCACAGCTACGAACAATTCTTTGGAACTCAGTTTTGGCCCATACTACAGCAGTAAGGACGTGTTTAGCCCTTATGTGTTCATCAAATTCTTGTCCAAACACCTTACTTGCCAGACAGTTACGAAGGTTGATACAGATGACGTAATTTTGTGTTATTGGCGTTTCACCTGTAAAGGAAGTTGTCTCAACTCTTAGACCTAGAGAAATTGAATATTATTCATGTTACTATACATCAGAAATATCAGTTTTGTAGATTGTAAAAGTTTACTGAATTGCCACACCCGGAATCGATCTCGCGTCCCCAACATTACGAAACTAACGCTAAAGCCACTACTCTAAGACAACACTGTTCTGGGAGATGAAAAAAATGGAGCTGTTGTGAATTCAGTAATTACACACTTTTCGATTCCAGTGTAATAATGCTGAAACTTTCTGATTTCAATCGTGATAAAATAGTAAAATATTATGCAGAAAGAATAGTCCGGAGAAGTCAACTTTAAATTGACAACTCATACGTATGGAGGCGCTGCCATATGCTCTCGCCTCCTGCTCTGATTTTTCACGGCACGGCATTGGACAGATACTTATATTGATTGGAATCTGGTGTTTCAGGGCACTGCATTATTTCTTAAGTTAATTCATTTAACTCTCTGCTCACTGCTTTGTAGACAGCATCTTCTGACGTGACAAAACGCCAATGAACCACAAAACTACTCCCCCAAAATATGTTAAATCGCCTATATGTGTGATTTGATTACATTAAGGTGAGTTTAAAAAACACTAAAAAAGTACAAGAAAATTAGCCCGGAGGAGGTTCGAACCACCAACCTTATGATTCGTGGACGGATGTTTTCCGACTTCGCCACGGAGACGACGAAAGAGACCTCGCTTGTAAAGGGATAAATCGTTGAGCTCGTTTTAATCTGGTCAATCAGAGTGCTCTTTTAACCATATATATGAGACGATAACTTTTTCGGATAAGATAAAATGCGTTCGCCATGTAAGTTTATAACAAAATGACGCGTGTCTATTTACTTTATTTCATAGTTCTCCCATACTCACTTTCTAATTATCGACAACAATTGCCATCTAAATTCATACAATTATCGCACTCAAGATTTTTCACTTCATGATGTTGAGACAGTGCTTATTCTTGAACCCCGGAGCTCACTTTAGGAACAATTCGTCAGGAAAAAATAATATATAATAATAACCGCATGCACATGACTGGCGATAGTTCGTGTTGGTCCCTTCGCGATTCTCCGCGACTAATCGAAGGAGCTCGGACCAAAACGAAGTCCTCGCTGCGACGCGGTGGTAACTTCAACACTTCGACGCGAGATATCTGTTTCGACTCGACGAAACCCTGCCGGCAGCGGGACAACGTCTCGTCTCTATATTGACGATCGACGTTTACCCGCAAGTGGGCCATTAGGTTTTGGCGACGTTTACGCATGGGGTAGGTCCATTTTTATATAGCCTCGCTGCTGAAAGGGACGTTAAACTCAAAATCAACTCAACAAAAATATAGTGCTTCGCATCATATATCCATATATGCTTACCATGCGCTTTATAATAATTGCTAAAACTTGTTTGTTATATGGAGCGCTTAGAGCACAGGGCAATAAACCCATAAAGTTGTGAGAAAAATAGACATAAAATTTGTAATGTAAGCTTCTGTGTTTTGGTCTACGTACCTTGATTTGGGAGTTTCAAATTTAATCCGCTTTTAAACTGAGAAGTATCGATAATTCAACAAGGAAATAATTAGACCATGATAATTTAATTGAAATTCATCGTAAGTTTGCCCATGAAAAACACTTTACCATTTTACATCGTAAAGATCAGATCCATCATTATTGTAACAGAGCGGTGCTTGAGGGATTGACCGTAGAAATTCAAACTCCGATTAGTTAGAATTTGACAACCTGGTTTTATTACAAGTATAAACTCTTTAATGGGTAGAAAAAAGGACGTGGATCATGTGTCAGAGTTGATGATGTGTTTTGGTGGGTCAGTGGTTCATGGTGGGTGGTGGATTGGAGTGGGTCATGGTGTATAGTGGGCCAGAGTGGGTCAAGTTGGGTGGTTGATCATGGGTCAGAGTGGGTCGCGGTGGGTCGTTTTCATTGACCCACGCCATCTATGATCAAATCTGTAAAACCAAACCAAACAAAGAGCAATACTACTATACAAAACGCTCAACATCTTTTCTATTCATGACAAACTATTACATAATCCGAATAACTCTTATATTTCCACAAACCATCATTTCTCATATTTTACCGAAATACGTCATGACTTTTATGGCCACCTGATATTTGAAATGTTGTTAATGCGCAAAGTTCAGTGATCTAATCACTTCTTCACTTATTCTCTTATGATCATCACAACCTTTAGGGTACTTCCCGTAGATATAGAAAGGTGAAATGTAGTATCCAGGCTTGATGTAGCGTGCAAGTAAATCAATGAAAAGCAACAGGGTAATATTACCCACCTCCAAATCTCCTGAAGTGGAATGTGTTGATTATTCAACAAAAAGACTTGAAATCCAATCAGAAAATTCATAAGATATAAAATATGTAGGCAAGTCCCGACTTTGCAATAATAATAATAATAATAATAATAATAATAATAATAATAATAATAATAATAATAATAATAATAATAATAATAATAATAATAATAATAATAATAATAATAATAAAGAAATAACAATTTCAAAATCAATTACGTAAACAATACCTTCTAATTAAGAAAAAATGATTGCCACGACGACGAGCCGTAACTTTTGGATGCAGGGGGCACTTCCCCCCACCCCAGGGAAGCTCCCCGCCGTTCAAGGGGTTCCCATTTTAAGACAAAATTGTCTTACTCCATATACGATACGAAAATGAAATTATAATTCAAGCATCAAACAGGTTCACTACATTACATAAACAGAACAGCACACTAAAGGTAAATACAACAATAATGAGTCGTGGGCCCATTTCCGTTAAAAATGTCTACTATTAGGCGCACTATAAATAATATATATTAGTATATTATTGTCAGATTTGTCAATATAGTCCCCTTATTTAATTTGTCGTGTATGGAACGGGACGAGAGGCGTAACTAACGAATTTCAGATATCCTCTGATCTTATTGGCTGATACAGATAGGACATCAAGAGTCATGACCTACATATATTTGAAATGAAGGCAAACTTCTATCGGCCCTCGTGGCCGAGTGTTCTAAGACAACGTTCTAGTAATGAAAATACTTTTTGGCGTGAGTTCAAACCTTGCCCAAGAATTTTTTAAATTGTCATAACACATTTTTTATTAAAATAAGCTTGCAGATTTACTACACGGATATATAGTAAAAGTAATAATAATAATAAGTAGATAGTGGTAGTAGTGGTAGTAGTAGTAGCATCATTGATAATAATTATATTTTTTATGTAGGATACTTGAAGAAAGTACTTGAAACTACACACAGCATTTGGCTAGATTTTTTTCGTTTTGACTCGAAGCGAATCGAAACTCGAGTCAAATTCGAGTCAAGTTGGAGGAAATTTTTCGAGTCGAGCTCAGTTCTCGAGTCGAGCTCAAAGATGTCTTTTTTGAGTCCAGTCGAGTTTGAGTGAAAACTCGCTCGTGCCCATCCCTACAATTCTTCTTTATCTTCTAGTTTCCAAAGAAGAAAAGACGATAGAAATTATTTTCACATTCTTTGAATTATATCAACACGTCTAGAAATAGTGTGTGCTATGATTATCTAACATAACTACTAGTTTATTTTTTCACTTTGTCTGAGGAATTGATGGCAAAGTGTGAAAGCAGTGAACTGCCATTACAGTCATCCGGGTCGAATCCCGGTGTGGCATTTATTATTTTTTCTTGATTAGAAGGTGTTTACGTAATTGATATTGTAATTCTGTTATTCATTTATTATTATTATTATTATTATTATTATTGCAAAGTCGAGACTTGGCTACATATTTTATATTTTATGAATTTTCTGATTGGATTTCACGTCTTTTTGTTGAATAAAAAACACACTCCATTGAAGGGGACTTGGCGGAGGGAAATGTCATTCTGTTGCTTTTTATTTGTTTACTTGTATGCTACACCAACCCTGGATACTACATTTCACCTTTCAATATCTACGGGAAGTATCCTAAAGACTGATGATCATAAGAGAGTAAGTGAATAAAGACTGAGATCAATGAACATTTAACGTATCAGGTTGTCAGAAAAGTCATGGCGTATTTCGGTAAAATATGAAAAATGATTTATATATATATATACTGGAGTTATTCGGATCATGTAATAGTAATGTCATGAATAGCTATCATGTTGAGCGTTTTGTGTAGTAGTGTTCCTCTTTGTCTGGTATGGTTTTACAGATTTGACAACACGTAGAAGTTGGAAGACCGAAAATTGCATATTCTCCATATTTTATTGTTTTACTTCAGGCAAGGGAAGAATGTGCGAATAGTGTTTGACGACCTCCTCGGCAGAGTAATGCTCCCGCAAGTACGTTTTTCGCGCTAGTCTGGCCAGCTGTTTTACGCGTCATCCTAGCCAGTTGTTTTAAGTTGGTCACAAAATTTATTTCATGAAGTACATCGGGAACAAAACGAGCTCTATATCATGGAGTATAAGGGGAACAAAACGAGCCCTGCGGGGCTTCTAACCCGTTCCTACTACTACTACTACTTATCTGCACAAAAGTAAGTAAATAACTTTTTTGAGTATTATTTTAATATTATTTCAATGTAAAAAGTGTTATAAAAATGTAAAAAAAACTTTCCTCTGGCCGGGTTTGAATTCATGCCATAAGAGATTTTCGCCAGCCCAATCCGCCACGAAGACCGATAACAACAATCGTTTGATGTCTGCTATTTGAATGCAACGTGGCACGAAATGGATAACGCCAATCAATCAGAACTGTGTTTCTTGTTCCTACTTCCGGGAGCATTATTCTCCTGAATAGTCCTAATGTTTGTGATTTTTACTCTCCTCAGCAGTGTTTCTGTGTTTTTGTGCCTCTTCTTAAAGAGCTAGCAGAAAAACTGTAAAAGTGAGTAAAACGCGTATAAATAGGAAACAAGGTACTGAGGAAGGTTCGTTAAATGAATTAACATAAAAAGAATAATCCAATGCCCTGAAACACCAGATTCCAATCAATATAAGTATCTGTCCAATGCCGTGCCGTGAAAAGTCAGGGCCCGAGGCGAGAGCATATGGCAGCGCCTCCGTACGTATGAGTTGTCAATTTAAAGTTGACTTCTCTGGACTATTCTTTCTGCATAATATTTTACTATTTTATCACGACTGAAATCAGAAAGTTTCAGCATTATTACACTGGAATCGTAAAAATGTGTAATTATTGAATTCATTACAGTTCCATCTTTCCCTACCCCAGAACAGTGTTGTCTTAGAGTAGTGGCTTAAGCGTTAGTTTCGTAATGTTGGGGACGCGAGATCGTTTCCGGGTGTGGCAATTCAGAAAATTTTTACGATCTACAAAACTGATACTTCTTATGTATACTAACATGAAAAATATTCAATTTCTCTAGATCTAACTCCAAGAGTTGAGACGACCGACTTCACAGGTGAAATGCCAACAACACAAAATTACATCATCCGTATCAACTTCATTCGTAACTGTTTGGCAAGTAACGTGTTTGGACAAGAATTTGATGCACACATAATGGCTAAACACGTCCTTACTGCTGTAGTATAGGCCAAAACTGAGTTCCAAGGAATTGTTCGTAGCTGTGCACAAATTGCTAATAGTGATCGAACTTACAATAGGGATCGCTTGTGAGGAGAATAATCCTATTTCAGATGTCACCTCACCTTTCTACCTAGAAGAAGTGCGAGACAAAATGCATTACTCTTATCAGCTAACAAATCTTTATATTCCATTTCTTGTTGTAGTAAAATGATAATTCTATCTGTAAATCCATGAACGTAATCTGACATACTCTATATCTTTTCTGTTCCTATAAATACCTTCGACTATGTTACTTTTCTTTCCTTCTGTGGTAATAATAATAATAATAATAATAATAATAATAATAATAATAATAATAATAATAATAATAATAATAATAATAATAATAAAGGAATGACATAATTACAACACCAGTTACATAAACATTATCTTCCCATTCAGAAAAAATAATAATTACCACGACGGGATTTGAACCCAGGTAGCTGCAATGAGAGTTTCCCGCTTTAACAATTTCTTTTAAACAAATCGCCCCAACCGAAGTACTGTTCGCCACTTTCACCTCATTCCAAACACTACAGGAACATGAACACCGAAACACTGAGGACAGTTAAAATTCCGACCTTGCTCTTCAGAGGAATTCAAACCCCTAGTGGACTGCGCCTCATGATTAGCAGCCTCATGCTCATGTGGCCTCAATTTGCCACAAATTCCTCATATGAACATAAGAAAATAAACTAGTAGTTATGGAACATAAACATAGAACTGTCTATTTCTACAGGTGTTGATGCAATTTAAAGAATGTGAAAATAATTTCTGTCGTCTATTCTTCTTTGGAAATTAGAAGTTATGTAAAAGGCGAGATGTAATGTAAATCGGGACAATTCCTGCAACTGATGACCAGCGCCGTAACTTGGATTTTTCTGAGGGGGGGGGGCAAGCATTAATAAGCTTATTTGAGCCCCCTAGAAAAAGTTGTTCTTCTGATTCTTGGGTCCCCTCTTTCCAACTTTCTCTTAATCTTTATGAGAATCCCGGAGCCTGTGGGGCCTCTCGCACGGCAAGGTCTTCGGTTCCGTTAGTTACTCCCTGGGCCCATTTCATACATGACAAAATTATTAAGGGGACAATATTGATAAATCTCAAAGCCATACGAATAAATATTATTTCTAGAGCCCCTAATAGTAGACATTTTTTACTGAAATGAGTCCAAGACTCATTTTTGTTCTATTTATCTTTTGAGTGTGGTTTCGTTTATGTAATGAGCGACCCTGTTTGATGCTTCATTTCTAATTTCATGGTCCTATCGTATATGGAATAAGAAAATTTTGTCTAAAAATGGGCCATCCCGAACGGCGGGAAGCTTTTCTGGGGAGGGGCGGTTGCCGCCTGCCCCCACAAGTTATGTCTCTGTCAATGGCGTAGCCTCAACTTGAAGAACATTTCGTGATATTTTCCTCATTGAGGAACGTCTATATAACTTGTTTTTGAGTTAAACAAGGAAATCTCGAGTAAGTCATTAAGACACTCACACAAGTTGCTTATATTCTCTTATTTATATTTTTAGTTATATTTTGTTTATATATTTTTTGTTATATTTGAGTATTTTGTTTATATTTTTCCATGAAACGATTTTAACTAGGTATTAGTTTGGATGGAAGTTTAAATGGCGCGGTGGGTGAGTGGTTAGCTTTTTGAACTTCTATTTGGTGGACCCGGGTTCGACTCCCGGCCAGCCTGAAGCTTTTTCAAGTTTTCTTGTTTCAATTTCAATTTCAATGCATACTTAGTGTGATAAGCAAGATCTTCTCTCCTCCAGAAAGAAGATGATGTTCCTTGATGCTCAGGTATACACTGGATAAAATGGGCTTCAATCCTGCTTTACACTGGATAAAGCGGCAAACTATGTTTAGCCCCTCCCTTGATCATTTCCTGGATCCGCCACTATATATATGAGAACATTCAGCTTTCTTTCAATGCACTGTATTTCCTATACTTCTTTAACCGAAGTACTCAATAAATCTCCTGTAGTTTTTAGTTTCTTTATAGAATGAGTCAAAAAACCAAAATTGGCAGATATGAAAGCCAAGTCACTGTCAGTTACTAAATTTTGAACAATTTCAATGGATGAAGTCATATCTGGGTTTAGTTTAGTTACTACAGATACAAATGCTTCAAAATTCTCTACATAACATAGTACTGCATTATGCCAGGTACCCCACCGCGTGATTGCGGGCGTTGGAGAAAGTAAAAGATCGGGGTTTGTTTCTTTGAAAAGCTCAATTCTAGTTGGCAATTTTACGAAATGTTTTTCCCCATTTGACACTAACTTGTTTACTTTAGTACAAAGCACTCCTTCAGAAGTTCTTTGTTTGGCACAAGTTTACCCAGTGTTACAATAAAACGTTAATGTTATATTATAGAAGGCAAAAAATACTATTTTTATTCTAACATTAGCGCTTGCACTACAGCTGATAGAAAACGAGGGAAGGAAAAAGAAAGAAAAACAAAAGAAGAACAAAACTCGGTACAAATGTTGCCATAACAAACCCAACATCCTCCCACCTTGAGTTACGTTGAGGGGACTAGTAACTCAACCACAACAAACATTATTTATTTTTAAGTATATACAAAAGATCTAATCTGGTAGGAGGTTTCACTTTTCTACCAGTTCGAGTTGTAACAATTTGAAGTTTTGTTTCACACTCAGTCTCTGTGTTTTTATCACTCACTCCGTCCATTTGTTCATCACTAGGATACACTGCTGCTTCTTTCAACACCTGTGGTGTCTCATTTGAATGAACTTCCAGGGGAAAAACTCGTTGCACTGGTCTCATCATCAATCCGGTACATGTCTTCAACCGCACAAGTCGTACTTCACCGTCACGTCCAGGTAATATTTCCACAACTCTTGCTAAAGGCCATTCTAAACGTTTCAAGTTCTCGTTTTCTACAAGTACAACATCCCCTATTTTTATTTCACTATGGTCTCTTCTTGATTTCCAATGCTGCACCAACTGTCCCAAATATTCACTGCGAAATCTACTGCGTAACTGTTCCCTGAGTTTATGACAATATCTCAACCGTTTTTGTAGGTTAACGGATTCCAAGTTGTCGAGATCCGGTACTCCTACTTCTCTAACTTGCTGCAGAAACATAGCTGGAGTTAAAGCTAATAAATCCGAACTATCATCAGAAACATAAGTTAACCCTCGACCATTCACGACAGCTTCACAGTCACACAACACTGTAATGAATTCTTCATAATTTAGCGAAGCCTTTCCAAGTATTCTCCTTAACAGTCCTTTCATTAATCGAATTAAACGCTCCCACCATCCACCCCACCAAGCAGCACTGGGTGGATTGAATTTCCACTTGATGCGTTTCACAGTTTGCAAAAGATGTCATACATTTCCAATCCAGTCTGCTCAATAAATTTTCTGTGCCAACAAAATTCGTGCCATTGTCACTGTAAATGACCGAAGGTCGGCCTCGACGCGCTATAAATCTTCTAAGGGCTTGAAGAAAGTCACTCGTTGATAATCCGGAAACAAGCTCCAAATGCACTGCTTTATATACTGCACAGGTAAATATACAAATCCAAGCTTTTCCTCCATCTCGTAGTCTAACTGGTCCGGTAAAGTTCTCTCCCGTTACTTCAAACACTGCTGCATCTCTGATTCTATCTTCGGGTAGGGCTACAGGGATTGGTTCCAACTTCTTGGCGGTATATCGTTTACATATGACACATTGCTTTATTATAGATCGAATAGTTTTTCTTCCTTTGAGTATCCAAAACTGTTCCCTAAGAAGACTCAACAAACCTTGAACACCAACGTGACAAGCTTCCACATGTTTATCGTACACTAACATTTTTACTACTGGATGTGTGCTTGGCAACACAACTGGATAACGGAAGGTTTCAACATCTGAAAGTTCTGTAATTTTGGTTTTTATTCTGATGAGTTTGTCATTGTCTTCGAACGGACACAAAGATTTCAAATTCTTGTCGCCAACACCCTCAAAGGAATCTGTTTGGACAAGTCTAATAACAGTCTTCTCTGCTATCAATTCTTCAACAAACAATTCGTTGCTTCTTCTTTGCTTAGAACGACAATTATGAATAAATCTTTTCATCCAACCTATTATGCGAACTAATTTTTCGTACTTCGTAGGATACCGATAATACCAGTCACTGTCCTCCTTTCCAACATTAAACATAGCTGATGAGACCGTCTTTTTCTTTTCCTGTGTAATGATTTCTTCTTTGTACTCATACTTCTGTTCTGGCCATTCCTCCTTGGGTCGTCGCAGCCACGAAGGACCTTCCCACCATTTTGACTCAAGCAGTTGTTCTGAAGTACACCCTCTCGATGGTAAATCCGCCGGATTCATGGTTCCTGGTACGTAATGCCAAGTTTCTTTTTCACTGAATTTTCGGATTTCTTGCACTCGATTCCAAAGAAAAGTATTCCATTGCTCATCTCGTTTAATCCATGCAAGAACTGTTGTAGAATCTGTCCAATAATAAATCTGTATACCTTCAAGATTCAAGGCCTCAATCACAGAAGTAGCTAGTCTCCCACCAATAGTAGCTGCCAATAATTCTAATCTTGCTATGGTTGATTTCTTTATAGGAGCAGCTCTTGTCTTGGCTTGTACTAACTGCACATTAATGTTTTCTCTAGTAACAGTTCTAAGAAAAACTGCCGTAGCATAGGCTCTTTCACTTGCATCACAGAACACATGTAGGCTACAATTTTCTGAATCTCCTTGTATATATCTAGGAAATGAAAGTTCTTTCAACAAAGGCAATTCACCTACCCACTGTAAAAATTTCTTCCTTACTGCCCCTGGTACTTCTTCGTCCCAACTTAATTCCAATCGCCAAATTTCTTGCAAAAGGATCTTTGGATACAACGTCACTGGAGAATTAATCCCTATAGGATCAAATATCCTGTTTGCAAACGACAAAATAACCCTCTTAGTAAGAACTTCTGGTATCAACCCGTCGCAGCATTCTGGTCTTATTGCCAAAGTGTCAGATTTCGTTTCCCACTGTAGACCTAAGACTGGTACTCCGTTGTCTTGCTCCATCTCGCCAAAAGAAGTGTGCTCCCACCCTCTCAGCTCAAATCCAGCTTTCGCCATTACTTGGGTACTTTCATTAATGAAGTGATGAAGCTCCTCTTCATTCCTTACGCTGGTAACGCAATTGTCCACATAAAAGCACTTCGAAAGCTGAGCGATGACTTCTCTGGAATATTGGCTTTTTCCTTCTCTTTGTTTTTCCATTTCTAACTTAAGATGATGTTCTATCACTGCACACAGAAAAAATGGATTACAGTTCACACCAAAAACTACACGCTTATGACGAAATATCTTTTTGTTTCCCTCCTGGTCAACCCACAAAAATCTCAAAAAGTTACGGTCTCTTTTACAAACACTAATTTGTAAAAATGCTCTCTTGATATCGGATACAACTCCGATCCTATTTAACCTAAACTTTATCAAAATTGAGGGTATCATTTCGATCAAATTAATGCCCTTCTCTAAACACTGATTCAATGAAGGATAATTTTTCTCCCTGGCTGAAGCGTCGAAGACGGGACGTATTTTCGTCGTACTGCTTTCCTTGACTACATGGCGATGAGGTAAATAATGTCCTTCTCTATCCTTTTCTTCTGGTGGAACTTCTTCTATTACCCCATCATATATCCATTCATTCAACACTTGTTAATAGTCTTCGTAACAGTTTTCCTTCTTCAACTTAGCAATGAGTGTATTCAATCTTCTTTTGCACATCTCAATATTACTAGGAAGTGTAGGATGTCCTTCTATCCAAGGTAACATTACTTCGTACCTCTTCTCCTCATTAATAGCTACAGTCTTATTAAAGTAATCCATTACTGCTTGCTGAGCTTTCAATTTTGTCTTCTTTTCCGCTGGATCTGTGATACCAAGAACATCTAACCGCCATAAATCCGCTATACATGCTTCTTTACAAAACATGGACATTGTTGCCATAGACGAGAATTTAACATCACCACGTACTTTAACTTTGCCCATTAAAACCCAACCAAGCAATGTTTCCATAGCTACGAATCCGGACTTCAACACAATTCTTTTCCCAGTAAAAAGTTTTCCTGCAATGTCAGAACCAATTAAAATTTCTACCGCGCCAGGGTTCCTGTCGTAAATTTCTACACCAAAATTTTCTAACTCTTGTATCCAAGGACCTTCAACTACTGACGTCACATTGCTACATATTGTATCTAGGTTCAGTGCTTCAAAATTGCATGCATAATCTCCTTTTAGACTATACAACCTAACTTGATAACAACTATGTTCATAAGGTGCAGAACAAATATCTCCGAAGAGTGCATGCGTTAACACTTTCTTTTTTAACAATTTCGTATCCCATTTCCAATGCGGTAGCTGTTCGAATGTACGATCGTTGGGAACCGGTATCTATAATTGCTCTTACCTCCCTTTCTGTCTCTTGACCCTTACTTTTACAACTAATGTTTGCAAAAACGTTACAGCATACACGTTATTAGTTAATGTATTTTCAATAACCGGTTTCGTTACACTTTGTTTCACTGTACCGTCGTTTTCCTTGTTACCTTTTGGTCCCTTGCACATAATGTATGAATTTTGTCCCTTGCACTTGGCGCATTTTAATTTTACTCTAAATCTACTGCTAACGTGCCCCGGTTTTAGACATTTGAAACAACAACCCTTTGCTTTTAACACCTTTGTTTTTTCCTCGAAAGACCAGTTACGTGCCTTCGAACATTCTTCGGTAACATGAAAATCACTACAAAAAATACATTTCTCTGGGTCACCTTTACAATTAACTAACTCTGCCGCTGTTGGAACAGTTTCTGTGGGACTACTTCGATCCTTCCTTTTCTTTATCGCACTGGAAGTATCTTTCAAATCAAAGCCCGCAACTGCAAGTGCTATCCGCTCTTCACTTTCAACTTCTTTTCTCACAAACAAGACTAAATTTTCCAGTCTATTTTCCACTGTAGATTATCCATAGTTCGTAGTTCCCATTTGCCATGCTCGCAAAAGTTCCTCAGGTAAACACGATTCCACTAGTGGGTACAGCATTGCTGCGCATTTGTCTATCGTCACTCCTAATGTATTTAATGCTCGTAATTGTGACTCAATTTTGTCGTACAAGGCACTGAGTTCTAATTGCTTATTACTATTCAAATTGCTTAACCCTGCAACAGGCGCGCAGATTTCTGTGACATGGATAGTCGCGCGGGCTACCACTGTAGCCCATTTGATTTTATTTTATTGTATTGGCTAGTTTGTTAATATTTTTATATTTCTTGTAGAGAAATGTATTTATAAACTGTTTTAAGGGTCTTATACCCAATTTGAGAAATATATTTATTTTTAAAGCTATGTATATACAAAGATCAACGCCATTCATTTTTCAAAAGTAATACACGAATAGGACTGTAAAAGTTATTTGTATTAAGCAATAAATGCACCAATGTGGTGCATTTCGAACTTTTATTCATCGTAAACATATATGTCTGAATTCTTTAAAAAATACGCATTATTTTATAAAAAAAATTACAAACAAAGCTTACAGACAAACGTATTATCGACAAAACATATAACTTTTCAGCGAAATATTTTTTGTGATTTCTTGCTATCGAAAGTTTGATTACGATTTTGCATAATGATATATATATGGTATTTACTCTCATATATTTTTTATTTTTCTGTTTTCCTATTCAAGATCCTCGAAGCATGTTCTGCACACAAGTGATTGAGTGGTCAGTACAGACTTTCTTTCAAGCATTGACCACTCATCAAAAGCATCAAAATGCCAAAAAGGGCACGTATTTCAGTCTCATCTGTAAGTTTTGCATCAGGGTCACGTACAAATCTCTTTCTAACACTGTCAATGTAAATATTGTTACAATCAACTAAAAGTCTGAAAAAGTTTGCATCTAAAAACAATTCTAGACATTCAAATTACCACAACGCAGACCTGACCTCACCTTTAGGTCCAGGAAAACGAAGTAAAATATCATGAGCACGAGTACAAATATTACGAGTAGGTGTTTTTTTTATCTGAAATTGTCTTTTGCTACATGGTAATTTACTTCAGATGAGAACTGTATTTATTATCCCTATCATTTACAGGTATCACTGATTCCTGCCACCGGGAATTCTCAGTAACATCATCTGAATTTCTACTATTTCTGGGTCCGAAAAATGCAGTTCTTTCGTCTCAAAATTTTATTCATCATCACTATCGCAATCTAGAAAACATTCCTCATCAGAACTGGCATTTTGCAAACTCATTGACCATATAACCAACACTCAAGCTATGATGAAAAAACTTTCAACGTTTTGGAACACTTATGACAGCAATAGTCGCGCGGGCTACAGATGTAGCCCATGAAACTTTCAAGCAGAATAACAATGAGCTCTTTACGATTTTACGTTCGACTACACACTAAAAATGCAGAATGATAGTTGATAGAAAGGTACACAGACACCCTTTGTGTTAGCATCTCAAACTACTTTGCTGCAAGGAAAACAAAAACTCTGGGCTACAATAGTAGCCCGCGCGCGTATTGCAGGGTTAACACCATTTTAAAAAGTTCCCTCACATACACTTCTACGAATGTATCTTCACGACCGAAACGTGACTTCAAACCTTCAATCACTTTCGGATAGTTTTCTTCACATAACGGGAAACTTTCAACGAATTGGAGTGCTCTTGAACCGGGTAGAGTGGCCTGAACTAAATACTGAAATTTGTCACTGTTTGCGATATTCGTGTCCGCATCGATTCGATTGAACTGACTCCAAAACGGTAACCAATTCTTTAAGTCACCATCAAACTTCTTCAATTCAATTACCGGTAACTTAATACCCCGTTTCTTATCTTCTGTCAAAACACTGTCTGTATCACGAGTTGAATTTGATGCATGCTTATCGATCAACTCTTGAACTTTCGTACGGAGACCATAAAATGTCAGAACATACTTATCTTGTGCTTCTGTTTCCTGAACCAAATCATCTTCTTCGAATTCTTCTTTTAATAACAGTTCAATGTATTCATTGTGTGCTTCATCAACCGCCCTGTATTTATCCTCCAATATTTCAAACTTCACTTTAATTTCGTCAATGTTCACATTCGCGGCATTAGAACACTGTTCCACATTTTTTGCGATTTTTGTAAATACCGCTCTCGCCACTGTTCTAACTCATTTTGCCTTCTCCATTATTTAAGTTGTTTTTCAGTCGTGTCACGATCGCCAGATGTTACAATAAAACGTTAATGTTATATTATAGAAGGCAAAAAATACTATTTTTATTCTAACATTAGCATTTGCACTACAGCTGATAGAAAACGAGCGAAGGAACAAGAAAGAAAAACAAAAGAAGAACAAAACTCGGTACAAATGTTGCCATAACAAACCCAACACCCAGCGTTGATAAGCAGAATTTATGACGACGCAGTTTCTGCAAATGGGAAATTGCCTATAAATACGATGGATAGATTTATGTAGCCTACTCTTTTACCGATGTTAATTTCTTTCGAGAGAAAGTATATATTAAAAAATCATTGTGAAATTTAGAATAAAATAACGGAAATTTATTAAAAATATGTATTTATTACTAAAATGCCCAAAATATTTATTTACATAACTCTTTTCAAAAAATATGTATTTTTATGTGAAATAAAATTTGTAATTTACACTTGCAGACTATTAATGGGATAATAAACCTTCTTTTGGGCTTGTATGTGTTCGGAATAAAAATACGTTTTTACATATAAATCCGGGCCTTAGTGATAACGAAGAAACCAAAACAGGACAAAAAGCGAAACTTTGCACAAAGCAATTATAAGAAGGACATTTTTGCATGTATTAAATAGAAACACCCAACAAGCAGTGTTGCCAAATCACCATAAAGTTATATTTTTTTCCAATGGCACTACGTCAGATTATTTCATATTTCAAATTAACATGTCAAATGAAATTTTAAAATAACACATTTATTATTCAATGTTGCAAACTAATTATCACGCATATCCAAAGTTTGGAAGCCTCTAACACACACAGCACAACAGAGATGAACAGGATAATACACACCGAAAGTATCTTAGTGTTGGATACCATGGTTATGGTATGACTTGTTTCGAATGTATAGGAACCAAGTCAGCAAGGCTTGAAACTTTGAATTTTTTAAAAATGCTTTATTTCGAAAAAAAATGCTTAGATAAATATATATCTAGTTACTTGTGGGGTTTGTAATGAATATGTAAATTATTTTGCTGTTTAGGGCACTTCGATATCTTAAATCATTCCGGAGATTTGATTAACATTGATGAAGTTTGCAGCACTGCTGAAAATGACGTATTTGTGGAAAATATTTAAAATGATTGTTGTTTTCCTTCTCTTTTATAGCATAACAGCAATAGCTTTTGGTAGCTGTGATTATAGCAAGTTCTCGCAATTTTATGATTTAATATATAGGCCCTATACACGATTCTTATAGAATACCGGTATTTATTAACTTTTAGTTTGTGACAATTCCTAAATTTAAGAGGTGACCCAATACACCCTCCCTGAAATTTAAGAGGGTGCATCAAATAACCTATGTGCTCAGCCAGAGAGTTTTTTCAGCTCTTCGTAGTACTACTAAATTATATCTTCATCTGGATCTATTTACAGAATGCCAGGTTAATTCTGTACTACTTCTTACACTGCAGAGTCTCAGCCGCTAACGCCATTCTGACCACTTCAAAAATTGAAGTAAAGTTGTGTACCATCCACTGTAATTTACATCTACTGACTACTGGAAACACTGCTTCCCTTTCCTAGGGCATTTTTTATCTATTCCACTTCGAAAAAAATCAGTTGACCCTTCATTTATCAAATTACATCACCCTAAATTTCGCTATAGAATACATACAATTTTCAATTAAAATATTAGGTCAATGTGGAGTCCATCGAGGAGGACGAAATATAATGATAACAATCCATTTTATTTAAATCTCATAGATAAGCTCCAATATTTTACATTTTTTTTTTTTTTTTTTTTGGTTTTCTTACAGACAAAGCGTGTGTCAGAAACCAAACTTAACCTGAAAATAATACTAAAAGGACGAAAGCAAACTCAATATTATTTCTGCCTGAATATTAATGAAAACTGGACTCATCAAGGACCTGATTACACATTCAAAACATATATTTCGTCACCTATAGAACTATGGATGAAGCTTATACTTATTGGCCTACTTTTGATAGTGTCAGGTATGTTCTCAGGACTCAACCTTGGACTTCTTTCTCTGAATGAAACAGAACTCCAACTACTCACAAGAACAGGAACATTTAATGAACAAAAATACGCAGCAGCAATTCTTCCCGTAAGAAGACGAGGGAATTTTCTTCTTTGCACCATTTTGTTATCTAATGTCTTTGTGAACACCTGTAATTCCATCTTGGTGGATTCAGTTCTTCCAGGAATAGGCGCCATTGCAATTTCAACATTGGCAATTGTAATTATAGGAGAAATAGTTCCCCAAGCAGTATGCTCTCGATTTGGTCTTTTCGTGGGCGCTAAATGTATTTTCATAATCAAGGTGTTTATGTACCTTACCAGTCCACTGGCTTTACCCATTGCTGTATTATTGGACGTCATTCTAGGCGAGGAGATGGGATCAAACTACAATCGTCAGAAGATAAAAGAACTTGTCATGGTAAGTAAACAAGTTATTACTACGTTGGTTAGTTGATTTTTTGTATACGTAAATAAAAGATTTAGTTATGGAAACTGTTAATGAACAATGAGTAATCGCAGACAGCTTGCTTTATACTTTTCTTAGCATTATATGGACTAATTACACACAAAGTAAGTATAGAAAGTCGTGAAGCACGTTCTATTCTTCACAAAATATATCCTTTACGACCTTATTCTATACAAGCCTTCGCAAGAACTGCGAAGTATAAGGCAACGCAAAATATGCAAAAATCAATTATAACTGCTCTGCATATTATCGCGAACTAAAACAAAGGTTTTGAGTTGCGTTGACGCAAACCATCACAGAATGTGGCCCCTTGTGAGAACTTGTTCCAGTAAAATCTAAACTACATGATATTTATCTCTTACACATGACACACTCCACAAGAGAGGGCATCTTTAAAGTTAGGAGGGTAGTTCTCGCATAGGGAAGATAGGGGGAATGCCGGTCACCTAAGGGAAATATTAATGTATTCCCCAAATATGAACATAAAAACAAGCGATATCTTTCTGGTGGATATAGTAGTCTGTCGACTACAATACTGCAAAATTACAAGCTCACACCTACATCACACCGATGTTCACGATTTAAAAAAAATGAGATATGCTGTAGACCGGAAGTTTCCACACGTGCGGAGAATGGCAGTCAGGCAGCAGCGTAGGAAAATTAGGTAACAAAGTTAAAGATTTGCCAACTTTGTATGATTATTATTCTGCTTTTGTTTTTCTTTCTCTATTTAACAAATAATGGCGGAAAACTGTACATTGTTTTTAGTATTGATACATATAAAAAGCACACATATTAAAAAGTAATTACATAATTTACGACATGAAAGAATACGTTTATTAAATAACTATCAATATTTCATTAGACCACAGTAACAAAACGTGTGTTATTTTACTCTCATATAACTAGATTTTTACATCAAACAACATATACAGTAGTTGCAAATTAATGTGTAATGGTGTATGATAGATTAACGTAGACTTATATTATCCAACTTATGGTTTTTATTATTTTATATATAAAAGGTTCCTTTTAAAAACTCATAACTTTCACCTAAGATAATCTATTTCTTTCTTCTCAATCTTATTAGCTATTTTTTTTAAATACCAATAACACCCACTGCATTCCTCATGAACTCAATAACCACACTGTTTACACCGATACCACAGTTCATCATTTTTACTAAATTTCTTCAAATTATACAGTTTGCGCTTTCAGGAGGTCAAACGATATTGTTTTCTCGTAAAGTACTAAGAGTAGATGGAAGATCCGTTTCCTTAATCGTGGTTTCATCAACCTTTTCAGCTAAACTAGTAGGATAACTTTTTCCTCTTTCGATGCACGAATTTCTTTATCATTAGAATTTCCCCTCTTGTTGGTCACTTCGTTTTTCTTCTTTTCTTCCTGAGATTTCAAAACTTCTTTCGTCGGTGTTTCTATCAATATTTCAAAGTGCTTCTTATGTTTATTCTTTGACACTATGTGGAAGTTCTAGTACTTGAAGGTAAAAAAAGGCAAAGGCGAAATATTGGCAAAAATGACATCAACAACTGAAGAGGTGTTAGCTTGGAAAACAGAGACGTTATTT
This sequence comes from Thermobia domestica, assembly GCF_964235325.1. Taxonomy (NCBI): domain Eukaryota; kingdom Metazoa; phylum Arthropoda; class Insecta; order Zygentoma; family Lepismatidae; genus Thermobia; species Thermobia domestica. The sequence continues at coordinate 166,820,456 of NC_137454.1, read as the reverse complement.
TTCTATTGCAGAGAATCTGAACTTTGCAACGACACAAGGACAACATTGCATTGATCAAGTGTTTCAGGAAAATTTTGATCTGCAAACCATTTTATTGGACCTCTCTTGAACGTACTGGAAGAAATTCTTGTAACTTTAGCAGTAACATGAAGTGATATTCTCTTCATTATGTTTTGTAGTGCACATCTCATGTCTTTTTGCGTCCATGACCTTTTCATAGTAATCCATTTGTAGTTTTGGGCCATTTGGAAAGATGCAGGTTATTGTTTGTGTTAGTGAAATTTCCCCCCCCCCCTGCTGTATCAAAAGAAAAAGAAAATGATAAAATTCCAATGTGGGGAATGAGAGTCATGTGTGGAAAAGTCCGGTCAGTTGACTGCCATTGCCCCAAATGATATAGTGGAACACTTCTTTGTCTAGAAACAAACGCTGCAGCGAAATAACATAAACATAAAATTAATCTGAGATTATAATACGAATCTAACCTTGGCATAATTATGAACTTATGCATATAAATTATACTTATCTCAGCTTCCAGTTCCTTTTGGAAATTACAAGAAACACAATAAAAATAAACATTCAGTTCCTACTACTTCACGGGTTAAAAAAATGGTTATTTGGACATTAGCCCAATTGAGAATCTATGGTCTATACAGAAAAAAAAGATCAAAATTCAAAATTGAACTGTTCAACTCTATGTATATATATGAAGTGTTTTTAGATTTTTGTCTACCCCTGTATATATATCGGCAAAATAAGTGTTACAGCTCTTGGGAGGTGACTCCTGCCACTGAGACAAGAAAAAAAGTTCTCTTGAACTTTCGACTATCGGACATAGTTTCGGATCTACAACGTGCCGAAAGCGTGGGAAAATGACTTTCGGACGCCAATAGTTCGGAAACTATCCAACGTAAAGAGGGCGGGTAAAAAATTCACAGAAGAAGTCATACCTGCTGTATTGAATTTTGCATGTTTCACAATCCTACGATGCACGCGCAAGGGATTCCCCAAAGGAACGTAGGGAGTCCCGGATAACCTGTCAAATGAAAATTGGTCTAAATAGATATGAATTGGTAGGGCTTCTACCAGATAACAATAAGTCGATATCTAGAACAAATACAAAATGGCGGACACTTTCATGCACGTTGTGTGTGGTTGCATAATCGCCAGGTACGGATGCTGGCCAACAGTGACGTTCTGAGTATTAAGTGTAGCGAATTTGTACTCAAATGCTCTAGAAAGACATCTGGAGTGTAGGTAGAGCACAATCATGAAGCAGAGTGATTCACATGATGTGTGGAAACACGTAACGAAAAATGCCCAGAAAAAATGCATTTATACTAAGTAAACGATTTCAAAGCATCGGAAATGTAAAGAATAGCATCAAGAACATGAAAGCCATTGCCAATTCCTCAATAATATTCCATCAATCAGATGCAATATGATGTGCACGGTTGCATACGAATAAGGATGCAACAACTGAGGCCAAGTTGAAATTGTGCAAGGGGACTCACAAAGGAACTGGGTAAACTAAATGAATGTCACTAGTGGGATCGCATGATCAATATTGAAATGTGGCCAATGTGTGTGTTGATATCAACATGTAGCTAATGGACAAATATCAACATGTTCCACTACTACTGGGACACCGTCTCACGTGCGAAAACTAGGAAAATAACGTTGTACATTCTGCCATGGGCGGCGATTATGGGGGGCAAGAGGGGGCAGTTCCCCCCCCACTTTTTGAAGTGACCACTTAACTCTTTTAAATTATATAATCTTTTTTTCGGTGATAGGCTAGAATATTCATTATTCGATTTAGAAAAGTACCAAAAAAGCTTTTTACTTCTGTTTTTTTCTCAAGCTTGGAGGCATTGTAGAACACGTTGTATATGCTTTCACGCCTTTCTGCGTCGAGACGGAGTGTGATGACGTCATAACTAAAAACATTTTTTTTGTTATGACTTTTTTTATTACTTTTTGTTGCAGGGCTTACTTTTGCACCTAGAAGATTGAAATTTTGTACACACATTCAGTGCACCCCTTAATATTTTCCACATTATTTTCAGATTTCTGCGATAAAACGGGGGGGGGGGGAGGGAGAGGGGCAAAAAGGTAAAAAAAAAGGCTATCTTTTTAACAAAAATCCCTTTTTTCGCGATTTTCCCTCCTCAGATATGTGACAGAGACATGTGAATGGCACCATTTGAAAGGCTGTTCTGTTATAAAAAGAATGGTGTACGAACCATGATCCTAGTATAAATAGGAATGTCTCGGAATTTTTACCTGAGATGTTTCTTATACGGGAATCTGGAGTATTGTAGAGATATTATTTTTGGCGGGCTTACTTTTGCACCTAGAAGACTGAAATTTTGTACACACATTTAGTACACCCCTTAGTATTTTTTAGATTTGTTTCAGATCTCTGCGTTAAAACAGGGGGTACAGAGGGGCAGAAAAGTACAAAGAAGGAATATTTTTTAAACAAATAATCCATTTTTTCATGATTTTGCCACCTCAGGTACCTGATGGAGACATGTGAGTGGTACCGTTTGAAAGTATGTTCTATTCTGAAGGGAATGATGTACGAACAATGATCATAGGATAAATAGGGATGTCTCAGGGAAATTTTATATTACATGCGGGTCATCTGGGGCATTGTGGGAATGTTCTTAGCTCATTGGTAAACATTTTCCCGCACTTCAAGATAGAAGCTTCAATTTTTATACACATTTAGTACATCCCTTTGTATTTTTCAGTTGATTTTGAGATCTGTGCGTTTAAAAAGGGGGTCCAGAAGGGATCAAAGTTTGAAAAAATCAGAAAAAATCCAGATTTCCCTCAAAATTTCCCGCCTTAGGGACATGATAGGAAAACGTAAATGGAACCGTTTGAAATGTTGTTCTATTCTGAAGAGAATGAGGTACTAACCATGATCCCTAGGATAAATAGGGATGATGCTGTAGCTGATTGACAAAAATTCAATAATTTACCTTTAAAAAGCCATAATTTAAAATGGTTAATATATATAGTTTCATTTGGAAATGTAAAGTTTTTGCATATATTACTGGTTCATAGAAAAAAATGGTACCACATAACATTTGTCGTTGCGTAAGTGTGTATTGGTTATTTGTCTTCCCGTGGAGTTAAGACAGCTATAGGAATTGCGTTTTAATTGCAATTCAAAGGAATTAATATTACAATTGCGTCGTAGCATATGCTTGTAGTATTTACTGTCTTTCATTTTCTAAGAGTAATAACACATTTAATGGCAAGTGTGGAATTAAAAATGTAAGTTGTTCATTAATCCCCAGTTTCAATATAACTTCTACAAAACAAGCCTCATTATTCATTAGTATGATTAGTAATATCCTTTCTATTTATTCGTTTTACAAATATGTTATAAAATAATCTGATCACACAATTTTCCATACAGAATTTTAAGATGTTCATGAGCAAGGAATCAAAGGTTAATACCTATGTGCGTTGCTCTTGTCAATTTACGTAATTAAATATGAAACACGATATACAGAATTTTAACTGAAAAAGATAGTATCCCATTAGTTATACAACCTTTCGTCAAACAAAGTGTTAGAAACAACCAGGAACACTAACATTAATATACACATATTCAGATCATATCTTGCCCCCCCCCCCTTTAACGTCCAATCGCCGCCACTGCATTCTGCTATTACATTTGGTCCACTTTTTGGTAGAAAGTAACTAGAACACGATTGTATCAATGTCCCTCTTTGTTTGGAACATTGTCCCACAGTTCACATATGAAAAGAAATCTCTTAATCCATGGTTCAAATTCTGATAGAGCGTGAAAATAACAAATACGTATCATGTCCCATGACTTACGTGCTCCAAATATAGGAAAATACCTTTAGAAATTCGTATCTTACACACAGTGAACATGCCAACACAAAGACGAAAATGAACCAATTTGGCACATGTAATACTACAGCTGGAACACCATACATATAGAAAATAAAACATGAGAAATAGGAAGAAACTTCTTAAAGCTCTGATTGTTTACAACTGTGCAGTAAGAGTAACAAAATGAAACGCACAAGCATGTCGGCAGGCTGTACAAGAGCAATTGCCAAACAAAGTAGGTGCTCCTCAAAGAAATGAATACAGAGAAAGTGAGACTCCATCGAGCCTCAGGGCTAGAGCGATCGCTTTTGCTCGCGTGGTCGCAGTTTCCAATACTACTTGGAGCCCACGGCCTCAGATTCAAGACCCGAGTAGTTATTTTCCTATTTTTCGCACGTGGGACGGTGTCCCAGTAGTAGTGGGACATACTGGCATTTGTCCATTAGCTACATGTCGATATCAACACACATTGGCCACATTTCAATATCGATCATGCGATCCCACTAGTGGCATTCATTTAGTTTACCCAGTTTCTTTGTGAGTCCCCTTGCACAATTTCAGCTTGGCCTCAGTTGTTGCATCCTTATTCGTGTGCAACCGTGCACATCATTTTGCATCCGATTGATGGAATATTATTGGTGAATTGGCAATGGCTTTCATGTTCTTGACGCTAATCCTTACATTTCCAACGCTTTGAACTCATGTTTACTGAGTATGAGTGAATTTCTGGTCATTTTTCGTTACATGTTTCCACACACGTGAATCACCTGCTTCATGAGTTGTGCTCTACCGACACTCCAGATGTCTTTCTAGAGCATTTGAGTACAAATTCGCTACACTTAATACTCAGAACGTCACTGTTGGTCAGCACCCGTACCTGGCGATTATGCAACCACACACAACGGGCATGAAGATGTCCGCCATTTTGTATTTGTTCTAGATATCGACTTAATACAAACGAATTATTGTTACGTAGTAGAAACCCTATAAATTCATATCCATTTAGACCAATTTTCATTTGGCAGATTACCCGGGACTCTCTATGTTCCGTTGGGGAATCCCTTGCGCGTGCATCGTAGGATTGTGAAACATGCAAAATTCAATACAGCAGGTATGACTTCTTCAGTGAATTTTTTACCCGCCCTCTTTACGTTGGGTAGTTTCCGAACTATTGGCGTCCGAAAGTCATTTTCCCACGCTTTCGGCACGTTGTAGATCCAAAACTATGTCCGATAGTCGAATGTTCAAGAGAACTTTTTTTCTTGTCTCAGTGACAGGAGTCAGCTCCCAAGAGTTGTAACACGTATTTTGCAACACCCGATATGTATAGGGTGTTTCAAAAAGACACGGCAAAAATTCAGGGGCAGATTCCTTACGGGTAGACAAGTAAAAACGTTCATATGAACATATGTCCGGAAATGCATCGTTACAGAGCTATAGCCACTGACACCACCTGACGGTGTGAAATAGTCATCTTCTGTCCGGAACTGTTTCCCGACGTATTACCAGAGTGTCGTGTGTGAAAGAATATGCAACACAGGTTCGAACGAAATTAATTAAGCCGATTGCACGTTGAATGGTACAAGAATCAGAAAAAAAACACTCGCAAAAAATGCATAATAATTGGTACTTTTAATGTCCGTATTGGAAAGTGCAACACTAATACAAATGGCAGTGAGAAAAACGCACCCAAAAATGCAATTACACATGCTCATCAGGCATACGAAAATACCATAACGAAAGCATCGTGCAGGAGCTACAACCCAAGGAAGGAAGAAGGGAAATGTTGAACGCAAGATGTCAGGCGAGTTGGTGTGGAGGAGTACCATGGCTGACAACAAGAATCATTGCTGATGGACAGCATTTCTAATTAGATTAGTTACAAGTTAAAACATAGCATTTGCCGAAAGGTGCATGAAGCTTTGGACGCACTCTCAGGTCTAGGAGGCCATTGCAATATTAACATCTCGAAGGTATTTAAGACAGAAAATTTACCGTAATTGGAGCTGGGTAATTTACCCACAGATACTTCGAACCTAACTTCTCTTGTAGATAGTTACTGTACTAAGCTGTGATCAAGTATTGCAAACGTACTTGTGAGAAAGGTACAGATACACTACTTAGAAGGCAGACAGAAGATTTTCATCTTCTGGAGGGTTTCACCTTAAATTTTTGAAGGTCATTGTTGTTTCTACACTCTGACCAACTGTTTCGTTGCTTTGTTTGGGCTATACCACTTATCGGATCGGGGTTCTTTTCACCCGTATAAATATACCTTATGCGGTGCACATTCTTTGTTGCGCCATGCATAAGCTACCAGCATTAGTACAAGGTCCTCCTTCTAAACCCGTGGCAGATGCCAAGCGAGATCCCCGAAGTAATCGGCGTATCCGCCAGTTATCGGAGGGTAGTCTAGAGTCTGTAGAGAAGAGATCCCGCTCTCGTTCTCCTACCTTTCTCAAAGGTCCAGAAGAACCAGAACCGATGCAGACCGCAACAAATTCTACCACGTCCACTGTTGCTATGCAACAGTCATATGCAGCCACCCTAGCTCGACCAAAACTATATTCATTTCTTCTGACGAATTTCGATCCCAAGTATAGTAACACTCGCCATATCTTTAACCAAATCATCAAATACCTACCACGAGCGAGTATTCACCAGATTGTCTTCACCAGAGGTGGTGTTATCATCAAGTCCGAAGATGAAAATTTTGGTACAACGCTTCGTAATAAGGCGAGTTACGAAATTTTCGGTAAATCGGCACAATTGTCGAAGCTTCCAGATAAAATCAAGCAAAATCCTCCTCCTCCCAGAACACCCATGATGTCGGTTGTTATTAGAGGAGTGTTACCGGAAATAACCGATGACGAAGTGCTTGAGGAATTAAAGGCTGAGGGAATTGAGGTGTCAAAGTGTATTCGTATCAAAAATAATAACGGAGCAACATACATGATACGAGTTCTGACCACTTCCCAAGCTGCCATTGATACCTTGTTACAAGAGGGCGCGTTTATCTTTAAAAAGCGTCACAGGGTAGAGCCATCTCGTACTAACCTACCTCTTCCAGTCCGGTGCGAGCGGTGTCAAGTATACAATCAACATGTGACTGCTAAATGTCCAAATGTTGCAAAATGTGGATACTGTACTGGCAATCATGAGACCAAAGACTGTCCGAATACATTAAAACCTCCACAATGTTCTACTTGTTCAAGTGATAAACATCCGACATATAGCTATAAATGCAAAGCTAAACCGCCAGCCAATCCGGATCATCCTGAGATGACCGTCCCGCTCCGTACCACAGATTCAACCGTGCCTGTATCGCAATCCATCACATCTCCATTAATTGTTGAAAACTTTCTTCGATACATTACCCTTATACTGCAAAATATCTTTCCTTTTCAACGCCAACTTATTCTCGATCATGTTATTGCAGCAGCATCAGCTATCTTTCAAGTCAATCTGTATGCTACTTACTCCGGACCTTATGTTCATTTTCACATCGTACCCAAAAGCACAGCAGTCTAACTCCATAACATTGTATGTAAATATGACTCTTACAATTCTTTTTATGAACATTCGCTCCCTAGCGTCACACCGTATACTCTTTGAACAATTACTGTTAGAGGAGAATGTCGATATCTTCCTACTGAATGAAACTGCGCTCAAACCAACCACATATATCCGCTTTCCTCGCTATAACTTTCTTCGCTGTGACTATGCAGACAATAATGCACGAGCTCAAGGCGGTGCTGCAATCGGAATACGCCATAAAATCATTCATAGAGTTCACTCCATTGCACTGCATTACCAGTATCCAGAGCACTTAGTAACAACAGTTTACCTACCAAATCTTGCACTAACAGTGGCTACAATCTACGTCCGTCCCGGTCATGTCATTCCTCTTCAGTTTTTCACGTATTTGTTTCAGCAATTTCGACACTTATTAATATTGGCTGACATCAATATCCATAGTCGTTCTGTCCGAGACAAAGAACTTTTTCTCGACCATATATCACTTCATTTACATGGACATATTCATCATTTACCAAAACATACGCGACCAAGCAGCCAGACGACACCTGACGTTGTTATCAGCACGGCTTCAATTATCGATAAATGCACCATACAAATTCTTGATTGTATAGGTAGCGACCACCTTCCGATAAAAGTGCTAGTCAACAATAAAAGACAACAGGCTGAACCAATTTTAAGAACCATCAAGATATACGACAAGGCTAACTGGGATCAGTATCGCTCTGATATAGATGTCACTCTTGCTACTTTAGCACCACCTACAACTGAATTAGAACTTGAGAACGCCGTCCATAGCATCGCAGAGGCTATAACAAATAGTGCTGACAAACATATACCTCAGTACCACGGCAAGACATATCAACCAATGTTACCTCCTCAATACTTGGCTCTCGTTCGAAAATCTCGACATTACTTTCGGGAATACGAAAGAACGCGAAACCCAGAGTATTTGACACAAGCCCGTCGATGGCAACGGACGGTGCATAATTATATTATTGCTCACAAACGGCTTAACTGGAGCAAAACCTGCAATCAGCTGAATACAGAATCACACCCGACGAAATATTGGAAGAAGTTTCATCTTCTAACTGGTCAGAAAGTAAGTTCCACTTATCCTCTTCTACATAACGGCCAGCCTTTACATACAGACAAAGAGAAAGCAGACATTTTCGCCACCCATCTGCAGACAGTCTTTACGCCTCCTCCAAGCATTCACCGCCGCAGTCCCAAAGTTTCAGAAGAAGCAATTAACAAATTACTACAGCCTTCCGTCCATCACACTTTAGACATCAATAATCCTTTGACTAGGGACATCACTTCTGAAGATATTAATTCCGTTATTAAGCGCAAACGTAGCACTGCTCCTGGCTTCGATCAAATATCGTACAGACTACTTAAAGAATGTTCGGCAAACTTCTTCATTTTTCTGGCTACAGTATATACCTTTATACTCCGTACTGGATACTATCCTTCCGATTGGAAGGTTTCCAAAGTTTGCATGTTTATTAAACCGAACAAACCGCCAGATTCTGTACAATCATATCGCCCCATCCAGCTTACTTCCACCCTGGGCAAAGTTTTTGAAAAAATACTAGTACTACGTTTACACCCGTATATCTCTGAACGTCAGCTTTTACCACTACATCAGACTGGCTTTAGACCTCATTACAGTATAAATGACCAATTACTACGCTTAACCACGATTCTTACTAATCACTATAATAAATCTCTTCCATCCTGCCTTATACTGATGGATCTTGAAAAGGCATTCGACCGGATTTGGCACTACGGATTATTTTATAAACTTATTAAGTTGGGTCTCCCTCTTTCATATATGCGAGTCATATATTCATTCATACTTAACCGTATTGCCTATGTCAGCGTAAACGAGTTCTTATCTCATCCAGTATTCCCACACACAGGGGTGCCTCAAGGCTCTAGTTTATCGCCTCTTTTATACATTTTATATGCTTCAGATTTGCCATCTCCAGCGCCGAACACTTATCTATTCCAATATGCTGACGATACAGCCTTCCTAACATTAGGAAAAACAATTCAACAAATTAACATAGATTTGCAGGCTACGATTACAGCTTTCCTTGACTGGTGTGACAAGTGGCGATTGTCAGTTAACGAAGACAAAACTCAGACACTAGTTGTTCTCCCCTCTAAGTGTCGTAGTAAAGTTCGACGTAACCCAAATTTATTGCAGATACGGGTAGGCGAACACATTCTTCATCCTTCCAAAACAGTCACCTATTTAGGTATCGTCTTTGACGAGAAACTACGATGGACACCCCAGCTTCAAAAACTTGCTACGAAGGCTAAAAACAGACTACAACTTCTGCGACGTCTTGTTGGTCAGAACTGGGGTTTAAACTCTAAGTTACTGCTTAATACCTACAAAGCCTTCATGAGAAGTGTACTCACTTTTGGTCACCTAGCATGGTGTTCAGCCCCACAGAAATTTTATAATAGACTCGAGATTCTAGAGAGACACGCCATTCGCTTAGCATATCGGATCAAACTCCCATACCATAATACTGATCTATATGACAAAATTGACTTTCCTCCGCTCGTTCACCACATCGCCCACTTGCGTCAAAAGTTTATAGCCAAAAATCTCCAGGATCGGAAGGATATCTTTCTAGATACAATATTTACGGACTTACAGCAAGAATCTCCATATAAATACTATTATACACCACTCCGCATCTTGCTTTCACTATACCTTCGCAGTATTCCAGCAGATCATCATCATGCCGAATTCTTCCATCATCACCTCATTCACCAGCATATTCCACATCTTTTTCCATTATAACACTGTTTCTCCACATCACTAATAAGGGCTCTCCATATGTCTCTCATCAGTCCTGAGCCGCCCCAGGACAGAAGATTAACATGCATTTGTCTATTGTAACATAACTATAATGTGTTGTGGCGTCAAGAGCACCTCATTCATCACCTTACATTAGTTTTCAATTTCTAATATAATGTTTTTAAACCATACTCCGTATATTCCTCAATATTTGCTTCTGCACTATTTATTATCACTGTTATTACACCTACGTTATTGTTTTGTATGTGCACCTTTGTTCACTAGTTTATTATTATTGTTGTAACACTTGTTTAATATGTTGTTATTATCATTATTATTGTTTATGTATATTTCTTTCACAGCTCATTGACCACCTATAAATTAAAGAAAAAATAAATGATGATCACAAATCCCAGGCCAAAGAGAGAGGGCGAAACCCTCTAGTGGCTGATTGTAATAACCTCCTTGATGCTCGTTTGATATATTACATAGAATGCTTTTCCACTAATTGATGCCCCTCAACTTCTAAATAAAGAATAAAAGTATTACTTGCACCTATTCACTTCAAAAAAAAAAAAAAAAAAAAAAAAAAAAATTTACCCAGCCAGATACTTCGCTGGTTTCCAGCTTTCCCATTGGAGGCATTGTTTTTCAGTGTCAAGTCCAGGCTGTGATTATTACGTATTTGTGGACGCAAGTACGGCAAGTCTCAGCAACGGGCGAGAGAGTGGGAGAGATCAAGGGTTTCACATTAGTGTACATATTTTTGGAAGCTTAGCTTCATCATTCATTCATTTCATCTTTCATTTCGTCACACTATTTCATTCATTATCTTCACCGTGACTTATGGCGTCCCAACCTATCATTGGACAACATTCTGGCTTACCGCCTATAGCACCGGAACCTTCTTGCTCCTCCGGGAAACCGATTAGACGGAGATGCCATTCTCTGGAACGAATTTCTACCAGCCAGGGCTCTTCTTCTCGTCAACGTTCTCCTATCGCATCCACCAAGCTACCGCCTGCTAAACGCCAGCATAAGTTAAGCGATGCAAGCTCTGAAGCATCAATGATTATAGACATACAGGATGATCGCCAGCTTCCCAACCTGCCTCCTCCGAATCGACCACCAATTTATTCTTTCTTACTCCAGAACTTTGACCCTAAATTTTCGAATCCTAAGCTTCTTTTGGTGCAGATTACCAAGTATATGCCTCGGGCTAATATTACTCAAATTGTTAGAACACGGAACGGCATGATTATTAAGACGCCGGATTCGGAATTTCTGCGTACGACCAGGAACAAATTCAGTTTTGAGATCTTTGGATCTAAATCAACTATGACCAAGCTCACTGATCAACACACAAAACAGCCGCCGCCACCGAGAAAAACACCCACACTGTCTGTTGTGATACGAGGGGTAGATCCGAGTTACACTGACGAGGAAGTTTTTGAAGAACTAAAACTAGAAGGTCATAATGTCATTAAATGCCTCAGGATCAAAAACGACCATGGTTTGACATACATGGTGCGGGTACTAACTAACTCTCAACAGACTATCGATGAGTTACTAACTCGTGGCGCATACATATACAAACAACGTCATCGCGTTGAACCATCACGCACCTCTGCTCCTTTACCTCTTCGCTGCGAGCGGTGTCAGGTTTATGGCCAGCACTCTACTTCACAGTGCAAAAACCCGCTTAAATGTGGTTACTGCTCAGGACCACATCCTACACGCAGCTGTACAAATCTCAAACTACCTCCGACCTGCTCCACATGTCAAGATCACTCTCACCCAACATACAGTTATAAATGTCGTTCCAAGCCAGCTCCAGAGCCATCGAAACCGGAGACTGTGGCACCATTACGCATACCAGAACAAATCCAACCCCCGACCAATCCTGCTTTACAACAACCTGTCACTGTTCATCAGTTACTGACGTTTCTAACTCTCTCGCTACAAAACATCCACCCCTTTCTACGAGATCACATCGCTCAACAAATTCAATCCGCGGCCAAGGCAATTTTCCATGCCAACATCTGTCCAACATATTCAGGCAATAGTGTATATTATCATTCAAATGTCCTTGAAACTGAAGTCTAACCGCTATCCAGTCACAATCCGTATTATTCTGCATTGCATTATGGCGCTCTCTTTCTTATTTCTAAACATCCGCTCTTTACCACAGCATAAGCCGCTTTTTGAAGCGCTTTTACTAGAAGAACACATAAATACCTTCATCCTTAATGAGACTCATCTCACCCATAGACTGCCCTGCCGCATATCTCGCTTCCAATTGTTACGCCAAGATAGCACGATGCCAGCTAGACGAGCCAATGGGGGAGTAGCGATTGGGTTTTCGCCCTCTATTCCATTTCGAAGCCATTCTCCAGTTCTTCCAAATCTTCCTGAATACCTTATTACATCTCTATATTATCAAGCACTGTACGTAACTGTGGCAACCATTTACGTTCGTCCGGGTCATGATATTCCATTCAGCTTCTTTCAATATATCTCCAACAACTTTCGTACTTACATAATCATGGCAGACGTAAATTTACATAGCCGGACAGTTACGCAGCGGGATTGTTTCCTCAATTACATTATCAGTCATACCACCGGAGTGATTTTGCCACTACCCAAACCGACTCGCCCCACGAGTCAGACTACTCCCGATATAGTCATTGTTTCGAGCAACCTATCACAACGTAGTTCTGTTAATGTTCTTGACCTCATTGGTAGTGATCATGCTCCAATCAAATTAGTTATTCAGACTCATAGCAATACCACTTCTCAAACGCCGCCGCCCCGTATTACCTACCGCTATGATAAAGCAGATTGGAATGCCTACCGATCATACCTTGAGAATCATCTTAATGATCTTTCTTCACCGACCACTGAATCCGACCTATCTCATGCTCTGGACTCTATCGTCACTGTTATGCAAAACGCCACAGAAAAATACATCCCCAAATCAACAGTTTCAAATTTTCGACCCTCATTACCTCCTCAATACTTACCGCTGATAAAACGATCCCGACAGTTTTATAGAGATTATGCTGCAACTGGGAACCTTGACTCTCTTCAGCATCACAGACAATTGCAACGAACAGTTCACAACTATCTTAAAGCTTACAAGTTGCGATGCTGGGTCAAAACATGCCATAATCTCGGCTCTCTTTCACATCCTACTCAGTATTGGAAACGTTTCCGGCAACTCACTGGTCTCAATACTCACACAACATATCCTCTCATCGACAACAATACTCCGCTTCATACTGATACAGATAAAGCCAATGCTTTCGCCAGGTATCTCCAGGACATCTTTACACCTCTCGCACCTGAATATCCCCATCGATCTCATCCAGTCGACAACCTCAATCTGGATTCGCCTCATCTGCAGGCTAATGTTCATCACACTTTACCCGAAAACAATCCACTTACTGCACCTATCTCGATTTCTGAAATAACCACAGTGGTAGCTCATAGACGTAACACAGCCCCTGACATGGACTCTATTACATATCGACACATTAAAGAAAGTCCGTACGTAGCCTTATATCTTCTTTGTCTCATCTATACCTTTATTCTTAGAACTGGCTTTATACCTGCTGATTGGAAAACTTCAAAAACCCTAATGTTCCTCAAACCACATAAACCTGTTGCCTCTGTTAGCTCGTACCGCCCTATTCAACTAACGTCAACCTTTAGTAAAATACTGGAACGCATCATTGTTAAACGTCTTCATCCGTACCTGGCACTACACAACGTCATTCCACTCGAACAAGCTGGTTTCAGACCTTCTTTCAGCATAAATGATCAGTTGCTTCGCCTTTCCAATTCCATCTATAATCACTTTAACACAGGCAATCCATCATGTTTGGTCCTGTTTGACCTCGAAAAGGCATTCGACAAGGTCTGGCATCCCGCTCTCATTTATAAACTCAAACAGCTCCGATTGCCTATTGCTTACATCAGATTCATTTTTAATTTTCTCTCATGTCGACTGGCATACGTCTGTATCAACTCCAGTTTTTCATTTCCCATTTTTCTCCATTCTGGAGTTCCCCAAGGATCGGCTTTGTCGCCGTTATTATATATTCTCTTTGTTTCCGACTTTCCACCTGTTCCAGCTACAGTTAAACTCTTCCAGTATGCCGATGACACTGCTTTCTTTGCGACAGGGAAAACCATTCACCAACTCAATCTCGCTCTACAGGATTCTATCAATGCCTTTGTTGATTGGTGCTCTCACTGGAGACTAAAAATAAACGCTGGAAAAACTCAAGCAATTCTCTTTCTTGCTCCGAAGCATCGTTCCCGTGTCCACAGAAATCCAAGACTTCTGCACCTCACAGTGCAAGATGTATTGCTCAACCCTACTCGCAGTGTTAAATATCTTGGAGTCACTTTCGATCAGCATCTAACCTGGACAGCACATCTAAAAGATATCTCCAAGAAGGCTTACTCTCGCCTCAATCTCCTGAAACGTCTTGCTGGAACTACTTGGGGACTCAATGCTCATACAATTCTCAACACATACAAGGTCTTTCTCCGTCCTATTCTCACGTACGGATTTACGGCTTGGATATCTGCTCCGATCCTCTACTATGAGAAATTACGCATCCTGGAACGTCATGCTTTGCGAATCGCTTTCCGTATCAAATTACCAAGTCCCACTCAAGATCTTTATGACAGACTTACGTTTCCACACATCTTGTATCATTTAGAAACACTCCGGACCAAATACATCACCCAGCGCCTGCACAGCAATCATCCACTTCTCCAGAAAACGTTTGAAGACCACGCCCGAAGCATCTCCCCTACTGCTGCTCTTTTCCCGCCGCTCTCATTACTGTTTACTCTATACCGTTACACTGTACCTCCAGACCACCCTGACACCGCCTATTACGAACCATACTCTACAGACGCTCATCTACCTCACATATGGCCATCATATGCACAGTAATACCTTCTGTACTAACAGGGCTCCTCTGTCTTCATTGATGCCTAGCGCCGCCCCTAGGCGAGAAGATAACCTGCATTTGTTCCACTAACAGAACCTATGTGTTGTAGTGAGTTTCGCACTTCATTTCATCTTCTCATCTCATATCATTTTACAGTTATGCTTTTCCTTCACTGAAGCTTATGTATTTCCTTTACCTCATGATTATGGTTAAAGGCCATAATGACCATCACAATTGAACAATAAAGTTTATGTATCAACCCATATCCCAACCACGGCTTCCTGAACAGCACAATCTATTTAAAAATTTCTTCCCCTACAGAGGGCGTAACCCTCTTCGGGTAGTAGCCAGCGTCGGCTAGCTGGCAAAAAAAAAAAATTACCCAGCCGTTCACGAGTACATTGAAACCCGAATCTACTTCGCCTTCAGGTTGATCTTACGCCTATTCCAGTTTCAAGTACTATTACGTATCTCGGTGTCATTTTTGACACTCATCTTACCTGGACTCCACATCTCAACAAACTCATAGGTCAAGCGCAAAATCGACTTAATCTTCTCAAACGATTAGTGGGCACAACTTGGGGATTAAGGGCACATACCGTTCTCAATACATATAAAACCTTCATACGGAGTACATTAACCTATGGACATACAGCCTGGGCATCTGCGCCCCTAAAGTTCTATCAAAAACTTATTATACTAGAACGCCATGCTATACGCCTAGCATACCGCATAAGCCTACCTCATCCAACACGTTTACTTTATGAGATGATCGATTTTCCGCCAGTATTAACGCACCTCGAACAACTACGTATACGTTACATCAGCAAACGTATGGCACAGCCCCATCCTATGATACTTGATATACTCCGCTACGACCGTGACAACGATGCACCGCCAACTTTCATTGACACCCCTCTCCAACACTTCATGACATTATATCATTTACAGTTAGATGATGACATATTGGACCCCGAAATCTATACAATCTACCGACCGCATGAACTTTCATCTCATATCTATCCATCATATGCACAGTAATACCTATTAACAAGGGCCTCCTTCGTCTTCATCAGTTCCTGAATCGCCCCAGGAACAGAAGATAACTTCATTCGTCTGAACTAACATAACCTTGTGATGTGACGTCCAAAGCACTGCATTTCATTCATCCATTACAGTTGTTCATTTTATTACTGCAGCCCTCAACTTTCTTTTCTTTTCATATTTGTGTTTATGTAATAACTGTCAATATTCTCTTCTAGCCATTCACCTATTAATGTTTGTGTTATATATATGTTTTTTCTCTCCTGGAATCATTTCAAGCCATGTATGTTTAATATTAATATGATGAATAAAGAAATAATAAACCTGGCAACTCTTAGACCACCTACATTTCCATAGAGACACTTGATCTCCAGTACAACACTTACCCGAAGAAAGGGCACAACCCTTTAAAAGGGACGACGAACAAAAAAAAATTACCCAGGTACAATGTGAGCTTCTAAAACAATTGGAAGCTAATGTCCGGCGCCGTTTGAACCTTTTACGAAACCTTAAAGGCACCACGTGCGGTCTTAATACAAAACTTCTACTGTTAACATATAAAGTCTTCGTACGCCCAGCACTCACGTATGGACATCTTGCCTGGTTATCAGCAGCACCAACTTACTATGAACGTCTGAAAGTTCTCGAAAGACATGCCTTACGTCTGGCCTATTCTCTCACTTTCGATACCCCCACTGCTGAAATATATCATCGTGCGCAATTTCCAACTATTTTGCCACACCTCTACCATCTACGCCAATGCTACATAGCGACACGAATCCAATTGGCACATCCCATTGTCCATGAGCTGTTAGACCAAGTTCCTGCTGTACCACGCTATGCCTACCCACCACTGGATCATCTGTTAGCAATATACGAATGCACCGAAGCCATAGATCAGTATAATCCTGACCGCCGTATCTACCACCGAAATCCTCATATATATTGCTCATAACCTCCACACATGTACCCAAGAAACATTTTAACACAATAGCCACCTCTTACACATCCTCGTCAACTTGATTTGCTATTAGTTCCTTACTTCAATCCACATTATTCTATAGCCTGAAATCATTCTCCATGTCAACTAATTCAAAAAAGTTGAAAATATCTCTGGCCACAGAGAAGGTGTTGCCTTCTACGGCCCGCCCATCCATTGGATGGGAATGAAACTTGTTAAAAAAAACAAAAAAAAAAAAAAAACAATGTGAGCTGAAGTGACAGTAGTGCTGTGAAACAGAAGTGTACATTCAAAGTAAGCAAATTGTGCTGTGGAACAGACGACGTGATGAGAATTGACTGCACTTAGTGGTGTGGAACAGAAACGGGAAAAGTGACTACAACTTGTGCTTTGGAAGACGGGAATACGTGTTTGTGGAGCAAGTGTATTTCATTTTCATTTCATTTTATTTTATTTATCCTCCATTCTGTACAAACTTGGAAATAATTTTCCGATAGTACATGGGATTCGTCATGGTTAATTGATGCAGTACATATATATTAGACACATTTGTTAAACATAATTCATACATTTATACATTACAGTAATTTGAAATATCATTATACCAATACTACAGCATACCTTATACATAAATGAACCTATCTTGTTACTTTGCTACTACTATTTACATTGTGACTATTTAATTGATTATATTCATCTGTTGTATAGAAGCAATGTGACAATAGGTATTCTTTTAATTTTCTTTTGAATGTAACATTAGACTTGATTACCTTTAATTTGTTTGGTAACTTATTGTATAGCATAATACCAGCATATTTTACTCCCTTTCGTACATTGCTGTTCTATGGTTTGGTGGATGAAAATGAGTCTTATTTCTTGTGTTGTATCCATGCACGTCACTGTTTGTTGTGTACTCATTTATGTTGGATCTTACAAATTCTATTAAGCAATATATATACAAACATGGTAAAGGTAGTATAGCTAGTTCTTTAAAATATTTCCTACAGGACTCTCGGGGTCCTACACCAGCTAGGATTCGTACAACTCTTTTTTGAAGAACAAAAATATCTCTACTTTTTACAGTATTTCCCCAAAATATTAATCCATATCTTAATATAGATTCAAATGAGCAGTAATATAATATTTTTGCTGTATTTCGGTTTATAGTATTTTTGATGGTTTGTACGGCAAAACACATTTTTCTTAACCTATTTGCATTTTTTTCTGTATAATAATCCCATTTTAAATCTGCTGATATATGTACACCTAAAAATTTCACAGAACTAACTTGTTTTATTTCGTTTTCTCCTATTTTTATACTTCCTTTATCTAGATTGTTGTTTGTTAATTTAAAACTTATTGACAAGGTTTTTTCTGAATTTACTATTAACTTATTATGATCAAACCAGTTCGTTAGCTGTTTTACGGTGTTTTCTAAGTTAGTATTTAATCGTTGTTGGTTTTCGCCTGTTATTGCTACACTTGTGTCATCCGCGAATAATGTGGCTTTTGCAAAGTTTAAATTATCCGGGAGATCGTTTATATATATCAAAAACAGTAATGGCCCAAGAATTGATCCTTGTGGTACGCCGCATTTTATTTTATTCATTGTAGATGTAAAAGTAGTTAATTTAGAATTTCTCCCATCTACTCTAGTTATTTCTACCACCTGCATTCTATCTGTCAAATATGAACGAAACCAGTTTCTTATTACTCCTCTTATTCCGCATTTCTCTATTTTATATAAAAGTTCTCTATGAGGCACTAGGTCAAACGCTTTTGTAAGGTCTAAAAACAATCCTATGCACTTATTTCTTTTATCTAGTAGTTCGCTTACGTAATTCAGATATTGATAAATAGCGGTTTCCGTTGATTTTCCTTGAATAAATCCATGTTGATCTTTTGAAATTGTTCCAGTACTTTGTAAATACAGTGTAACCTGTTTGTTCATTGCTAATTCTAATATTTTCGCAAATGTTGTAATAAGAGAAATTGGTCTATAGTTATTGATATCCATTTTATCTCCCTTTTTATAAATTGGTTTGACTTTGGTAACTTTTAATTTATCAGGAAATACTCCTGTTTGGAAAGGAAGGTTTATTAAATAGCATAAAGCTTCAGCTAGAGAACTGTTTACAACTTTTTTGATAAGCGCAGGATACGTATATATACGTATCAATAGACAGTGGTGTTTAGGACAGAAGTGAAACATTACACGAATGCAGAATTAGCAGATATGCATTTCACATATGGATTGGCGGATCGAAATGCACTAGAAGCACGGCGTCTGTACCAGGAGAGATACCCCGGACGTCACATTCCAGACAGAAAAACATTTGAATCCCTCCATCGCCGCCTGCGTGAGTATGGAAGTTTTGCGCACCATGCTGCTGGAAACAGTGGCAGACCAAGAGCTATGACCCCCAAGGTAGAAGAGCAGATAGTGGATGCTTTTCGACACAATCGGGAGGACAGCACACGAGGAGTAGGTATGAGACTGCATATACCTCACGCACAGATATGGCGTGTTTGTCGGCGAGCGAACCTGTATCCGTATCACCTTCAGCGAGTGCAGGCTTTGTCGCCAGCCGATCATCAGCCGAGAGTGCGCTTTTGCCAATGGTACCGCGAGCAGTGTGCCGTCAATCCAAACTTCGCATCTGCAATAGTGTTTACAGATGAGGCACAGTTCACACGTGACAGCATCTTCAATTTCCATAATGCACATGTCTGGTCGCCAGATAATCCTCATGCGATCAGTCAAAGAAGACATCAAGAACAGTTTGCTCTAAATATGTGGTGTGGTATTGTCGGCGACACTTTTCTAGGTCCATACATACTCCCACCGAGACTGACCGGAAACAACTATCGAGACTTCTTGGAAACCCACATTCCAGGTGTACTGGATACTGTAGCCCTGGTTCTGCGTCCAATGTTACATTTTATGCATGACGGTGCGCCCGCGCATTTCAGTGTGACAGCCCGGCAGTATCTAAATGCCGTATTCCCTGGCAGATGCATAGGACGTGGAGGACCAGTTGCTTGGCCTCCACGCTCACCAGATCTAAATCCATTGGACTATTACCTGTGGGGACATTTAAAGTCGTTGGTCTACGCATCTGCTGTGGATACTGAGGAGACGCTTCGTATTCGTATCGAAGCAGCTTGTCAGCGACTACGGAACACCCCTGGTACTTGGCCACGCGTTCGTTCATCCATGCGGCGACGGGCTGCAGCTTGCATTCGGGCAGAAGGAGGACATTTTCAGCACTTACTGTAAGGTACTACAGTATCGATTTTGTGGCGCTGGTGATGCACACAATTTCCTGTGTGGTTGTAACTCTTGTTTGATGATGATTCTTTGGACTTTATGACTATGTGTCGTTTTTTTTTTTTTTACTGCCATTTGTATTAGTGTTGCACTTTCTAATACGGACATTAAAAGTACCACTTATTATGCATTATTTGCGAGTGTTTTTTCTGATTCTTGTACCATTCAACGCGCAATCGGCTTAATTAATTTCGTTCGAACCTGTGTTGCATATTCTTTCACCCACGACACTCTGGTAATACGTCGGGAAACAGTTCCGGACAGAAGGTGACTATTTCACACCGTCAGGTGGTGTCAGTGGCTATAGCTCTGTAACGATGCATTTCCGGACATATGTTCATATGAACGTTTTTACTTGTCTACCCGTAAGGAATCTGCCCCTGAATTTTTGCCGTGTCTTTTTGAAACACCCTATAAGGGATAGACAAAAAAACTAAAAACACTTCATATAGGACACATAAGTTTGGCCCTCCACTGTACAACACGTGCTGCGGTTGCCAATCGTTTTTGGTTTTCAATGTGTCGTATGGATCTTCCTCTTTCGTCAGCAGTAACCAGTTCACCTGTAAGTGTCGTGGTGTGAAAGTGGTGCGGTAAAATGGGCGACCTGACAGACTTCAAAAGAGGCATGATCGTTGGTGCCCGTCTGGTTGGAGCTTCAGTGGCAACAGTGGTGAACATTGTGGGGGTATCGAAAGGCACTCTGTCCAATGTCATGAGGGCATACACAATTAATGGACAAACGACGTCTGAAAAGCACAACAGTGGTCGAAAGACGATCCTGTCAGATAGGGACCGGAGGGAATTAAAACAGATTATAGCAGCTAAAAAGAAGACCACTGCAATGAAAATTACGTCGGAACTCAATTCCGGCCTACAAAACCCGGTTTAATCGAAAACAGTGCGACGGGAACTTCATAAAATGAAAATTCATGGCAGGGCCGCTATCGCCAAACCCCTGATCACAGCAGTAAATGCGAAGAGGCGTATCAGTGGTGCAAGGACCACAAGGCGTGGACTCATGAGCAGTGGAAATACGTAATGTGGTCCGATGAATCGACCTTCACCTTGTTTCTAACAACCGGTCGTGTTTACTCATGGAGAACACCGTCGCAGGCCTATGATGCAGACTGTCTGCTCCCAACTGTAAAGCGTGGGGGTGGTTCTGTTACAGTATGAGCAGTGATATCGTGGTTTTCTGCAAGTCCCATCATAGCTCTGCATGGAATGATGAATGCTAAGGCGTATGAGGCCATTTTGGGGGACCAGGTTCTACCCATGACCCAAATATTGTTCCCTGGTGGTGATGGCATCTACCAAGATGATTTGGCACCCTTTCATGCTGCAAAAACGATGAAATCATGGTTTGAGGAGCATGACCAGGAGCTATCACACCTCCCCTGGGTTCCACAATCACCAGATCTGAACATCATTGAGCCATTGTGGTCTGAGTTAGAAAGGCGTGTTCGGTCTCATTACCTTCGACCAGCATCCCTTAAGAACTGGAGCATGTTTTGGAGGAATAATGATACAAAATTCCACACACCACGATTCAGGAGCTGTATACGTCCATTTCACGTCGGATCCAAGCTGTTTTGGACGCAAAAGGAGGCCCTACACCATACTAGGTATGATATTCACACTTTTGCAAACGTTTTAGATTATTTGTCCAACCTCTGTATATATATATAAACAAGACTTATTTTGTTCCTCTAGTCATAAGTTACTCACCTGCTGCTAAATTTCAGGCTTATTTCTCAATAATTACAGGTCGCTCCATTTTAAACCTTTTTGTTCATGTAGTATTACGGATGATCTAACGCTAGAATTTTTGGAAGGTATACATTAGACCGCTTATATAGCGTATGCCCACCTCCATATATATTCGTTTATTTGTAAATTTAAGGTAAATGTATGCTGCACTATGAAAATATTAGATGGGTAATAGGTATACTCCCCATTATATTCCTGTATAATACAGTACAAGTTTTAATACTACAATGTAATTTAACACAGTCGCTGTGCTAATAACTGGATAGATATAAGTTCGTGGCTTTCAGTATGATCACCAGATGGCGACAGGAGGAGTAATAGTTCATAAAACTCCACTTGTCAACCAAGCCCCATTCAATGCCATTAACTTTCTGTCAGTTCTGAAAACTTACCCTGATAAATCTATTTCCAGTAATGCATGTGCATCATTTTCAAGAAATGTCGTTTTTTTCTGAACTTTTATCAGGATTTTTTTTTTTTTAATCAGGAAACAGACAATCTGTCCACTTACAATTTCCAGTACACAAAGTTGCATTAAGCTATAAATGGACATACATAATATAAAAATGTAAATTAAATGACAAACCAAAGAACACAAAATAAATTAGACATGCAAAACATTAAAAGAAATATCCTCAACCTGTCATAGATAAAAAGTTAACCAAAATATACAAAATGATGTACAAAGAATCAATGCATTACATAATATACGAAATTCCAGGCAACACTGTGCTGTGCAATGTGATATAATTGAACCTTCATATAACAGTACTTGATGGTAGATGTGGCTAGCGTGGAACGGATTAACTATTTAAGATAAAAAAAATATCAGGATTAGCACTTTTTGATTACAGAGTATCAGAAGAAACAAAGGAAAAGGTGGTCCAAAGCCTGCAGCGGCCAACGTTATCGAACATTCCAAAATGATTTAAGCTGACAAAGAATCCCAAGGAACTTAATTTGGAGGATCTAGTAACAGAAAGAACACTGTCGATATATGATGTCCTAATGGAAAAACGTAAAGAGAAGTCTCAGTCTGTTCTCGAACAAACTCCACAACACTGGCGAGAGAATCCTTTTTTCCAAGAATTTTGCGAATTATCAATACAAATGGCTGTGGCGAATGATATAACTAAAAGATGTATAAGACTCATCCAAAAGTGTATTAAGGCTTGATAAAAGATGAGGAACAGAAGCATTTTATTCTTCGATTGGTTGAAAACCATCATACAAATTTTTCTACTCCAATGGATAAAACGTTTTTTGTATATTGAGAATGCAAACATTTCTAAAAGTTTTGACAACTGAAAAAAATGACAAAATGGAGCGACCTGTAAATATAATCTAATTGTACTGAAATTTCGTTCATTCGTTGTATACATCAGAAGTAATCAAATAAGCCTTGTGAACGCCCGACCAGTGTTAGTTTTGTGTTTTGAACCACCTTAATATATATGGCCTAAATATATATATATGTGTGTGTGTGTGTAAAGGTGCTTTCATACAAGTGTGGTTCCACGATGAAGAAATTAAGAACATTTGTGCAAAGTTAGTACAATCTATGCCTAATCTTGTCAAGAGGATCTTAAGTACAAGGCAGGTCATAATAACTACTGAAGTTAAACAAGTGTATTCTTTTACTTGTGTGATTCCTTAAGTAATTTGTACTTCCTACCTTTCTGCTATTTTCTTAGAACCTTGTTTACAGAGGAAAAAAGAAATGGAAAACAATAAAACATTGGGAAAAACAGAAAGGAACGGACTTATCGGGATAGAGCAGTGCGAACATTACCTTGTCTTAGCTGCTAGTCATGTGTCGAGTGGTGGTGCAGAATACTTTGCAATGATGAGCTCAATTTCTGTACTTTTTTGTTCAGGTAGGGAAGGTTGCCAGTTCATGTTAATGTTTTTGTTTTGGTGTCAATGCAGTATGCATTACTCGTTTAATTTATCTGTGCATGAGGGAAAGTTGAACTAATTTCCTTAATTACAAGTGACGTCAGCCATATGGCAAGGTTGCCAGAGGTATTGATTTTGCTTGATATTTCTTTCATGCAGCTTTTCAACAAAATCAAAAGGATGTACTGATCCGGATCAAATTTAATGAAAGCTATTGTGTACATATTTTAAGTTGTTTTACCCTGAATACTCATGTACTAGAAACTAATGCACTGACCATGCGTTACCGGCTGAAATGTTCGCCGCAAAGCCGGACAGATCTTCATGTACTGTTGCGACGTCACAATGAGTATTTTATTCCAGTATACAGGTGTGAGCCGAAAGGCAGGGAACACAGATAACAAAAAAGTCACATTCTTTTAAGTTTTCTTTGGGTTTGAAATACTGATGAAATTAGGTACAGAAAGAAGTACTAAACTAATTACCGCTACAATCCATGAAGGACTATGGCTAATCAGATGTAGCAAGTTCAACTGGGTGATGCGTGGGCAGCCCATAAGCTGTCAGTTGTAATTATGTTTTTACTTTCTGCGACTGATTTTGCTACTTTTAAATTCACTTACTTCTCCAATTGCCTCAAGATGATGAAAAAATGAAATGAAATCTTTCAGTTTTACGTCCCATGATCATGCCTTGGAGGCTAAGGGAGACGATGATGTTAATGAATGAAATAATAAAATGAAGAAAGTGACAGGAAACGAGAGAACACGAGAAAACCGACGCAATCGTAGTTGTTTATCACAAAGTTCACTTGGCGCGAGCTGGGATCGAACCATGAGCCCTACACATCACAAGTAAACGGTCTACCACTGACCCACCGCGGGCCTTTCATGATGACGGGTTAACATAAGAAAACGTTAGTGATTCAATTGAGAATAGAATCAGGGACTACGGGCTACGAATACGAAGTCCTGTGCGCTAACAATTTGGCTAAGCATGAGCTCAATAAAATTATTATAAAAAAGAGAAAGTTGACCATCCTGTTTTTTTTTTCGTTTTTTTTTTTTAATGCTCTGTACTCACACCTTCAGACGGTAAATATTAATGTATATGCTGACAGAAAAAGAGACCCTTTCCCTCAGAAGGAGAAGAATACATTACATAACTCATTTGTTGAAATCTTATGTAGGGTTAAAGAGAGCTTCTTGGAAGTAATATTTTAACATCATTGTACAATACTTGAGATAAATTATAAACAAAATCGTATTACCAGGGATCATAAATTGAGTATACTGTATATTAGCAGAATCAAATTTTGATATCACTATACTGAGAGAACTGGGCTTGAGCGCGTCAGCTCCTTGCCTATGCCATTGGTCTGAAGTGTGAGTCTATGTATAAGAGTATACTTTGAATAGTTTGGTTGAATAAATGTACCAATTTTATTAACAGTTCTCACATTTGTCTACCGCACAAACAGCCCTTTCTGTTGTTTTATTAAATATAATATGAGCCACTTTCATATTTTTTTCTACAAAGTCGTATCACTTTATGTATCACTAATATCGCAATTATTACTTTGTGTGGTGTTTTTTTTTTTTTTTTTCGTTTCCATTTTCCATTTCAAATCACAACAATCGCCTTAATATTATAACGCAACAAACCAAGAAATGGATTGTGTATTGACTTATAGTGTTCTTATGGTTTGGCTACCCTGTAAAGTAATGCACAAAACCACTCATACCTCTCATTCTGACAAACCCTTCAATCAATACCGCTATATATGTACAAAATCATCAACTCTAAAAAACAAAAGCATGAACTCGTCAGATAGATAATACTTTTTAATTACTGTATTTCATTCCTTGCTTAACTAACTCTTATCTATATTGAGCTTTGGATTTTTTAAGAAAATTAAGAAATTTTCAATAACAAGTTTTTCTACTTCATTTTCAGCTCCAAATAAAATTTTTCAATCAGGATACTTTGTTATGTTTCTTTTAAATGTCTCGACAGACTAGAAAAAGTACACAACTCATTGGGACAAAAATATATACATGAGCTGACAACCTGATCAAAAGAATGCACAAATTGAGCTCGCCATTCCACAGCGTTCTGCACCATCATTCGACGCATGACTAGCATTTAAGACCAAATGTTCTCCACATTGCTGTACCCCGATCCACCCTTTTAATTTTCTAAATATTTATATTGTTTTTCCTCCTGTTTTTATTCTCGATCAACAATACGCTACGGAGAACCGAAAGCTAGAAGTACAAATTATTTTCAGGAATCACAATTAAAAGTAAGTAAGATGATTGTTAAAATTCTTGAGCATTTTAGTATATGGTCTAAAGTTGTATTTTCCATATTATTACAGTGAATTCCCTTATGTATATCTTGTTAGCATGCTACTTTAATAACTTGAATTTGTAGTGTGTTTTCAAAATTCGGCATTAACTTTCCGTCAGATCTAGGATCGGTTTGTAAAACATATTCTCCAAATTCAAGAGTTATTATAAGGATGAGTTGATCACTTCAGAAACCTACGATATGTTCTATTCTTGCTCGAAATCCTATATAGACATGGTAAAAAGGAATAATTTAAAAGAAACGAAAGAACATGTGAGGGATTCGAAGTAAGAGAAGCCCCAATTCCAAGTTTATCCAAGGACTTGAAAGAAACAGGGCATCAAATTTCATCCTTGTTTCACGAATAATGATAGTGTTTCAGTCCTTTTTCATACGGACAAAATATTGGCTACTTAATGTTGATAAAGGTAATTTGGATAATAAATGGGATGACAGTATAGTTAAATTCAATAAATTCAATAAAATTACCAAGCCTAAAATAATTTTTAATTTTATTTTTCATCTATCGCTGTACATAACAAATTTTAATAGTAATCTCCATTTCGCATAAATAAATTTAATTTTGATTCCTCATTTTGCTTAAAATGTTGTTAGGATGTCGAAGCACAAACGGCTTTCTTACCGAAGCACAGATTGCTGGAGAAAGCAGAATAATTGGCGTTAAACAATTTTGCAAAGTGTATTTAAACTTAGGATTTTTAAAATTTAATTTTCAGAATTAGCAGACGATATCTACAACAAATTTTCAAAAGGAGATCTTTTTATATTTTTCCAGCAAGCTAAGCGTGGATTGCTTTTATGTAATAAACCTTATTCTGCACCATAGCGTTGGAAGAACATATTTGTTGAAACATATGTAAATAGTTTCATATTATTATTAGTGGCATACTTTTGTACATAGTTTTCCTATATCATATAAGTGGCTAAAATTCAATTTTCAAGAATAGATATCCATAAGTGAAGATGTGTGAGAATCTAAAAACTACACAAAAATTTATTGAGTTTTCGCCAGATTCTGAGTTCTGATATTTCAAGAATGTCCTTCACGAGAACGAACAATTAAGAAAAAAAAAAAGCAGCAAGGGAAAAGATGCTTACGAAGGCTCCAGAGAGGTTCGACATAAAATAACAATATGCAATAATCTTTCTGGATACAAGGGTAATGCTGTTTTAAATGTATAAATATGTATTGTATAGTGTTCCTCTTTAATTTCCTCTTGGAGACACAATGATCCCCAGTTCGATACCAGGTCATGCGGTTTGTAGTAAACAGCATCGTTTTCGTTGGTTTCTTTGCAGTAATTTCGATTCCTTCTATATTTCGTTCCACCAATTCTTACACCACCATTCAGTTTGATTAATCATCCGTTTTCTTTAACTTGTAGGAGTGTAATATTAAATATTTATATTTTATTATTAACTTATTTAATATGTATTATTAAATCTTTTATTTCATGTTTCAACTTCCTTATTCGTCCATATTATCTTCTCGTCAAGATTCGAAACAGTTTTTATTATTATCTTTTTGATCCCATTTGTATCTTGTGCGTTTCTCTCCTTTGCCGGTTTTCGCTCTTAGTTTGCTATTCAACTGTCCACACAATCTTTAAGCCTTTTTCAGTGCAACTTTGTTTCTATATTTTTCTTTCCCATGCATTTCTTAATATTTCTTCTATAATTCAGGCTTTTCATCTCAACTTCGAAATATTCTTACTACCAGCTAACTTATCTATCTATTTCTTCTCAATTTAAGTACATTTCTTCAAAGTTCAGATCGAATCTTGTTTCATTTCCCTATCTTTAAATTTTTCAGTATCTAACTTCTCTCATTTTTTTCTATCTGTTATATTTTTCAGTTGGATTTCATTTTAGCCATTACAAGATTGTGATTTGAAAAATACTGACTTCAGCGAGACTCTTAGCGTTTTTAAACCATTTCGGAAAGTATTAAGTAAGTTATACAATTTGTTGGGTATCTCTGTTAGTGAAGTGGACATTTCAAGATCTAGTTTCTTCTCTTATGTTGATTAGACTTCATGTTTCCTATCGTCAATGAGTTGTATCGACAAAAGTTCAACAATCCCTCTTTTTTCGCATTTCTTTCCC
This sequence comes from Thermobia domestica, assembly GCF_964235325.1. Lineage (NCBI taxonomy): Eukaryota > Metazoa > Arthropoda > Insecta > Zygentoma > Lepismatidae > Thermobia > Thermobia domestica. The sequence goes on along the minus strand of NC_137454.1, from coordinate 166,791,759 downwards.
CTAAACCATATTTGCCTAATATCTTACATACTCCAATCATATCATTACAAAGCATCCATATCGACCATAATGCATGCGTGCTCTCCATGTATGATTTGCTCGTAATTTTCTCCTACTACAATTAGGTAAATTACTAATGTAGAAGATTAAATAGATTGAAGTTTTAAGTCCTTACCGAAAACAAGTAAATAGGTAGAAAAAAAACAAATAAATGTTATCTGTTCTTTAGTAATAGTATGTGTTGTTCTATTAATCGCAACATCCAAGTTAATATGTTTTAGAGATAATGATAATATAAATAAATGAATTGTACCATGCTTTCTAAAAGAAAAAAAAAATATTGAATAGGGTTCTGAGATTAGATGTTATATTCCATTATCCTTTTTATCTTTAAATATATATAAAGTTTTAGATAGGTTCACAATGCTAAATATACTATTACATAACATCTTTGTTGTTATGCCTTTTTATATAAACACTTTAAGCTTAATGTATTTAATTTCCTACCCAAGATATTTGAGGGGACACGTCAGCCGCAAGAAACGCTCGTACTTTATATAATATGCTGTTGCTACTTGCACCGTGAAGGTTGTGCATCATTGAATAAAAGGGAAGATACCCATATAAACACAAAATATTTTCTTTCCAATATACAGGATGTTTCAGTGAAAAAGCCGTGATTTTGAAGTGCAACAACTCTGGCGATTGGACACTTCCCTGACCCTGATGCGCATGTTATCAAAACCCTTACCAAGGGTGACGTGACTAACTGCTGCCGTATACTGCTCAATGTTTGCTCTTAATTTACTTGAAGATCGGGGTTTAAGCTTGAATACCTCCTGCTTGAGATAATCCCATAAAAAAGCACGAAGTTTAATATCTGGGCTGCATGGAGGTCACTCTAAGCCTGTTTCAAAAAACAATGGATAGCGATTAGAGATCACACGTTTTCTGAATTTTGTGTGAAGGAAATTAAGGACAGGTTCTGTTGTATGCGGCTTAGCTCCATCCTGCTGGAATCATTGCCGACGAAGTGGACACCTTTTACGACGAAGACTAGGATAGAAATAATGTTCAAGCATTTCTAATAATTTTCTGATGTGACATAGTCATCAAAGAAGAAAGGTCCAATTATGCCACGTTTTGTTACAGCATACCAAACCAAAACCTTTTCCGGATGCAGGGGTGAGTCTACCACTTCATTCGCATTTTCTGTTGCCCAAATTCTTACATTTTGTTTGTTTACTTCACCTAAAGACAAAAGTAAGCTTCGTCTGTACACCACAAGTTTTCAATAATGCCTGGTAATCAGCAATTAATGCACTGAACTGATTTGCAAAATGCAGACGCCTTCTTTTTGCAATGTGTGTTAATTTTTGAAGCATCTACATTTTGTAGGGGAACAGTTGCAGATCTTTTCGCAGAATACGCCAACATGATATTACGGATATTGCGTTTTCTACTGACAAAGGTCGCACAGATTCTTTAGTCAGGCTATTCACAACAGATGCTCGCACTACTGCAATACGCTGTTCTGTACGCACAGTTGATCTGGATCTCCCCCTCTTCGAAGTTCTGTAACATTACAAGTCTTATTGAACTGATCAACATAACGCAATATGGATTTGGTGGATGGTGCCCATGCACAATTATTCTCCAGTCGGAATCGTCGTTGGTTACTAACAAGGGAGCGTGATTCAATGAATCAAGGCACCAATGAGATCTTCTGCTGCAACGTAAGTCTATATTGGACTATGCAATCTTAAAAAAAAAATGTAAAACAAAATTTATCCTTTTTTGCTGTTTATTTACATATAAATATTACTATACTATTATTCAAATAAATTTTGTAGCCGCTAGAAATCACGGCTTTTTGAGTGAAACACCCTGTACGTATTTAGGAAAATAATAACTCATAAAACAAGCCGAAGTGAACCGAACTCTGAAGCTTCCGACGGTCAAAACTGTGTAACTCAGCCTCCGTTGTCAAGCCTAGCGTATCCTTGGTCTATCCCGGCCGCTAAATATAGCAATTTTTATTCCCTAGGTCATGGCGAAGTGAGTCGAGTCGAGTTGAGTCAAGTCTAATCTATCCCTAGCCGAGGTCGTCTATCAAATACTACATTTTTTTATTCCGATAGCTATGAACTATTTGCCCACCAAATTTGGTTCACATTAGGGCAGTAGCTACCAGCTACCAAGAAATAAGTGAAACTATAAGCTTTCATATGCTTACGCTGGGAACTGAAAACAGAAAACATATTTTTTGATATTCATACTTTCGACATCATATAATACTTTTATTGTCTGTTTATTCCAACCTTAAAAGAAAAGTGTTAATTGTTAGCTTTCGGTATGATCTTTGTGTACGCTAAGTAAAAGGAAAAACTGCCGTTCTAAGAATATTGAGGACCGAAGGAGGAAATTATTTCAGAACGTTGAGAGAGAATCCCTGGATGAGGTTGAAACTACATTAACAGAACTGCTATAAATCTCTAAGAGACAGCAACCCAAGATGGATCTAAATATTTGAAATGTCAAAGGTGATTGATTATGAACCATATCCTGAGTCACAAAATACTCTTGACACTCGCACGCACGCATGTGCACAAACACACACACGATACCATATTAAGATATGTATAAACAATCCTGAAATAATATGCACTTAGGAGCTTCCCTCTTTCCTCCTCGTTGATGAAATTCTTCGTAGCCAGTGCTATTGTGGATTTCGATAGTGAATGCTGTTCATAGATGAGGCTCCAAGACGTTTCGGTTTATCCAGAATAGTCCTGGATTTAAACTATCTGTCCCCAAAAGCTTAAAATTTCATATCTTCTGTTTTTTCTCCAAAACAAGTTAAAATCATTCGTGCATCATTTTTTTAAAAATATTGCTTTTATTAGAGTTTCAACCTTTGCTATGCATAAGTGTCGGAAGTCTTATAGAACGGCTATATCCTTCTATCTGTCTTTCTGTCGACAGATACCAAAGCAAAAACAGTAGAGATATCGAGAAACGGTTTTTGCAGTAGTTCAGCGTCTCAGATAACATATCATCACCACCTGCAACAGTCTACCGAGCCCAAAATAGTTGAAATTTATTAGTACTTCCGGTTTCAATATTGATTTTCAAAGCGGTAAATGATTTCGAGAAGCGGTTTCTTGCAATCGATTCAGCGTCTCAAGAATAGGTTCCACCTCCTCAATTAAACCTCCGTTTTAGCTAGTAGTAGTAGAAAGCAACAATTCCTGGTTTCAATATTCAAATCCACAAATATAAAACGGTAATACGTAGCGACAAACGGTTTCTGTAATCGTTTCAGCGTCTTAAGAGAGCATATCATCATCACCTACAACATTACACTGAAACCCGAAGTGTTTGAAATTTACTACTATTTCCAGTTTCAGTATTGCTTTTCAAAGAGCAAAAACGGTAAGAGATATCGAGAAATGCCTTTCTGCAATCAATTCAGCATCACAAGAATTGTCTCGACTTTTATACCTGTTAAAACCGGAATATATCCTATGATTTTTCGGTTACAACACTGATTGCATAATCGATTAAACAAATAGGGATAAGCAGTTTCTTGATGTGGATTCAGTACCAAGAACATGCTTCACCTCTGATTTTATTCCTCTATTGCAACTGTAAGTGATAAGACATTAGTTATCATTAAAACATGTTAATCTCCAGAACATAAACAGTAAGAAAGAGCAAGTAATGGCTTTTAGATACGGATTCAGTGTCCGATGAAAAGATTTTATCTTTGATCTTATTCCTCTATTGCAGGGTTTCTCAACCTGGGGGTCGCGAGAGGCTTTTAAGGGGGTTGCGAACATAAGAGGAGGAGATAAATATAATTAGAATCTAATACAGTGAAAATATTTTTAAATATTATTTTGAATTTTGTTCTCATAGGCATATTTTTATTTTTATACATACCGTTAAGAACAACAAAAATAGATCTAAACATTTTCAACAGGTGCAGAGTTATTTAAAAATCAATTTAAATGAAAGAGGTACGATATGATACTAATGAGAACTCCATATTGAAATACCACAAAAATACAAATCGGACAAAATCTGCATATTAAAATACAATTAAAATTGAAAACATTAATCTGCAATAACTGTGTTACGTTTGTTGATAAAACAACAATGGACACATTATTCGGCAATAAAATGGATTGCTTTCGTTTAGGATCCTTTGTTGTTCTTTGTAGAATTTTACACGTATGTGTGTGAGCGGATAGTCTTTCTTCCAGCAAGCTGGCCACAATGAAGGTCTATTTTCGGTGTGGGGTTTAATTTGTTTCCCAAATTTTAAATGTAAACAAATTGCTTTTAACAGTTTTTGGTGATACTGAACACATACACAACAATGAAACCAAATTCACAACAATATGAGGTAACTCAAAATGGCGGCCTCTTGAAAATTAAAATACTCAATAACTTTCTTAACAACTGTCCAAGTTTTTCGAACAAAAATTCGAAATCTCTTTATTTTATGACCCAAAATTAAGGGATTTATGAAGTTTTAAACTGTCAAATGGCCTCCATTTTGAAACAATATGACGGATCGGATTCGATATTTATCATATAAATGAACTGACCAAATTTGGTTTTAATCGATTCGCTTTTAGGGAAGTTACTGTATCCACTATATACAAGAAATGGATTCTACTATTATAGAAATAGATGGATATCGTGAGATCTCCACAATAGGTATATTACAAATCCCACACAAGCTTATTACAAACCACAAATTATAAGAGGGTCGCTGGCAACAGGATATGATAAATGGAGGTCGTGATAGGAATTAGATCGAGAACCACTGCTCTATTGCAACCATGAAATGAAATGAAATGAAATCTTTGAGCTTTACGTCCCACGGTTATGCCGGTTAGGCTAAAGGAGACGGTGATGATGAGTAATGAATGAAATGGTGGAATGAAGAAAGTAGGAGGAAACGGGAGAACCCCGAAGAAACCCACGCACACAGTATTCGTCCATCACAAAGTTCACTTGGCGGGGACTCCATTGCAACCAGTAGTTATAGATATACTACTTCAAGTTTGAGAACTGAATTTATATAGCTTGAAAATCTACCGTAGTTTCATAGTCTGAAACGAAACTATTATTTTATTGTCATTAAGCTATAAATAGCAATTGACGAAGTCATAATAGATATGATACGTAATAATACAGTATGAAGTTAGTATTATGTATATATGAATGAATATAGGCTATGATTAAGTTAGAAACAAATGTCCAGATAAAATAAGTAATAATAGTATATATTAAAATAATTATTGACATAGTTTCAAAATTAGGAAACAGTTCATTTTTATTAAATAATCAAAATACTTCTGTAAAGAACAAAAGGGCATTAACCCTTTGAGTAATTCACTCTTAAATCTATCTATATGTTCATTTGTTAGTGTTTCAGGCAACTTATTATACAATTTTATTCCAATTATCTCACAGCTGTTTAACGTTTTAGGCAGTCTTTGACATGCAACATTTATATTTTTATTATTTCTAGTGGGATGGTCTTGTATAATTTCCAAACTATGAATATTACTTTTTTAGAGAAATGCTGAGTAAATGTTTAAATTAATTATTGTTATGATTAGAGACCGGATGTTTAGGCACTAAAACCTGGAAAATAGGCAGGCAAATAGGCACTAAAAATTTAAAAATAGGCAGTAAAATAGGCACTAAAATGTAACTCAAAATAATGAAGATAAATACTCAATACCATTAAAAAATAGATTCAAGTCATATATATATATATATAAACGAAGCTTGTTATGAATTCCATATATACTGGGTGAACCTGAAAGATGTGCACATACTTCGGGAGGTAATTTGTGACATGGAAAGAAGATAAAAAGGCCTTTTGCATGTTGTGGAATTCCGCGTCGTGAACGAGTGACAGGAGACCAACTTGGAATCCTGACAATTGGAACGAGATATAAAAGTGTGCACATACTTCGGGAGGTGATTCTTGGCATTCAAGAGGACGTTTTGTCTTCTTTATATGTTACGAATCGCCTCCCAAAGTATGCACATCTATGTGTTCCGTCCCAATTGTCAAGATTCGATTTCCAATTTCAAGTTGGCAATCGTGTACTGTCACTCGTACACGACACGGAATTCGATAAAATACAAGAGGACTTTTTGTCTTCTTTCGATATAATTAATCACCTCCCGAAATATGCGCATATCTTTGAAGTTCACCTTGTACATATACATACATACATACATACATACATATATATATATATATATATATATATTGTAACGTACCACGTGCCTGTGTTTATAAACACATAATACACGTATATATGTGTGTATTATTTATTTTATATAAATTATACATTTTCCCAATGAAGGATTATTGTGAAGAAAATGCATAGAATAGGCAACATTAGACACTAAGGAAATTATTTAGGCAGTAAAGGTCAAAATAGGCAAAATAGACAAAATAAAATTGGCTTAAATCGAAACTATAATCCCCCATAAAACTTTAAAACTTTATTTTTGATCATATCTTTAATATTAAAGAATGGGCATTTTGCCTAACATCCGGTCTCTAGTTATGATCATAAAATTGAAAAATAAGAGTCTACAACGAATAAATCTCTGTGAGTTTGAAATTATTCTGAGGCCTTTTTCAGTATTAGAAGATTGTTTACATGACAACTCTTGCCTGAAAATGATATACCATATAAAATTATTTTCTGAAAAAAGCGAAATAAGTTGATTTAACATAACGATCAGGAACATGAATTTTCAATTGTCTCAATAGATATATTACCCTTGAAAGTCTACCAGAAATATACTTGTAATTAATATGCAGTTTCCATGATAACTTATCGCCAATATAAATACCCAAGAACTTTATAAAAGTTGAGCTATTTTCAACAGGTACTTCTAATCAGAGAGTCATATGTTGAGTCGCCTGGAACCAAATCATCCTGGTTTGAGCTAACGTGTTTTCAATCATAGTTTTAAGTGCGGCAAGATCAGTATTGGTATTTAAAAAGTCGTATTATCAGCATACAATAGTTAGTGAGTAGATAATGAGAAAGGTAGGTAGATGTTAATCGTTCATAAAAATAAACGGTCCAAGTACTGAACCCTGTGGCACTCCAAATTTAACTGTTGCAATATCAAATTTATCATTATCTACAAAAACAATTTGCTTACAGTTTTTTTAAAGTAAGACTTGAATAATCTAAAGCTTATACCATGATAAAGATGTATGACATTTTTTTAAAAGGAATTTTGGTTCAGTACAATCAAAGGCTTTACCTAAGTCACAAAATGTAGCCCGAATATAATCCTATTTTTATAAATCTTTAATAACTTTATTTATTAATTAATCAATGGCATCAACAGAGGATCTTCTTTTTACAAAATCAAATTGTGAATTACTAAATACATTATGCTCAACAAGATAATCATAACGCTACATGTGCATTAGAGTTTCAAGAATTTTTGAAAAGATTGGTGCCAGGAAAATGAATCGATAACGATGACAATTTTCGATCCCTTTTTATAAATAGTGTACAACACGTGATACTTTTAAAACTTGGGGTAAGATTCCTTGTAATATATATTGGTTAATGAAATAGGTGAGCAGCAGAAAAATACTATCAGTAACTTTTTTGATTACATTACTTCATAATTCATAAACATCAATATTATTCGAAGACTTAAAATTATTTACGAGTCCAAACTACTATGGGAAATATATTTCTAAATATAAAATTACGCTGTATAGGACTTTTACTTTGATTAATTAGATTGACAGCCTTTACATCAGGTTTATCAATATTGTTATGTACCTCTTCTACAGAGTTCAGAAAATAATTATTGAAATCTACTGGAAGGGGATGAACGCAATCCCAATTTCTTTTAACTACCGAATTAATTATATTCTGGGTTTTCTTTTATATTGATATATGTATTAACAGATGAGTTTTTTTTTTTTTTTTTTCAAAATTATACTACTTTTTCGCTCTATTAACAGCTCATATGTTTCCCTAGCTTTCAGATAGATCAATTTAGCCACTTCACTTTTTTCTCTCTGGCATAAATTCAAATACAACATGACATCACAATTGGTTAAATAAAGTTCAGAGGTACAGCTGAGTTTATTTTTATTATGTGTTTTTCAAATACTCTTACTGACTTTACAAGTTCTTTATGAATAAAGACGTTAAAATTATATAGAAATAAGTTGGAAAAATAGAACAGAATCATTACAATTGGATGGCAATTCAAACCAATTAATACTACAGAGTGAATTCTTAAATTCAGATATTTTATCTTCAGTGATTGGCCTAGAGAATACAATCTTACAACCTGCAGCCAAGATATCATCCTCATCACTTAATAGCAAGTTACACAATTTAATCTGTACATAATCATGATCAGAAAATGGGAAGATGGATACGTCACAAACCGTTTGATATAAACTGAAATTTGTAAAGATGTTCAAGACAAGCTAGAACTTTTGTTGTTTTCACATTCATATTTGTAATACGATAATTAAATTACCTTAAGATAATTTTCAATTCAATTATACTATTCTTTTTTTAATGATATATAATAATTAGAATTTAAGTCACCACCTATAACTATTTTATAATTTCTAAAACTAGACCTACTTTAAAAAATCAATAAATCACCAACATTAGCTTAAGACAATTAATAACAATACCTTCAAAATCAAATAATATATATAAGAACAAAATGACTAGTGAATCCAGTGATATTTATAAGTCTCAAAGGAATAAATATAAATCTGCAATAAAGGTAGCGAAAGCAATATACAATGAAAATTGCATTGAATTATCATCAAATAAATGTAAAACTGCATGGAAGATAATCAACAAGGTAAGTAATAGGAATAATAATAACAAGAATGTTACGCTATCCCCTGATACCCTTAATACGTATTTTGTTACTTCCGTAGAGAAAATCAAGAAAAGCAATGCAGATATGTATTAGTATTTAAGTCAACTTAGTCCATTTAATAGTTCTTTTGTTATTAACCACGTTAGCCCTGATGACGTCATAAATTAGTAAAAAAATGAAAATGAAAAATGAAAATGAGGATATATTTGATATATTGAGCAACCTTATAAAAGCTATCATTAATCACATTGCGAAACTCCTTACAATATGCTTCAATAAATGTTTCTCTCAAGGTATTTTTCCTAAAGCATTTAAAATAGCTAAATTTATTCCTACATACAAAACGGGAGATCGATCGTGTTTGTCTGGTTACCGTCCAATATCTCTTTATTCCGGTTTTTTCTAAAATTATGGAAACTATTGTTAAAGATCAGTTATATAAATATATGACTGACTAAAATATAATTCTGGAAGCTCAATTTGGATTCAGGACTGGGAAATCCACAACTGATGCAGTAGAAGCACTAACGAAAAAAAAGTATATGAAGTTTTTGAAAATAAGATTTTGCTTTAGCACTTTCTGCGATTTAAGTAAAGCATTTGATTGTGTAGATCATAAAATCCTATGCGATAAATTAGCGTATTACGGATTCCATAGCAGCAGTTTAAATTTTGTAAAATCCTTTTTAAATGAACGTAAACAGATAGTTAGTGTTAACAACATGCATTCAAACATCTTAGAAGCAAAATATGGAGTACCGCAGGGTTCTGTTCTGGGTCCGGTACTATTTTTAATAATGATAAATGATTTGCCTCTAAATACTAATACCATATCAATTCTACACGCGGATGACACTATCCTACTTAACATAAATACAAGCTTTGAAGAAGTGTATATAGAAGCTCAAGACGCATTAACAGAGGCAGCGACCTGGTTTAAAAGAAATGGTTTTATGCTAAATCAAGACAAAAAAAAAAAAAAAAAAAAAAACTTTAGTCTCAATCACTGCAATGATAAAGAAAGCTATGATGAATTTGAGGTTAAATTTTTTGGTATATGTATAGACAGCCAACTAACCTAGGAACAACATGTCAAATATGTATGTACAAAACTCTCCCAAGTGCTCTTTCTGTTGAAAACACTGAAAGATAAGTTCTCTATGAGTATATGAGGAATTCATATTTTGCATTTTTTCACAGCATAATTGAATATGGGATTTTGCTTTGGGGTAACAGTAACCAAGCACATGATGTCCTAATTTTGCAAAAGAAAGCCATCAGAATTATTGTTGGAACACATGATAAAGAACACTGTAAACCACTGTCATGACTACTGTCATTATCAGGCTTAAGATAATGACAGTAGTTATTGTATATATTTATCAAGTGTTGCTTCATACTAAGAAAAACATGGCGAATATGACACTCAGAGATGAAGTACATACATATATACTAGATGGCATAAGAAAATTGATATACCCTTTACTAGATTATCGAAGATTAAAATTAGTTATTTAGTTATAGGACCGAAGCTGTTAAATAAACTAACATCCTCCATACAGCAGCTGCCGTTTAAGGTTTATAAGAAAAAGATATATGATTGGTTAATAGCGAATCCATTTAACTCGATTCAAGAATTTAGTGAATGTCAAGAAACTGTGTCGTAATTTACAGTGTCACTTTATTTCAAATATTATTAGGTTGTTCTTTATACTATTAACCTGCAACTGATTGTCCGTATGTTATGATTACTTTTTTATATATCTGTATCTATATGTATATCTCTATTGCTTGTAAAGCTTAATGACAATAAAATATTCTATTCTATTATATTCTAAACCTAGCGCATAAAAATGCAAGATTCAACTTATTGCATTTAAATGATAAAATTTCTCTAACAAAAATAGCAACCCCACCACGAGTATGTTGATTCCTTAACAAGTACATAATCATCAAATTTATTAAGCACGATTTCACCCCTTTGGACCAATACTTACTTAAACCTAAAATACCTAAATTCTTCTCAATTTCAAAAGGTTTTGAACTATATGTTTTATGTTCATCCTTTCTATACATTTAGGTAACCTATTTTGAGATTAATAGTTGATTTTTGTTGTACCTCAGTGGTTTCCCAATTACCACTTGCCAATTTTAGATGGGTCCTTATCTATGCTATCAGTATAACGTTTTCTATTGCTACTTAAATATATCCCATGTCTCGTAAAATATTTTCTCTCCATAAACTGCAGACTAACATATTTTAGTTTGGGAAAGACCTACATATCTTTGCTAGCTTACGGTTGCTACAATGTAGTAACGTGTTTACACATGAACTCTCAGCTAGGTCGTATCTATGTAGGATACCCACTACAAACGTATTGGTGTTTGTTACTGTACTCAATCGTTTGCACAAATTTCATACTGCTTTCTGTCTTTATTTCGCTACACTGTCTTTCATAATCATGTTTTTAGATAATGACACACAATCTTTTAACACTTCACTAATTCCAGCATCAAGCTTTATAATGCAGCTTACATCATAGTTAAGTTTATTTAGTAGCTCAGCTGTGTTTCTTGCATGATTACCGCCAAGAATCAAAACAAGTCGTAGGTTGTTAATTTGCAAATTACTCGGTGTTACTTGTCATTTTTACATCTGATTTTTGTTTTACTTCGTCAGTGACGGATCTGTGTTTTATCAATACATTTTTCTCACCTAAATATAAATGGCTGTGTTCCTGAGATGATGTTTTATTTATTTAAGTGTGGAAGGGCACATTTCTTCTTTGAACTAGAATTTCTATCACTTGACTGTAGAGTACCCCATACCTATTGTTTACCGGTACTGAATATATCGCTGTATTTATTACATTTAATGTATTACTGCCTTACCTTATTTTCATTTTCACTATTACCATGTTCTACTTGAAGGGTTTTTTTTTTTTTTTTTTTTTTTTTTTTTTTTTTTTTTTTTTTAATGATAGGAGCATCCTGTACTACAAAGTTAATTTGTTCATTCACTTCATTAAATCTATTTTATAATATTAAGTCTATTAAGTCTAAGTCCATATTTTCAGCTTGTAAACATTCTCATCATTCTTTAAGATATTTCATTCCATAGTTGGAGAAGTTTATGAAAATTTTAATGGATTAGAATTTAAAATTAAAGCAATGAAAAAAATAATTGATTAAATTAAAAATTAATGTCAGAAAAAGTAAGTTACAATTAAAATTCACTTCAAACTCAATTGAGTACAATTAAAATTAATCAGTTGAGAACGCTCCAAGAGCATTGCCAGAACGAACTTAAAAAGAATTAATTTTTCTTATTAACTTTTACAGGCTTTATCTAATTGTTCCATGTACTTTATTATTATACTTATTAAACAATTCTTGTAATATATCTATCCATTTATAATTTGCTTGAGTACTAAATGTTTTCCACATGTTTTGTTTAGAGTTCTCTTAAAACGTTCTACGATATGTTGTTTTACGAAGGTACATGCTCAAAATGGAGGGCTCAAAATTGAAAACTGCAAAATATCATCTTTCTATGACTTACGGTTCTCGAGATATGGCTCCTTAAATATCCCAAAATTCCAATTTTCTGGCCAATTTCTGGGGAACGGTGGCCAGATGCCACTGGTTACTATTTGGTACCAGAATGTTCATGATCCTCTTAGGTATTGATTAACATCAATATGATCTCTCTATGACTTACGGTTCCCAAAATACGGCTCCTTTAATCTTCTGGAATCGGAACTTATTTTGGCCAATATCTCGGCAACAGTAAGAATGACGCAAAAAAAATTCATTACTTCTTTAGATAGTTTTTGATGCTCTATCGAATGGAGGGCTTAAAATTGAAAAATTCATAAATAACAGACACACACACACACACACACAGAGAGAGAGAGAGAGAGAGAGAGAGAGAGTAGAGGATTCAATAATGAACTTTTCAAGTTCGTTGAAAATGATTATTTTCATACTGAACAAGGAGGATTGGCTTGAATTATAAAAGGTGATATATAACTTAATGGGTAAAATTAAAAACATGGAAAAATTTATCGATTATTATGAAGAGTTACCATTTTCATACAAACCTGATAGTAAGAATGGAATTAAAATATAAAATTTAAAAATAAATTATTAATGAAAAATATGTTAGTTTTAATTTAACAACTTTGTTTGCTAGTTAGTTATATACTTCTAACAGAGACATTTGTTTTATATTAAATATAATAGTAGTATAACTGTATATCATGTCAGTGTCATACAAAAATGGTACTTGTAATCATCTGGAATAATAGTGATTTTAATGTTAAATATTCCATGAGAGAGGTTGTCATGACGACTCTTACAATACATTTAGTGTAGTGGTATCTAACATAAAACAATTAACTTTAAAATTTAAAAAGAATAAATAATTACAGTAAATTACTGTACATTACTTCTAATTGTATATTTTAGTTGTTGTTATTTACCTCCCGTTCATTAATAAAAGATGCTTGAATAATAATTAATATTTTAATTGTCTTTGCCATAAAACACTACTAGGAAAACTTAAGCGAATATGAAATGACAATATTAAGATAAATTTCGCAGAAATAGGAATGATTACAAAATAGTAACTGGATCAAGTTGGCTAAGAATATAAGACAATGGAGAGCTTTTGTGAATACGGCACCATACCTTTATGTTCCATAGGCAATAAGATTATATATAGACTTCTATTCAAAAACATATACAGAGTACGCTTTTAGTTTTGGGCTATATGTTAAAGTTTTAAAGTTTGAATTAATTATATATAGGTATGTCTTTAATTGCCTTAGACTTCTGCAACAAAAGGTATTAATCGCTGAATGAATCAGTCATCCAGAATTTATAATTTTGCATTCAGTAAAGAGTAGCCTTGGGGTCACTGGAAAACGAAATTTCACTTATTTCTTAATAAAAGATTGTGGTTGCCTCCTTTTCTTGGACGAACAAATTAAGTACACATGTAAATACGTTGGTTGATTAATTTATAATTTGTGTCCCGTTCAGCATCGAGGCTATATGAAATGTGGACCTACAGCATAACGTAGGAGCTGAACCACATGAGTTTCCACGGGGGAATCGAACTCAACTCTTCTACGCTGATGGTGCGTACGCTAGCTATATAGTCATGAGAGAATTTACAAGCTAAACTCCCTTCGTGACGGACCTCAAGGCATATGTGCGCCATTTGCTTCCAGAAGAACTAGAGCCACTATTAGAACATATGTAGTTGAGATAAGACTTACTTTTTATATTGAAAATACTGGAAGCTGCCTTCTTCAGTGGAAAACAGAAACATTTTCGATGGCTTGTATTGAAAAGATTTACTCTGTCAGACACACATGGAGCATTCAAAGGACAAGAGAATGAAGTCACATTCCCAAAGATGTGACAAAAAGAGACATGTAACTTTTATGAAATGCTTAATTACATGTTATAAGAGTTATTTACACATCTGAAATTGAATTTTGAAGCTATGAAAGATGAGCTTTAGATAGAGATCTTAAGAATGAAATATGTCTAAAATAATCAAAAGTGGATTTGTTTGCCTTGTGCACTGAACTCGCCATATTAATAACCACGTGAAAACAAAAGTACTAATTTTAACAGAGAAAAAAACAAATTAAGGAATTTAAATGGCAATTGCAAAATAACTTCAAGTGTTAATTAACATTACTGTACAAATCGCTTCATCGCTTAACCAGATAGACGTTACTTGGTAAGACATGAGGATAGTGCTATCCTATTTATTTCAATATACCAGGTAAGAAACATCAAGATATAGAATTCATTAGAAGGACGTAGATGATCAATTCATAAAATTTAACATGTATGTTTTTCTCCACCACTCTTGCCTTTCCCGGCTATTTTAGCTAGTGGCAATGATATTGTCGTTTAACATTACCACTCGCTGCTCTTTCGCCAGAGGTAGCTGTACATATTTCAACAATGCTTTGAAAAATACCTGATCGTCACCTACAAAGGAGGAAATACAAATGGGTGGAAACAAATCTCAAGCAACCCCTTTTACCAAATGGCGGTTAGACCATGGAATCTGCGGTGCATGCAATGAAAACTAATAAACACTTATAAAGAGGACCCAGATTTCAAAACAGGGTTACTTCACTGAGTTCGCTTTGGGTAAAAGACCAACAGTATAAGGGGAAAAGGGCATGAAGTGTTTCAAGTAAGTTACAAAAATATTAATTTCCCGTAGTTTGAAAAAAAATAACAATTAATATTTAATCTTTACAATTTCTTTTAACGATTATAAAATAAAAAATACTCATGGAAAATGTAATTCATTAAATTAAAAATTAATGAAATTTTATTTGGTTAATAATTTTAACGGACTAATTACAAGGCTACGCAATTCTTCATATTACTTTAGCATTACTTACAATACACTTAGCATTTCAGGTGTATTACATTTATATACATTTCCAATAACACATCGATTATCATTTGTCACGCTTGAACTTTGTAAGTTATATTTTCTTTTGATATTGCTCTTGAAACAATTGTATTTTTGCTTTTGATTCAATTTCACTCATTTACACATTTTGCACATGATTTGTTTCGTTCTTGACACAGATTTTGCTCTTAATTCTACTTTCTATATATGAAGTGCACCAGGACTCTTACGTACGACAGCCACCATATTTTTATTAGCCATCAGCACTCAGCTAAATAGGAATAACCCACCCTCTGGCACTCACTTTTGGTGAGTATTGATTTGTTATTTAATATTTTTTGATATTTCAGTAAAAATCAAGTGCATAACTATGAATATACCATGAATTTCCATAGTATGTGCCAGTATTTTAGTTTAAAAATCTGGGAAACCTTTTCATAGAACATCCATTATTAAGTATATTTTAAAACTCGTATAACTCGAGTCATTTTTACTATAGGGTGTTAATACATGTTATACTATAGGGGTTAATAGATGCCACGTCACATTGTCGATTTATTTAGTTGCAGGAAAGTAGAACAAGCCAAACCTTGGCTCCAGCCTATTCCATAAACTATGGTATATTATCAAGGATGCCCGCAGGATTTTTTTCTAAATGGCGAAAGATCAATTCCAAGGAGGACAGAAGACAGACATACAAGAACAGTTGCGAATACACACACACACACACACACACACATATATATATATATATATATATATATATATATATACACACACACTTACTTACTTACTTACTTACTTTGATGCATGCGTGCACATAATATATCATACAAAACAACAATTATTGACGCATATATGCTTATTAACTGCAGTAAATAAACTATAGTACTATAGTATTTAATAAAAATAAATTTAAAGTACCACAGTATGTGAAAGCAAATTAGTATATACTTCCAAGAACTGAACACTTTTCGAGAATCCAGAAGAAAAGTGCCTTCCCCATTGCGGACGGCGAAACTAACTGTATGCCACCATTATCAACAATCGAAGGTTGCCATATAGACAGCTCAATTATCAGTGAATTCCAAATACTGTTGGAAATTATTTTCAAAATGACTACATTTGTACAAAATTGAATTGTGTTCTGTAACTACAAGATGATGCAAGTTTTAGGAAGCCTTTTCTCTTCAATTTTTCCTTGGAAATATATCCGTAACAAACAAAAAATGTTTGAAGGCCGGAGAGCTATTGGTTACAGAACAACTCACGCACTGCACATTCTATTCAATGTAAGCCAATTCTGCTAGTGTATTCGAAACACGTATTTTAAATTTTAAACAATTTCGCTTTACTACTTTTATCAGTGTTTCAGAATAAGTTTAAGTTAGAATCTCTATCACATTCTTATAGCAATGTTTCAAATTGATCTATCCTTTTAGCGTGAAAACTTCTCGACTAAATGCGTTCTTTTTCCTTCATATCAGAACACAGCTTGATGCACATGTGTCAGAGTATTCATATTGGTTCATAATTGTATAAAATATACCACTTTTGATTCTTTGATGAGAACATGTTGGGAATTTGATTTCAGTTAAAAGGATGTCATGTCATAATTTAATACACTAAATTGAAAAAAAAAAAAAGCAATTAAGAACAATGTTTTTTGAGGTTCGTCGATTGTGATGAGGGAAAGTGTTACTAGGGAAGATAATTAAAGTGTAATTGTGTGTATGTCGGAAATGAACCAGAAGTGGCTGAGGTTATTTAAACGTTAGATAGTAGCCATAAGTGGCCGAGTTTATACTATAATTGTGAATGTTAGTAAGGTAGAATATGTTTGTATGAAGGAGGCAGTTAGAGTAACTGGATATTTAATAGAAAGACAAGATAAAGTTGTGGAAATGTACGGATCTCTGAACCTTTGTGGGTGCAATAGAGTATGTTAATGTACCCAGAGATTTATTGATACATTAAAGGTTTGAAGTAATGTGGAATTAGTTTAGATAATCATTGGTGTTCACTAGCAAGTGTGTAAAATTAATTTAAGTAATATCTATCTAAAAGACCTATCCCAACAATCTTGAATGTTCTCATTCCAATTAGTCAAAAAAAAAAAAAAAAAAAAAATCAGTTCATTATCGAGACATCCAAAAGATTTTACAATAAGAAACGAAAAGTGTATGACAAACCAATTCTGGTCATATCCTGTTGCTAGTATATTACATCATGGTTGCCTTATCATTATGAATCTAAATGGAATACACATGGGATATGAGATATGGAATACACACGGGATATATATAGAAAAAAAAAGAAGTGTGGAGGTATGATGTAACTGCATTTCTTTCTAAGACAATAAGTGACTATGAGCACAAAACTGACCACAACAATGGAAGTTCTTGTTTAAAAATCTCTGCGTTCCCTGACGGGGTCAAGAAATATCTATTTTCATCCTGTGAAGAATAATATAGAGTAATTGCATTATTGATTTCATCAAGATACACCAAGCTGATCTTATTATCATTGCGAACAACATATTAACACGTCTCACACCCCAGGCAATATTTAGTCAAAGGAATGCATTGTTAACTTAATGTAGAATGTGCGTTTACATTAGCTGGGATTTTCATTTTAAAATGACATAAATGCTTTATTAATGCTACGTTGTTTGCGAACCACTGCTGTACTTCCGTTGTACTGTATTGGAGGGTCCTTCCGTTGTGAGTTCTAATATTGCAAGCAGGAGACAAAATGCAGGAACAAAATGCCCGTCGTCTTAAAAAATTAAAATCTAATGTTTCTTGTAAGTTATATATTGAATTTTTATATGCAATGGACCCTTCGAGTCGTGAACGTCATCTGTTCCGAAAGACTGTTCGTATTATTCCCATTGAAATATATGTAAATACAACTAATGTTCTAGCCATAGAAACCCGGTATATATACACACATTACATTGTTAGTGCTTTTCCGTGATGAAGAATATCGTAGCTTTAATAGAGAAGTGAAACAAATAAAAAATGACCGTTGTTCACATATAATGTTGAAAATGGTCTTAAAGGCTGGGAGAGTTTAGTGTTAAAAAATCGCGGTACACATCATTTTCCAGGAAGCAATTATGTCATTTGTTCGCTCATGTTAACCTGCGGCAGTGCTATTCTTCAACTCATTCTCTTGACAAGTTTATGATTTGAGTTCTGTCATTTTTCTATTAACGGATTGAATAAAATGAAACAACATTATTTATAATTAGTCTTATTTATCCTTAATTAGTCACAATTAGGGCTAAAATTAACACAAAATGCAAAAATAGCAAATAAATAAATACAATAAATAAAAGTCTTTGAACAAAGCATCCTGATAAGTAATGTTCACCACGCTTCCGAACGCGTGGAATTGTGGGTAACAGGCGTGTGCATGTGTTCGTACCTAGAAATATCATTCGTGAGCCGAGGGAAGAATCGCTCACAAAACTTGTTCGAGAACCGTGAGTCTACTGTATAGCTCTGAGAAAAAAAACAAAAAAACAAAAAAACAAAAAAACTTGACGTTATTATGCACAGTCTGTTCAATAAGTTCCGGGACTACCTCGAAATAATATATTATACTTAACGATATCGGAAGAAGATATCATGTTACGTTTTCTCTCCCCTCGTAACACACTCACAGGCCAGTTGTAAAGGTTCTGAAACGCCCTAGAAAAGTCGTCCACTGGAATGCAGTTCAGTACCGCTAAAATTGATGTGGACCAGTGTACATTTTTGTAAGTCAGTTCTTGTCCAAAAGAAGGATAACAGTCCTTAGATACTCCCAATATTAGCCTGATTTGGCCTCAGTGGTTTTTCATGTTCTTCCCTAAGCTTAAATCTATCGTGAAGGAGCGTTTTGAAGATATTTTAGCGATTCAAGCGAATGTGACGGCAGTGCGGAAGAGAATTGCAGTGGACGGCATTCTTATGGAGTTCTACACTCTCTACGACCGATCCCGCAAGTATATAATGCGGGAAGGGATATATAGGAAACTAATGCGATACTATTTTTTCTGACATCATTAACTAAATTATTTAAAGGTAGTCCCGGAATTTATTGAACGGACTGTGTATTAAGTGTAATGGGGCTAATGTAGATTAGTGGAGAAATGGGTATCGCCCAAGTTTCTCAGAAACTACATTTACAGACTCGTTTCTGACATTTCCTACTATTTGGTCTTTATACACCACATTAAACACTATAGCTGACGCTATTCTGTTAGTCAATGGAGGAAAGTTGATGAAGGTATGGTAGTTGTTTTTAGTCGTGTGTTTCAAATTTGTAGTTTTCTCTTAATTACATTATTTATGTTACATATATTGTTTTTGGCATTTTCAAATGTACTTTTCGATACTATACTTTATTTACTTTCTATTAAGTATTATGTCATTAATATTGTTTCTTTATTTCCGAACGAAATATATAATTTTCTGAAAGCCTCTGTTTGGGGTAATGGGAATCACAATGATCACACCGACAAAATAATTTTCAAGAATTAAAATGAGACAAACAGCTCTATTTGTTTCAATAACGTTAACTTTATCTAATATAGAGATCAGCATAATTATCATATATATATTCAGTGAACCTATCTTTTGGTATACTTGAATTGTATCTTACAAAATACAAAATAATACAAAATAATAATAATAATAATAATAATAATAATAATAATAATAATAATAATAATAATAATAATAATAATAATAATAATAATAATAAATCCTTCGTAGTATGGTATGCAATAGCTGACGTTACATTCTTGAAAAGTGTTTCTGTTTGGTGTAAAATTTTTCCTTAGATGATGTCCGTTAACCCCATCTCTCCTACATGATCCTTGAGTAAATCCACGAGGCTTGCTATCAAGCATTTGGTCGAGTTATCGAGTTAAACCCCTTGTAGAACTTCCTTTAAGTTAAAAAGCTAGAGTTATCTGTTAGTGTGAGAGACCGGGAAGTTCTCATTCTGTAACGGCTTGTATCAATGAAACGCAAAATTTACGTTTTAGTTCACTATAAACAGTAGGATGGTTACAATTACTTTATACTTATTGTGTTGTGTTGCGATCCTTCAAATTTTGCAAATGCTAATATGGAATAAGGATCTGAATTCGACTGTCACTCTGTTCATGTATCAAAGATCTCAATACTAGACAGTAAAATCGAGAAAAGGACGTTAAAAGGACGTTTTTCCAATCTTCTTGAGACACCTCCATAATATGGTTTTTGAACGCATCAACGGCTTCTTCCGCCGACGAAAATCGTTGTCCACACAATTTATTCTTGACATTCGGGAGCAAGAAGTCATTGGGTGCCAAATCAGGACTGTACAGCTGATGGCCCATCAATTCGAGTTTTTGAGTGTTCAAATAGTCGGTTGTTAGAGGAGATGTGTCAGAGCGCGCATTATCTTGATGAAGAATGATCCGACGGCGCTTGTTTGTTTTCCGTATTTGACCGAAGACCTCCAGCAAACAAATTGTTATGTACCATTCAAAGTTGACCGTTTTACGTTCCTCTAAAGGCACAGTTGCCACATGACCAATTTTCCCGAAAAAGCGACCATTTGTTTCGATGTGCTTCGAGCGCGAACAAATTTTGTTGGATTTTGTTCACCTTGAAACTCCCATACAGTCGACTGCTATTTACTTTCCGGTTCATATGCATATATCCATGATTCGTCACCTGTTACAATCTTATATACGTCTTTTGAAGCACCGCCATTGTATTAATTGAGCATTTGTGTGTACCAATCGACGCGAGCTTCTTTTTGAGTTTTTGTCAAATTATGTGGATCCAAGGAGAACAAACCTTTCTCGCAGCTAAATGATCATGTAATATTTTATATATGCTGGTGAAACTAATGCTTAAGGTTCCTCAATCTCACAGTATGTCACATGACGATCTTGCAATATTAGGTTTTGTACAGCATCAATGTTTTCTTGAATAACAACTGATTTTGGACGATCTTCGCGAATTTCGTCAGTGAGCGAATGGCGGCCACGCGTAAAATCGTTATGCCAGCGTTAAACAGTGGCAAAGGATGGGGCTTCATCGCCAAATGTGGAAGTAAATTGATCGATGCACTCTTGCCTTGATAATCCACATCGAAAATCGTAATAAATCATCGCACGAAAATTTTCACGAGTTAATTCCATTTTTCTGTCAACGTAAACAACACAAATAAAACTATTGACAAAAAATGTGAAATACGTTATGGTCAACAATGTCAACCATTAATGATCACAGTATGGAATGCTGCTCAGATTTTTATGGGTCGTAAGTGGAATGTACGTATGAGCAATTGATTATTATTTGTCTCTATGGAATAAATGTTCTCATATATAAATATTCACCGTTATTTATTCCTTATTTATATGTCAACGTCATCCGACACCTGTCATGAAAGTCAAGGAAATTCCTGACAAAGGTCAGGGAAAGTCAGGGAAATAGTTTTCTCCAGGTCAGTAGGAACCCTGTAGTATAGATTGGAATTGTCTGTAAAGACGTCATCGAAATCATCTTCAGAGCGAACTGGTCATGGCATAATGATTGAAGCAACGTACTTCCAATCCAAAGAGCAGCAAATAGAATCCATAGAAGGAACATTTATTATAATATCTGTGGTACTTGATAGGTGATGCCAAACGTTTTCGTATTTTACACTAAAGAAGGTAGACATGGTGTTGTTGTTGACAATAGAATTGTGGCGATGAAAATTAGATTATTTTTTATCACGAATACGGTAATGCTTAATTTAGTCTCTTGTATGGAACTCTCAAAACATTTCGAATCAATTGATTTAAACATTGGCATGATTAGATTTTTTATTTAAAGTTTATTTTTGGACTGAGGCTAACAAAACTCAAACCTGGGATTAGGAGGATCAAATGTGGCATAGAAATAACGATGATTTTTCCTAAAATTTAAATGATCACTTTGTATAAACTATTTGATAGATCGAAAAGGGATTTACACAACCTGACAGTTCACAAGGAGTTGTAATAACTTCTCAAATTTCATTTCAAAATTTTCATAAACATCAGAGGAGCTTCATGTTTCACGGAGGATCATACAGTTAGTTTATAGTGAAATTCAAATTGCCTGCAGACAGGAGGCAAACGTAGTAGATTATTATAAATTGCCCGCTGATTCGCACAGGTAGAGTTTTCCTATTTTCCTGTATATTTATAATCAATATCTATAATACAACACCTATGAGAATTATTTAGCAAAAATAAGAAAAGTCTCGAATGTCACGCATCCCAAACGTTACCGCCTTTGTAATGCGCTCGGCTGACACAAGGAGATCTGTTTCTTGTATCTCAAGTGTTCAAACTTCGGGATTTGTTCTCTCGCAACTAGTTGTACAGTCCGCGTATATAAGGCGTCATATATATATTTAAACAGCACCTTCACATGAAGAATCATTCTAAACTAAAATTCTAGACAGGTTCCTCTCCTTATGAGAAGTGTTTTGTTGAAACAGAGAATAAAAATCAAAACAATTCTAATTTTGATTCAAAATGAAAAAATTACTAGTTCATAACAATGTTCTTTTATCTGTGATTGTGGATGTTGTAACACAGCACCAAAGTCTAACTGATTATAGAATTACTGCCTGATGCTATTGTAAACGATTATTTAGACACGTTCTTGAGCACATCTATTAGTAGATGAAGTGGGAAATAGAAGAAAGCTTTGATTAAATTAGAAATAAGAAAAGAAAAGCAAGCTTACAAAAGAAAAACGACACAATGAAAGCGCATATTATTGTGTGAGGGAACTTAAAAAAATCTAAATCCGTTTCCCAACAATGCCATATTGTTGGTATGATGAGGGCTTAAGGGAACAGCCTGCTGAACTATCAACGTTGCTTTTTTATTTAACATAGGGCACCTTACCAATATGAAGCTCAAACAGCTGACGTGGTTGGGAAAATTCCACCATTTTGGATTGAGAGCCATCTATTTCCAATAATTTTTCTCTTTTTACATTTTCTCGTATCTTTATTCATAACGGAATTGCCCTACGGTCCTGGACTTTTAATACATCCGATAGATGATAAGTTCTTTCTGATCACGATTGTACATTTAACAATTACAAGTAAAATATTAAATATTTTCAAAAAAAAAAAACTTTCACTTTTCTTTACAGACTAGTCAAAGTGATTTAGAGCAAGAGGAGGTGGATATAATAGCTGGTGCTTTGGATCTAAAAAACAAGACAGCTGGCGAAATAATGACGAAACTAGAAGATTGCTTTTCGATCAGCTGTGATGACGTATTGGATTTTGAAACTTATTCCAATATTGTCCGAAAAGGTGCTTGTTACTGAAATAATCAGAATTGTATAGTAAGTAGAGGCAGACATATTCACACTCGTAAATCAAGCGAATGTTCTTGTTGCTCAAAGGACAGACTTAGAAGCCGCAAACGATAATGTTGAAGTTGAAAATATTTCAAATTAGAGAAAGAAATTGTATCAAAATACGTGTAGTTCCTCCTACAACTTTAATGTTCTATGATATATCGGAATACAAATAATATATATAACATACAAAATGCAATTTACATATACAAAATTCTCTCTGTTGACATGCATTTTTGCGTAAGAATTGTTAATTACTGTGATGAAACTAATTTATTCATTTTTACATTAGTCATGATTTTTTTCTTTCTTCAGGTACAGACAAGGGTGGATTAACCATTAAACAAACTAGGCACGTGCTTAGGGAATCCAGGCAAGGAGGACACCACAGAAATTGTCCATAACCGAATTACTATGGCCCGTGGACCATACGGTGCAATAGTGCAAATAGTGCGGCTGAACCAGGATCCGCAAAAAGACACCCCTTCCCTATTAAATGAAGAAAAAATACACAAATTTATAAACAATAATAACAAGAGAACTCGGAAAGTGCAGACCTCCGCCAGGGCCATGAAATTGAGGAGGGGGAGGGGGAAATTCATCTTGTACATAGCCTAAATAAAAAAACAGGAAATTTTGTATGCAGTATGTGAACTTTGCATATTTTCTCTACAACATCAGTGGAGAAAAAAAAAACACACACAATTTGTCAAAAACATAACCTCTTTGGCGGAAGTAAAAATAGTAATAACAGTAATGATAGAGGTAGGATGGCGTAGGGCAAGTATAGCAGGTAAACGTAAACCTTAACTGCTTATATCCCCCCCCAAAAAAAATGTTTGTACTAATTTGGACAAATCCACAATAATATGTTCTATGTTACTCCTTTATTATTTGCGTGAATTAAGAAGAAAAATTTCACACCCCTATAAGAGAAATTTAAGATTTGTTTTCGAACTCCAACTCCCAAAGTTTCCCATATCCTGGAAGAATTATGGCAAAGCTTCCTAGCTTCTATTGTATTTATATTGCACTGACTTTTGGGCAATCATGTTATAGGCCTGTTTTAGACATTTGAAATTGTTTCTACATTCAGAGCTTCTACAAATTCTGGTGATAAAAAAAATGACTTTTCTTGACTTTTCATAATAATTCCATGACTGCATGAAATTCATGTGAAGTCGATCTCCTCCTCTTCTACAACAGACCCTCCGTCATCAATTTGACAATTTCAGCATGTTTTTTCTATTAACTTTGTTTTTATTTTAATATATATTGTCCATACTTTTTTTTTCGTTTTTTTGAAAAAGGACTCCACAACTGTCTACAAACAAGATTACATATATATCTACAAAAAATACAACAAAATACGACAAAATAGCAATTTATTTGTATTAAAACTATTAAACTATAATTAAAAACAAGATTAATGCAAAATCATGACCAAATGCCGATCTTCGCTCCGGGAAATTACTGAAATTTACGTCAATAAATATCTTTTCTTCTCGATCTCGTTCAGATCTGTATCAATGGCTAGCTTCTATTAATCACTTTCCCGTTTCAGACGTATCTTCTGTTGTTTCAATCTCTCTGCCTCCTCCTCTCATACAGCCTTACCCCCCCCCCCCACACACACACTAATTTGACGATTTCTCTTTAGCATGTTTTTGTCTACTATGCTTATATTTTCATATACATATATTGTCAACATTCTTTTCGGTTATTTTTTTTTATTTTGTTAGTGCAAGTACTGTTCATAGTGTCTCTGGAGCCTTTCACGTAAACCAGCATTTTCTGGCGGTTTGCACGTGGTCAATACCTCTTCCTCTTTTACCTGGTTATAAATATGTCTTTTTGGAACAATAGTCTTTTCGTATATTTTTTCCATTAAGAGTGATTCATTGATGGAAAACCTTCTTTTGACCGCTACATTTCCTGCGAAAATGACAGCCCAAGTTTTACTATCTTTCATAAATGTTTGTATTCTTAAAGAAAGAAACTTGCAATAAGCAGCGTCAAGTCTAATTCGTTATAACTCTAGAAGGCTTCTTCAAGTTTTGCTGAGTTTAGACTGGAGAAAAAGATGTATTTCCCCCCAGTGTTTATCAGCATAGTACATCATCTATGATGTCAGACATGAAGATAGTAGGGACAGCTTCCAAAGTGGAGATACATTGTATATTCTCAAAAAATGGCTTTACCATGATTCCAATTAAACATAACTGAGGAAGAAAAAATGTTTTGAATTCACAGTAGCAAAGCATATTCATATTCATATTCATATTCATATTCATATTCATATTCATATTCATATTTATTTGCCTGTTCATAGCTTACAATATGAGGACAATCCCCAATTAAGCATTACAGTTGTCAGATATGGTTTACAATCTCTATATGTTATCAGTAGGAACAGTAATCTAATTATAGCAATATTATATAAAACGCCAAGTAGTAATGTAAAGCGTGTTTCAAATAAAATGTTCTTTTTCCTGCTGTAGTTAATTCCCTGGGACATAAAATTGTGGTGACAAAAATTAATCATCTAAAATATTCAAAGACGAAAGATAAATTGGGTCTAATCTTGGGCACATACGGCATGGAAACTATAGTAAACTTTCTCACCAGAACAATAGCAAAATTGGAGTCAAATAATGACAAATCTAATGAACAAGAACATAAATTTAACCTGTGAAAACATAGAATTTTCTGATCACGATGCATAATTGTTAAACATTTTTTTAGAAAGAAACACCTCATCATTAAATCAAGTGTGTATTACAAGGCCTCGCTGTTAAAAGAAAACATTGCTACATTTAAAGCCAAATCGCAACACGAAAATTGATCTGAAATATATAATCACTATCTATTTGAAGATAAATTCTATAGTTTTAGTAACACTCTAATTTTATATTACTTAGAACAGGCCGCAAAATTTCCGGTAGCCAGGTCATCATTGACGACTAGAAGTTTAGAGCTGGCGACCAGTGTTCAGTAAGAATGGTTTCTGCCTAAACTCAGGGCTGCGCAGTTTCTGTTTCGCACGAAAATAATTATCACTGAGTGAGAGAAAACACGGAATGTAAAGTCTTTCTTTGTCAAACCAAAGGCCTTCGGAAGGGGGGGGGTAGACCTCTCATAATTTGCACGTAAGATATACTGGCGACCATCATTTTTGGATTGGCAAGTGCGTCTAACTTTGAAATTTTGTGCCCTGACTTAGAATGTTATCCTCAAAAGATTGAAATTATACATAAGAATGGCAACAAAACATGGATAACACAGAGCATAAAAAATTGTAGGCAAAAGTAAAAGAGCTGCACAAAGAAAGTAAATCAACTTGAAAGAAATCGTTTCAAGAAATTACTTAAAATACAAAAAAAAAAAAAAAAAAAAAAAAAAACTTTTTACTGGGAAAACTTATCAAAAACATTGCTTTTGGGCCCGTATGATCTCCATAGATGTATTTCTTTCATCTGACACTTGTAAATCTGATTTTTCTGTTCTGATTCCACGAACAAAACGAACATCTTCCAGCATTACCTTCGACAGTTGTAGGTTGCTGGTGATCTGGAACTCCAGCGGCTCTTCGAACCCTTATTTGCAGTTCACGAGGAAGGTTTGTCTTTGCTGCTCTGAACTCGAGGTGTAGAAACGGAAGCTATACGCAGTGATTTATTTGTAGATTTTGTAGAAGGGGGGAATATTTATGCAAGATTGTGTTCCGTATAGCAGAACAACTTTAAAATGGGGGTGGGGCAACGTTATTTTTAAACCTACCTACTTTGAAATTATGGTACTAGTTTGATAGGCGACTCCCAAGTTCATCATTTTTTTTCACTTTTTTAATGCGGTCTATAATGCGGTTTCCGACGTTGCACTACCTTCAGACGAAAGCCTGTTACTTTGTGTACCGGAATTACTTGCCTTTTCATCCTCAGGAGCTCTTCTTTTATTAAAATATAGTCTAATATCCATTTTCTTATGTTCTTTCTAACGTGCTTGTCAACGAAGAAGCTACCAATTCACAGCTGCAGTGACTGCTCACTGACCACTCAAAATGTTTATTATTATTATTATTATTATTATTATTATTATTATTATTATTATTATTATTATTATTATTATTATTATTATTATTATTATTACTGTGTTACTCAGATGAAGAATGATAAGCAGTGGTATCGGCTGCAAGATTTTCCTTCTACAAACAATTCTATAAACAAGACCAACATAGCTCGCGACAATAAACATACTGAAAAAGTAAAACAAATTGTTACTAAGACATGAAGTTGAATCATTGTACACTCACGTCCAAAATTATTGTCGCATGTCTATAAATATGTTGTAGGAATAGAATTTGATAACGAATTCGCCCGGTATTTCTTATAATGTTAGTATGTGTATAATCAACAAAGGCATGTATGGGCAAATTTCATGTCAAAATAGCAGTAAATAAGAACAATAAAACGAAAACAAAACTTTCTTGTTCATTTTGCAACATTTTGTTTTACTCATTCTAATTTTCGTATTTATAATTCTGTTCCTATGAAATTTACCACAAATATTTATTTCTCGACTATACACATAGTATCATTATTAAAAGTACCCTGCAAAATCATTATCAAATTATATTCTTATAAGAAGGCACTTATAGATATGCGACAATAATTTTGGACATGAGTATAGGGGAAAATGGGAGAATGCCACGCAACGAGGGAATACCACGCACCCTATTTTCTCAGTTGTACTGCTTCGAAACTGATTCAGATTAGTGCTATTATCTAGTTTAGACTATGAAAGACATATTGCATCAGCGAGGCGCCAGTTGCTGCTAGGTGTGGTTCATGGTATGGCGAAATGTTTTGCTCTAATTTCTTCTAATTTACTCCGTTCGCAGATTTAGAGGTATGTATTGAAGCACTTAGTTGATTTTTATATTGTGTATACAGTGTTTTAGCGTAGTGTGTTAGTAGTAAGTTCATGCTAAATCTGTTTATATGAAACGACGTGAAACTTCTGACGCAATTTTTTTTTCACGTTCAATTTTTCTTTCTCGGTTTGGAATGGGGTAATTGCACGCATGTCGTCCATTGTGCGTGGTATTGCCCCTCCACGAAGCAGTTATCAAAAAAGTTTATGCTGCGTTTCTTTTCCTTTTTTATGTATATTGCTGATGCCATGACACTACATTAGGCAAACAGAGAAATGCAAATGGGAATTGGAACAGCTACCAAACGCCATAGGAGCAATAAATGGAAGAAAAATTAGAGAGGTAGCAAATGATTTTGGGATACATGAAGCTACATTAAGAACAAAAATGAAAGCTGGGACTGTCTGCTCTAAGAAAATGGGAAGAAAAGCTGTATTCAGCTCTACACAAAAAGCGGAACTTGCTGGCCCCGCTTTACATTTAGTCAAGAGTTTTTTTTACGGAATGTCTCCAAATGAACTACGCAGAATAGCTTATGAATACGTAGAAGCTAATAATATCAAACACAGTTTGAATGAAGAAAGTCGAGTTGCTGAGAAGGATTGGTTGGAATTGTTTTTAAAGAAAAATTCCACGATAAGGTTAAGGAAATCTGAAGCAATTAGTATTAACAGGGTCGACGAATTCAATGAACAAGAGATGAAAGGGTATTTTAAGAACCTGACAGAAGTTACCGAAAAATATCATTTTTGCGAAGATTCGATCTTTAACGTTGACGAAACAGATATATTCACAGTATAGATACCAAGACGTATTTTGGATCCAAAGGGAGTGAAACAGCTCGTAACACTAATATGGAAAAGGGGTAAAACCGTTACAAAGCTGCCATGTCTTACACACACCCTTGTTATCTACCCAAGAAAATGCATGTCACCTCAGCTGCAGAAAGGAGAATCTACTGGATCTATATATTCGTGGGTGGAGCAATGAATCTAGTGGCTGCAACATTTTGTTCTTATTGTGAAACCGATAACAGATTATCCATTCCTACTTATTTTGGACGATCACACGAGCCATATTTCAATAGAAATTTACAATTTTGAAAAGAGAAATGAATTGTTATGGTTCCAATACCACCGCATACCTCACATAAACTGCAGTCGCTAGATCTCACCTTTTTTGGTCCACTTAAAAAAATATTTTAACAAAGAATGCACACTGTTTGCAAAGCGTTACGTTAATGAAAAATTTCTCCATATGACTTAGCTGAGATCTTTAATAGAGCTTATCTGAAAGCAGCAAATATGAACAAAGCTGTTAATGGTTTTAAACAAGCGGGTATTTGTACTGTGGAGCTGGACACTTTTAGAAAAAGATTTTGAAGCTGCTCAGCAATTCCAGGCCGTAGAACTTGAAGATGAAAGAGAGACTTCTGAAGAAGTGAATACCCAATTGCTTTCCGATGCTCGAACTATTATAGGCCTACGCCAAAATGAACAACCATATTCGACGAAAATAGGGCTAAATCGAGAAGAACATCAACTACCCGGAACATCATCACAGTAATTACCATTGCTTGTCCAACTGTCTTCTTTACAAAATAAGACTGTGAAAGTCTCACAGACTAATCCTATCCCCAGGCCTGCCAAGTCGACCCCTCGAAATAACAAAAAGCGTTCAGAAATCTTAACTTCCACTCCAACCAAACGAATATTGGAAGATGTGAATTTAGAAAGAGCACTAAGCGAAGGAAGCACCAAGAAAGCAAAGTTGAGAAGAAAACTCGAAAATTCGATGCTGGTGGAAAACGTGAAGACAACCTGAGGAAACAAATTAGAAGTAGACCTAAATGTTCAGTCACAAAAAAACTGAAGTTTTTGGAAAGTGAAGGAATTTGCGCTACTAATTAATGCGTGCCAATACCCGATGAAATGCGCGTGATTACCGGATGTGGTGGGGAATACCACGCGTTTCTCGTTTTCCACAAAATTTATTTTTACATAACCTATGAAAATCAAAGAGCACCAGCAACGACCGAATATGAAACTAGAATGATTAACTTACAACATATATTTTCCTCATGTTAAATTCTTTGATTTGTAGTGAGATATTGAAAAATGTACCTTAAGTGCGTGGTATTCCCCCACTTTTCCCTACTTTAAAACAGGTTGTATAGCCTAAGAAAGGTGGAAAATGTCTTCCCAGGCTGGGAAGACTAAATTAAACCTAGAGACAGGGAAACCAAAACTTACAAGGGGGGAAATTCCCAGGCTTCCCTGGCTACAAATAAATCCCTGGCTATACGGACTGGCCGCACATGTTGCCAACTTATAGCGATGTAATAACTAAAAAAAAAAAAAAAAAAAAACCCTACGCCCGGAACGTGAGACCATGCGCGAGTAACGCAGGGTTATTAAGTAAAAGGAAATCATATAAGCCAGACGAAATATCAGATTAAATTTTCAAAAAGCTGTGCAGATGAATATCCACTCCATATATTTATTTAATTAATCTTTCTGTAAGCACTGGCGTCCTTCTGCTTAAATTAAAACTAGTAAAGGTAATACCCATATGTAAACGAAATGAGAAAGATAATGTATTTAATTGTAGCCCAATATCACTTTTATCATCTGTTTTCAAAATATTTGAAATAGTTACGGCTAAACGGGTAATGGATTTCTATGAAAATTTAAAATAATAAACGCAGCACAATATGGTTTTCTGAAGAATAAAAATAAATCTATTGCATTACGAGACTATGTTCAAAGTATATATACCTCCTTTAAAAATAATAATAAAAGAAAACTACACGTCAGGTTTATTCTGTGACTTAAGTAAAGCGTTTGAAACTGTTGATCATAATATATTTCTACGAAAATTATTTAAATATGGTATTAGAGAAGTTCCCTTCAAGTGGTTTGAATCATATTTGTGCAAAAGACAAGAAGCTGTACGTATTTTTAATTGTGATAAACTGGACAATATAAGTGACAACAAATCAGATATAAAGGAAATAAAATTAGGAGTCCCACAAGGGAGTGTATTAGAACCATTGCTTTTCTTACTGTATATAAATACCTTTCGAATTCCGTCAAGACCGTCCATGTTACATGTTTTGCAGATGATACATTTTTACTAATAACTCAAAAGGATATGAATATCGTACAACAAAACGTCAAGAAAACTTTAAATGATCTCCAAGAGTGATTTGAGGAAAATAGACTTGTGTTGAATGAGTCAAAAAATAAGGTATTTAGTTTTCCAGCTACCGAATGACAAAAGAATAAACGAAACAAACATAAGTCTAGGAACTACAATCCTACATAGAGATACCACAACTAGGTTTTTGGGTATAATATTAGAGCAAAGTCTCAAATTTGATGATCACTTATAACTATAAAAAATGTGCTTTGTAATTTGCTCATTAATCGATAAGATGTAAATGTATGCAATTACAACATCAAATTATGTAGGAGGTGAAATCTCATATAAGATACGAAATTATGCTGCTGACTTTACCATTGATTTTCATACTAGACTATGTAATGTACGTAAACCAAAGTCAGGGAACATGCAAAAGTGTAAATATGCTCGTACCTAGCCATAATACAAAAACTTATATATATATATATATATATATATATATATATATATATATATATATATATATATATATATATGTGTGTGTTCCTTTATGTAGGCTAAAAACATGTAGGAAAAATTTCTTCTGGACATTCATTAAATTGTTTAATCCTTTACCTCGAACTGTTAACTTGATTAAAAATATTAATCAAGTTCAAGGTAGACATGAGAAAAATATTATTAAATGGTGCGTCTTATTCTGTCAATGAGTTTCTAAATGAAGAACATGAATAATAATTCTAGAGTAACTATAGCAATTATCGTTATTTCATGTAATGTTATTCACGTAAATAATACTTTCATATATTGTTATTAATTAACTATATGTAGGTATAATATGTATTAATCATGGCAATGTTTTCTGACATGTTCTATACCAAGGTGCAATTTGTACATGAATTTCGTACACGAAACGTAATATATACAATACAATACAGTGACTCAACAAGTTTGCAAGTGCAGAAAACAACTGTTTATTAATTCATAGTTGTTTGTGTAGGTTCCCTATTGTAAATAAAAATTGTTCAAAAGCATTTTTGTGTTGATTTGTGTCCGTTTTAGGCTGTTTTGTGGATTATCCCTAGTAGCCGCTTCATACAATGCCGCGGATAACCGGAGTTTACTGTATTTTATTTTTATTGTCATGCTTATTCTCCTCAACTATTTTTCCCCTACGTTAGTTTTTCTAGCCCAATAATCTCTTCGTAGACAATTTTCTCCTGAAGTTTCGAAAGGAGGTACATTTTATCTCCCTTATATTTTGTCCTCAAGAGACTACTATACGTTCATAGTTTCTTTCTCTTTCGGTTTTGGCAGACTAGGAAAAATAGCGTTCATTCCCAATAACACAATGTTTCAATCATTAAACACAATTTGACCACGCTTTTATCAATAATTATGATTTTTGCTAACTTAACTACTGGAAGAATTATTGTCTCTGGATTTAGACCCTACTATATCATGTATTTTTATTTCAGGTTTTTCTCGAATACCCGTCTACAAAGGTGAAAAAACTAATATAGTGGGCGTTATCTATATGAAAGATTTAACGTTTGTAGATCCAGATAAAAGCACTCCAGTGAAGACTCTCCTTGATTTCTATCAAAATCCTGTGAATTTTGTATCAGAAAGCACAACATTGGATCTCTTGTTTAAAGATTTTAAAGATGGTATGTTACAATAATATTTTTGAGTTAATGACAATAGGTTACTAATTATATCGTCGTTTATATGATGGAGATGTGTAAAACTGAAATAGAGTAAAACATGAAGATTCTTGTTCAAAAAACTCTTGGCCATCTACCTTTCTTTAGAGAGCTATATTGTGAAAGCTGTACGTAGGAAATTCTAATATTTTAACTCTAAACAAAGATCTCAATTGGTCAAGGAAAATTCGCATTTGTTTGATTTAATTGCAACTGTAAATACGAGTCTAGGGTTTTTCAAAGAGACGTGGGTGGCCAGTTTTTTTTTAACAAGGCGGAACTTCAGCAAAAACTTGGAAATAACGTCAATCTTAATTTTAATGTATAGTACGTCTAAACATAATGAAGTTTGTATTAAGTAAAACCTATGAAATGTGAAAACTGAAAATAATAATAATAATAATAATAATAATAAGTAACGAAATATATGCTTAACATGAAGGATATGCGGTCTGGATAACGAACATGGAAACACAACTCGAAAGTTAGCAGTAGTATTTGTTTTACATCAGTTAGCAATATGAAAATAACAAAAGTGTTTTTCGTCTGTCAGAGGGGAAAGTGTTATTATTTTACTGTTCTAGAAATAATGTCAATTTATTTGGTCTAGGAATTAATTCGTGCGGTTGGTACGCACACATTGAAGCTGTAGTACAAACACAAAATACATAAATACCTTAAGAAAAATATTGTCCATCGCTAGCCACCACTTTCGCCCATCTGTCAGGCAATGTACGGATTCCGTGGCGAAAGAAGTCCTCATCCTTGGAAGCGATCCAGTCAGAGACCCATGTTTCGATATCTTCTGAAGAAGTAAACCGCTGTCCAATCAAATCGTTGTTCATGCAATCGAACAAGTAGTAGTCCGAAGGAGCAACGTCTGGTGAATACGGCGGGTGGGGTAAAACTTCCCATCCGACATTTTCTAAATAGGTTTTGACCGGTTTTGCGACATGTGGGCGAGCGTTATCATGTTGAACAATAAGTTTATCATGTCTGTTCTCCCATTCTGGTCGTGTTCTGGCCAGAGCTTGCTTCAAACGCATTAATTGTCGTCGATAACGTTCTCCATTCATAGTTTCACCCGGTTGCAGCAGCTCATAGTACACCACACCTTTCATATCCCACCATATGCACAGCATAACCTTTGCACAGTGAATATCTCGTTTTGGTTGTGATGGACCTGGTTCACCTGGTTTCACCCAGGCCTTTTTTCGTTTAGGGTTCTCGTAATGGATCCACTTCTCATCACCCGTAATAATTCGATGCAGAAACCCCTTTCTGCTCTGTCGTTGAAGCAGCAATTCGCAAATGGTTTTTCGTCTTTCAACGTCTCTGTCTTTCAATTCATGTGGAACCCAATGTGACATCTTTTGAATCATTCCCATGGCTTTCAAGCGTTTGGAGACTGTTGTTTGATCAACGCCTAATGCTGCTGCAAGTTGTTCCTGCGTTTGACACGAATCCTGCTCGAGCAATGCTGTCAATTCTTCGTCTTGAAATTTTTTTGGCTGTCCAGCTCGCTCTTGGTCTGCCAAGCCGAAATCACCACTTCTAAACCGTGCAAACCACTTCTGACACGTTCGCTCAGCTAGAGCATGGTCACCATACACTTCCACCAAAATACAATGACTTTCAGTCGCACTTTTCTGCATGTTAAAGTAATGCAGCAGGACACCCCGCAAAAACACTTTATCAGGCACAAATTGCGCCATGTTCACTTAACTACAAACTGGTGTTGTTGACGCTTTAATCCACTGCCCTATACTACGAACGATACGCGATGACAGGGGTTTGCAACACATGTGTGGATACACGGAACTGTGGGACGCTCCGTTCGTTGCGCCATCTCTTGTCCACCCGCACGAATTAATTCCTAGACCAAATATGTTCATCTTCTCTGTTAAGTACAACACATAAACATATATATATTTTTTATCTTTGATTTAATATATTTATTTTATTTTCTAAGGTTGATATTTGAATACCGATTCTGAATTACGAACGTTTCCATGTCTGTTAAACCCTTTAATGGAGGTGTGTCTCTGCTGCATTGACCACCGAGATTATAAAAAGAAAAGAAAAAAATCACACTAAGCTTAGGTAGCAGAACCACTGCGAGTATAAATCATAAAGATTACATCTCTGAACATACTTCGCAAGGGCGGGGAAATTTTATTTATTTATTCAGAGCATCTGGAGACACTCCCTGATTTACTGTCTTCTTTACTCGCATCTAAAGACGCGCTAAAGAGTTTCATATCTAATTGTATTTACTCTAATATTTCACAAATTTGTTGTATTAAGTACATTCTCAAATGTTTATGTGGTACTTGTATTATTGTAGGTTGTAATTATTTCTGAAATTAGATTTGTTTTTGTTTCTAAGTTTAGCGTCTCGTTCACCAGCGAAGCTATATAAGACGTGGACTTACAGCTTAATATGGGATTCAAATCACATGAGCTCCCGCTGGGGATCGAACCCATGGCAAAGGCGCGTATGCCAACCGTTTAGCCACTTACAGTCGTCATAAACTATTGAACAGTCATCTGACTATAATCAAAAGTGATACTGAAAAGAAATTTTAAAACATAGCAATTATAATTATTGTCTATTTCAGGAACTAGAGGTCATATGTTTTTTGTTAAGAAGGATGAGACAGAAAATAAGGCAATTACGATTACCATTGGAATAGTCACACTAGAAGATGTAATTGAGGAGATGATCCAAGCCGAAATTACAGATGAAACGGAGATATATTGTAAGTAGATATCAGGAAGTTTCCATTAAACAGAACGATAATGAACAAATTACTTGCTGAAATTACAAAAATAAAAATGACAAAATACACTGTATCCATACAAACTCCTATTTGTTGGACCTGTTTTGCAAAATAAACATTATTGTTCACATAATGAAACGAAACTACACTGTTCTATTTCCATTGAAACAAATTTATTCAAGAAGTACCGATGCTTAGTCTTGATAAGAATTTTACAAATCCCAGGCATTTAGCTTTGAAGAGCCTTTCATGGATATTCAGTATTCGTTGGCATATGTTCACTGACTGTCATGTGATGAAGTTTATCCCACAAGAGGTCGATAAGGTGAAAAATCGTCGCGAGACTGTGGCGGCTATTCCGTTTTAGTGATGATGCGAGCCTGTTCTGTGCTTTGCATATAATTACTGCATGACTTGCGAGAATATATCGGTTTGTTATCCTGTTGTAGTACAAAGTTACGGCCCAAATCCGCGTTTCTATTGGAATTGCATGCATCACTTAAAAATTGTCATATATGTTTTTGTCAATTGTTCTGTTGATTTGATTTAAATCACCAACTTGATCCTTACACAACACTTAACTTAAAACATCCTAACACAATGACACTACCTTTTCCGTGTTTTACTGTAGGTGTTACACAGTCGGATTGAAAACACTTTTCGAAAGGACGACGCACAAACATCTGGCGTTGGGAACCGAAAAGTTGAAATTAGGTTCGTCGGTGCAGAGTGTCACTTTTACTGTTCATCGGTCCAGTCATTATATTTTTGCCAAGAGTACCTTGAATAGCATACACACCAACTGTTCGTGGTAATAAGTAGACAACTACTGATAAGAGTTCGTACAAACACCACCAAATGTTGTTGAAACAATGCATCACCAAACAAAGCATGTCGTTAGTTGTCTGTTCGTTATTTATTTATTTACTGCAAAACGGTTTTCCTCAATAAATGTGAATAGAATCATGCATTTTCATATCCTTCTTATGAACAACATTATTTCACAAAATAATACCAATAAACTGGGTTTTGCATATACACAATGTCTTTTAATTTGAAAAATATTGAAAAATCAGTATTGTGCTCACACTTTTGACAATGACTATATATATATATATATATATATACACACACACACACACACACACACACACGAGGATCATTACATAAATAATACACATTAATTATTTGTGACTTACACGTTTATTTTTGAAAAGATCTCTTTACAGGCTTTCAAGCTTCTGTATTTCATCAAGGGTGCCATCTTTGTGAAGCTGTTGGATGATTTG
Organism: Thermobia domestica; assembly: GCF_964235325.1. Lineage (NCBI taxonomy): Eukaryota > Metazoa > Arthropoda > Insecta > Zygentoma > Lepismatidae > Thermobia > Thermobia domestica. The sequence goes on along the minus strand of NC_137454.1, from coordinate 166,754,117 downwards.
GGTAACGACTGCAGAAATTTCTTCCAGACATGGAAACCGACGTCCACGCATACGTTATTTCAACTTTGAGAACAGGTCGTAGTCTTGTGAATTCATGTCCGGCCTCTAGGGAGCATGACGTAACATTCATCAACCATATTTACGAAGTTTTTGACGCACAGTATTAGCGGTGTGCACGCGAGCGTTGTCGTGAAGAATCAGTGGACTCGCCCTGAACAACTGCGGTCTGGAATTGTGTATTTAATGCACAATTTCAGCAAGAATTCACAATAATACGCTGCTGTGACACTTCTTCCACATGTAACTCTGTTCGTTATGACAATGCCTTGGTGATCGTAAGCAAAAATCATCATTTGCTTAATATTTGATTGAGATCGGCGACACCTTTTTGGTCTAGCTCTCCATTCGTTGAATTGTGATTACAACTCTGGCTCAAAGTCTCTGATCCACGTTTCATCAATAGCAATTATGTGACTCAGAAAATCCTCACCTTCAACATCAACGTTGAATCTTTGTTTTAGCACCATTGCATTGTCCAGACGTGTTTTCTTCTGTTCAGGAGTCGAGAGTTGCGGGACCCATCAGGCAGAAATTTTTCTCTTCTGTTAATCATTTATCGGAATTCGATATACTGACACAGATGGAATCTCTGTGGAATGTCAGATGGAATGTCACAAAATTCCTCACATATCACCCGATGATCTTGTTCAAGTGCATCTGCCATAAGATCCCAGATAGCAAAAATGACTTTCAATAAAGATGCAGCAGATTTGCAATTCAAGTGTGGCAAACTTGCAGCAAACTTGTGAGGCAAGTCTGCAAGTTTGATACAAGTTCGATGCAAACATCCTAGTTGACGCTCTTCGAACTTCCAGCACGTCTGCAGTGCAAGTGTATGGTAAGTTTGCAAATCAAGTTTCTGCAAGGGGTTTACTTGCACAGCAAGCCTACTGCAAGTTTCCACTTGCACTGTAAGTGCACAGCAAGTCTGCAGTGCAAGTGTATGGTAAGTTTGCAAATCAAGTTTCTGCAAGGGGTTTACTTGCACAGCAAGCCTACTGCAAGTTTCCACTTGTACTGTAAGTGCACAGCAAGTCTGCAGCAAGTTAATACAGGTTTGACGCATGTCTCAGCAAGGATATCACTTGCACTGCAAGTCTACAACAAGTTTGTAGTAAGTCTTTTGCAAGTATATATTTGCATTGCAAGTCTACAGTAGGTCTTCAGCAAGTGAGTGTAGTAAGTCTTCTGCAGGTATATACTTGCATTCCATTGCATGCCTTTTACAAATCGAACATTTAATGTATAGGAACATTCACACAGTATAATTTTCTCAACTACTTAGTCAAACAATGCACTTTTAAAATATAAATTAGCTCTACATACTGGACACTTATGAAATTATCTTAATCATTCACTTGTTTTAATGCTTCACACATTTCGCACCTACTACAAATGGCGGACCGGCAGGGAGATTTCTAAAATTAGACTTTTGTGCCACCTGTTGGTAGAAACTAGAACTGACACACTTGCTTGAAAGTTGCAGCAAGCCTCCGAGGCAAGTAAAATGTAGCAACTGAAAATCAAATTATGACATTTGTGGGTAACTCTTTCAAAAGACCTGCAGCAGGTGTACAGTGCTCGGAAAGTCTAGCAAGTTAAAATCAAATATAGTGAAAGACTTGCTACAAACCAACATGCTATTAGGGTTGCATACTTCTTTCATCGGTTGATGATTTCAGCCTTCACGGTCTCACACGTGCTCACACGACCACTACGGGAACGAGTAACCCAACAAGAAACTGTACTACGGTCCACTGTTGTACCACCACAAACTTCACAAAATTCACAGTGAGGTTTTTGCCACATAAAGTTGATCTTCAATAGACATGTTATCCGAAACATTTGCTGCATCCATTTAGAACACTTGTCACAACCATACTGTTTACTAGACAGTTCACAAGCACACGTTCTGTTGCCTCAAGATCTCAGCTTCAACTGACGAAATGTTTACCTCGATTTCACCATCCACTCCGCAATTTGCCATAGTGTGCATGAAATGACCCTCATATATATACGTATATGAGCATTTTCTTAAAACAATGTCGAATCGCAGTTTGATACACAAATCATAGATTGCAATGGAAAACGAAAAATTGCATTGCAAAATGCGATGGGTCTATGATGATAAATTATTAACGAAAAGAGTTATTTTTATGAGAAAACAGTACTACATAGTTTGTCCTTTATGAGCAAAGGGTTTTCTTTTTGCCTTATAATATAATTGTGATAATTCTCTCCTTGAAAATCCCAATCCTTTAAAGTCTCTTTGGTTTTCAATAATACAATCAATCAATTATGGACTAAGCACTATATTATTGAACAATGACCATAGAATCGATGACAAAGAGGCTGTATGCACTTCGATATTTGAAAACATATTGAAAGAAAGGACCTCAGTGGGCTTTCGAATTGCAAGATTTCAGTTTACTCTTTGGAAATTAAATAACTAGCAGAAACTGGGAACTTTAGCAGTATCACCTAACTTGTCATTAAATTGTATTTACACAAATTTCGGAAGACCAGCACTAACTGCAACCAGCACATGACGCTCAGTTTGCTCCTCACACACTGTTTTAAAACAAAAGACAAACGTCATGCAACTGTAATTGACAATAACACGAACTCACTGCAAAAGTTTCTACATTCTCCTCTCTCTCTCTTGATTGAGCCAAGTCAATCAATTTACACATGACCCCCATCATCGCTTTTAGGTAAAGATGTAATTTTAGTAATTAGTCTTTTTAACAGTCTGTCTTACACTTCATATCACTACTCTCACTAGTCTATCTTTTCCAAGAAACACTTGTTGAATAACACCTAATTTCCATGACAGTGGTGGAGTATTGTCTTCTTTGATTATAACCACATATGTAATAAAATATTAGGTTGTTTTGTTGTCAATTTTCTTCTCTGCTGGAGTTCATGTAGATAATATTGGACCATCTTTTCCAAAAGTGCTGTTTCATCTTCTGAAGGTGATTCCGTCTTGATCGATTACTCGGAATGTCTAACAGATCTGGTTCAGGAATGTTTAGACCCTATTAAAGGTTCAACAATAAGAAAATGTTTTGGCAAATGTGAAGGATCATTGGGGTGATTAGATAGAACAGTGATTGATAGTTCAAACAGGGGGATTTGTGTTATGATTGTGTTCAGTTTTTCAAATCTCAAAATCGTGCCACTTACTATTCTTCTTAATGACTTTAATGCACTTTCCCAAATGCCTGCAAAACGATTTGCTCTGGGTGGAATAAAATGTCATGTAAAGAATTCTTGCATTGAAACATCTTGAATTCAATTTTGAAATTGTTGTGAATTGAGCAGTTGTTGAAACTCCTTGAGTTTTCACTGATGTCCAACGAAATTGATTCCCTTGTCACTATAGATGTTTGAAAATTTGCCTCTTGTTGCTACAAACCTTTGAAGAACTGCCAAAAGTGCTAGGCTACTCATATCACTCACTAACTCCACATAAATCACTTTGGTTGCTGAGCACACGAACACATATCTTTGTCCCTTTACGGGATCTAGTTCCTTGATTGATCATTAGATGACCGGAGAATTCCACCCCTACATGAATAAAAGCTCGAGCTGACTGTACTCATGCTGATGGTAATTGACCCAAGAGTTGTTTTGAGACTGACGCTTTCAATTTAAAACAAACTAGATACAGATGAATGATAGATCTAACGATTTGTTTAACTCGTGGAATCCAATATCTTTGCCTCAACGATGAAATCAATAACTGCGGTCCAGCATGTAACAACCTTTTATGCTCCGCTTCAATTATCAGTCTGCTGAAATGTTTTTTAGGTGGTAAGATCATACAATAAATCGAAGTTTTGTTAGTCGTCCTCCCACCCATAGCAACTGTTTATTATCTATAAATAGATACAAATATTTAAGTTCACTTTGTGATGAAACTTAGCCTGACGAAACTAGTATTGGCGTCTGTTTGCATCATATCCACCTGGATCACATTTTTTTATATAAATATCGGCATTTAAAAGATTATACCCAAAGACCATATCCAAAAGAATACAATCACAGTTTTTATATATAAATCTGCCCGTCTAAAAGAGATAATCACATGGAACTTTATACCATTTAACCATAGAGAGTGTATCTAAAAACTTAACTAATACATTACACAATACACACTAAAACTACACAGTAATTAATACCATATTGTAATATCTCTATTATACCATTTAATTATTTTAATACAACTCCTTTATCTGGTCCATCTTAAATTCCTTTGCTATAGATCTATTTTTCAAATTTTTCGTGTTTTTATTTCTTGTGATTTGGTTATAATTAAGGTAAATCTTGAGAGGTTATTGTTAACAATCTTTTCAATATTTATGAATGTGAAAGTTTTAACAAATATTTAAGATATAAATTTTCCCAATTCTGCCTTGCTATCCATGGTATTAAAGACCAAAAGCCATTTTTTTTAAAGTTCTAAGACTTCGCGTTGTAATGGAGTAAAATTTTAAATAGCGAGATTTATATACAAAAATGTGGTCGAAGTGAGTGTGGTTCAAACAGACACCAACACTATTGACGAAACTAAATCTTTCAATTAGAATAACTGATTTGTTGGATTAGCTTAATGTTGTTGTAAAGTATCATTAATTTCAGTAGAGGAACTAATTCCTATTTTCTTCTCTTTGAGATTTTTGCAGTAGTAAATGGAACGACGACATAAACAGATAATTCGCAATAGTTTTCACAATGTTGAAAATTTCACCAGACAGCTTATGTAACTCATTACTTTCTTCTCTTCTGGAAGATCTTCTATCACTTCTGATTGTTCGGGCCTACAGATGATTCAAGCCATGCGGGTTCATGCCACTCAAATTTCTGCTTCCTTCAACTGTCTCAGATCCATTCCCCGTGTAATGATGTCGGCTGGGTTGTTCATTGACGACACATAATGCTACTGGTTGACTGATATGAGCTCCTGTATCTCTGCAACCAGTGGCGGCGGTTGGACGTTAAAAGTGAGGGGGCAAGACATGATCTGAATATTTGTATATAAATGTTAGTTTTCCTGGTTGTTTCTAACACTTTGTTTGACGAAAGGTTGTATAACTAATAGGATACTATCTTTTTCAGTTAAAATACCGTATATTGTATTTCATATTTTACTAAGTAAAATTGACAAGAGCAACGCAGTTGGCACTTGCCCTTTTTACTCTGAAACAACGAAAGTGTAACTTGCTTATGAACATCTTAAAATTGTCTGGAAAATTGTGTGATCAAATTATTTAATAATGAATTCGCAAAACAAATAAATAGAAAGGATAATATTAATCATAGTAATGAATAATGATGCTTGTTTTGCAAAAGTTATTTTGAAACTGAGGATTAATGAAAAACTTAATATTTAATTCCACACATGCTATTAAATATATGTTATTACTCTTAGAAAATGAAAGGCAGTAAATACTACAAGCATATGCGACGACATTTAAAGAAATATTTGCTTTTGCAACTTCTCGAAACATGTTCGTTGCCATTAGGTGCAGTTTTCACTTTCTTGGAACACATCAAAACACAACAATACTTAGAATCAATCCACACTTCAGTTATACAAAAGAACCTTAAAACCTAGAATTATGTTTAATTTACTAAATTTAATTGTATATACACTCGTACACCCTTAAACACCACAATTCACTCGCATATTACACTACAAAACAATGGAAAAGGTAGTTGTTGTTTCTTATGACGCTCTTTTTAATCAATATTCCTTACTTTAGAAAGAAGAAAAGACATTTTAGGAACTGTCAATTTTTGTGCAATTAAAGAATAACTTGCGAAATAGGCTCTACTTTTTTTTTCATAATGTTCTCTCAGTTAGTTTCGAAGCGGCTCACTAACATATCGAGCCCTTGTAAGAAGAAGTGAAAGTATGCTGGAATTGTGTTCCAATAGGTTATTTTTGAGGGTTATTTTCTGTGGCAATTAAAATGCAATTCCTGTAGCTTTCTTTACTCCACGGGAAGACAACCAATATCGTTTACGTATTCACGGAACGGCAAATATTATATGGCACCATTTTTTTCTATCAACCAGTAACACATACAAAATCTTTACATTTCCAAATGAAACTATATACATTAATGGTTACTTCAAAAAAGTGCGGGGGCAACTGCCCTTCTTTGCCCCCCTAATTGCCGCCCATGTCTGCAACTCTGTTTGCCACGAACTCCTTGCATCTGATGGCTGGAGATGTTATATACTGTACCGGTATGCAAGCAGTATCTTTGAACTCACTGAAATGTTTAATATCGAAATTTTGTGATATAGTATGCTCAAAAATTCTCCTACACAAAGTTCAAGTCTTGGCAACGTTACCTTTTTAATAGAAGCTATTCTCCATTTAGAACCAAAAAGTTTGACAGTAGTATTGCCTGGAATGTTTACAGTTTTGACATAAATGCAACAACCATAAGCAAATTGACCACTGTTAACAAATCCGTGCATCTCAACACGAACATCGTTTTTCAATACTACACATCTGTCAATTTGTATTTCATTAACACTTGGAAGATGATGATACATTTCTAACTATTGCTGATAGAGCTCTGATGGTATTTGATCATCCCAATTGATCTTATGGATCTTCATTTATTGTACGAAAATCTTAAACGGGGTAACTACAGGGCTTATACGTCTAAAGGATCGAATATTTTACTATGGATGAAGTCACTTGTCGTTTAGTCTGTATGTTGTTTGTATATAGATATTCTTTCACTTCCTTGTTGGTAATGATACAAGCTTGTCTGATACAAGATTCCACGATAAACCCAATGTTGGAACAACTGACTCGGACTCAAAACGGTATGTGTATTTCCCTATATTCTTCCGGTACTGCTTCCAATAATGCTGGCTCGTTAGAACACCATTTTTTAAAAGTAAAACCACCGCTTTCCAATAACTGAATAAATTTCTTTTGAAGCTTTAACGACTGGTGAACGTTGTGGCATCTGAGCTTACATCGTCAATATAAAAATCATGTTCAAATGTTGCCGCTTCTTTAGGATATTTACTTCTTTCTTCTTTTGTTAACTTACAAAGACATGCCCTCGACTACTGCAACTCATAAATCTTGACTGGTTTCACTGATGGATATCTTTACAGAATTCTTTGAAGTCCAATGTCATCTTCATGAACTTTAATCATTCGATACATTGACTGAATATACGCCGTAAAAGCAATAGGAAAGATCTTCTGCTTCCGGAGTGGATTTCGCCGCACACGAGCAGCCACTGCTTTAACAGCTGCCACTGTTCTCACACTGCGAAGGCGACCATCCCTTGGACGGTCACGTACACTGCCGGTCTCAGTAAACCGCTGGATTGTCCGGTAAACAATTCTTTTGCTGATTTTCAGATGTTTCAGCAGTTTGAAAATCTCACTTGGTTATGCAAGGCAATCACTGCAACTCTATTTTCGTACTCACTCCACTTCATGGGAGATCCGGGCTCGATTCCCGGCGGGAGCTCATGTGGTTCGGATTCCACGTTAATCAGTAAGTCCACGTCTCATATAGCCTCGCTGCTGAACGGGACGTAAAACTCAAAAAATCAATCAATCAATCACTCCACTTCATGCTTAAGCGAAGCAGATCCACCCGTTCTCTTTCCCTGTTCGACACACACTGGCCAGGGCTGACCTTGAGCTAAATTGTACCTTGCCACTTGCACAACAGGTTCTACAGTCAAAGGCAAAAGTTTGTGACAGTATATATATATAGGTGTCCTACCAGGAAAGTGCAGTGCAATATTTTGAGGAATGATAGTATTGGTCATGACAAGCAATCGATCGAGATATCAATGAAAAACCACTTTATTTTCAACATATTGCTTCGAAGGTGCATATGTCGAGAAATAATGAGGAAAATGGAGTTATTCAAAAACGTGTTGCAGATAGGTAACACACGTAATAATCATAAGGACCGTTCACATATTACGTAAAGCTGTTTTTGATCAATTTTCACCTTTCCCTCTCCCGTGTCACACTTCGTAATGCAAGGCTGAACCCCTCCCCCTTTGTTAAACGCTTTTTGATTTTTGTTTTTTCAGCAATTTTGCTTGTTTTGGGGGTTATCACAATAAAAAATAATAATTTTAATGACAGAACTTTCCATCACAAAATAGTTGTATTTTGAATATACTTGTAGTGTTTTATCACCAACAAATCAAAGTATTAATTAGAAAATGGCAGTACCATAATAATATTTTAACCCCATAAGGTTGATTAATTAACGAGTCTTAATTCTTCGAAATTCTATACTGTCGTTTTCCCAAGAAGATTGTACCCAATCTCTTAGGTCACCGATGATTGGCAAAGAGGAAGTGCTGCAGGAAGATACAGGTGAAACAGGATCTAGAGAATTGACATTGTCCTCTATTTTTCTGGAACCCAAGGTTGCTTCCTGTATTTGAAGTTTCCCAGTGTTGACGATACAAAGAATTCTTTTCCCCGTAGATCAGAGATTTGACGTGGCTGCACACGTGAAGAAGCAGGGACATCTCGTTTGTGAACAAGCTTTCGGCCATCTTCTTTGGACTTCAGTTTACCCTTTTTCAAATTCTTCTTATCCTAAATAAGTGACAGAATGCGAATAAACTCGATTTCTCTTGGAAAATTTAAATCTAAAGATAAAAAGTTCAGTTTGAGATGAATACCCGACGAATTAGGTTTTTAATATCTTATTTTGCTTGGATTGTTGTCACGGAAAATATTATTTCACGAAAAAGAGTTTTTTTCTGTTTAAGATGCGAAACCCCTTGGAAGAATAGAGTAGGTAATGATCCAAATCAAAAGTCTTAAATCTATTCTCAGAAATAGCGATACGAGTGGGAACGCGAAGGCATTTTCAAGTGGTAGTTACGATCGCTAACAACTAACTCCAGAAAAGCGTGTACCGTAAATGCATTGCGGCGATAGTCACAAAACAGAGCTTTGTTGTATTGTAATACACCCAGGGTTCGTCACCAGTCATGCTAGTGTCTAGCCTTATCTTCAAATCCCTTCTGTATGATTCAATTTATACAAGCTGTATGTTCTCAATTTTCCAAAACAATATAAATATTTATTTATAAAAATGAACAGAACTGAATAAAATTATTTGTTTAAAAGATTGCATATAAGCCTGAGAATAAAAATAAAGATTACAGAAAAAAAGTTACGTAACGAAGACGTTAACTCCCTCCTCCCTCATGTCATACTTCGTAACCCAAGGTCGAACCTCCCTCTCCTTTGCCGCGTTACGTAATATTAGGACGACCCCTTAGATAAGTATCACCTTCATTACACTCACATATACCAGCATCCCGGACAAAATCCCGGAATTCATATTCAAATTTCTATCTACACGTTCAAATTTCTGTCTGCCAATTGAATTGAAACAAATGAAAGTTGTTTGTTTCACAACAATACAAGAGAGCAGGAAGAGTAAAGACGGGATTTAGGATTTAGATTTCTGGGCTTTCGACATCTAAGGCCATTTAGCCCTTCACGATTTGAGGGATGACGTCCCGCGGTGAGCACACAATCCGGGGAAAGGGAAGGAAGAAAGGATTGGGGAAGGAAGGAAGCCTGGGACCTATAAGTTAGGTACCAGATTTGCCTGGTGTGAATGAGGAAAACCCAGGAAAACCTCATTTAGGGTGGCTGGCCTGAAAAAGCGTGTTACACTTTTTCGACCGAATGACCCTACCGGGAATTGAACCCGGGACCGCTCGCACTGAAGGCGAGAGCGTTAGCGACTACGCTACGCGGGGCCACTGGGAAGAGTAAAGAGGTGGTTTCACTAATTTGTGTGCCTTCTTGCTTTCACTCTTGATTAGATCATGCGTATATATGTATGTTTGTGTTTGTCTGGGTATAACAAATGGTTCTACGAACTCGAAATATTTTAACAACCGGTTCTAGCGAACCGGCTGAATAGCACCACTGGTTAGAAGGCAACAAATTACCTAATACATAGTCTTGCTTTTCGTTTGCTTCGACGTTTAAAAACGCAGACATTTAAAGAAGAGGTTGTATTAGGTTTTGTTTACAAAAGTTACAGAAAGCCAAGTTGTCGTCACGTACGATTTGGTTGACTTTTTTCTTTTCGTTTCGGCTCAGTATTCTGTTTATATTTATTCCTTTTGACCTTCACATTACTTTCTGCGACGGCATATTTTTTATAGTTTCAAATGCTTGACTCCTACATTCCAAGAAAGCAAAGCACTCTAATAAAGAGGAAAAGAATGATCTGTGATCTGTAACTCCCACGTACTCCTAGTATTTCCTGTCTAATTGTGAAATGCAATGTTGAACTAACAAAACCGCTTCTAATGGCTCGTAATGCATTCAAATTACTAGTAGCTATATTAATAAATTCTCTTATTCTGATGTACTTTCCCTTGTAATAACAAATTACGGACATGAGTAGCTGCAATCAAACCTTATTTTCATACTTGTCTTTCAATAGTTACCATGCAATTTTGGAATTGACTTCTGTAGCTTGCAGATTCACTATTAAATCATAAACCTACCCTCTCAATGCATTTATGAGGTAATGGAACTTCCGCAACTGACACGTTATAGTTCTTATTAATCATAACTTTGAAATAGTCTGAAAATGAAAGCCAATTTTTGTATCGTCCCGGGCTAAATTCCGGGGCGATGAGAGGGACATATTCGCTCAATTTTGGAACTGGGGGACTGTCCTCCCAATAATCCGATTTGAACTATATTTTGTGCCTAAGAAGAAACATACCAATTATAAATATGCATGTATTCAAATTTCAGAATGTGTTCACGGCACTGATTTGTACTACTGATATGTATCACTACTTCATCTACATGGCCTGATATATAGTATTCAACATAACAGGTTCACCTCAGAAATCAGATTCATCTACCGTAGTATGAGTCTTATCTCTCCCCTCCAGAATAAGCCTATCAAATCTGCCCGCCTCCCAGAAGATAACTCTGCTTCCCCGATCCTGCACAACATTGTGTTTCAACTTTATAAATATTTTGAACATAGCTTTTTTAAAATAAAAAAAATATGGGAACGGTCTTAACCCCCCGATGTTGAAGCAGATTTGCGCCGATGCCTGTAAATGATGGCAATTCTACAAGAGGCCATTTTAATTTACAATTTTGGTTTATCATTTGACACTTGATTTTCATTATTCGAGGAATTGTTTAAATGAGATTCCAGACCACGCTGAATAATAAACTCTTCGAGTTGCGCTAATACATCATAATAACTGGTTTCAAATTCTTTCCTATATGCATCGTTTTCTACCTGCTCGTAATTTATTTTTAATTGTGACTGTACCCCATATTTTTTTTTTTTTTTTTTGTAAAAATCAATCAATACGGTTTTACGTACTTTCACTTAACTAATTCTAGTTGTTGAATTAACACTACTTACGTACTCCTGAATTATTGTCAGTTGATTCAATTGCACACACCACATTCACTGTTGATGCTTCTGTTTGAGTCCGCCATGTTCCACCAATAAACGCCAGTCTGGCGAACAATTTGTCATTTATGTCTTAAATGCGCACTTTACAAATTCACAAAGCTTACAAAAGAATTGATAAATCTTATTGCACTTAACATATCTAAACAAAGAGCAAGACACAATTGTTAACATGCTAGTGTGTCTTGCTCTTTGTTTAGTTATGTTCACTTTCAATCGGTCGGAGCTGATAAATGATTCTGTTTGTTTAAGCCATGACAAATATAATAAGTGAATACATGTTTATTTATACTAACCACACAAACACTTGAAGACACTTATAACTTGTTATTAAATTGTATTTTTACGAAATTTCGGAGGACCAGCACTAACTGATGTCATGGCACGTACACACACATACACACAAACACAGGTAATTAAAACAAAAGACAAACGTCATGCAAATGCAATCGACAATGATACCAACTCACTGCAAAAGTATCTACACAAGTACTGTATGTTTTGCATGTTTGGCATGTGCCATGTTGAGAGCAATACCATCGCCTTCTTGTGTACCAAGTTTGAGCCAAATCTGTGAGTTTCTACTCGGTTCCTATATGTGTTTGCGGCAATGTAGTTCTGTAGTCCTCATATATTTTACATGATTCATTAGCTAATAAAATCTTGTCTCCCTGTGAGAAGTCTTGTGACGACTCTATCCTCATTCCATTACAAACTCCGAATATTTTTTTTTTCAATTATATTCTTAAAATACTAAATAGATATATTATCTACTTTTTTATTCTTCACTTAACTATATGTTCTTAAACTTGTCTTAGTACTGTAATTTGTTTGCAATTCTCACTTACTTCGTTTCTTTCTTTCTTTTTTTTTCAATGCCGAAAATTCACAGGTATTCTTTCTGTTATACAACTCATCAATATATCCTTCCTATCTGCCTTAAGCTGCATTTAATTTGTTCGAGACTCATTCCATCCTTAGCTTCTATATTGTGGTAGTAGTTTTCCCTTGCTGCCTTTAAATTTGCAGTTTAATTTACTTTTCTATACATTATTTTACATTCATCAGTGAAACTTTGTTTCCATACTTTTCTATTTCTAGTTCTACAAAGTTTATTCCATAACTCATGCTTCATAGTTGTGCTTCTTCCCACAATTATTTAGTATTTAATACTCATGCTTCCTCTCAACTTACATAGTTTCTTCGAAATTTCAAACAGATGATTTATTATCTTATCTTTAAACTTTTTAATAACTAACTCGTCTAATAATTTCTTTCCTGGCTAAATTTTTCAGTGCGATTCGACAGCTTCCACTTTCTTTTTACCATCGACTTCTGTTTGTCATTTTATACCGTACGGCACTAGTAAATCATTTGTTATACGAGGGGGTACCAGAAATTTCGTGGAATCACCTAGAATGTGACGAATTACAAACTCCCTCGGACATGTATTTTATAGTTAAGTCCTTGTATGTTAACCATGCAAATTCTGTACTAGTTAGAACAACTCTTTATTTTTTGCAGCTAAATGACTGAATGTGCAATGATTGACAAGCTTGAGACACGGAGTGTCATAAAGTTCCCGCATTTTCAGAGGAAATGAGATAAGATACATGAAGAGATGAAAGAAGTCTATGAGGATGAAAAAGTCCATCCTATGAGATGGTATACAAGTGGAAACGGCAATTCCAGACTTGACACATGGCCATCGCGGAAGCCCCTAGAAGACCATCTTTCATTGATGATACCGCCTTGATAGAGAAAGTTGAGATGATCATAATGGAAGACAGGAGGATAACGATTGAAAGTGATGTATGTAATAGGCATGAGTTATGGGTCTGCCTGGAATACCATTCACAACCAGCTGCATCTTCAGAAAGTATCAGCATGGTGGGTGCCACGACTGCTTACATCTTTCCAGAAGAAAAATCATGAGGACGCTACAAAAGAAATGTTATTATTATTATTATTATTATTATTATTATTATTATTATTATTATTATTATTATTATTATTATTATTATTACCACAATGGAAAGAAAAAGTAACATAGTCGAAGGTATTCATAGGAACAGAAAAGATATAGAGTATGTCAGATGTTTCTTAGGTTTATATATGAACGCGATAATATTATTACGTTTATGGATTTACAGATAGAATTATCATTTTATAACAAGAAATGGAATATAAAGATTTGTTAGCTGATAACAGTAATGCAATTTGTTTCGCTCTTCTTCTAAGTAGAACGGTGAGGTGACATCTTAAATAGGATCATTATCGTGACTAGCGATCTCTATTGTAAGTTCGATCACTACTTGCAATTTGTGCACAGATAGGAGCAATTCCTTGGAACTTACTTTTGGCCAATAATATAGCAGTAAGGACGTGTTTAGTCCTTATGTGTTCAATTCTGGTCCAAACACGTTACTTGCGAGACAGTTACGAAGGTTGATACGGATGACGTAATTTTGTGTTGTTGGCATTTCACCTGTAAAGGAAGTTGTCTCAACTCTTAGACCCAGAGAAATTGATTATTTTTCATGTTAGTATATATCAGAAGTATCAGTTTTGTAGATTATAAAAATTTCCTTAATTGCCACAGCCGGAATCGAACTCGCGTCCCCAACATTATGAAACTAACGCTTAAGCCACTACTCTTAAGACATCACTGTACTGGGAGAAGGAAAAATGGAGCTGCAGTGAATTCAGTAATTACACACTTTTACGATTCCAGTGTAATAATGCTGAAACTTTCTGATTTCAGTCATGATAAAATAGCAAAGTATTATGCAGAAAGAATAGTCCAGAGAAGTCAACTTTAAATTGACAACTCGTATGTACGATGCGCTGACGTATGCTCTTGCCTCCGGCCCGGATTTTTCACGGCACGGCATTAGACAGATACTTATATTGATTGGAATCTGGTGTTTCAGGGCACTGGATTATTTTTTTAAACTTAAATAATTTAACAAACCTTCCTCAGTACCTTGTTCCCTATTTTGACGCGTTGTACTCACTTTTACAGTTTTTGCACTAACTCTTTAAGAACAGGGACAAAAACACAGAAACATGGAGGACAGTAAAAATCAGAAACACTATTCGCGCGTTCTACCCTTGCCTGAAGTAAAACAATAAAATATGGTGAACATACAATTTTTGATCTTCCATTTTCTATGTGGTGTCAACACACTGCGACTCATCATGCACCGTGACCCACTGTGACGCACCATCCATCGTAACCCACCAGTCACTATGACGTACTCTGACCCACCGACCCTCTCTGCTCACTGCATTGTAGACAGCATCTTCTGACGCGACAAAAAGCCAATGAACCACAAAATTACTCCCCCAAAATATGTTAAATCGCCTATATGTGTGATTTGTTTACATTAAGGTGAGTCTAAAAAACACTAAAAAAGTACCAAAAAGTACCCCGAAGGGGGCTCGAACCATCAACCTTATGATTACTGGGCGGGTGTTCTTCCGACTTCGCCACGGGGGCGACGAAGGAGACATTGCTTGTAAAGGGATACATCCTTGAGATCTTTTTAATTTGGTCAACCGGAGTGCTGTTTTAACCGCATATATGAGACGATAACTGTTTGGGATAAGATAAAATGCGTTCGCCATGTAATTTTATAACAAAATGAGGTGCGTCTATTTACTTTATTTCATAGTTCTCCCATACTCACTTTCTAATGATCGACGACAGTTGCCATCTAAATTCATACAATTATCGCACTCAAGATTTTTCACTCCATGATGTTGAGGCAGAGGTTATTCTTGACCTCCTGAGCTCACTTTAGGAACAATTCGTCAGGAAAAAATAATATATAATAGTAACCTCATGCACATGACTTGCGATATTTCGTGTTGGTACCTTCGCGATTCTCCGCGACGAATTGAAGGAGCGCGGACCAAAACGAAATTCTCGCTGTTACGCGGTGGTAACTTTAACACCCAGACGCCAGATATCTGTTTCGACTCGACGAAACCCTACCGGCAGTGGGACACTAGCGGCAATTCTTCGACTCGTCTCTATATTGACGATCGATGTTTACCTGCAAGTAAAAAGAAAACAAGTAGCTAGCTCTGAGTTTCGCAAACTAGTTGAAAAGAAAATATTGGATAAAATTTAATAATAAAGAAGGCATTTATGATAATTAAAACAAACTAAATTCTTGGCACGACAGTCCTTTGGTTCCTACCAGCGGGCTTACGTTGAAAGTGGGGATGTGTAGTCAACGCATCGACACCCGAAGTCCCTAATGCCGGCTTTCTAGACTGGAGTCCGCTACCTCTTACTTAAGGTAACTCCCCAGTTGTCCTCACGATGCTGGGACATCAAAATTGTTGAGTGCCTCTCCGGAAATTGAACTCATGACTACAGGCACCAATGGCACGCTCTCCGTCTTCTATAGACGAAAAGCTATAGTTACCCACATTATCTAATACAGAAATAAGTTCTGATTCTCTAATAGCTGCTGATGGTGATAGACAAGGTTCACCGAAGCATGATCCCAAACCCAAACTGAGATATTGATGTCACTGGAACGCCTGAAAAGTCATTGTGGATAAGTGAATTGCCCACTTGTCAGGATGAAGGGCGATGGTGATGTGAAATGCGGAGCTGTCAGAGGTACTACTTATGATAATTGGATTTATAATATTCTATGTTGCCATAAACCCTCTTCAAGAACCTAACTGTTAATCTTAGCTTTGAAAATGTTATATAAGGAGTTTTATTACTATCATTAGGTTGCATTAGGAATTATCGGATTTATTTTAACGCTTAACTTTTACATCTCTTCTGATTTACGAATATTTAAATCACGATTATCCCCTTAAGGTCAATTAATGATATTTTAAATCATTTCGAACCAACTTTATATATGGCTTGTCTTGTTATATGGGAATAATTGAGACCAGAAGCAGTCTACAGGCTAAGCCCAAAAGAATCTTGGCCGACCTCCTGATAAACCACGTCTTTCAGCAAGGTGAATTGTGGCAATTCGATACCCACATGAGGAAATCTTCGGTTCAGTGTGAAAGCTTCCATAAGAACCAGCACTCTAATCAGTGAAATGTGCTTTGCTAATTTTTATTCCATGTGAAAGTACCTAACTTTATTGCTAAAAAAGAAAAGGTGTTTATTTCAAACAAGTCGTCATTACAGTTTTCGTATTTGAACACGACATTCATGAAAAGTCATGTTAATGCGCGACTTGCCCCTGAAAAAGAATATTTATGTTTTTAGTTTCTCGTGTTCCCCAAAGTACATGCGGAATTAGTGCAAGTTCCTTCCGCTCGCATTACCTAGGTACAAACGACTACGATCTTGGTACTAGCACTTGTTTCGGTTTCCAGATCTCAAATATTTATCTTTCAGCCTGCTTCTATGTATGAATCCGAAATTTCAAATCTAGATAAGGTTCACCAAAATTCATAGTTTATTCTCGGTGCTCATATTGTGATTTACTAAATAATTATTAAATCTAATTGTAAGATATGCTTTTGATATTTTGAACAGACTGAGCAAGATAAATATACGTAAAAACTAGTCAATGCTTGTCTTAACTGTTTATGTTTTCTTAACTGTCAATGAAATAGGTGTATTGAGGAATTTTAAATATTCGAGTTTTGTATTCCGGTTTCAAATATAAATATGTGTGTATTTCATCTCGGTCCTGCAACCGGGTGGACCTAGATTCGACATTCGAACTCTCATCCGGATCAAATCAGATTATTTTTTAGTAAGGCAAGCATTTGATCTTTAGTGTAGAATGAAGGAGACAAATAGACTTGTCAATATTCGTCTTAATTTTCTGTTTTCTTCTTCACTGTCAGGACTTCGTGAAATTACTTTCGGCGAATTTTAGATATTCAAGTTTATCACAATTTGGGTGGGATGTGGGTTTGGATAAGAATCAAGATCTGAGATCAGGATTTCGGATCCAGATCCGAATTTCGAACCCAGATCCGATATCCGGACCCAGAACCGAGATCCGGATCCAGATCCGAGATTCGAGATCCGGATCCAGATCCGAAGTCCAAGATTCGGATCCAGACCCAGATCCGAGAATCGAATCCAAAGGATCCGGACCCAATCAGATCCGGATCCGGCCATCCCTAGCTCACACCACATAACCGAGCACCAACAATTTTTCCTCTTTTAAATTTAGAGAGGTCGCCCATTTAATACTATTACCGTCTGCTGAATTCACTGCATACTGCCGTTCTACTGCTTCTCACGTAGTACGTAGATTGCTCTAACACACCACGAGCAACAGCCTGGCACTGTAGTAGCCTCCTGATCGTTGACAACTCATAGATCTAACTGTTTCCAACTTTAGATGTTACCATTTTTTCTAATAACAATCTAAATGGGTTGTGAGTGGTATATTTATTTATGAAATAGAGCGAAACATCTGAATAATGGATAGTAATGGGTCATGATTATTTGCCATGAGATGTGTCAATTTCAGAGAGGCTGAACAAAGTTATCATGTGGTCTTTCGGTAATTTTATGCAGTATGTAATAAATATAAGCTAATATTGAAGATCTTCATTCAATGTTCGAATGACTGAGACATAAGAGACAACTGTCATTCTGTTAAAAAAAAAAAATCGCTCCTCAATTTTCTCTTATTTTTGAAGGGAAGAATGGTAAATTTGGGGGATTGCGCCAAAGTACATCGAGAAGATGGGTGCTGTGGGAGTAGATTATAAATTCTTTATTTTCATATGTAAGATTATTATAACAAGTAATAAGAGAGTTGTAAACTATTATGTGAATTCTTTTGCTTGTGTTCCTGTTTGTCAAAAATAAATTTAACAATTTTTTCCCCTCTCGCTGAGGGATGTCATCCCTCAAACATGACAGGCTAAGTAGCCATAGATGCCGAAAGCCCAGAAATCTAAATCCTAAATCCTAATCCATCTGGAAACATTAAACTTAGTATTGACACCGAAATTGCTTCTCAATAAACACTAGGTCTGCTTCGGAAATCCGTCTGCTTGCAGACCTCACATGAAAGCAGCAGCTCTTTCTATGGAGGGAATACTTTCCCTCTCTCGAGTTAGTTGGAAGATATAATTGAAGACCTGAATTACAGAACATCCCAAGTCCACCGGAGTACTTTTGTGATTTTAGAAGAAAGACAAGAAGATTATATTTAGCATGCTATTCTGCTTAGCTGAAATTTTTTAATAATTTTTTTTAAAAAAGTTTTGATTTGGATTTACGTATTATGCAAGTGAATAACCTTTAAAACATAGATGCTAACATAAAAAACAAAAACAAAAAAAAAAAAAAAAAGAAAACGCAAAATATGAAGAAACAGAGTGGACTTCGGATGTTATGCAATTCAGGTCTTCAATTCTTTCTTTCGCGACTGGTTTATATTTGTTTCACCGAATGCTTTAGGTTATCCAATTATTCCACAACTGGGCAGTAAGAGACACAAGAATTACTGCTTTACCGAATACTAGTGAAAAAGGAATTTATACTCAGAAAAGATCTGTTCTTATCTAACTCTCCATATTTCGAAGGTTGATTTGTTAGGCGTTGCCACTCCTCGTGGAACACCTTATTGACCGTCTAACAAAACAAATCACTAAGAAGATGTTACGTATGGAACATATTTTTCTTTTCCATAGAATTTCGAAGTAAAATATACTATCTGTCGGTTGTTGATTAATTGTCATCCTTGATCACTGGCGATTTCAGACTTTCTTTCCGGGGAGAGGGACTTTCAATATGATTGTGTATAAAAAGCAGTACTGCGAAAATACTAATGACCCACATTGAGCATGAAAGAAAGTATGGTTCCAAGGGTAATTTCGTAGCTCTGGAAGGAAGATACCCCTTGGGCCACCCCTGAAGTCATCATTGCCCTTGGTGATGTTTCTCTTGAGACTAGATTAACCCTGCACCACTCGCGCGCTGTTAGGTATCAACAACCTTCGCGTGGGGTCACAGTGACCCCACTTTATATTAAACGTATTTTTTATGTACGAAAAATGTTGCAGTAAACAACTAACTAATTGTTGGCCTTGAAGTAGACAATATAACAGACAGCTAGTAGGGTGGCCGGGTCAGAATTGCCAACTGTCTAGGAGAGCCAAACAAAAAATATCTCTCTGGGGTCATATTTAGCCCGCGCGAGGGTTGCAGGGTTAAGGACTGCCTTGTCTCTAAAACTATAAGTGTTTTTATTGGAAGAATTCTGTATCATCACGAAAGTTTTGTCTCGTCACATCTCGTCTCGCTGGCAACACTACGTGATAAATTTGATACAGTAGTTGAAGGTTTAAAATAAATACGTGATATTCATTTCAGTTAAAAGTTCATAGTGTTATTTGTAGTTTCAAATGTTCTTCCCTATTTGTGCTTCATTATGTGTAAGAAACTCACACGGTTTTACTTTGCTCTCCCGTCAGTCTTATCGACGAAATATGTTGGGTTAGCATCTAATAATAAGGCCGTGACCACTTCTTTCCTATCCATGGCCATCTTAAATGCATAAACTTCATGAATTGATAGCATGTGAAGTTCACATTTACTTGTCATTATCGCTTGTTTGTCAGTTGCTTATTTTTAACAGAAATTCGTTTGGAACGAGCAAAACGAGTAAAATAAAAATTAGCATTAAAAATGTAATGAGATGTAATAAATTAACCGGGTATGACAATCAATAAAAAAAAAAAATATATATATATATATATATATATATAACACCTTTAATTTAGAAACTTCATTTTATTAAAACTGGCGCGCTTAGTGCACAAGAGAATCAAGCTCTCTCTTGTTTATTTTCAACATATTAGATCTCTGAGATCTCTATCTGAATCTCCTTTCAGAGCTTAAAGATTCTTCTCCACACATTGTAAATAAATCTTATAATGTAAAATCAGTGTTATTTTTTTCCGCACAGCGTGCCGTACAAACTTTGTCCAATTTTACTTACAATTTTGGTAATTGAACTCGATCCCTTGTGCTCTAAACGCCCTAGTTGACTAATTTGCACAGATCAACTTAATGTGTAATGTCATATGCTTTACAAAACGTTTATATATTGTCTGAGATTAAAGAATAAGTTTACCCGTCCTAAACATAAATGAACCAGGAATATTTTTACCGAAGAAAATTAAGGAAAGTGCCAGAGTACAATAACTACTTCAAATTTGTTGTTGACGTTTCCTCTAACAGCCATTTGTTTCTTTGATTTATACTTTGCATAATAAACTCACTTATAATTTATTACCTATTGGAGCACAATGTTTAACGTTACGTAGATTTACATCACTGTATTCCAAACTTTGTTTCATCTTTAGAATGCTTTACTATCTTCCTAGGTAGAAGAGAAGGAGAAAGAGCTCCCTTGAATCCAGAACTTGGTGGATATTCTCACAGAGGAATTAGGATACCTCCACAGCTTCAAGTAGCAACATTCCGATATCTCAGTTCAAGTAAGTCAGTCTAATCCATGATTGCCAGACAAACTTTTTTTTTTTTTTTTTTGTAACGAAGCTTATTAATATTACTACTAAAAAGGAAATTGATCAGAGAAGTATATCAAAGTTTAAAATACTAGTAAATAGACTAGAGTTCGCTATCTCTTAATTCTTTCGGATGGTCACATTGTTAAATAATCTACTCTGTATTTTTGTGGATGAATAATGACCCACATCCTCACTGTGCTTCTTATGCTTAGTTTTGTTTGTTTATTGTTCCAAGATTATATTCCAAGGCTAAGGGAGACGGTGATGATGATAATGAACGAGATGGTAGAATGAAGAAAGTCAGGAAAACTCGAGAAAACCCACTCGGTATTTGTCCACCACAAAGCTCACATGGCGAGAGCAGGAATTAAACCAAGAACGCCACACACCAGATGTAAGTGCTTTAGCGCTGAACCACCACAACTCCCAAAAGCGTTTCTGTGGAGTGAAGCAGTAGTAAGCATTTTTTGAATCGCTCAATCAATTTAGCAAACAGGACCAGTTTTACATCCAATCTATATTGTTAGATAGTTCAAGAGCTCCGTAGCTATTCCCCGTCGTGGCAATTCCCTGTTGGTGAGTTTCGTAGCTTTTCCCGCAAGAATAATGTCGTCGCGGCTTTGCCCCTGAAAAGAACTGGACGTGCTCGAGGGCACAAAGTCAATTATAGGTGAATAAAATATGTAAATTTTCTAATACAAAATATTACTCCTATTTCTTCTCAGGTCAGCAATCTTTCAAGAAGAAAAAAGTACATGGAAATATAGTCTGGAGCAGGATAGGGAAAATTGGAAAGTTGCGTCAAACCAATCGAATATCAACCATTATTACATTAAATATTTTACTATTAATCACGGGCTGTGGTGGCTCAGGGTAGAGCGTTCACCTCCGGTGCACGGGGTCCTGGGTTCAAACCCTGATCCCGCCAAGTGAACTTTGTGGTGGACAAACTCCGTGTGCGTGGGTTTCTCGGGGTTCTTCCGTTTCATCCCACTTCTTCATTTCTCACGATAATTTCAGGAATAAAGATGGTAATGAAGTCAGAAATAAAGATGGTGAAGTTGTCAAAAAAATTGAGCGGAGAATGGCCCCCATAGCTCTGCCCATGCCTCGCAGTTAAAGGATTAGAAAACCCTGGGTGGAGCCACACACACACACACAAAAAAAAGCCGTTTCTAACTTACTCCGGAAAATAAGACTACCTGTATGGTTTACCGACTATATGAATCAATGGAAGAGTATACATTTCTGCCGTTCTTTTTCTTCCCACGACCAACTTCTTTCTCATCTCCAGGTTTTACGGATTTTTGATAAACTTGCTGAAATTATGCTAGATTTGGGCAGGATGCTAAAAGCAAGATGCTAGATGCTAAAGACATACAAATTATGCTAGATCTAGCATCATTATGCTAGATCTGGCAACGCTGCTTAATATACATATTGATGACTGTATTAAAATTAAAAGTGAAACAATAAGAAAACTCAACATTATTATTATTAAATACTGAAAATATAGACTAATTTGATTATTTATGAATTTCTTGTGATAAAATCTGAAATAGTTGTCTTTCGACCTGTGGTCGCTAGTTTCTGATCAGCAGTTTGTTGTAATTGCTGAATCAGCTGAATTTGCAGAAAATATTATCTGTTCTAAATAAGTAGCAGCTAATAATTTCTGCCCATTATGAAGAGGTTATTAAAACATTGGGGTTGAAAAAAGACTGTCCAGTCCGTATCTGAGACTGTCCGTAAAATAGTGGATTTTCTCCCATTGTAATCTGTATATTTTGACGGGACATGAAAATTCGACCCGCTATTGAGAGATATCCGTAAAGGGATATTTCACTGTATATCAGAAATGGCTGTATTGTAGCATAAAGTCATGCGCCTTCCCAATTAATACAAAAAGATAATTATTAACAAATGATTATGAACAATATTATTCTTGTATAGGAATGAGGAGAGACCGAATTTTTTTGTTAGTTTAGTATGGAGTTTGCAACCCTGAATCAAGATTGGTAACAGTATTGGGAGTTTAACTTGGCTCTTTCTCGCGTTAGCTTGTCTCAGAGAACAGCGATTTAAAATCCTGCCTTTACGTACAAACTTAATCACAATTTAGGCGCTTACGTGCGGTCAGCTAAAGAGAGAGGAGTGGAGATTAGAGGAAGTGGGCGGGAGAATTTTGCTTTTCATCACTGTGCTGACTTTGTGCATTCCACAGTCCACACAATCAGGGTGGGCGTAGGAGGGAAAAAAAAGACCCCGTGAGTCACGAGAGAGAAAAAATGACTCATATCATTTCAAAGGAGATATAACATTCCACTATTGTGTTTTTCAGTTGTAAAGCATCACGGGCAGTAGCCAATGCTGTGCGATATTCCGCGCGGTGTTGCCGGATTTCGGACTCCCCTTTCCCTTCTCGCTCTTCCTCTAGTTGAGATTATTACACATACATTGGCAACATTATTCACAATGTAAATATACTATTCCAGCAAACTCAAAGATTTTGGCTGTGTATCCTAGAAGTATATATAGCAACTGAATAACCTACCTATTAACTTATTCCAGTGGAACTGCTAAACGTTCGTCTTCAACACTACTTTCACTATCGTCTATGTCAATTAATATTTCGCCATTGTCTGAATCTGACTCTTGTAAATTTTTTATTATGAGTTCCAAAAATTGTAAACACAAAAAATAATTCTTCGAGATTCACTTCGTAGCACTTTTTTTTTTTTTTTTTTTTTAAAGAAAATTCCGCACTTGTACTTGGTTTCCTTAAAGACATTGTCAACTATAATTTTGGAGAACAAATGAACTACCACGAAAGAAAGCAACCTAGACACTGATGAATTCTGTTTATGCTAGAAGAGAAGTTGCGTTCCTACACACACAATCAGCTCCTTTGCTTCCATGTCTGTTCCTATAATAACATACTCTTATACTTGATGTAGGTCTCACAACAACAATCCATCTGATTCGTAAGCAACACGATATGGTCGAGTTTGTTTTGGGTTACAATAATTTATGACACCACTCAGACGCCTGGTGCTTTTGCATCCCTGCTAGAGTAGTAAAGAAGGAGTACGTAATTGGCCACACATACGTAAGGTATTGAAACGAAGAAAAAAAAATCATACTGCGTTTCTTCTGTCGAATAAGGAAGAATCTTGCATGAAGGCAATTTCAAAACAATATTAAGAATGTCCCATACCTTCTGTTCTTCCACACGAGCTCCCGCCGGGTGCAGAGGCTTGTTATTTAATTCGATCGCTTACTATTCTCAAGGGTGTAGAAACGGGGGAAAAGAGGGCCTTGACTTTCCAAACTATTTCCAGACCCGAAATGAGGTTCATCTAGTATATGTTTAGTAAACTTATTTAATAGTTAATGCAAATTAGGAACGTTTATAATAAAATACGATTTTTTAAAAAAGAAAACATCATCAATACAGTTTCTGTACCTAATTACAAGGACGCTGATTTCTCTGTAAATTGGGGGGGGGGGTGCATTCAGATGCAGAAAGCATATATGATGATTTTAAGACAAATTGCATTCAAATTATGCCTAATATTGCACATTTACAAATAAAATGAGGGGCCCTGGCTCCCTCAGTCCCCCCAGGATCTCTCACTACTATATTATTGCATAATAATATCTGAGTTGATATTTTTTCGAGTTTTTTTTCCTTTAGTACATAAACACAAAGTCGGATAAACAGACTGCTAGAAACAGCATTTGTTTTCTTATGAATAGCTTATTGATTTATCTCTTACAATCCGCTTTTCAACTTCAGTACTGTCAAGATCCGTCTTTTGTTAAGGTAGCATCGAGAAAACATAATATGTGTATAGTATACATGGTGAGTTAAAATGCTTTCATATTCTGAAATAGGTCATTTGTTCTGTTTTTAATGTGTGAAAAGCTTTCCTCCCCCTGAAAGTAATGTTCCCCTAGAACAACCTGTTGGTTACACCACTGATTATCCTTTAATAAAAGTTGAGTTCCATTTCCAAATCGAAGAAAAATCCACTGGAAATTAGACGGGACTCAACGCTCGTTTTACTAATTGTTTTATATGGAAACCTTTCAAAGCGTGTATCATGACAACCAGTTGTCATAAAAAGATGTAGTTTTCACGTATGTGTTCGTAATTCTTTCCTCTACTTCGTAAAGTGAGCAGTTAATGTGCTAAATCAATATTTCTAATAAGCGCCTCTGCTATTGTCAAGATTCGCAGTAGCGCGAGAAGTCAGCGTGCAGAACTGCTTGTCGCGAATTGTCAACACCGCTCAAAGCCAATTGGACGCCGCGTAAAGCCAACTTCTCATCTGAAATCTGCTGTAGATTTTCGTCGAAGTGTTGTGTTTTCTTTACGACGCTTATATATCAGTTATTACAAGGAAAAATAAAATACTATTTCAATGCAATTTAGGATTTCAGAATTTAATAAGACATGTGATGTATGTTAAGTTATTTTCCAGCCTAGTAGATAAAACATAACTTTTCACTAATACTTAGTTTTTGTATCCGTTTCAAATTACACTGTTAAGATGTATGTTAATGGGTACATACACTAAGAAAGAAAGTGTATATGGCGTATGTAAAAACGTAGGTTACATGTGTAAATCCTGTAGTTTTCGAACTTAACGTACAGTAAACGTATAACTGAAAAAAGTATATTTTGTACGTACTTTCCGTATAAGTGTTCCGAATAAATGTACTTTCCGTACGAACGAAAGAACTGTATATAGGTGGGCAGGATCCCGCATACAGATAGACGTATGTAACATATAGCTGACGTACGTAACACGTATAGGCCTATGTATGTAATATACGGAAGACTGTTAGATGTCAGACATCCTGCAACGGCATGATGTAACATCCGAGGGCAGTGCGTATGTAGCATATGGATAACGTATGTTCTGTACTGATTTCTGAAGTAAACATAAGGATTCCGTATATTTGTACAATATACCGCTGTCCAGATAACGGATTTTTCTCAGTGTAATTATTTTTACAGAATCGATTGAAAGGGTTAGTGTTACAGCGCTCATCTTTGGTATGAAGATTGACTGGTTTGATTCTCGCCTAAACAAGTTTGTGGTGACCAATATCATATCCGTGGGTTTTCTGTAAGTTCCCCCGTTTCCTTCCACATTCTCATTACACAAATTATTTCATAATTCAGTTTTATTAATTCATCCGTCTGCCTTGCCTAAAGGACAGTATCATGGGACGTACCACTAGAAATTTCATTTCTTTATAGAACCGATTGTAAAAATTCAACTGAAAAATAGGCTAAATAATGCCGGTAACATTAATTGATTTTCCTTTTTGAATAACTTGTATTCTTATTTATGCCGAATGAAGTGTGTAAAGTTAAACAATTCTGTATGTAAAACACATTTATTGGATATATGAATATACAATGGGATATCAGAATTTCAAGAATGCCTTCAAAGTAAAACATCACTGAAGGCTCCAAAGCAAAGATATGATTTTGCGACGGGAGGCTGCAAAGCCAGTCTCACCACAATTATCGATGTGACTTCCCTACTGTAGAACCCTAGAGCTGTGTATACCTACAGCTTTTTATATAAAATTTAATGCATACATTATTTTTTCGATTATGGGGTATCAGTTGAAGATTAAGAAAAAATAAGTTCAATATCTTCTCATCTTATTTGTTTTTGTTCTTTGTTCCCGATTCAGATAGTCAACGACTTCTTTACCTTTAGACTCTCACTCATAACTTTAGAATAACAGCCACGAGTAGAAAATCATTAACGGTGAAAACCACGACGAGGAATTTCTACGACGGGCAAAAGCCAGGTATAGAAGTCTCAAATGTTGTTTATTTGCCGTCTGGCCGGGGCATTAGTATCACTTGTGACAATATTACTCTCATTAATATTTATACGTATTCTGGCACTAATAATCGAATAGCACGGGAACAATTTTACTCTAGTGAAATCTTACCATTGTTTCCGAATGTTCCGACTAACATAATACTTGCCGGCGATTTTAATGTTGTCTCTAGAGCAATATATACCACGGGAAAATTTATTCCCGTCTCTTGCCCTACAGCAGTTAATTTCGTCAAAGCCTCTTAACCCATTTGTGCCCATTATCGACATTTGTCGACAACCTCTGACGTCGACATTTGTGAGGTTTCGGAACCTCTGAGGCTGAAATAAAAATCGGGGTAAACGGTACAACTTTTTTTCTATTGTCGGTTGGTATCACTGCCTACGATAAGGTCAGCGACATCCCGCTCCGAGATGTGTATTTGTAAGAGATATGAAAAATACAAACAAATATTTCGAAAAAATAATTTGGGCAGAAATGGGTTAAGGACGTCTGGGTACACTACCGGCGAGATATCCAATTCACTTTTAAAAATCCTACTATGAGCAGTCGGTTGGACCGAGTTTTGGCATCCACTAATTTAGTATTATCTATAATTGATATTCATTTAAGATTAGTCCCGTTTGGTGATCATTCTACAGTAATTTGGACATGTGAATTTGCGCTAGGTGTTTCTACAACCTATGGAAGAACAGCTTGGAAACTGAATACTCAATTACTTAATGACGTCGACACAGAATGTTTATTTAGAACTAAATGGACTTACTGGCTCAGACAACGCCACTACTACCCGACACTAAATGATTGATGGGACAAATATGCGAAGCCAAAAATAAGTTTTTTCAAATGGCAAAAAGCTGAAAAGAAACAAGAACAGCGTGAAACGCTGTTCTTTACAGAGCGCTCATGAACTTTGGATCCTGCCCAGCTCCCCGCAAAATATAATTGCAATTCAAAAGACAAAGGCATGGATAAAACAAATTCATGCTAATAATGTACGCAAATATGCTCATACCCTACCAGACGGAGACTGTCTGCCCGATGAACATATTACATTTTATCACTATATGGCACAACATAAATGTCGTGTTGGAAAGGTGATTGAGACACTGAATCATAATAATACCAAACTTACGACTCTTCCCGACATTCTAAAAGTCTTTTGTGACCATTATAAAACTTTATATGTTGCCCATACGGACCCACCAATGGGTATCAAGATTACTTAAATATGTTCCTCCCAAAATTATCGGTGTCTGATAATCAGACCTTAACTGCACCACTAACGGAAGCAGAAATACTGCACACACTTAAGCAATGTAATCGTACATCCTGTCCCGGAAGTGACGGTTTGCCGTACGCACTCTATCAACAGTATTGGGATATCATTGGAGTGAACATGGTATCATTATATAATGAACTTCCTTCGCACTTCCTTCAAAATGATGGTCATGTTATCTTTATTTCTAAGTCTTCTGATGCCAACACTGTTACACAATATCGGCCAATCACTTTGCTCAACACCGATCTCAAATTGTTTAATAAAGTTCTAGTGCAACGCCTCCAATCAATATTTTAAAACAAAATTAGTCCATTTCAGACTGCTCTTAATCACCGTAAGAATGTTTATTATGCGCTGACCAATATTCGGGATGTAGGTTAGTTCTAGGTTATTTTGCGTTTGCTAGAAAACCGGCTTGCCTGATATCAATTGATTTTCAAATTGCATTTGATCGTTTATCCCATGCCTTTCTGTTTGCTGTGCTACGAGCGTACAATTTTCCTGAGGTATTCCTTAACTTTCTCACTCACATTTATAGCACAGCCACGGCTAAGTTTCAGATAAATGGTTAATCCTATTCCACTACAAAAAGGTGTGCGACAGAGTTGCCCCCTCTCCATGTTTCTGTTTGGCCTCGCACTAGAACATTTATTATGTAAGTTGGCTGCGTATAGACAACCTGATCTGAATGACCTGCAAAATAAATCCGTTACTGTCTTTGCAGACGATGTTAGCCTTAGCTGTACCACTCTACAATTTCACTATATTATTGTCCAATTATAACAGTGCTCTCAGTGGCGAAATGCTTAATTTACAAAGCACGAGAGTGTTGCCATTTCATTTTTGGACTATGGAAGGCAAACCCCTCCATTTTCCAACATTGAACTGGTTACTAAAGTGAAAATACTGGGCATCACATTTTCTAATTCGGACAGTATTCATTATGAACACATTTGGGATCCCCTCATTCAAGTTTTACGCATGGTCAGTCTAACTCATAAATTGCGCAACTTAGACCTAATCCAACGTGTTTGGTATATCAATAGTTATTTATGTGCTAAATTATGGTACTCCGCTCATATATATATATATATATATATATATATATATATATATATATGTATATATATATATATATATATATATATATCCCATTACTGATTTGTATGTTTGTAAAATAAATTCCATTATTGGTTGATTTCTATGGGCAGGGCATCATTTTCGTGTCAAGAGTGACACTGTTACCCTACCACCTAACCGTGGGAGCTTGAACCTAATATCAGTCAGGACTAAATGTACTGCATTCTTTCAAGCTAATAATTATAAACAATTTCAAGTTACTGATCTAATCACACACCAATGGATTTCTTGTTGGATCTCTTCCCTTTCTGTACCTAATCCTCCTGACATGATGTCACTCAAACAGGCGCCGGTGTATATTCAACACTGCATGCAAGGTTGGTCCTATGTTCCTTTATCTAATCCTACCAACTACTCCCATATACGCTTGCTGTCCACACACTTCCACGCCTCTCTTTGCAATAACATAGTTCCGCGTATTCAACTGAAATTTCCAACAAAAAATTGGTCAAGAATTTGGTAAAATATTCATAACATTACGTTGTTATCAGCGGTCGTAAGTGTCTTGTATACGATAGTGAATAAGCTCGTATCAACCAAGGTTAAGTTAAAACGTATTGTACTCCCTACGGATATGTGTTAACACTGTAATAAGGAAGATACGCTTGAACACAGACTGACGTTGTGTGTTCACTCTTCTTCTATATGGGCTAAACTAGAACGCCTGTTAAGTGTGATTTGCCGAGAATCTGCACATACGTTTGATCATACTTAAGCTTAGTTCCCAGAATGTTTTTTCCAATCACGAAAAATAACAACGTCACATGGTTACTTGGTCAAACGATTTTTATATTTCATGGACATATATCTGTATGGAAATGACTGTGCCTATGTGATATTTCTTAAAACTGCTCGTAAACAATTTCTGTAAATGTAGCTCACAAATATTTTGCCAATTATTTATGTATACTGGCTACTGAATAGCTGTCCTAAGCTGTTTTAGCTTAATGTAACTTTTCTGCAAATGACAAAAGAAAAAAGGTAGGTAAGTGGTTAGCGCATTGAACTTCTATTTAGCGGAGCCGGGTTCAAATCCCGGCCAGGTTCAAACTTTTTCAAATGTTTCAATATCAATTTCAATGTATACTCAGTGTGACAAGCAAGATCTTCTCTCCAGAAAGAAAAAGATGTTGGAATGAGGAGAATTGGAAAAGGCCTGTCAATTGAGGCAATCATTTAGAAACTTATTTCCAGCAGTTGTTCTAGATTTAATATTTTCATCTACCTCCATGCATTTTCTGATTCATGCACGGTCAGTATTTTTATTTCTCTAAGCATACAGTGAGGGCCGCGATAGCTCAGTGGTAGAGCGTTCACCTCTGGTGCTTGGGGTCCCGGGTTCGATCCCAGCCCCCGCCAAGTGAACTTTGTGGTGGACAAACACCGTGTGCGTGGGTTTTCTCGGGGTTCTCCCGTTTCCTCCCACTTTCTTCATTCCACCATTTCATTCATTACTCATCACCACCGTCTCCTTTAGCCTCGCCGGCATAACTGTGGAACGTAAAACTCAAAGATTTCATTTCATTTCTGAGCATACAGTATATAACGAAATAATACATTACATACACAGCTATATTGAGAATAATATGTGGTGTTCATCGGACAACACGCTCTGAATCATAGAGATTCATCTTAGAATGGAGAACTGTTTCGTTAGTCACCTACTTTACGATTTTACCTGCATAAACACGTTGCTCAGGACTACCAACTGCTGTCAGTGCCAAGAGAAGTTACGTCTGCATCTGTCCAGTCATTCTCACAACTACAAGTTATCTGGACCCGAAATAATGGAATTAGAGCACTTAGGGAGGGATATACTTTTGCTGGTGGCTGTACATGATGTATGCAAGAAGGGAAATTAAGGACAATGCCGGAAATCTGCTTATAAAATCCCCACTGGTAAAGTTTGCACCTATGGAACTACCTTGGCTACAGATACTAAAATATGTTGTATCTTGAAAAGCACTATAGGTTAGAGGTAATTTGTGTACCAAGTTGCATTGCAATATATTGAATTGTTGAGGGAAAAATATTTGACAATACAAAATATCATATATATAAATAAGGAATAAATATGACAGAAACAGTTCCCAATTCTGCAATATTCATCCACAAATCATGGTTCGTACGTCATTCTCTGCAGAATGAAACAAACTTTAAACTGGAACCATGCACACAGCGCATGTAGCATGATGCACAAGGACAGGGAACTTGATGATAACGCACTAAATTTTCCGACAAAAAATCCCGTTTGGGAAGTATGGCCGAAACGAACTTCACTGACTACAGGGGAAAAGAATATCATGCCTCTTCCTTTACTTAATCCGCAAAAAATCTTTCTACCTCCTCTACACATAAAACTCAGTCTGATTAAGAACTTCGTAAAAAGCATGGACAGAACTGGCAGGGGTTTCCAATGTCTGAGAACTAAATTTCCAGAATGAGTGATGCTAAAATCAAAGTGGGTATTTTTGTAGACCCTCAGATCAAGGAACTTTTCCGTGATGTGCAATTCATTGATGAACTTAATGAGCTCGAAAAAAAAAAAAAAAAAAACGCATGGCTGGCATTTAGAACGAAATGCAGAGATTTTTCTTGAATCAAGGTCCGACAATTTTCGCGACATGTGTGTGTCCAACCTCGTAATTGCCTATCAGGTATTGCAGTGAAATATGAACCTTAAAATTCACTTTTTGAACTCTCACATAGACTTACTGCCACAAAATTTGGATATGTGAGCGACGAGCATGGTGAGACGTTTCATCAGGCTATTGTGAAAATGGAAGAACGTTAGCATGGAAAATGGTCCCCCTCCATGTTAGCTGATTATACATAGATTTTGCAGAGGGATATTCCTGAAGCCAAATACAGTCGAAAATCATACATCCAAACATTCTAGAGGTAAGTTTTCAACATGTTTTCATTGAAAAAGCACCTTCTTGCATGCATGCATAAATTACATGAACCGCAGTACACATTTCTTTTCCCTGTCTCATCAAGACTGTGAGTGACAGGAAAAAACTAAAACCAGATCTGAAATCACCGCTGTCAATACTATTAGATTCACCTATTGGAGTTCTTGAGAAAGAGAAAAACTTTTCTTTTGTTGGTCAGTGTAATTGAAGTCATATTTAAATTTAGGCCTATATATAAATATTTGTGGGTTGTTGAGCATAACAAACTTATGTTTAACAGTCTCCAGTACGTAAATGAAATGTTTCTATTTTTAGGTGTTGAACCTTTTAAACCGGACAAACTATCACAAGCTGCACTTTCAAAACTTTTAAAACAGGACATATTTCAGCGGATTAAGGTTCGGAACGAAGAGACGCCGGATCCAGAGTCAATTCTTTTTCAATCAGTAAGTTTTAGACTTTAGGTAATTTGGTAATAGTTAATTTTAACGTAAATAATTTCTAAGTTTGAATGCACACTCGAGTACGCACTTACTATTTAAATAGGTACCAACCCTATGGGGGGACCTCGGGTACGTACTCGCTAAATTCAGTCTTACAAAATTTGGCATTGCTCTGCCATCTTTGGTGAGCTCCTCCGTGGCTAAGCGGTTAGCGTACGCGCCTTTGGCGTGAGAGGCCCGGGTTCGATTCCCGGCGGGAGCTCATGTGGTTCGGATTCCACGTTAATCAGTAGGTCCACGTCTCATATAGCCTCGCTGCTGAACGGGACGTTAAACTCAACTCAACAACAACAACATCTACCATCTTTGGAGTTGCCTTTATACTTTAAATAGACGCTTTAAAAATCTTACTAGAAGAGCACTATTTAAATGCAGCCAGTAGTGTAGACTAGAAATTAAAATGCTGGCTTGAGGAATTAAAGAAGTATAAAAGGAATTTTGAGTACGTTAGCATTGTCTATAATGTATAATCATACGCATATTGGGTGTTCTACATATGGCGCCTTGCTTAGCAGAGGATGATTCTATATATAAAAAGAAAACGAAATTTTTTTATGAATTAGATTCATATAAAAAACTAGAGATGCCCTGATGCGAGATCTTTGATGGTATCAAACTTGCATATATCGAATCTATTCACCATATTGGAAGAGGATAAAGAGGTGTTTTTCACGTAAGACTACATAGTAATTTATATCTGTTTTATTGTTGATTGTCTGTGCTCCTAGGAAAAATTGTACGACGAAAAAAATCAACGTTCTTTGGAATTTTATAATATGTCAAAGATAAGTCATTTTCTTTCTTCTTTTACCCTGTAACAGTCCATAATATAATATGGTTCTGTACTTGTAATAACATTTGATGAATAGGCATATGCATTGCATTTACACTGTCAAAAGGCACGTAAAGACTACTATCTAGAGAATTGCCAAACTATTATTAAGTTTGCTTATTTATTGAACTATATGTTTATGAGTTGTAGTTTTGCCAAAATTATGTAATGTACAAGTGTTCTGTGACACCTTGACAAGGCAACTGTTTGGTTGTGGAAGGAGTAGACCTACTTTGCTACGTTAAAAATTACTAATGATGGCAATTACTACATAAAATAATCCTCACTCACTGTTAAAAGGAACAATAGTACAAGTCACACGTTATTTATCGATATTCTGTATATAAAAAAGTATATTTGTAAATGGGTCCACATTCACTGTAGCCCGCGGTTCTACCAAATTTAAATTTAAATTTCGTATATAGTATATAATTATTTTTGTTTTGCTAAAATTTGTTAGTTAAAAATCACAGGCACTGTGATTTACATTTTAAAATAGTAATTTTCGATTTAGTGTCGTAAAGCGTAGAGCAGATAACGTAAAGGGTTGTAGCATTTGGTATTGTTCAAAATCTACCGTAATTTTTAGGCACTTGTTCCAAGTTTGCCTTCCAGAGATTTTCTTAACTTCCACTTTTCTTACATCTGCACCATTGGAGGGATTAAGCTTAGTTAGATACCACAAGAGCAGA
The DNA here is from genome assembly GCF_964235325.1 of Thermobia domestica. Classification (NCBI taxonomy): domain Eukaryota; kingdom Metazoa; phylum Arthropoda; class Insecta; order Zygentoma; family Lepismatidae; genus Thermobia; species Thermobia domestica. The sequence continues at coordinate 166,719,809 of NC_137454.1, read as the reverse complement.
GTGCTGAAAAACATGACAAGTAATACAATATATGGCAGAGGTGTAGATAACTAGCCAACCATATGCGTGCCATTAGTAAGTGTAATCTTTTCTAAATAGTACAATGACCAAAATGTTACTAATTTTAAATTTCGCAGGGTTGTTGTGAAGTTTATACACTTCTCACATACAGTTTCACCTATAGTTGCCTATAGTTTTGTATTGCAAATTAGAGTGCTCCCAACTGGGGGTCCTCACCATTATTTATACGCATGGTTCTCACCATTATTTATACACTGACTGAAACTTGCGGAATATGCCATCTTGGAAGAGGATATCTCGAATCGAACGCTACAATCAAGAGCACACTCGAATCAACACTACGACATAGGTAAGGGCATCTCTAGTTCTTTATATTATCTGAATGACGAAAAATAATGACATTTGAATCGCTGATTTGAGAAATGCCATAAGTCATGTAAACTATATTTTACAAAAGAGACGAAGAACGTTACACACAGTTATAATTATTTAAAGTGACTGCGCTTACGTAAGCACATAACGGTCATTTAGGCTGAATGTTTCTGCTGTTGAAACAGCTGTTAGATCGAGAAATAAATGTACACAAAAATATTCAATATGTTTAACTTAAGACATTTCTCAACCCAACACTAGGATTAGGAAAATATTAGCATAGGTTAGGTTGGGTTAGGGTAGAATAGGTTAAGTTAGGTTAGCTTAGGTTCAAATTTTCGACACCTTATTGATATGAAAGGGAAACTTATGGTACATTTCATGAGTATCGTACAAAAGGCTATACGTACACACCACAAAATATTACAGTAAAGCGTCTCTATAGTATGCGTGCAATGTTGCAGATTAGTTATTATCTCGAAAACATATGCGTTCAGTTGTCTTCAACAACAATTTCACACGTTGGAAGTTCTCCATCACCTCTACTGAACGTTGCCACTTTACAATGTTCTGATAAAAGGCCTGATGCTCTGCTGGTATGCACTGTAACATTTTTCATATCTTGAATTTTGTCGGCCATGATTGGTATTTTCGTACTTCCATAAGCAACAGGAGGATCTGGAGGAGAGTAATGTTTGCCTTTAGCTAGAACACAGGTGTGTTTTCCGAAGGGATTGTCGATGTACTTGAATAATGCTACAGTTCCTGCGTGCAAACTACTGTACAAAAATTCACAGAATGAACTTGGTTTGGAGTACACTTTCATATCACGTGGAACAGTGCGTCCCAAACTCTCATTGGAAAGACATGATCGCTTATAGGAATGTGACCACCATGCCTTGAGGTTGAGAATAGTGGCCGTTTCAACCATCTGCACAGTAAATTTCTTTCCTAGCTCACAAATCAAACGAACAATCTCTAGTGGCACATAAAGCCCGTTGTAGGGCCCGTTTAATTACACCAAAATCCCTATTGCAAGGCATAAAGGAATGGCCTCAAATAGGAAAATAATTATGAATTTCGTGAAAACATGCATTCAAAAATAGAGATAAACACATTCTAATGAGTGTATGGTTGCGATTTTGTCCACCACATGCGTCACGAAACAAGTGGAGCTCTGTGACTGTCTGTGGTATCTCGTTCTGAATGTACTCGGTGGGGAAAGTGCATACTCTGTTTGGCGATTTCTTGCCTATGCATTCGTATTAGAGATAAGTCTTGGAGGAATTATCTCGTAAATTTTGAATACAGAAAATATTCACCTTTAGCTGCCGCCAATAGAACATGTTCTGCACAATAATTTTAGTAGGTTGATCACCTGAATATAGTCAAACGCTATGCTCAATACGTTCTCATGATTTGGACATCTGACCAAGATTTCGGCCGGTTTTTTATAAAACTTTTTGCTGCCTCGTCTATGCACAATAAGTTCTGCAGCCGTCGAGCGTTTGACATTTTCGCCTAAGTGAAGGCTCGTCAGTTTCAATTTCAATTCCTCACACGTTGTATATGTATCAACTTGTGGCCTACCAAACTAAAGGCTGAAATTTTCTTGAAAGAATTTGTTATAGAATTCATACTTCACTTTGGTGTCGGGATATTTTTGCACGAATAGAGAATGCATTGTTCGGGCATTGAGTGTTGCATCTAAATATTTTCTCTGTTTATCGTAATAATACATTTCTTTCGTAGGGAATGATTCAATATCTTCCTTAATGTCCCTACACAGCTCCAATGGTACTGCATTACCTTTCGTATTTTGACCGCGTTTGTCTTGTGGAATTTCACCTTTAGCCAACAGCTCAACCACCTTCTTACTCGTCTCTCGGGCACACTATGCAGATTAATGAACGCTTGTTCATACCGTTTCCGTATACTTTCCACCTTTCATATGGTAATTTGAGCGATGCAGTTCGTGAGTGTAAATAGATATATTTCTCGTCCCGACTTTTGAAATTTTTGTACAAGTTCATGCAGATTAAATTTTGTTCTTCCTCACTAAATTGTCTTACATTTGCAGGAATTTCCTGTTTTCTTACTTCCCACACGCTTGCCTTTGATATTTTATACGCAGACCCGTCTAGTCTTGGTTTCTTACGGATGTTGGCTGCGTATAAATGCTCATTTCTCACGCCTTTCTTTCGATGTTTTTGGCCACTGGTCTCTCCATTACTTTGTGCAGTTGAAGAGTCATACATCTTCAGTAATAATATAACACAAAAACACAAGATGTTCTGCAACTAGCTAGATACTGACATACACATAACCGATATGATTTGCATTATTATTTGTGTCTGCACAGTTGCATTGTTTCTCACAACCACCTGCAACCTGGTGCTCAAGTCCTATTTAATTTTGTTTCCAGTGGATTGGTCCGGGTAGACTGTTGAGTTAAGAAATGTAAGCCAATGACTTGTGACGTTTCTCAACTCACGAAGAATTGTTGCAAGTCGATACTGCACAGACTACTAGCGCGACTTCTGTCATTCACAACTCAGTGGTGTAGTTATCCTTCGAGAATCAAAGCTGCATGTAAACTCATTTTCAGCAAATGACTTACGACGTTCTCATCTCAAATCAACGATTCATTTAACCTCTATCTTCGGCGATAAGGATAAGTAAGAGGTTGTCTGATTAATACATACGTTACCAGTACTCCATATTTCGCAACGTAAGGATCGAACGAAGGGTCGTAAGTCTATAAGGAATATATAGACTTTAAATAACATTAACAAAGAAAGAATAAAATCAGAGATAGCATCTCAGGGAGAAAGCTTCTGTAGAAGAAAGGGCAGTTACACATGCAATATTCAGATTGTATTTCTTTTGATACCGATCAGAAAATTACTACCGTTTTGTTTAACAGTAAAACATTCTATGATTTACAGTATATTTTTCTCAAACTATTCTAATTTCTCAGGTTTACTGTAGAAATATTATTTTATTTTTAGATTCTGATTTACAAGACAAGTTAATGTTGAAGTGGACTTCTTATGAGCAAGCATATTTCCTGAAAAATGACAAAACATAGCTTAAAACTCCTAACTACTTGATATGTTCACAAGCAAAGGAAAATTTCGTATTCATTAAACCATGCACAATAAATACTGAATATTCTCCAATACTATTGACGTTTAAAGACGATAGATGTCAAAAGATGAAACAACCCTAAGTAGCAGAGACAGCTTTTAAACCGTTTGGTGTAAGCTTGAATTGTAAGTCGTTCAAATTTGCATCCACCTTGATTGGAAAATGTGCAAGCATGCCGCAAGCTGGATTCCAGTAACGAAGTTATATAGGAGCAACCTTGCATTCATTTTTCCATTCAAGCTTGACGCAAACGTTTTACAAGTCATGTCAAGTCAATAGCCAATGAAAGGCCAGTTATGCTATGACGCTTTGCGAAGGGTCTAAAGCATCGCTTGCAAGTACAAGAATTGGCAGATTCTATGAAAGCATGAATTTTAAGTGTAAGCGTAGATAGCCAAAAGCCAAGCACGCGCCAACTGGCCGAAAGCTTTCTTGCTACTAGGGATATAACAATCGATAGACTTCATTGAGCTGAACAAAATTATGTGGGTGCGTGTAAATCCTCATGCGTAGTTTTCGAGAAAAAATATAAAAATGGTTTCCTTCTTGTAAACCTACAAATGCATGCTGTACATTAAGATGAAACTGAGCCTAAAGTACACAATAAGGAAGCTTTTCATTATGTTACTAGCAACACGACAGTAATGCTAATGGTTAATAAGGTATATGTCCAAAATTATGATAGTAGTAAGCAATCTCCACTTAGGACACTTTTTCTGATTGACTGTTGGGAGTCGCATAGGGGACAATGACCTTGATTTTTTTTTTATAGAATACGTACTCCTCTACCTCAAAACTTCGTGGTACATTAGTCTTCCCTCTTAAATTTAAGAAGTTTGGGGGTCTGAAAATTTTGAAGCAGTAAATGGGGTGTAAATATATATATATGAACATTTTGGGGGTCCTAGCTCTTTCCCTTGGAAAAAATCTAAAAATTGAAAACTTCAGAGTTTTTTTTATGCTATTTGTCCTCCACGATGTGTTTTTGACACTATGAAGGGATATTCCTCCCTCTATCATAGGTGTTGAGAAAGGGATACGTACCTCTATGATCCACTTTGTTCGTTAGATGGGTTGGGTGGGCCAATCATGCACTTTTTTTTTTATCAGGGACGTCATTTCAGACTTCGCTTGAGGGGGGCAAGAACATCACCGACGTTAGTCTTTCACGTTTTGTACTAGTATATTAGTAGAAAATCGATTAAAGTATATGTATTTCTAAAACTCTTGGGGGTGCAATTACCCCCTCCTGCCCTCCCTAAATGACGCCCCTGTCCCTTATGCTCTACGATGGTTGCTTATTGTCCAATGCATACGTGTTGGATCTCTTATAGTCCTATGAGGGGTACTTGACTGTCTTTTATGTCGAGAACCAGACACATACCCTTGTGATTCCTTTTGATTGTTAGGGATAGTCCAACTCTCCATCTTTCGTGTTCTAAGATGGCCAGACACTTACTCTTGTGGTTATTTTGCATAGGTGTAAGGTGAGCCAATTCTGCATTTCTTATTTATTATGATGAACACCTTACTCTTAATAAACATTTATGACTAATTCCTCTGCAGCACTATACAGACACAGACAAACAGTTTATTACATAACTAAAAATATCGGAAAATGTCAACAAATGACCAACTGAAACTTTGAACTGACTTCCGATTGTTTTCTCTCTTACCTTCTAAATAGAAATGACATTTGAATGTGTAATTTGTTTATTTTCTTGTTTTTATACAAGGAAAAACCAGCTGATTATTTTGTGATGATTCTTGAAGGTCGTGTGGAAGTAACGATAGGTGTTGAAAAGATGGTATTTGTAAGTGGCCCATTTTCGCACTTCGGAATCCAAGCTCTAACAGGTAAAAAATGTAGAAGTTTGGCCAATAGTAGAAGTTTGCATGAAACTAAATACGAAAGTGTTAATGTTCATATTATTGTAATATAATGAGGAAAAAGGAAATTTTGATACAATTTCAATTAGTACTGTATGAATATAAACATATGTACACTCATGTCTAAAATTATTGTCGCATGTCTATAAATATGTTTTTGTAGGAATATAATTTGATATCGAATTCGCCCGGTATTTCTTATAATGTTAGTTATGTGTATAATCAGCAAAGACACGTATGTGGCAAATTTCATGTCAAAAGAGCATTAAATAAGAACAATAAAACAAAAATTAAACTTTCTTGTCCATTTAGCAACAACATTTTATTTTACTCATTATAATTTTCGTATTTATAATTCTTTTCCTATGAAATTTACAAATATACATTTCCCGATTACACACATAGTATCAGTATTAAAAGTATCCTTCAAAATCAGTATCAAATTATAGTCTTACAAAAAGACAGTTATAGAAATGCGACAATGATTTTGGACATGAGTGTACAAGATACTACGAATGTTAGTAGTTTCTACTGTGACAAGGTTTAAGATATGACAGTCTTTAGAAAAAAGAACATTTTAAATTTCACTCTTATTTAGGGCCTATTCATATAGTAGCAGAATACCCGTTCTTCGCACGAGGAGTATAAGTTTAATTTGAAGATAAAGAATTGAATTTGGATTTAAACTGCAAGTGAAATGTCACTATTTTTTTCAACAACTCCGAAAACTATGGATTCGACCATTTATATATATTTTTTCGATCATATATATATATATATATATATATATATATATATATATATATATATATATATATATATATATATCCCTTAAGTTGCACTGTCAAAGTGAATTGATAAAAATCATCCCAGTCCCGAACTTCATCTATGTTAAAAATTTAATCGAGATCAGTGGGTGATTCAAGAGTTATTAAGATACAAACATAGTCACTTTCATTTATACAGGGTGTTTCAAAACAACACCGACAACGTTTGGGAGGTGATTCCCGACACCAGGTTAAGACAAAAAGTATAGACCAACCTGGGTGCACAAATGCTTCATTTCGGAGTTATAGGCTGCCGAAAACATGAAAAAATGAACTTTAAAGCTTCATAGCTTCAAAACTATGGGACCTACCGTAGTCGGATCAAGATTTCACTTAGGAACTGGTATGTGCCCTATCCAAGTATCCAAGTTTAAGAATCCTGCGATACTTCCACAACAATTTTTATAGAGGTACTTAGTGAGTGCTTCAGTTTATATTCCCGTAACCAAATTGCCTGTACAAAAATTGTTGCGTGAATACCTTAGGATTCTCAAACATGTATTTTTGGATAGAGCACGTCAGTTCCTAAGTAAAATCTTGACCCGACTACGGTAGGTCCCATAGTTTTTGAGCTATGGACCTTTAAAGTTAATTTTCTTATGTTTTCGGCAGCCTATAACTCCGAAAGGAAGCATTTGTGCACCCAAGTAGTGTTGTAAATAAAAAAAAAACGGTTCGTATTTTTTCAGAAATGTACGTTTTTTTTTAGAAAAAAAACATTGGCTCTCGTTTTTTTTTCTAAATTTCGTTTTTTTTCAAACAGTCATTTGTAATGCATCTTACGTCTATTTAAGTATGAAATATTTTTATGTAGGTGTAATCACCGTAAAATGCAACATAAATTAACCGCTAGATACTGATACGCTACAAATATTTTACAATTTACATGAATACCATACCTATTAACAATTCGGGCTTCAGTAGTTTTCATCAATATCAACTAAGAAATAAAAGTAGAAATGAAATTTTGTTTTTTCGCGAATGCAGGCCTTTAATAAGTACGAAAATAATGTCACGAGCAGTATAAAATTCCAATAACTTGTCTAAAGGTAAAAACTAATACTAATTTGCCTAATAGTATTTTCTAAATGTCATACATAAATAATTTGTCGACTAGATATATGAGATATGCAGAGCCGGCTCTACCATATATGCCGTGGCGTATTTACGATTTTGTTTCTGGAGGGGCTTTGCTAACTTTCGGGGGGATTTGCCTGAAAATGTGAAAATTCTGCAAGATATTTCATATACTTTACTATAGTAAGTAAGATGTCGGGGGGAGGGCTTAAACCCGGAATCTCCCCTAAATACGCCACCGTATATATCAGAGCTGTCCAAGTGGCGGCCCGCGGGCCGTAAGCGGCCCGCCAGACCATTTTCTACGGCCCACAAAGCTCTCACGACATACGATTGTTATTACTGATTACATTTATGTTCATTCTTTTAATGTTTCCACTCTTCTTTCGAAATAAGGCATCCATTTAGTGCTTCTGTACAACAAAAAGACCCGGACATCCAAGGCAACACTGGAGTCGGTAATGTAGCTATAGGCTAAAAGGAACGATTACTTCAATTAACCAAATCAAACCAACCATACCAATTCACCATGAAAATTGTGAAGAATCTCTTCGCAAGCTGCCTTGGAGATTCTTCTCTTTTACATCTGCTGCCTCGCAATAACAGGATTGGATGTAGATATCCCAGCCCTTGTAAACTCTCCAAGTTACCATCATTTATCCCATTGAATGTAATATTTCAAATACATTTTTATATTTTTCTTTTGTAGTATAATAATAATAATAATAATAATAATAATAATAATAATAATAATAATAATAATAATAATAATAATAATAATAATAATAATAATAATTATTATTATTATTATTATTATTATTATTATTATTATTATTATTATTATTATTATTAGCTGCGGCCCTCCACCTTGCTAGCAAAGACGGTTATGGCCCTCAGGCTCATTATAATTGGACACCACTGGTATATATGCAACACGTGCATTTGCGTGGAACGGCAAGATTGGATGGTCCGGCAAAATCTGTCATAAGTATATTATTTAAATTAAATATTTCTTGTTTAAAACAGACTTCATGATGATGGTAGTTACATTTACTGAGCTGACCTATTAGAATACTACATTCATAAATTATGTTTAGGTTGCATTAGTTTAAGGCCACATGGACAATCCTAAAGCAAATGGTCGAATAAATCCGAGCACAAATTGCTTGATTGTTTTCAAATGCAAGAATTCAATTCTCGAATAGTAGTGAATATCTGTTCCATTTATTAAGTTATCACAGTTTTGATATGAAAGTAGTCTTGTTTTTGTCAGAAGCAAGTTCCTTATCATTGAAGATAGAAACATTTTTTTTTTAAATGTTAGAAGATGTAGAAGAAAAATCAAGAAATAAAGATAAAAGAGCTAGTTGCACTGGAATTGCAAACTGATACATTGAGATTGAAGCTCGATAGTGAATTCTATAAAAAGGATTACCATCTTTCCTCTGCAGGTGTTTGCTTTATCTTTCACTATCATAATAGATTAACATTTAAAGAAAAAAACAGACACAACGGAATTGCATTTTTAGTAAGTATTTAAGCCTTTCTGAGTGCGACTGCACTTACCCTCACCTTTGTTGTTCATGCTGGAGTAACATACTTAAAATCAAGACTTCTAAGATTTGTTCTTTCTGGAAAAAGGGGGAGGCTGCAAATTATGCCATTGCACGAGGCGACAAATTGACTAGGACTTGAATATAGGATGACTCAATTTGAAGTAATGCAGGGTGTTTCAAAATTAATATTAGGGTTTTGAAACTTCGTAGTATCTATTACAATTAACTTACAATTATAAATATTATATCAAATGAAAGAGCAACTCAAACAGTTTTGTACGCACGCATGTACATGCATTGTTTCTTCTGTCTGCCGTTAGAAAGAGCAAGTAGCAAAGATGGAGACTAGAGAGCAGAAAGCTTTTTGTGTTTTAATAAAGACTGAACCTGTACAGTGCAACCGTCCGTGTGAAGAATATTAAGGAGACGCTTGCAACTACGTCTTTATTGTTTGCAGTTGCTACAGGTCTAAAGCCTACAGACTACGGTTTACGTGCCAATTTTGCAAGTGAAATATTCCTGCATAACAATGAAGATTTTCTGGATCGTGTCGTCTTCAGTGATAAATCGACTTTTCACCTAAGAGCTAATGTGAACACTCATAATGTTTGCATCTGACCGTCAGCAAATCCTCAGGAGATGGTACAATTGAGACGAAACTCCCCTAAATTGTATGTGTTTTGTGCCATGTGGCGGAAAGTTTATGTGCCTTTCTCGCCTATCGACCAGATGTGTGCCGTGTGACGAATGAATCTCACATTGAACACTTGTAGCAAAGACTGTTTGAGGTGCTCTTTTACTTGATGCATTGCTTATAATTGTACGTAAAATGTAATAAGTACTACGAAGACTTAAAACCCCAAAATTTATTTTGAAACACCCTACATTTCTCACCAACAGTGTTGGAACTAAGATGTAAAAAGGAGAGAAAATTTTCCTTATAAAGTTATTGTTTACAACGACATTATTGTTAGTCGAGACTATAACTACAACAACAACACGAGTTAGTAGTCAAAAAATGTAATCAAATGTATACTCGGTGGCCCAGGTGGCCAAAGTGGCACACACAGGTGTGTCACTTGTTTAATCCGCTCCAATGTGGACACTAAGATATCGGGATATTATTCTTGCAAAATGTGGTTGGACTATAGTTTAACATATTAATTTCTTTTTCTTCTGGTGTCGAATTTCCTTCTCAAATTTCACCCCAGTCAAAAATTCGAGAATTTTCTAATTTCGAATTTCCTTTACTTTTTTTCCCCCCTGTAGCTTCCTTCGTTGTAGAAAGACATCCTTAAGACTTACCAAGTAGATACCTCGGATGGATACCTAACTGTTGACATCAAATGGGCGGGCCTGCGCGCAGTGTTGCCAATTAGGGAAATTAAAATTCTATATTTGGGCAAAAAATTAGGAATTTTTGTTTATAAATCCGTACCTATACGTCCGAGAGCAAGTCAACTTACGCCAATCGAACATTTGTTCTCACTTAACAAACGAAAGTACAGATCGTTACAATGGGGTAATTAGGGGGCGCACGTAAAATTCGTATTTAGGTTCTAGCCCTTGATTTTTCTAATTTTCCCTTACTTTTCTGTTTACCGTAATATATTTTTGATAATTAGAAGCTTTGTTCCTTAAATATCGCCATAATACTTGTAGGATATATTAGTGGAGTACCAATGTTTAATTTAAGATAGTTTGCGTCTGTTTGGTAGCAGTGTTGCCAGCTACAGAATATTTTAATTTCAGATTTTAGGGGGAAATTTTCGAAAAATTATATGTTTTGTTTCTATTATTTCCCTCTTGTTGGCTATATCGAAACAAACGTACCAGTATCTGAAAGTCTCATCTTTGCTCTACACAACACACTATAGAAAGTTTCAATAGGATAATTAGGGGAAGTACACTTGAGGTTTAGAGTGGACCTTGTTCTCTAATTGGAAAGATAACTGTGATTTTTTAAAGGTAGAATGAGATATTTTTTATTGACATGCTTACTTTATTAGATATCGTCACAATATTTGTAGGATATATTAAAGGGATACCAAAGCTTATTTTAAGATAGTTTGTGTGTGTCTGATAGTAGTGTTGCTAGGTACAAAAAATTTTAATTCCAGATTTTAGGGGCAAATTTTGGAAAAAATTCTCGTTTTTATTCCTATTATTTCCTTCTTGTTGGCTACATTCGAACAAATGTACCAGTGTCTAACAGCCTCATCATTAGCCTACACAGCGCACCATAAAAAGTTTTACTAGAATAATTAGGGGAAGTACAGTTGAGGTTTATAATAAACCATGTTCTGGAAATGGTAAGAAAATGGTGAATTTCTGAGGTAGAATGAGATTTTTTTTAAATTTCATGCTTACTTTGTTCTATATCGCCATGATACTAGTAGGATATATTCTTGCAGCACTACGGTTTATTTTCAGATAGTTTTCGTCTATCTGATGGCAGCGTTTCCAGCCAAAACAATTAATTCCCGCTATTAGGTGAAAAATTCGGAAAATTTCCCTTTTCCCCTCTATTATTACCCTCTTACTGGCTACATTGAAACAAACTTACTACTACCTGAAAGCTTCCCCTTTGCCCTACAGAACGCACCATAAAAAGTTTCAATAGGATAATTAGAGAAGCTGTAGCCCGGCATATTTGATTTTTGCTTCTGAGGCGTAAAAAGTGTCAAAATTTCATGTGTATGACAGAATTTTTTCTTTCCCTCTTTGAATGGAAGCCAGCGACTTCAGGATTTCACTGTGCCTTGTCAACACACCAAAGATGTTTTTTGGTGACTTGAACCCATATAGGAGCAGTGGTGCTAGAAAAATTTTTTTTTGAATTTCGTTTAGGGAATTTTTTGTAAATTTTCACCCCTACATTTCCCTCAATAATTTCCCACCCGTTGGAAACACTGCAATACAACTTACACCAAAAGTAGCCACATCCATTTTCTTAAAACCAAGGCCTTAACCATATCAATCGAATGAATAGTTTTTGAGCAATAAGTCACTAACTGGAAATGTAGGAAAACACCAAAAATGACCTGGGGTCGAAAGGAATAGTCACACAATTTTGCTCGTATAGGTACAAAGAAACAAACGATTTGTAAGTTACGAGGGCTTCGACTCAAGTTCTATTGATTATTTCAATAATCTGCAACATAAATCAATAAATAATAGTTGCCAGAAAAAAAACAGACTTTTGAAAGAAAACATGAAAAAGAACGATGTTTTTTATTGAAAAAAAACTTCACAGAAAAAAAACCGTTTTTTTTTACAACACTACACCCAAGTTGTTCTATACTTTAGTAGTTATATGTAAAGGTGTTGACTCTGCGCTTCCTATTGGTCGATTCCTTTCCTTTGTTTATTGACATGTGATGACAGGTAGGGGAAGGGGGTGGGATCGTGTACAGTACACTTTAACGACATGTGAACAAAAGGAAATAGAAAATGGTGATGTTAGGGGGTGAGAATGAATATAGAATGTAAACAAAAGAAAATAATATTAGAGGGGGAAGAGAAAGCGTGTATACAGTGCTTTGCAGGTGTATGGTTTAAAGAAGAATTGTATAGAAAAGAAATGAGGTGATGTGGGAAAAAGATTTTTGTTGACTTGCGAAACATGAATGTAAACAAACGAAAGAAAAAGTGCCAGACGTTGATGGTGTGGGGGAAGAGAAACGTGTATACAGTGCTTTGTATGTGTGATGTTTATGAATAAAATTAGCTGTGGACTGCACATATAGAGGTTATTATTATAATAATTGAAAAAAGTCTTGTTAGAACACGCATCCCGACGGCCGGTGGCGGAAACGCGGCGCTGGTCGCAGGTTGCACCAACGGAAAACACCCGCGTGTGCGGATGCGAGCGCGTGATGTCAATTTTTATTTAAATATTGGGTTTTAAAATTTACATGCATAGTTTTGCTAGCGATGGGGAACCATCAGTTTGTCGAAGACGTTGTTAAGAAGCGTAAGTCAGACGTTCAGAATGATACTTCTTTTAAAAAGAAAGTAAATATAGCAGACTATCCAAATTCTCCGGATTCAACATTTAACGAAACGGAATTAGAAAGATATGAAAATGATAATATAGAAGTTTGCCCATGTTTATCATCTGATAGTGAAGAGACACATGATTTGCCCGATGACGAAGGGTACGAGTTTTCAGAGGAAAAACTTGGATTCTGAGGCGGAAACGGACGAAGCCCTGGTATCAAATGTGGGTAAGCCGCCATCTTCACCTGCTTCAACGGCATTAGACTGGAAGTGTGAATGTTGTGTTAACTATGTGGATGTGAACTATATTAGAGACAGCATTGTGAAATGAAATCCAAATGATTATTTGATATGTTATGCATGTTATTGGAATGATACATTTCAATGGGCTCACGAATGTTTTTACTGTGAGGACGATATTCTAGGCTTACGTATTTGGTCTGTGCTGGTGAGTCCTCCTGTACAGGACGAATTCTTTGACATTTATGGACAAACACATAGTATTGGACCATTAACGAGAGACTATCTTAATATTACATATGGTGAACTAACAATTGATGTGAATGCAAGAGAAGATCTTTTACGTATTTTACTTGAAAAAGACAAATCGAATTCGTATAGTGAAGTGTGTTAAGAAAACGTATTGTGCAGAATGTTTTTCGATTGTAATTCCTGTGTATTATGTAGTGAAGAACATATTAGTGAAGTTTGTGTTTTAAAAACTATTAGTATATAGTTACGTTTAAACAATATTTCTTATGAACAGTGTAAGTTGAATGATTAACATCATTGCTTATTTCTTCATGATATTGGAACTTTTGCTGTGGAACGTTTATCCAACGAAATAACTCATTGATTTGCTTGAAGTTTTTGAAGAACAACATAGTGAATTGTCAAGTACAAACTCTATACGAAAAGCGCGTGAATGTTTAAACAACACAGAATTTGTTGGACGAATTTGCTTTTTCTTGCAACGTAAACATGAAATTTCGCCATGTGTTAATGAAAACATTATTGACATACAAGATTTTAAGCTTTCAAATCATGAATTTATTATTTGTGAATTTTGTTTAACTGCGTGTGATGATACAGTAAATTTGCATTGTTTAATAAAATCATCAGTAGAATACAATTTACTTCCGTTAGGATGTCAAAAACAAATTGAATGGTTAACATTAAACTTACAATGATAATGGACTAACTTGGAATGATAAATGCAGTTATACTGTATCACACATACGTAACCTTATATATCAACTTTGTAAACAACATGCAACCTTTTATTGCAAAGGTGCAGAAAAAGCATTTTGGATTAAAATATTTTTGCACTAGCTAATGTCATTGATTTCGAAAGTAAAGATTATCCACCATTAAGCACATTGCATGCGAACGTATTTAATGATAAATTTACTTTTCTTGAACAAAATATTAAATTTGAGAAAAAAATCAGGATATGCATATCGTAATGTACAGCAATTATGTTTTTGGTGAGTTTCAACGTACTATAACATTAACTAATGCATTTGCAAAGTTGTAAAAGCATATGATATGTTTTGTTCTTGTAAATAAAAACACAAGATTTACAATTATAAATAAAAATTATTAATCTAACCTACTTGTTTTTTCTTTTTAATATATTCGTTACATAATTTTATTATTTTATTTAAGATTACTATTTCTGAATAAATTTAAATATGCTTCAAAACTTTTCTTGCATACAACATGATGAAAGTATAAAACAAAATGTCCACACAAGATTGAATTATCATCTTTGTATGCAAAACTATTCGTAAAATATATTTTGGAGTTTTCATTTAAAAAAGTTTTTGTTTTGGAATTGGTAATGCCAGGCTATCAAAGTAATAACCTCTTTGATTTTCATCAATGAATACACACACCCAATGTGTAACACCTGAATTTGAACTGTCCAGGTTTATGATGAGTCCAGCGGGTAGTTGCACATTTTAGGTATTCTATCAACTGCATAAATACCATGTACATTTGCACCAGTAAGTTTATCACGAAGTAACACTATTATATCATTGGTGTGCATTACTTTTCGTTTTTTAAAAACACTTCACGGCACTTCCCACACACGCGTACATGTTGGAAGACCTAGTGGGGTATATGAAATATTCTAATGAATTGAAATAACATGTTCAAAATATTATTCACAGATTTTTAAATAACTTTTGCAATAATGATGAGTGATACTAACGCCAGGAAAATACTTTTGAGACACTTCATGGTATGATACCCTGCAACTCTTTGAAGAAGAATAATCAAGCAATATATTACAATATAAATTGTCTAGTACACTTTGTACCAGTAGGGCACATGTAATTTATATGCTTAGAAGTGATCTCTTATACTTCTTTTATTAAAATGATTCTTTTCAAAAGTATTATCAGTATATATGTATTAGTGTGTTTATCAATTTGAATTAGAGAATCAAACTGTGCATATACAACACGTTATAGGTTCAGTTAAATTTTCAGAAAAGGAAACTTCAACATTTATACGTACATCATGCACAAGGTCCCACGTAAAATCATCTAAAGTTGCTGTAGTTGATAGGATAAATGCATAAAGAGTATAACCGTGTGGATATTCTTCAGGAGAAATAGTATGTGCATCATCTTTATAATACAATCCAGTACCTGAAAACAGAATTTTAACTTAGAAGGTACAAATCGTTTTTAAAATCGGGGGTGAAGGGACTGGGAAGAAAAGATTTTGAACGACCTGTAGCTGCAGTTTGTTGTTGCACGATTCATATCAATATTGATTTCCACTGCCAAATGAGGTGCAACATGGATGCGTGGTATATGTAGAGTAACATCTTTAAGTTTTACTTTATAAGAAGTATTTGAAGGAGACATTAAACAAAAATGGGACGGGGTCTCCAACTAGGTCTCCAACACGCGTTCGTGACGAGTTGGGTCTGTTAACAGGATAAATTAGAGCAAAGCCAGTATGTTTAGCTACGCACAAAGCGATACTTTTAGGTAAAGTTTGTCAGTATCGCTTCCCGGAAGATCTACAAAATGTACCAAAAATTCTTTCAATGGTAAATATTTGTTTAGTGAGGAATTGTTACTTCGAGTTCTTCCAGCATCAAACATCGAATTTACTACATTGAAACGAAAGAGGACATTATCACCTAAGAGGAAGTCTTCATTACTATTTAAAACTAGTACTGGAAGCTAAAATGGACCTGGCACAAATATCTTTGCGGCATCTCCATGGAACATAAACTGATTTGTTATCCTTACTGTTCGAGGAATCAATGTACATTCCAACAAAATCATTAGGTCTCGCATTGTTAAGTATATTATTCAATGCGAAGTTCATCAAGTTTTCAATATAGGCCGCAGGATTTCTAATTTCTCCATTTTCCCTTGACTTTACCGCAATTTCATGTCCCACTAAGTTAAACTTAGTGACACACTTTCTGCTTTATTGTGCAACTTCAAAGTTACCTTCCCCTGTATTATGAACATCTCTCTGCCCGCTACGTTCACCCATTAAATTGAAATCTTCTTGAAGAGTATTTTCCAAGGTTATATTTTCTTGGTCAACCGAGGTCACGGAATTCTCACCAACAGATGGCACCAAATTATTATTAACCGTAATAAGACGCGATCCATAATTGCAAAATTCGGCTAGGTCTGCTGTATTCATCTTATCAACTTGCCCATGATTAAAATAATTTAAATGAACAAATTTGTCATGTTCCCACTGATACACGACTTGCTGACGGAAAAATCCGTGTGTGAACAAGTCCACAATGTCCACACTGGACATTGCATACTGTAAAACTATTGCCTGATTCTCTTGGTAAAAATGAAAAAGAGCAGATAGCAAGGTATCATACTTTTCACTTCCGCGTAGTCCCTGGCACTGCTTATCTATGATTCTCCACTAGGTCTCCAACACGCGTTCCTTCGTGTTGAGACCCTCAATCACTGACGCGAAGTAAATTTTATCAACTTCGTTGAAGTCATTCACGAGCGAATCTACAAGGAATTCCATCTATAAATATAAAAAAAGGAAAATACTAAGTATTTTACATACAAAATGAAGAAATACATGTGCAATACAATGTTATTCTTTTAACAAGTGAACAGAACAGGTTTTCTGTACATCTTTAGTTAGCTGACTTCTTATAGAATCTCTGAATAATATTCGACTGTACATTTAAAAAGTTTCCTTCTTGTAAAAAACTCAGCTTACTTTTTGTTAACAGAACACTCTTTGAGTATGAACTTACAAATGATTCCTATGCTAAGCATACTCCGTAGAACAAAATACTAATTATTTTATGGAACGCTTCTTGCAAAAGCTCCGAAAAATCTAAAATTGATCCTACTAAACTTCTTAACTGAATACTCTGTCTTTTGCCGTCTCATTTCCTATGGAAACTCGAAACAGCAAATTTCATTTGTGAAAGAAGAAAAGAGTACCGAAATATTATAAAAAATATAGTTTTATCAACTATATATTTTTATCAATATATATAAAATAAATATATTTTTTCAATATATTTTATCAACTACTAATATATTTTTATCAACTACATAATTAAAATCGTAAACAAATATTTGCATGTATAAAGTTAATCATTATAATTTTTTAAAAAGCTAAACTTTGTATTCGAATACAATCAAAATTATTTCTTTAAAAACTTTTGAAGTGTAAAACATTAAAAATTTCATGAATGCAAATTGTAAATATACAAATATATATAATATAAATTCACTTACGATCTTATTTTAATTTAATCTGATAAGTCTCCTGAAAATCTCAGAAAAGTCTTGATTCCTTTTTTCGAGGATTTACA
The DNA here is from genome assembly GCF_964235325.1 of Thermobia domestica. Taxonomy (NCBI): domain Eukaryota; kingdom Metazoa; phylum Arthropoda; class Insecta; order Zygentoma; family Lepismatidae; genus Thermobia; species Thermobia domestica. The sequence continues at coordinate 166,702,071 of NC_137454.1, read as the reverse complement.
GGTGTCCTTTTCCTGACGGTGTCGTTAAAATATTTAAATTTGGCCAACTTATAATACAAATGTTATTCTTACTAGTTTTATGTGTACAATACTTTAATTTTTTAATAAGTCTAACTTTGATATATTTTCGTATAAATCTGCACAATTGGTTTATTACGTCTTGCAGGTATCGTCACCAGCAATAATATGATAACTTTTTTCATCAACGCGCTATATATACACAATACGCGACAAAGGAACAATAAATTGTTTCACAAGTTTCAACATGTGCAACAACACAAACAAAACAATTCCTACCATTATTAAGAAAAAATTAAACCAATGGGTGAAGTGATTAAAGCTATACCGCACACAAAACATTCCTCTTGTCGTCAAAGAAAAAAGGAAATAAAAGCAATGCCACCTACAGTAAAAAATGTGAGGGAGTGAAAATACCAAACACATACAATATACATGTTTGAGTTAAAGAAAAAACTGAAAAGAATCTTAAGGGAATTGGAGGATATAAAAAATTGTAAGGGCAACAAAGAAAGACCTTAAGAATAGTGAAAGAAAATCAAAGAAAAACATTTCTCTTGTGAGTCAAAGAAAAACTTTCAAAACAATTTTAAGAGTGGAGGAAGTAAGGAAATTATTTATCAGTTCACAACTTTTTAACAAGTTTGCGAACGAAACGAGAGAGTAAATAATTCAGTATACGTAGTATACGAAAGAATTAATTAAAGAACTTAGAAAATCTTTACTGCTGATAAGGTACAACGCGTAGTAAAATTATTTTTTAGTTTGCAGCATTTCTCCCCTACAACTACCAAATACATGCTAAAACTAACTTATCGGCTAACGATAACGATACTACCGCCAACAGTTTATTTCAACTTCTCCTAAATTATTTACTTCAGAAAGAATAAAATATGCTTTGTTCAGCATAACAGCGTTACAATATAAGGTAAATATTTTTTTCATTTAGTATATAATATGTATGGTGGAAGCTAAAATAGTATGCTGAAAATCCTTATAAGAATTATATAAAATCGAAAAATGTTCTAATCTAATCAAAACAAAAAAGGAAAATCGTCAGTGAACACGTTCATCTGGACACCAATAATACGAATACTAAATTAGTATACTGAAAATCATAATAGGAACTCAAAAAAATCGAAAAACCAAAAACAGAAAAAATCGTCCATAAACACGTTCATCTAAACATCAATAACACGAATTTTAAAATAGTATACTGACAATCATCGTAGGCACTCTAAAAAATTGAAAAAAAAAACAAAAAAGGGAAAGAAAAAGTGAACATGTCTATCTGGACATCAGTAATAAGAATATTAAAATAGTATGCTAAAAATCATCATAGACACTCTAGAAAATTGGAAAAAAAAATTAAAAATAGAGAAAAGTAAACGTGTCTACCTGGACGTCGGTAAAAGAATATTAAAATAGTATACTGAAAATAAGCTTAGGAACTCCAGAATATTAGAAAAGCAAAAAATGAAAAGAAAAAAGTGAACATGTCTATCTGGACATCAGTAATAAGAATATTAAAATAGTATACTGAAAATCAACATAGGAACTCCAGAAAATTAGAAAAAGAAAAAATGAAAAAGAAAAAAGAAAAAAGTGAACGTTTATCTGGACATCAGTAATAAGGATATTAAAATAGTATACTGAAAATCAACATAAGCACTCTAGAAAATTGGAAAAAACAAAAAAGAAGAAAAAAAAGTGAAGATTCTATCTGGACATCAGTAATAAGTATATTAATATAGTATACTAGCAGCGTTCACCCCGCTTCGCTGCGGTCATCCCGGAACGCAATAAACTTTGTTACTTAGATAATTTTTACTTTTTCGCTTTCAAGTGATATGATAAAAACCATAGAAGATTGCAGTAAATGTTAACATTATATCGCCTGTCATTTATGTTAACCCGCCCCGCTTCGCTGCGGTCACCCCCGAACGCAATAAACTTTGTTACTTAGATAATTTTTACTTTTTCGCTTTCAAGTGATATGATAAAAACCATTATAACGCCTGTCATGTATGTTAACCCGCCGAGTGACACGGTCATGCGGGTTGCATATAAATACGTTTATTTTTATACCTATGATGAACTAACAAAGGATTTGTACGTAATGGACACCTGAATGGTCAATTATCTCAAGACACTGGTAATTGAAAATTAAAGTGATATGATAAAAACCATCTAGGGTCCAAATCCTAATAACCCCCCAAAAATAAAAGAAATTGGTTCAGCCGTATTAGCGTGATGAGCGGACAAAGGATTTGTACGTTCTCTTTTATATATATAGATTGAAAATCACCATACAAACTCCAGAAAATTAGAAAAAAAAGAAAGAAAGAGGTGAACACACCCATCTGGACATCAGTAATAAAAATATTAAAATAGTATACTAAAAATCACCATACAAACTGCAGAAAACTCGGAAAACAATGTTTTAAGCTTAATAAAAGATAACATTTTAATACTAGCGGGTGAAGGGAACATTTTAGTTTGTCGCATAACGACAATGACACTTGCCGTCAACATTTATTCCGACTGCCCCTAAAACATTTACAGGGATTATTAAATCTGAATCATAAGAATAGAGGATAAGAATAGTGGAATAGAAAAATCAATCCACCAATAGGATGCGCAGAGTAAACATTTTTACAAATCACTACTTACTTTTCGTTTTATTTTGGTGTCAGGATTCACCTCCCATACGTTGTCCGTGTTGTTTTGAAACATTGTGTATACTTGGCCTACAAATAGCTCAAATCCGCTACTTTTGTTACAGAGACACGTTAGTTTCTAATCTTTAAATCTTTCAACTCTGACTCAATGATTTAAATCAACACAATGTGAGGACCTCCATTTGGTCTCGCGGCTAGCACGCTTGACTTCGATTCGCATGTTCCCGAATTCGATTTCCGGTGGGGTACGAATTCGGAACGGTTGAACGACTGAAGTGGTTCGGATCCCATTATAATCATTAGCTCCACGTCTCCTTTAGACGCCCTAGCATAATCGTGGTGCGTTAAACTAAAACAAACCAACCAAAAAACCATGTGTATTACTAACTGTAAGCTCTTGAACAATCCCATATGGCTATCGAGTATGAGGTGGTTGGTGGTCAAACTAAAACAAGTGAAATGTAACTAGGGTGTAATTAGAAGTTTTAAATAAGCATGGATTTGTGTACACGAGGCATAAGGCTTAAGGGAAAAACTAGTGTTACTGAAAAGTTATCAGTTACATTTAATGTCAACGATTTGCATTTACATGTATTGCTGGAACCAAAACTTTGATATTACCATTAACATTAACATTATAAAGACGATGAAAAACATCGTCTTTTGAAAACATTCTTGCACCATAAAACAAATTTCGAGTAATTTTAAAATATTTTGCTGTGTAGCTAGGTTATTTGCGCTATATTTAGAATAATATTTTGCAATTTATTTAAGTTGGCAACACTGCTTAAAATAAAAGAACAGCGACTTGTAATTAAAACCACCAAAAACTATTGTTGTAATGTTATAGAAGCAAACAAAAGCAACAATCATTATAAAAAATTAACACAAATACGTTATTTTAAGCAGTATAACAATCACTACCCAAGTGCTTGGTATCTCTGAAATAACAATTGTTGTAAATAACATTACGATCACTTGTCTTTTGGAAGCATCTACATGCTAACGTGATATGTCAGCACGTTTTCGAAGTAAAGTCTTTAGAAAAACAAATTTTCCATTTCTAGTAACTTTGTTCCTTCATTTATTCGAAATACATTATCCTACGATCATAGTATTTGACGTTAAGATACAAATGATGTGAATTGCACTGTCTGTGCCTTTTGAGTTATTAGAGATCTCCAAAATGTTGATGTTACTGATACTGTATTGTTCTTTGTTATACTGAATAATGTATGTGGTATTGTGGTTTTATTTAATATCTAGATTAGAAATACGTAATACCTTACATAGTGCAATTTGAGAAAATACAATTTTATTTTCCGTTGGCAACATTGCATCTTTGTCTAGTAGTATTGTAGAGTATCTAGAAGAATTTTCCCTTCAATATTTCACACAACATGGTACAAAATTTCAGCATTATTATATATATATATATATATATATATATATATATATATATATATATATATATATATATATATATATATATATATAGAGAGAGAGAGAGAGAGAGAGAGAGAGAGAGAGAGAGAGAGAGAACGTTATATCAACAGCAGTGGATTTTATTTCGGGAGAGGCTTGAGGAACGGGTAAGAAACATTTGTGTTGTACGTGCAATGCAAAATGATCATCACAAATTTATTTCGAGAGGGCCTTGAGCCCGATACCTAATCTCTAAATAACCTACTGTACATCACTCAACTGTTCCCATGTTATCTCACACAGCAACGAACCAAATTTTGAGTAAAGGCAAAATAGCTATCAATATTCGAGATGAGACCGAGACTTTCGAGACTGACCAAGGTCTCGTCTCGATCTCGTCTCGATTTATAGAGGTCTGTCTCGGTCTCGGCTTCGTCTCTCTATGTAAAAGTTCGTCTCGGTCTCGTCTCGGTATATAAATGTTCGTCTTGGTCTCGGTTCCATCCCTACTAAATACGGGTGACATTATTATGATGCTGCAAAAGGAAGAGGATCCATCTTGCCGTTAGTCTCTACATGCACAATATTTGCAATACCATTGTACTCCATCATACCTATGGTGGGAAATAAGCGGAGCTGCAGCAATGGCCACCGTGAAAATATGCCCTACTCTGTCAGATGACGTAGAACTGTGTGTAGGGACACTGTACGCCGTTCAACAATCTCAAGTTCTTGCGCACGTGTGCGGGATGTGGCTGTCCGATCCATCAGTCATACGCACAAACCGTATGTCCTCTCGGCTCGTGGTGTGCATGGGCATTGGGATCCGCCATGTCGCTGCGTAGTGCCTTCGTGGAACCATTAAGTCCATATACAGATGGTGATCAGAAAAATGGAAACACTTGAACGAAATTGCAACTTACCATATTAATATGGTGTCGGGCCACCTTTCGCCTTCAGAACGGCCTTGATGCGACGTGGGATGGAGGCATAGAGGTCGTGAATGGTAGCAAGTGGAAATTTACACCATTCCTCGTGCAAGGCATCGGCCAGTTCTGTGAGAGAGGATGGAGGTGGCAATCGTCGCCGGAGTCGTGTTTCCAAGACGGACCACAGATGTTCAATTACGTTGAGATCTGGGGATTGGGCGGCCCAGGGGAGGGGTTGAACTTCATTCCGATGCTCCTCAAACCACGCTGCAACAACACGAGCTGTGTGAATGGGTGCATTATCATCCTGGAAGATGGCGTCATTGTCCGGGAACAACATCCGGACCATAGGATGCAAGTGTTCTCCTAAAATTGCGACATAATCGTTGGCAGTAATTCATCCGCTAAGTGTGACCCCAGGACCCAATGAAAACCATGATATGGTGGCCCACAACATCACCGAGCCGCCGCCATGTTTCACAGTTGGGCGGAGACACTGCAGATCATAAGCTTCTTTGGGCGTTCTCCACACATAAACACGGCCCATGGTTGGGAATAGGGTGAAGGATGACTCATCCGACAATATCACACGTTTCCAGTCCTCAACGGTCCAAGTTGCATGGTCGCGGCACCATTTGCGGCGTGCGAAAGCGTTATGGTCCCTGATGAGCGGTTTGGACCGTACAACACGACCCCGTAAGTTCATGTCATGTAATTCGCGGCGGACTGTGATTGTCGAAACAGGGTGGGGGAGGTGCTGATTGAGTTCCTCCGTCACTCGCTCCGCAGTGGCACGAGGGTTCTGCGTGACAATGCGCTTTAATACCCGGCGTGACCTGTCACTCATGATTTTCTTCCGGCCACTGTTCCGCTTCCTTGATGTGGTTTTCCCGTGTGTTGTGTGGGCCGTCACCACATTCGACACTGTTCCACGCGACACACCTAATATAGTAGCCACTGCGGTCAAACTCACTCCACATAACCGCGCACCAACAATTTGCACTCTTTGAAAATCTGAGAGTTCTCCCATTTTATACTACCTCCGTCTGCTGCAGCCACTGGACACTGCTGTTTCACTGCGCCTACTTAGTATGGAGACCGACCTAACACACCACCACCAGCGGGCCGGCGTTGCGGGCGCCAAGACACCACTGCCAACCGATACATGTGACGTGTTGCCAACTACAGGTGTTTCCATTTTTCTGATCACCATCTGTACGTTACATCTTGGGACTATGACCACATTACGTCCAAAACACACACCAATATCGGAGAATAATGAAGCACACTTGCGATATGCCACTATTCGTCAGCAAACAAGAGCCGAAACTGCTTGGTCTGCCCTGTTCTTTTCACATAATGCGCACACTCACGTCACGCCAAATTCATCCAACAGTGAACTGTTGCTCTCTGGCCGACCTCCGCTTGCTGTCACTAGATGGCATACTCGGTGCCTCTGCTACTCCACGACGGTGTCTCCACGCTGTTACATTTTTAATGGCTAGTAATGTATATTTAGATTTGAGCATTAATATCTGTGTATTTCTATAGTCATACAGTATGTTGTAATGATTGAATTGCTACATCAAATGTTTTTGGTTTAATTATCTGAAAATGCATAGTGGTAGTGGTGAATATAAAGGTACTTTCGTGTTTGTTCTTAAGACAAGAGCCGTATCCATATATTTGGAAAAATAAAATGAAATGAAATATTTCAGTTTTATGTCCTACGGTTATGCCAGTTAGGCTAAAGAAGACAGTGATGATGAGTACTGAATGAAATGGTGGAATGAGGAAAGTGAGAGGAAACGGGAGAACCTCGAGAAGACCCACGCACACGGTGTTTGTCCAGCAGAAAGTCACTTGGCGGGGACTGGTATCGAACCCGGGCACAAGAGGTGAACGCTTTACCACTGAGCCACCGCGGCCCCTCCATATATATATATATTTGGATTTGAACAATATTATTTATGTAACTACAAGCTATTTGGTGAGTAAACTACAAAAAAACTGTTAAATGTACACAATTTCAACTTTTAATTATTGAAAGAACGAATTTAACCTGTAACGTACAATGAGTCGAAGACTTGGGGGTAACAACTAATGGCAGATAATATCTTCAAGTACAAAAAAAAAAAAAAAAAAAAAAAATCCATGCAGTGTTATTTTATAATACGGCACAAGAAGTACTAGAATGAAATAAAATATTCGGTTTGAAAGCTGGTACTGGCTATGGATAATACCATTGATCTGATATGCACAGGTAAAGGATAAGTGTTAACATGAAACATGACTTGTTTCTTTGATAATATATATACTTTTTTATGTTTTAACATTCAGATGTGTTTGTCATTTACTATTTGTTTCAGGATCGGATGACAAAGGAAGACAATCAGGTTTTCTTCCAGATTATACTGTCAGGGCTGTTACTGATATCGTGTTTATGAAGGTGAAGAAAGCACTGTATCAAAGCGCTAAGGCCGGCACTTTAGACGATGTAAGTATGAAATAAAATTAAACTCATTAAGTTATGCAGTAGGATTTAGAACACAAATTTCTTATTATGATAAACCCATGAAAGGATTATTGGATTCATATATGGACCCGATGGCTCACATGTGAAATGAAGTCTAACTAGGGATGATTCCATACTGGGACCAAGTACCTGGGGAAAATCTATATATCATCTAAAAGTTCTTGCCATGAGAAGTACGAAACCGTTTTCAAATTACGGGCAAACCCTCAACCTGACCCTATAAAGGGACAGTTTGTTGATGTTTGTGACCATATGTATGGCATATTCGACAGAATTAAAAATGAACATTACGATGCATCACGCGTAAGCGCCTAAGCCCATCATGTTCCATTTTAGCTAATTGCTAGAACGTGACTCGGGCAAGGGTTTGATAATGTTGCTTCTGTCACATTTGTCATACATTCGTTCAATGGCATTCACACCATTTTTAACATTGTGATGCTTAAACTTGTTGGCAATACTGACAAGGTAGAATGTTTGGGAGACGGTCACACTCAACGTCTTTTTGCTATAGTTCCTATGATGTTTCTGCCAAGCTTGGTGTATAAACATCTCATCGTTTAACATTTTTTATTTTTGTACTTGGTTGGCAACACTGACAAACTGGGGTCCTTGGGAGGGGAGCATGTCCGAAATATAGCTTCACTAGTGGCAAATGATGTTTATGCCACGTTTCATGGATATACATCCAGCTGTATGGAAACCAACTGCCATGTTGTATTTGCAATTCGCTGGCAAGACTGACGAAATGGGTATCTTTGAGTGCAAAGTGATATTATCAAACCCTTGCCCGAGTCACGTTCTAGCAATTAGCCAAAAAGGAACATGATGGGCTCAGGCGCTTACACGTGATGCATCATAATATTTATTTTTACTTCTGTCGAATATGCCATACATATGGCAACAAACTGACCCCCTATAGGGTCACAAACAGCAACAAACAGCAACAAACTGACCCCCTATAGGGTCAGGTTGCGGGTTTGCCCGTGATTTGAAAACGGTTTTGTACTTCTCATGGCAAGAGCTTTCAGACGCTATATAGGTTTTCCCCAAGTACTTGGTCCCGGAATGGAATCATCCCTAGTAAGTTTTATGTGCACCCAACCACAAAAATATCTCCCCCCTAAGTGCTCTAATTCCATTTCTTGGGGTCCAGGTCATTTGCAGTTGTGAGAACGCCTAGACAGATGCAATCCAATTTACACGTAACTTTTCTCGGCACTGACAGCAGTTGGTAGCACTGAGTCAAGTCTTTATGCAAGTAAAATTGTGAGTAGATGACGCACGAAACATTTCTCCATTCTGAGATCAATCTCTCTGGTTCAGAGCGTGTTGTCCAATGAACATCATATATTAATCTCAATATAGCTGTGTATGTAATGTATTATTTCTTTATATACTGTATATTCAAAGTAATAAAAACATTGATCATACCTGAATCAGAAAATGCTTGAAAGTAGCTGAAAATATCAAATCTAGAACAACTGCTGGAAATAAGTTTGTAAATCACTGTCTGCATTGGCAGACCTTCTCCAATTCTCCTTATTCCAACATCCTTTTCTTTCTAGGGAAGAGAAGATCTTGCTTGTCACACTGAGTATGCAATTGAAATTGAAATTGAAATTGAAACAGGAACACTTGAAAACTTTCAGCCTGGCCGGGATTCGAACCCGTGTCTACCGAATAGAAGCTCAATGCGCTAACAACTCATCTACCGCGCCACTTAACCTTCCACCCAAACTAATACCTAATTAAAATCGTATAAACAAGATACTCAAATATAACAAAAACAAACTAGTATAAACAAAATATAAATAAAAATGTAAACAAGAAAATATAAGCAATTTGTGTGAGTGCCTTAATGACGTAATCGAGATTTTCTTGTTTAACTTAAAAACAAATTATATAGACGTTCCTCAATGAGGAAAATATCACGAAATGTTCTTCAAGTTGAGGCTACATCATCGCCAGAGCCGTAACTTGTGAGAGGCAACTGTCTCGCAGAGAAGCTTCCCGCCGTTCAAGGGGGCCCATTTTGAGACAAAATTTTCTTACTCCGTATACGATACGACATTAAATTAGGTATGAAGCATCAAATAGGGTCGCTACATTACATAAACAAAACAGCACACAAAAGGTAAATAGGACAAAAATGAGTCGTGGACCATTTCAGTAAAAAAATGTCTACCATTAGGGGCTCTAGAAAAAATATTTGTTCGTATGACTGAGATTTATCAATATTGTCCCCTTAATAATTTTTTCATGTATGGAATGGACCCAGGGAGTAACTAACGGAACTGCACATCTTGCCGTGCGGGAGAGCGCACAGGTTCCGGGGGACCATAAAGATTAAAAGAAAGTTGGAAAAAGGAGGTCCAAGAATTAGAAAAACATCTTTCTCTAGGGGGCCCAAATAAGCTTTTTAATGCTTGCCCCCCCCCCCCCAGAAAAAACTCTTAATTATGGCGCTGGTCATCGGTTGCAGGGATGGTTCCGATTTCATGTTTACCATAACTTCTAATTTCCAAAGAAGAAAAGACGACAAATTATTTTCACATTCTTTGAATTGTATCAACACGTGTAGAAATAGACAGTTCTATGTTTATGTTCCATAACTACTAGTTTATTTTCTTATATTCATCTGAGGAATTTGTGGCAAATTGAGCCGGTGGCACTAGCCAAGTGATCTCGGGTGTTCGGCTTCTGATCATGAGGCGCAATCCACTACGGGTTCGAATTCCTTTTAAGAGCAAGGTTCGAATTTTAACTGTCCTCAGTATTTCTGTGTTCGTATCCTTGTAGTGTTTGGAATACATCGAAAGGACATGAGCTGCCAGTGGCGAACAATACTCCGGTTGAAGCGATTTGTTTTTAAAAAAAATGTGAAAGCAGGAAACTCCCATTGCAGCTACCTGGGTTCAAATCCCATCGTGGCAATTATTAATTTTTCTGAATGGAAAAATAATGTTTATGTAATTGGTATTGTAATTGTTATTTCTTTATTATTATTATTATTATTATTATTATTATTATTATTATTATTATTATTATTATTATTATTATTATTATTATTATTATTACCACAATGGAAAGAAAACTAACATAGTCGAAAGTGTTCATAGGAACAGAAAAGATATAGAGTATGTCAGATTTTTCTTAGGTTTACACATAAACGCAATAATATTATTACGTTTATGGATTTACAGATAGAATTATCATTTTATGACAAGAAAAGGAATATAAATAATTGTTAGCTGATAACAGTAATGCATTTTGTTTCACCCTTCTTCTAGGTATAAAGGTAAGGGGACATCTTAAATAGGATCATTTCCGTGACTAGCGTTGTAAGTTCGATCAGTATTTGCAATTTGTGCACAGCTGGGACCAATGCTTCGAACTCATTTTTGGCCCATACTACAGCAGTAAGGACATGTTTACCCCTTATGTATTCAAACCCGTTGCCCAAACACGTTACTTCCCAGACAGTTAGGAATAAAGTTGATACGGATGACGTAATTTTGTGTTATTAGCATTTCACCTGTGAAGGAAGTCGTCTCAACTCTTAGACCCAGAGAAATTGAATATTTTTCATGTTAGTATACCTCAGAAGTATCAATAATGCAAATTATAAAAATTTTCTGAATTGCCATAGCCGGTATCGAACTTGCGTCCCCAACATTATGAAACTAACGATTAAGCCACTACTCTAAGACATCACTGTTCTGGGAGAAGGAAAAATGGAGCTGTAGTGAATTCAGTAATTACGCACTTTTACGATTCCCGTGTAATAATGCTGAAACTTTCTGATTACAGTCATGATAAAATACTAAAGTATTATGCAGAAAGAATAGCCCAGAGAAGTCAACTTTAAATTGACAAATCATATGTACGGAGGCGCTGCCGTATGCTCTCGCCTCCGGCCCTGATTTTTAAAGGCATGGCATTGTACTCATATTGATTGGAATTTGGTGTTTCAGGGCACTTAATTAATTTTTTTAAGTTAACTAATTTAACGAACCTTCTCAGTGCCTTGCTTCCTATTTTTACGCGTTTTACTCACTTTTACAGTTTCCCACTAACTCTTTAAGAACAGGGACAAAAATATAGAAACATTGAGGACAGTAAAAATCACAAAAACATTTTTTGCACGTTCTTCCCTTGCCTGAAGTAAAACAATAAAATATGGTGAACATGCAATTTCTGGTCTTCCATTTTCTATGTAGTGTCAAAACCAGAGTTGGAGTGGGTCAGTAGGTCAAATGGATCGAGTTTTCTGAGTGGGTCAGTGGGTCATGGTTCAATAGCATGTGACCCACTGCGACCCATCATCCAGCGTGACCCACTGCGACCCAACACTTACCGTGACCCACTCTGATCCACCGACCCACTTTGCTCACTGCATTGTAGACAGCATATTTTGAACAGCATGTTTTTTTCACCCTCGACCCTAGCCATAGAAACTAAAAACACGTTTCTGATTGGTTGCAGCTTGCGATTGTCCAAACCTTCTGGTGTATGTGTTGTGTAGACCATAAAAGAACATTGTCACTTTGTTGGAATTGAAGAAGAAAATTGAATAAGCAGTTGAAGTTAAATTTACATCATCGCAGTCAAGGTGGTACAAAACGAACCCTGCGGGGCTTTTAACCCGCTCCTCCTCATCCTCCTCCTCCTACTACTACTATTTATACTATGGATTCGTATAGCAAAACTGCACACGTAACGCAATCATTTTTTGAGTATTATCTTCATCTTATTTTAATGAAAAAAATGTTTTGAAAATTTAAAAAATTAAATATAAAACACTTTCCTTGGCCCGGGTTTGAACCCCCACCAAAAGCGATTATAATTACTAGCTCATTGCACTAGTACTTTCGGCCACGAAAACCGCCAGTAACAGACATTTCTGCTATATTTATGTTACATGGCGAGGAACGGATAATTCCAAGTTACTAGAACCTCGTATTTAGCTCCTATGAGTAGGGTCGAGCGTGACTTAAAAATATGCTTACTACTACTTGGCTTTCGAGACAGCCTGTGAGTTTTAGAGGAGCTAACTACTGGAAACAATACATTTTTGAATCACTATAAAATATAAATTATTATATAAAAAAATAAATGTAACTATGTGTGCCTAATCATCACGGCCAAATTGCAGTCAAATAAAATGGCTTTAGGTATAGTTAGGCCTTAATCCAAACTGTTATGTTATTATATTGCGTTCATAATAATAATATCCTAAGGGATAATGGGGATCCGAATATTTGCGAAAAAAATTGAGTATCTCACAAGCCGTTAAACTTACGGAGATGAAATTCAGTATATTAACTCTTAATTGGAAATGAACAGAACGTCTCCTAGCATTTTTTAAAAATTCTTCTTCATAGGGATGGGTGCTCTTTCTATATATGGTAAATAGATAGTGGGTTATTTGTAAAAAAAAAAATACCGAAAACGTTCGATATTAGTTGAGAAACAAGTTGAGAAAAAAGAAATACAGCCGGGTTCGATTCCCGACGGGAGCTCATGTTGTTCGGATTCACGTTAATCCGTACTACATGCCGTAAGCGTCGGTGGACCAACGATGCTCAACTAGCGACATCTCACTTAAAATTGGCGGCGTCGCAGCGACGATCTGCGGTGGCCCCTCTTCCGTTTTAAAAATTATACCACCAGCGGCCTACCAGTGGCAGAGACGCGACAAAACGCCAATGAAGCACAAAATTACTCCTCTTTTGGGAGTTAAATCGCCTATATGCGTAATTTGTTCACATTAAGGAGAGTTTGAAAAACACTAAAAAAGTAAAAAAGACTCCCTAGGTGGTCGCGAACCACCAACCTATGGATTACTAGGCGCGTGCTCTTCCGACTTGGCCACGGAGGCAATGAAGAAAAAGTGCTTTTAGAGGCGTAAATCCTTGAGATATTTTTGATTAATCAGAGTGCTCCTGTAACCATGTATATTCGACGATAACCGTTTGAGATAAGATAAAGTCCGTTCGCCATGTAATTTTATGACAAAATTATGCGCGTCTATTTACTTTTATTTCATGGTTCTCCCATATTCACTTTCAAATGTTCGGCTACAGTTGTAATTTAAATTCATACAATTGTAGGCACTCATCTCAAGATTTTTCAGTTCATGATGTAGAGCCAGGGGTTACTCTTGACCCCCGTAGCTCACTTTGAGAACAATTCGCCAGGAAAAAATAAAATATAATAATAACCGCATGCACATGACTGGCGATAGTTCGTGTTGGTCCCTTCACGATTCTCCGCGACAAATCGAAGAAGCGCGGACCAAAATGAAGTCCTCGCTGCTATGCGGTGGTTACTTCAATACCACGACTCTAGGTATCTCTTGCGACTCGACGAAACCCTGCCTCCAGTGGCACACTAGCGGCAGTCCTTCGACGCTTTGCTATAGCCACGATCGACATTTACCGGCAAGTGGGCCAGTAGGTGTTGGCGACGTTTACGGCATGGGGTTTCTATGCGAAATTCAAAATTTACATTTTAATTTGAAATTTTCAATTGTTACTTTTTATTTTACTGGTTTTTCAATAAAGTGCAACTTGTAGAAAAATCTTTAAGCTTTCTAATGGTGTTTGTTTCACGTCTCTAGTGCACATATTAATCATTTTATGACAATTTTTAATAATCACTGTAACTGAAAAAATGCCTTTTTTGACACTGCAATAAAGCTGTGCATCATTTTTTTTTTTTTTTTTTACAAAAATCTGAGATGGTGAAGTCTGATGACTTGTTGATTTGACATGGAATGTCCCTTTACTCACTTTTATAGTTTTTTTCAGTAACTCTTTAAGAAGAGGGACAAAAACACAGAAACATTGAGGACAGTAAAAAGCACAAACACTATTCGCGCGTTCTTCCGTTGCCTGAAGTAAAACAATAAAATATGGATAACATGCAATTTTTGGACTTCCATCTTCTATGTGTTGTCAAATCTCTAAAACCAAAACAAACAAAGATCAATATTAATACACAAAACGCCCAACATTCAGTTATTCATGACATTGCATGATCCGAATAACTCTAGTATATCCGCAAATCATCATTTGTCATATTTTACTGAAATAGGTAATGACTTTTCCGACAACCTGATACTTGAAATGTTAATATGCAAAGTTCATTGATCTAATCACTTATTCACTTACTCTCATCAAAACCTTTAGATACTTCCCGTAGATATAGAAAGATGAAATGTAGTTTCCAGGCTTGGTGTAGCATGCAAGTAAACAAATAAAAAGCAACAGGGTGATATTTCCCTCCGCCAAGTCCCCTTCAATGGAGTGTGTTGATTATAAATGAGACGTGAAATTTAATCAGAAAATCCATAAAATATAAAATATGTAGCCAAGTCTCGACTTTGCAATAATAATAATAATAATAATAATAATAATAATAATAATAATAATAATAATAATAATAATAATAAAGGAATAACAGAATTACAATATCAATTACGTAAACATACCTTCCAATAAAGAAAAAATAAACGCCACGCCAGGATTCGAACCCCGGTCACTGTAATGGCAGTTCTCTGCTCTCACATTTTGCCATCAATTCCTCAGACAAGCATAAGAAAATAGTAGTTATGTTAGATAATCATAGCACACACTATTTCTACACGTGTTGATATAATTCAAAGAATTCAAAGAATGTGAAGGTTTCTATTTTCTTTTTTTGTTTGGAAACTAGAAGGTAAAGAAGAATTGTAGGGATGGGGACGAGCGAGTTTTCACTCAAACTCGACTAGACTCGACTCGAAGACATCTTTCAGTTCGACTCGAGAACTCAACTCGAAAAATTTCCTCCAACTCGACTCGAATTTGACTCAAGTTTCGATTCGATTCGAGTCAAAACGAGGAAATTCGAGCCAAATGCTGTCTGTAGTTTCAAGTACTTTTTTCAAGTATCCTACATTAACAATATAATTATTATCAATGATGCTACTTCTTCTTCTTCTTCTTCTTCTTCTTCTTATTATTATTATTATTATTATTATTATTATTATTATTATTGTTATTATAACAACACCATGTATAAACATGAAAGATAGGTATATCTGAATACTAAACACTAGCTGACTGCTGACCTCGGAAGTCGTGAAGTCTAGGAGGCAAGAACATCGTTCACGACGTTCTGGATTTGAGTTCCGGAGAAGCAAGCATCCGGACTCAAACCAAAAATCGTTACAAATTAGAGGGCGCCGGCCAAACTTGTTCAAAACTGCTTGACCCGGGTTTACGGTTCTCAACGGCTCGAACGGATCGGCTCACAGCTCATTCTCTATCGAGCCGAGTCCGTAGCTCACCCACCCAAGCCGGCTCAAGCCGAACCAAACCGAGCTGCTGGCTTACCCCAACCAAGCTGGCTCGAGCCGATGGCTCACCTGAGCCGAGTAGGCGCTTTATCTCAACGGAGTCGGCTTGAGCTGTTCGCTCAGTTGAACCGAGCTGAATCGGTTAAAATCACTTCCCGGGTTGGCCTGCTTCGGCTCAGATCTTCGACCGTGCAGGTCTTAGCCTTGGTGGTAAGAAATACATTATTTACTTATGTTAGTGCTTACGACATTTGAGGCTGTCGAGTTATAAAAATCCATTGTCGTCTTGTTAATCGAGACGTGACGAGATGCGAGCAAGGTCCCATCTCATGAGCAACACTAAAAATATTCCACATTACTGCTTACATTTCTCATAGCTTTCGTTTTCCATTCTAATCAGGTAATGATTTCAAAACGAGTTAAAACGAACTAACCGAGCGAGCCATTTATCAAACTCGACTCGACTGAAACTCGACCTCTGAACAGTGACTCGACTTGGAACTCGACTCGAAACTCGACTCGAATTCGCTTCGTTTCGAGTCGAGTCGAATTTTAGCTCGACTCGTGCCCATATCTAAAGAATTGTAATATAAATCGGGACCATCGCTGAAAACTATGACGTAGCCTTAACTTGAAGAACATTTCGTGATATGTTCCTCATTGAGGAACGTCTATATAAGTTTTTTTTTGGTTTAAAGAAAGAAATCTGGAGTAAGTTATTGTGACACTCACATAAGCAACGTCTCCTTATAGAGGGATAAATCGTTGAGTCCTAATAATAATAATAATAATAATAATAATAATAATAATAATAATAATAATAATAATAATAATAATAATAATAATAATAATAATAATAATAACGTAAACAATATCTTCCAATAAAGAAAAAGTAAATGTCACGCCGGGATTCGAACCCGGTTCACTGAAATAGCAGTTCTCTACTTTCAAGCTTTGCCATCAATTCCTCACACAAAGATAAAAAAATAAACTAGTAGTTATGTTAGATAAACATAGCACACAATATTTCTACACGTGTTGATGCAATTCAAAGAATGCGAAAATAATGTCTGCTGGCTTTTCTTCTTTAGAAATTAGAAGTTACGGTGAGGAAGAATTACAGTAATATAAATCGGGACCAGTTAAAAACGATGAGGTAGCCTCATCTTGAAGAACGTTTCGTGATATTTTTCTCCTTGACGAAGGTCTATATAACTTGTTTTTGAGTTAAAGAAGGAAATCTCAAGTAAGTCACTGTGGGACTCATAAGGAATTTCTTATATGAGTATTAGTACGATTATTTTGTTTATAGTCTTACATGCAATGCTTTTAACTAGCTAATAGTTGAGATGGAACATGAAGTGACGCAGTCAGTTCGCATCAAGCCGCCGTCGAGTCAACACGGGTGCTCTGGTGCTTCCACAGTGTACTATAGCCTATAGTATCGTAGACCATATATACGTTAAGTGTATTTCATAGCTCTGATTACTATATCAAAGCAAAACTACTGAAGTAGGAGTTATACTCCGTACTCTCAATTATTGCCGTTTCGGCGTAGTGTCGGTGTATCAGTGCAAACGTGAATATGGAATATAAAAAAGATCTTCAATTTAAACTAGAATTTGACAAGAAGTTCCGTGCAGTTCGACCAGTCCCCTTGGAAATCTACCATTGGATGAACTCCACTTTCCCAGGTATTTTTGATCACATCAGTGCCATGCAGTTAAATAGTGAAAATTTTTGTATTTTTCTAAAATTCAAAACGCAACAGGAATACGATGACTTTGCAGCTCATGCCCCTAGTGAGGTACCATTCACTCATTCAAATAAGGAAGTGAGTTTTGTTCGAATTATTTCCGCAGCAGATCCGACTACCCTCCTTCGTGTGTTTGAGTATCCTATCGAGGCACCGAACAACTTATTGAGTGAGGCTCTTAGTGCATATGGTTCAGTGATTAAAATAGAAGATCAGGAATGGGCCCCTCCTTATCCCCCTGGTATTAAAACTGGAACTCGCCATGTACATATTAAACTGACATCTCATGTGCCATCCCGACTTCTAGTCCATGGTTATAAAGTAGGAGTATCATACAGTGGACAACCGATTACATGTTTCCGATGCCAAAGCTCTATGCATACCGTAGCGAACTGTGTACTGAAACGGGGGGCTCAACCCCGAGGGGCAACGAGTGTAATCCCGACCACTTCTCCGTCAATTCCTCGCATGACAGAACTCGGAAAAGTGACTCCTAAGACATCCTACAAATTAGCCCCACCTGTCATTTCTACGAAATCTGGTAACCAGGAAGATGATCTTGAGCATCGACCCTCGGTTCCGGACCCAAAGGAGTTCCCTGCACTTTCAATAACGTCTCTTGAGAAAGCAAAGGACGATACCCAAATTCCCAGTAAACGAGTGCCTTTATCGCCTACATCGGAGGCCTCCGGCATACGAGTAGAGCAGCATATCACCTCACACAACATGGAGGTTGAACTACATCCCTCACCAGTTGAGGATAGCGAGATCCCGAAAGAGACACAGGAAGAGCATCTTGAACCCTTTGAAAGCGAGTTTCTCCAGCATGAGACACAAGGAATTAAATTTAGCGATGTTATTTCTAAACAAAAAAGACGCAAACTATCCCGGAAGGAAGAACTGAATTCTCACTTGGAAGGCAGCCAAGTCTCTCTGTCTTGCGATCGAGACCCACGGACTCGCCCACAGCAGGTGTTTGAAACAGATACATAAGGTATTGGTCTTCAAGGTCAATGGATACGAATTCACCCCAAGTAGTGTGGTGTGTGCCTCCGTTGGTTTGTTTTTTTTTCTCTACGTCACGTGTGTACAACACAAGTGCCCTCCGATTCTAATAGTGCAAGAGTGCAGAGTGGAACAGCGGTATTTATCACGTATACAAACAGGAAATCCTTGAGTGTTAGTTGTGTTTAAATCTACCATAGCCGTATGGTTATAATTTCACCTGCAGCACTTATATTCATAAACATCTATCATGGATTTTGTAAGTTATTTTTTGCTTCACTTCTTAGTTTTAAGACTCATATTAACTTTGAGTAGCGTAAACTTACGTAGATATCGACATTGCACAGAAGTGTTATACTACGAAATTTTCCTCTATATGACTGTGATAAACTCTTTATCCTTTCTCACGATAAATTTAAATCGCGCAAGTAGTGACGATAAAAAAGCATATTTAAACCAATTTCTCGTATGTCATAAACCGGATGTAGTTTGTGTGCAAGAACTTATACATGATTCATTTCACAATATGATGGACTATGATGTGTTTGCTAATTTAGGACCCACCACTGGAGTAGGGATGTTTATCCGAAAAGGATTGGGGCATACCAATCTTACTCTCTCCCCTGACGGACGTATTATTCATTGTGTCATACAGGGGCACCTGGTCGTCGGACTATATGCTCCTTCTGGCTATACAGCTAAGAAGGAACGGGCTGAATTTTATGGCCAAAGTTTGCCACAATTCCTGCCTCCTAATATTTCTCGTATGGTAATCATGGCTGATTGGAATACCACTGAAACCAGTGCAGATTCAATTCCGCCCACCCCCCCTTGTCCCGCATTTTTGGAATTTTTGCGGGCTTATCACTTACGGGATGTAGTCATTGTTTCCAATTCACCGAGGACCTATACCCATTGTACTTCACATTCGAAAAGTAGGATTGACAAAATATACGTCACTCCTGACTTATTTCACACTATTATTGACGTACAGACTATTATACCATCTTTCAGCGATCATGCAGCGATCAAGCTCCACATAAAAACAGATCAACCCTTGCCAGCCCTTAGCAGGCGAGGATACTGGAAGTTAAATACATCCTTACTTCACCACGACGGTTATCGGGAGGAACTGAAACAACAATATTCATATTGGGAAAGGATGCAACAATATTTTCCAGATCTCGCCTCTTGGTGGACGACATTTCTTAAACCTAAGATCGCTCGGTTCTTCCAAGGTAAAGGACACGAAACACGACACGATCGGCAGTTGATGTTTGAATTCCTCTATGAAGCATTGCGTCAGGCATGGTGTGCGGCCCCCTCACTACAGAATAAACGCACAGTGCAACAGCTCAAACTACGACTCCAAAATCTCCAGGCTCCCACACTCATGCCTTCTTTTATTAATGAGACCACATATTATAGGCTTGCCCAGGAAACTGTCACTATTTACGACGTTGCACGTCTATTGCACCGGCGGAAACAGGCTACAATAGTAGCTTTCCGACTCCCGAATGGTGATATGACTAGTGATTCGATTCAGATCCTAAATGTTTTCCGTGAGCATTACCATAAATTAGTACAACCCCGACCTTCTGACACCAATGTTACAACTCAGTTTTTGTCGATTATTCCCAAACTGATTACGGAGGAAGAGGGTCGTGATCTCATGCGCCCCATAACTTCTCAGGAAATATGGATGGCCCTCCAGGCAACAAAAGGAAAGGGCGCGCCAGGATATGAAGGTCTGCCGTACGCGTTCTATAAACAATACTGGACTTTTCTTTCCGATACCCTAGTCAAGTTATTTAATACATATTTACAGGGAGGCCCCATCCGCGGTAACGTCGGAATCACAATCTTTATCCCGAAATCCGCCACTTCCCAGACTGTACAGGAGTACCGACCCATCACTTTACTGCCTACCGATTTGAAACTTTTTACCAAAATTCTGACGGCACGTTTAAAACCCATATTGCAAAAGTATATTAGTCCATATCAGGCAGCCACCCACCCCAAATATAACATCTATTATGTGTTACGTTCGTTACGGGATTTTATAGCGTACGTGCAAACTCGGCGCATTAAAGCGGGGGTCCTTGGCATAGATTTTTCTTCCGCATATGACTGCGTTGATCACGGGTTTCTTCTTCAAACTTTAGACGCTTGGGGATTTCCTCCTGCATTTCAACAAGTCATAAGACAACTATACCAATCGGCCCAATGTCGAGTACAGATCAACGGTCATCTTTCTGACATATTTGCTCTGCAACGCGGATTACGGCAAGGTGATAGCATCTCGACGAGCCTCTTTGTGATAGTTCTAGATACCTATCTCCGGGCTCTGGCTAACATTACCTCTCCCGGTATACCGGAATATCATCAATTACACGTCTTCGGATTTGCGGATGACGTAACCTTAATAGGAACTACGCCCAAAGATATGCTCACCGCCATCCGCATAACTGACGAGTTCACCCAGTGCTCCGGCTTGGCATACAATAAACACAAGACCAAACTCCTGTCATTTCACGGATTCTCCCTACCCTCTTTACCTGATTCACGCTCTCACATTCCCACGGTTGATGTTTTAACAGTACTCGGCATAACTTTTCATAGCGATGTACGCAAACAAATGGATGCTGTCTGGCGTCCTATAGTTCTTCAGATTAAGCAGCTGCTATACTTACAACGGTTCCGAGGTCTGCATATCATACATAAGGTCCAATATCTTAACCAGTATGTTGCTGCTAAACTTTGGTACTACGCGCGCATCTTTCCCCTCCCTTCTGTTTACGCTCGCCAAATTGAATCTGTATTTATGTGGTTTCTTTGGCGGGGCTACTACTTCCGCCTCCGCCACAACACTATTTATCTTCCTCGCAGCGAAGGGGGCCTTGGACTCGTAAACATTCGTCTTAAAAGTCAAGTTTTATACATGCTAGATGCGTATCAAGACGTTGAGCCCCACATGGACTATACACGGGTGTGGATCGAATGTTTCTGGCCCGAATACTCCCAACCAAGGAATCCACCTTTCTGCAGATTTGGCAAATTATGTCCTACCTATGTCACCAATCTTGTTCAAGCATGGACATATTCTGGTGCGCTTGCTTCCCCTACTACATATACTCACCAAACCTTATACCAGCAATTGTGGAGAGCGTCACTTGTAGATGTGAGAGTCCGGGTACAGGATATGTTCCCCAATAAACAATGGCGCCATATTTGGCAAAATCTAAGAACCAATGTCCTCCCTTTGCACACACAAGCGGTATGGACGACCATCGTTCATCAACTGCCTGCCACACAAGAACGACTTCTGCGCATTGGACGTACCACAACCCTCACCTGCAAATATTGTGGCCACTCCGACACACTATCTCATCGCTACATGTCATGTTCAGGTGCCGATATTATTTGGAACCTCCTCCTTCGTATGTTGAGCTTGATCTGCCGTACACCTGTTTCTTTATTTACAGTCGATCTCCTATTCTTTCCTGCATTTCAGTATTACCCAAAAACCAAACATAATACGGTCCTCTGGTTAGTTGGTACCACATTGTTATATGTTCATCATTCCATGCCGTGGAATGATGAATGCTTATATTTCGACTTTCTACAACGGGAACGCCGCAAATATTTTTCAGTCGATCTTGAAAGACAATCTTTCAGTGGTTTTTTGCAAGCAGCTCTGTCCCACCTGTCGGGAAAGACCCTGAGGACATGAATTGTGCTTGTGAACATTTTCCTTGTTATGCATAACCATTATCATCGTACAGCGGAGTAGGTTTGCTCAGAATCACATCTTGGACTCTCTTCCCAGTGGTCGGTCCTAGATTACGCCTATATTGTCTCCATGTAATTTTGCTATGTAATATTAGTGACAGAGTACAATAAATATTCAGTAGGTAAGTAGTTAGCACATTGAACTTGTATTCGGCGTACCTGGGTTCAAATCCCGGTCAGGTTCTAACTTTTTCTAATGTTTCAATTTCAATTTCAATACATACTCAGTGTGACAAGCAAGATCTTCTCTCCTCCAGAAAGAAAAAAAGATGTTGGGATGAGGAGAATTGGAGAAGGTCTCTCAATGAAGGCAGTCATTTACTAACTTATTTCCAGCAGTTGTTCTAGATTTGATATTTTCAGCTACTTTCAAGCATTTTGATTCATGCGTGGTCAGTATTTTTATTTCTCTAAGCATACAGTATATAAAGAAATAATACATTATATACACATCAATATTAAGATAAATATACGGTGTTCTTTGGAAAACACGATCCGAACCATAGAGATTCATCTTAGAATGGAGAACGGTTTCGTTAGTCACCTACTTTACAATTTTACCTGAATAAACTCCTGGATCAGGGCTACCAACTGCTGTCACTGCCGAGAAAAGTTACGTGTAAGTTCGGTTGCAACTGTCTACGGGTTTTTACAACTGCAAATTACCTGGACCACAAGTAATAGAATTAGAACAATTAGGTGAAGATACTTTTATGGTTGGGTGTACCATGGTTATGCTGGCTTGGCTAAAGGAGACAGTGATGAAAAATTAGTGAAAATGGTGGAACGGGAGAATCCCAAGAAAATGGATAGGTGATGATTGCCACAGCCAATTATTAATGCTGATTGCCACGACGGCGTGCTGACTGCCAGGAGGGTAAGAGAAACTGTATTTGGAGAGTGCGGAATTATTCCCTCATACTAAATTTACTAATAATGATAGTAAATTTAGTATAAGGGATTAATTCAGTAATCATCAGAGTAAATCTAGGTGGCATCCTGCAAATTACAAAGTTGTTGACAAGGTGAAATGACAATTGTTTGTAAAAGGTTTGAATGTTTACAAAAAGATTGTATTTTCTGTTATATGTACAATTTGCACATTGAGTAATCACTTGCATGCCGGACCTTTGAGCTTGCAAAGTAAGCAAACGACTTTCAAACTCTAAGAAAAGGGCCCGAAAAGATGTACTAACACCTGTGTCTGAAATTTTCAGAGAAGAGATGTCTGTTCCTATAAACCAGGGACTGGATCTTGTTACTGTAATTACATTGTATAATCAGAGGAACGGCTATTTAAACAATGCTAGAAGGACAGTTGTTGGCATAAAGCAAAACAATTACGCGTCTAAAGAACTAGATTTTCCGGAGGATCTTCGCTCTGAAGACGGAACATCCTTTCTGCAGTACGATAGATTGGAACAGGATAAACGTCTTTTTTAATTTGGATATAATGGTCTGAAGCCAGGATTGAGGGAGAGCTAGAAGTGCTTTTTGATGGAACTTTCAAGAGCTGCTCGAAACAATTTGCGCAGGTGTACAGTGGGCCACAGAATTTCTTGATGTACAAAGTCCGTGAGTTAGGCAACCCAACTAAGGCCTGCTCGAAGATTAACTACGCCTGGTAGTAGCTAGCTCAGCAGCGTGAAGTTGCCCCCAACTGTTAGAAGCACAAGTCGTAAAGAGTGTTTTCGTGCAGAAGTGGAGCAAAACGCTGGCTGAGAAATGGCAAAAGGGAGTCTTTGGATATTTGTAGTCATAGTACTTCTTGTTTGTATGATATATACGTAAAACTATACACAGCCACTTGAAAAAATATACGGATATCAGAGGCGCTGATCAGAAGATAACAGTCGGGGGACTTAGTTAATCTTATAATTAACTCAAATGAGGATTATATAAAAAAGTTTACTTAGTTCAAATAACTATACATATCCGCGTATCAAATAATATACGGTTAGATTATGCCGTACGTATGGTAGGTTATTTTCTTTAACTAACTCAAAGCTTTGCGCTGAGTTTTAAAACTATTAACAAGAGTTCTACCTGAAAATCAATTAAAAGTATGGATGGATCATTTGGGAGGAAGAACCCAACCCCCAATGAAAATTTTGGGGGTCTAAGAGGGCGTGAGTTCCTAGGTTCTGGCGCTACGGATTCATACGTAATGCTACTTCGAAAGAAGAAATTGTTGATTTCATTATTCGTTAAATAATTTTTGAAAATGTTAACTATTGGTAATTTATTTGTAAATATTAAAAATGCAAAATTCGATAACACTCAAACGAGTTGGAAATCTTATCCATATTAAAGTAGGCCTATTTCCCGTTAACTTGCAAATATAACTGAAGGTTCATGATTTATAAAATATTTGTGAAATTTTACACATTGGGACACAAAGAGAAAAGGGGAGAATATAGTGTCAATAAACAACAACTTAAAAATGCGCAAAATTAACGGATAATATCAAATCTAGAACCATTAACAGAATTAACTCTGTAACTCGTTTTCTCCATTCATTTCCCTTCCTTTATTTTCAGGATTACATCATCACTGAATTTCTCCACTGGAGATTATCTTTCATTTAGCAGCATCCAACTGGAGCTCAGCCTTGTAAATGGAACATTTTAAAAAGGGTAAACGGCGAAAGCGGAAATCGAACCCAGGCCGCCAGGTTAGAAAACTATAACTCTAACCACTTTTTTTAAAATAGAAAAAGACATCCTGACTATTTTTTCTATTTTAACCACTTCTCAGGACTACTAGACACAAGAGGGACACGAACACAGAAACATCGAAGACAGTTAAAATTCCACCATTTATCTTCAGAGGGACTCGAACCACCAATGGGCTTCACCTCACGATCATCAACCTAACGCCTCAGTCCGCTCGGCTACACCCACCGGCACCACTTACCTAAAGCGTTACTTCTTTCGGGTCGCCTAAACAAAGAGCCTTTTCTGTTCGCTCAAAACAGTAGCTTAATAGTCAGATTGATTGACAAACCACAGGAATATGTAATTAACTCGTAGGGCAATATACTCGTATCACTGTATTCACGAAATTATCAACATTACAGATTTTCTAAAAACAGAATACAAAACTTTATTTTGAATCAAATACGGCGCGTGTATTATACTCATAAACAAACTAAAGACAAATGAATTGCTGCGTAGTAATCGTGGTTAAGTGGTCAAGGCGCTCGACCAGTAATCTGAAGGTAGTCGAATCAAATCGGATCCACGATCGACCAGTACATATTTTTACTTTACAATTTTTGGTGACGATTGATCGGCGATGACACACGTTTTATTTTCTTCAGATATTTGAATACTCAGATGTTTCAATACTTTAAATATCATATCTTCAGGGATAATAATAATAATAATAATAATAATAATAATAATAATAATAATAATAATAATAATAATAATAATAATAATAATAATAATAATAATACACTGCTCCACAAAACTTAAGCAACCCGAGAGAACGTGGTATAAGTGACGAGTGGGGCCCATTCAACACTGGTTAGTAACATGCACATACACATAGACACACAAGAAAGGCGAGCACCCACTCTATATCATAATCAGCACCGTTGCAAGCACGGTGAACAAATTATGCCATGAGGCGTACACCACAGCCCAGTAGTATCCGTTGCTTCAAGCATTGAGTTAGGGTTCTTGTGTGGGGTACACACCTTGCAATGGCTGGTAGAAGACATTTGAGTGTCTTTGACCGCGGGCGAATAATTGGTCGGTTGGAATTGGGCCTATCGCAAGTGGAAATGGCGCAGGAATTCAACGTGAACAAAAAATTGTGTCGAGGCTGTGGAGTCGCTTCCAAAATGGAGGTGAAGTCAATAGACGTCACGGAAGAGGCCGTCCGAAGAAGACGTCGGCCGTCGATGACCAATTTCTCACAATTGCTGCCAAACGTAACCGTCAAGCTTCGTGCTCTCAACTGGCCAATGAGTTGTTTCAGGCTACAGGACAACGCGTGAGTCGTGAAACTGTTCGTTGGCGGCTCAATAGAGCAGGATTGTATGCAAGAAGGCCTGTGCTGTGTGTGCCATTGAAACTGGAGCACAAACGTGCGCGTTACACATGGTGTCAGGAACATGTTGCGTGGGGGGAACACCAGTGGAGGCGTGTCATGTTCTCCGATGAGTCGAGGTTCAGCCTGTCGTCTTATTCTGATCGGACTTTAGTGTGAAGAGAGCCAGGAACACGCTATCATCCAAACTTCATTGCTGAACGGCCGTCCTATGGCGGTGGTTCCATTATGGTGTGGAGTGGAATTATGCTGGATGCGAAAACGGACCTCCATATTGTGTAACATGGCACTTTGACACCACAACGGTACCGGGATGAAATTCCAATGCACATGTGCTCAATTTCTGCGGAGCCTTTGGCCCAGACTTCCTATTCATGGGTGACAATGCCGCCCACACCGTGCACATCTTGTGTCCGAATATCTGGAGTGCGAAAACATTACGCGTATTGCATGGCCTGCATATTCGTCGGACTTGAAACCCATCGAGCATGTGTGGGATGCTCTTAGGCGGCGAAGAGCGCAGCGCAGTCCACCAGCACGCACTCTCCCTGATCTGCAAACAGCTCTCCTCGAGGAGTGGCGCCATCTGCTCAAGACTTGATCAACACTCTGAATTGCAGCATGGAGGCCAGATGTCGTGCCTGTATAGCTGTTCGTGGTGGTCACACGTCATATTGACTGCCTATGCCCTCGCACAATCCAGCTTCACCTGTTGAGGTATCGTTGTGCTGAACTTTTTGGTCACTCTGTACATCCTAACTGTATTGCTCGTCTTCACTTGTGTTGCATTGTGCATCTGGACCCTCTGGTTGTTCATTGTACTTGGTGCAGTGTTCGTGTCATTTTATTTTCTGCCACTTTCTTCGAGTTGCTTAAGTTTTGTGGAGCAGTGTAATAAACTAATAATTATAATTATTATCTCATACAAGATTAAAAGTTAGGAGCTTATTATCGCTCAGAGCATAATATTACAACCAGAAATGTAACATTTGGCAAGAATATTTCGGTTTTGTTTAGTGTTGCTCACGAGAAGAGGAATTTCTAATCCTGTTTCTGATGCAAAACTAAATTGAGACGAGAGTTAACATTTTACATTTAAGGACAAGGCTAACTCAAATTATCGTCTCGCTTTGGAGATGGAAATAGAGACGAGACAAAAAGTATCCTAGACATTTCTCGTTTTATCTCGATTCTCGAAATAGTTTATGTCCATTCTTTAAGTAACAATTGCTTTGTAGACAATCTTATACGCTACTTTGCTACTTTGTATTCTGGAGCTCATTGAAATTATTATGATCTGTGTAAGTATTTTTGTAGGAAAGCTTTTATAATTACTTATGCATATCCTAAAAGTTAGTTTATTATATACCTTATTGTTCAGTGATATTAAGTTATTTTTATTACAATTATCTCCCTCAAAAACGTATAGTAGAATACTTTCTACTTGAAACTTCAGTTTAACGCTTTGGTTTAAAATTTTGGAAGTTGCAGAGGTGTGTCCTGGAGGTCCGGACATCCTCCCGAAATCCCGACATATCTGTAAGTTTTGCCTAATTTTAGGACAACTTTAATGATAGAGAAAGGATAAGAGCCATTAGTGTCCGAAAGGAAATGAGAGGGGAGAAAAGTGTCAGCTCCTGGACAATATTAATATTGAAACTTCGGATGCCTAAACTGAAATTAAGTAGGATTTGTCTTCACTACGATACATAGTAACACGCTTTCTTTGGCTTAAAGACTTTGGATTATGTATGAGTTATTTTGATATTTTAACAAAATATAAATACCAATATAAGAAAGAATAGTTCCTATTTGCAAATTTTTGAGGAACGGATATATAGAACGTGTTGGAAATGGCGAACGAAAATATTATTTCTAGCAGTAGGAGTAATAGTGGAAAAAGTTCGGAATAATTGCTCGGAAACAGTATCGTTTCAGACACATTTATGACCCATGCAAGGCCCTAAGCATGACCCTTAGGGGTCGTATTCATGAATTGTTTGCTAAACACGTTATGTTTTCCACCACACTACGAATCAAGATTGTAGACAGATATTTGACGTCATTTTGCTAGTATATCCCCTGTGAAAAAAACCGTCTTCACTCTAACTTGGAAGACCGAAAGAAATTGAGTATTTTTCATTTTATTACACATCAGAAGTATGAATATTATAGTTCAGAAAAACAACTTACCGCAGCGAGAATCGAAACCGGGACCCCTTAATCATAAAACGAATGCTCACGCCACTACGCTAAGACTGCTCTGTTAACTAAGAGTCAGAAATCACTCGTTTATGGGGCAAATTGCAAACGTTTACGATAACGACGAAACACATTCATTTATTAGGTGACGGCGTGGCAGAGTCAGAAGCATTTGTGACTCATGTTCCAAGGATTACGGGTTCGATTCCCGCCGATGTCAACATTTTTTTGTTTTTTTTGCTTGAACCAATAAAGTAGCCACTTGTAGCTACAAGTAGAATGTTAATTCATATGTTTATAATGAATAAAAACAACAGAAATATTCAAATCAGTTGTAAAATCTTTTAATATTTCACGGTAACTGGCAACAAAATATAATCTATTTCGTAAATACATTGATACCACGAGTTATATTATGGTAAATTCGTGTCTACATCTGTTGACAGTGTGTGTATTACAAGCACTGGCACAAATGGCCCGGAGGGTGAGGGGGCCATGTCCCCTCCAATCTTGGAACTGAGGGATTGTACCCCCTATAATCGGATTTGAAATTTGTTATTTGGGGAGAAATGTGATGAATTGTGTCAGATTGCCACAAAGGACAATGAGATGAAATTGATATCCCCCAGAATAAGCCTCAAATCTGCCCACCTCCCAATTTTGAAGACAACTTTGCTCCCCTGAACCTCCACAGTATTGTTTTCGGACATCATAAATGTTTTGAATATCGCTTTAAAAAATATGGGAACGGTCTTACCCGCCCTCCCCCCGCAATATTGGAGATAGATTTTTGCCGCTTAATAGAAGTGGAATAAGGGGTAATCTCCTTTGGTTATAGTAACATCCAGTATTACCAAAGAGGATTTTCTTCTCATCCCCCTTGTAATTTTCACACTGTAAACAGATGTAAGAACGAAGCGTCAAGAATATTTTTTACACAACGACTGTGATAATATAATTTCGTGATATCAATATATTTACGAAGTAGATTACATGGGGACAATTGGGAAACACGAATTGCCTTATTTTACATATACAATATCTACACACAATTTCAATCGCTTCGTTCCACTCCTTCCCGTACTTCTACGATATTTACTTTTTGCGGAAGAGGCCTTGGCCTCAACACTGTTTCTCCGCACAAGGTAAAAACACATGTTTGCTTATTTTTTGCGTATTGTCCCTACAAAAGTTTCGTTGCAATCCTAAATTTCTTTAGGCACTTCTTCATTTTATGTATACAATATCTGCGCACCATTACATTCGCTTCAGTCCACTACTTCTTGCCTTTAGGGCGTCAACTTTCACAATTTTGGGTAGGGGTTTTTGCACTCTAAAACAGTTTTTTCCGCAGAAAATGAAAAAAAAAAACAAATATTGGTTCCCTTTTTGCGTATTGTCCCTACACAAAGTTTCTTTGCAACTCTTAATGACATTTAGGCACTTCTGACATACTGTTATTAGCAAATTTTGATATTTCATGATCAAAGGCTTTCCGAAATATGTGCTCACCCAATCTTTTTCCCAGGAAAATATGAAACACATATTCCCTCATTTCGGGTCTAAACATCTGTGCACAATTTCCTTCGCTCCGGTCCACGTTTTGATTTTCGGACGTCAAATTTCAAAATTTTGGATGTTGGCTTTTATCCACTAAAACCATTTTTCCATAGAAAATTAAAAAAACACGTATTCGTTTATTTTTTGCGTATTGTCCCTACAGAAAGTTTCGTTGCAACTCATCATGTCTTTTAGGCATTTCTGACACCGTTATTAGCACTTTTGACATTTCGTGATATTTGTGTTTAATGTCCCACGATTATGTCTGTTAGGTTAAGAGAGACCATGATTAAAGCAAGTGAATTATGATAGGCAAATTAGTGGAAGGAGAAAATGGGAGGAAATTGAAGTGTCCCGAGAAAACCCACGAGCACGATGTTGTCCACTTCAAGCTTACTTGCCTTGGGAAAGAACCAAGTACACCACCCTCAGATCAGAATTGGAGTGGGTCGGTTGGTCAGTGGGTCGAGTTTTCTAGGTGGATCAGTGGGTCGAGGGTTAACAACATATGACCCAATGCGACACACTACACACCATGACCCACTGTGACACACCATGACGCAATGCGACACACCATGACCCACTGCGATCCACCGACCCACTCTACTTGCTTCATTGTAGACAGTATCTTCTGAACAGTATATTTTTATTTCACTTCGATCCTAGGCATAGGAACTAAATACACGTTTCTGATTGGTTGCAGTTCGCAATTGTCCAAACCTTCTAGTGTATGTATTGTGTATTATAGTAATAGAAGAAAATTGTCACTTTGTATGGAAGAACATTGAAGAAGCAACTGAGGTTAAATTAATATCATGGCAGTCAGGGTGGAACAAAACGAGCCCTTCCGGGCTTCTGACCTGTTACTACTACTACTACTATTATTATTACTACCTATATGGATTCGTGTAGCAAAACTGCACACGTAACGTAAGTAAATCACTTTTTAGTATTATTTATCATATTTTAATTGAAATCGTGTTAGGGAAACAATAAAAAATAAAATAGAATTAAAAAAGTTTCTCTGAGGCGGGTTTGAACCCACGCCAAAAGTAATTATAATTACTAACCAGTTATGCTAGCAGTCTCGGCCACGAAGACTGACAGTAGTAGGTACTAATATCACGAGTTATATTATGGTTAGGACCAGTGGCGTATTTACGATTTTATTTCGGGGGGACTTTGCCAACTTAGTCCTGGAAATGTGAAAATTCTCCAAGATATTTCATTTACTTTAATATAGTAAATAACATTTCGCGGGGCTTAGGCCCGGAATCGCCCCCCTTAAATACGCCACTGGTTACTTCAGTCGTTGTGTAGTAAATGTTCTTGACGCTTCATGTCTACATCTGTTGACAGTTTGAAAATTACAAAGGAGTTGAGGGGGAAATCCCCTTTGCTAATACTGCATGTTGCCTAAAGATTTCCTCCTCATTCCTCTTCTAATTCGCACACTGTCTACAAATGTAGACACGAAACGTCAAGAACATTTACACAACGACTGCGATAACAATAATATTTACGGAATAGATTAAATTTTGTTCCTACCATAGTTAACATAGAACATTGAAAGATTTTATAAGTGATTTGAAAATTTCTATTGTTTTATTCATTATAAACATATAGTGAATTAATATTTTACAAATAGTTGCAAATGGCTACTTTATTGGTCGAAGCAAAAAAAGGTGTATGACTCAAACCAGAATCGATCTCGGAACACTTTACTCATGAGTCAAAGATTTTAATCACTTTGCATGCCGAGACTTGGTAAATTTGTGCGTCGCACAATATATGCGGCCAGTAGAAAATTTTAAGACGGTTTTTCTCCGTTATTTTCGGCCATTGCGCCTCCCAGTTTGCAATATTAATTCTTTAAATGTGCACTACCAACTCGCAAAAAATGGCCCCGAAGTTCACTACCAAAGTCTGCCTTCTCCTTGTAAGTGAAAAAGAACTTTATTCATTTTTGGACATTGATATTTGTAATTGCAATAATACAATAGGAATTATACTACTACTTGGATTTCAAGACACACAGCCTGTGGGTTTTTAGAGGAGCTAACTACAGAAAACAATATATTTTTGAATCAGTATAATATATAAAATCTATTATATAAAAGAGAACGCACAAATCCTTTGTTAGCTCATCACGCTAATACGGCTGAACCAATTTCTTTCATTTTTGGGGGGTTATTAGGATTTGGACCCTAGATGGTTTTTATCATATCACTTTAATTTTTAATTACCAGTGTCTTGAGATAATTGACCATTCAAGTGTCCATAACGTACAAATCCTTTGTTAGTTCATCATAGGTATAAAAATAAACGTATTTATATGCAACCCGCATGACCGTGTCACTCGGCGGGTTAACATAAATGACAGGCGCTATAATGTTAACATTTACTGCAATTTGAAAGCGAAAAAGTAAAAATTATCTAAGTAACAAAGTTTATTGCGTTCCGGGGTGACCGCAGCGAAGCGGGGTGAACGCTGCTAGTATTATATAAAAATGGATGTAACTATGTGTGCCTGATCATCACGGCCAAACTGCAAAGTCAAATGAAATGGCTTTTGGTATATAGTTAGGCCTTAATCCAAACTGGGATGTTATCATATCACTTTCATTATAATATCTTAAGGGGGTAATTGGGATCCGAATTTTTGCGAACAAAATGAGTATCTCACAAGGCGCTAAACTTACGGAGATGAAATACGGTATATTAACTCTCTATTAAAAATGAACACAACGTCTCATAGAATTTTTTAAAATTCTTCTTTATGAGCGGGTGGCGGCACTTTCTATATATGTAAAATTGGTAGTGGGTTGGTTTGTAAAAATAATTGAAAATGATCGGTATTAGTTGAGAAACAAATTCACTAACAAATTGAGAAACTGAAACCATGCGTTTTCTGCTATAATAATTGCTGAACATTATAATTAAA
Source organism: Thermobia domestica (assembly GCF_964235325.1). Lineage (NCBI taxonomy): Eukaryota > Metazoa > Arthropoda > Insecta > Zygentoma > Lepismatidae > Thermobia > Thermobia domestica. The sequence continues at coordinate 166,668,817 of NC_137454.1, read as the reverse complement.
TTGTAACATTACTACAGTATACTAGCATTACAGCCTAAAATATTTTTTCCACTAACAGCAGTTAGGAATCACTCTTTCAAAATCAAGAAACAAAAAGGGGATGAACAGCACGAATTTTTGATGTAAAAATTCGCATACTTATTGATTACATAGAGGTGATAACGCATTTGTCAGTCATGTTTTTGATGCGTTTTGCAATTCTTATATCATACGTGAATAATGAAGTTCATTTATCAAACCAACTTTTAAAGCAGCTTTTTCTAAGAACAAGATTTCCCAATTTCATCGATAATTTCATCATTAGAGATTTTTTTGCAGAACATCCCTTTCAATGGACATAAGTATAAATGATTCCAGAATATTGTTAAATTTCTTGGGTAGAGCAAATACAGTATTGGGGATTTGGACTTTTCCTATCACCTTTTTATTATAAAAAGTTCCTCTAATACAGAAGTATGTACAACAATAGATTCTTTTAAATACTTTAGGTTAGAGTGTAGTAGGGACCCGATGAACAAGCGTCGTGGACTTAGAGGTGAGGTAACTCTCCTTGACCGGGCGTCGTGAGAGGGGCTAAGGTTTGTATGATTTAGGTGTCTCCCTCGGTGACCGGGCGTCGTGAGAGAGAGAGAGAGGGAACCTAATGACCGTGCGTCTTAGGGCTTTAGGATTAGGTGTCTCTCAATTGACCAAGCGTCGTGAGAGCGTAGGGTAACTCAATGGCCGGGCGCCTTAGGGCTTTAGGTGGTTTGATCAACCTGTGGAGATTGATGTTGGTCGAGACGTACAGTTCCCTTTTATCTTGTATTGTCGGCTTCCTTCGGTGGTTCCCGTCCTTCCGACTGTTGGCGATGGTAGGCGACTTCTCTTCGGGACCGTCGTTTGTTTGTTTTTATTTATGATTAACACGTAGTTCACACGTGGTTATTGCATGACGTGTAGACATGCGGAACTTTACACCCCTGGGGCGTGGAAAAAAATAAGCCACATGTTTTTTTTATTGTTTTGGGTGCCTGTATGGAATCTGTGAATTGGTCACAGTATATACTGCACTAAAACACTTAGTGGAAATGCACTAAAACACTGGAGATCCTCTAGAGAATTGGATCTGTATGCATGCAGATCTTCGGTCGCCTGATGTGAGTCCGTGGGTTCAGGAGTATCCTCACTATTTTGTTCTAAGCAGCTAATAATGTCGGCCGGATGCTTCTTCCCTTCAATGTGGCAGATATCAAAATTATAGGCAGCTAGGAAAAGCCTGTAGCGAGTGTATTTTCCCAGTCTGTCCGGGTGTGTACGCAAAGAAGTTAGACGTTTTGCGTCTGTAAACAATTTAATTTACGATTAAGTAAGAAATATCTAAATTTACGCAGAGCGTAAATAATTGCGTATAGTTTTTTCTTCCAGACTGAGCTCTTGGTCTCAGTTTTTGTGAGATCTGCTACAATAGCAAAAGATTCTTTCTTCGTTTGTTTTGGGGTCGTAACAAGCTAATAACCCTCCCAAGTGATGTGAGGGTGCATCTGTGTAAAGCCTTATCTCTAGCTTTTCGTCGAAATGTTAGAGAGATGGGGCATTCAAAATGTCTTCTTTCAACTTTTCAAATAATTCGTCATGTTTTTCGGTCCATTTAAATTTGGCATTTTTAGTAAGGAGCTGCTGGAAAGGTTCTATCTTGGCCGTGAATTCTTTGATATGACTTCGTAGATAAAAGCATAGGCCTATAAAGCTCTTAAGTATGCGTTTAGTAGTCGGATTTTTAAAATTCTTGATTTTCTTTGCTACTTTTGGTAAGATGCTTATCTTCTCCCCAGATACAAGGAATCCTAGTACTGTGAGTTATCTATATAGCATGTGCGTCTTCTTGGGGTTGGCTCGGAAGTCGTGCTTCCGTAATTTTTGGAATAAAAGCTCCAATCTGAAAGCTTGTTCCCATGTATACGAACCGATCACGATGTCATCAGCAAAATTGGTTATGCGTTTTGGTAAGCCGTCTAATAGCATTTTAATTACTATAGTTAAAGATTGGGAGGAGGAACAGTGGCCCATTACGCATCTAAGGAATTTATAGCTTTTGCGTGTATGATTTACCTCGAAAGTCATGTATTTAGTGCTTTTTGCATGCAATTTTTATCTGAAAATACGACTGAGAAATGTCAAGCGTTGTTATTAGGGTTCTCCCTTTTAAAACCTGTAAAACGTTCTTTGTGGACTGGAACGGGATGCTCAAATATTTGGTATAGCTATTACATGCCTGTAGATTCAACACAAATCTGAATTCTGAACTGTTTGGTTTCTTGTTCGCAATTAAAGGCGGAGAATAATTACTCGTCTGTGTCTCAGTTATAATTTTAGCATCTAACAGTTGTTGTAACTGTTTATCAATTTGGTGTCTAATTCCTAATGAAATTGGTGGGGAACTGTGATGGAATGACATACTTTTATCTATACGGATTTTGTGTTCATATCCTCTAAAATAACCTATATCCTCTGGACTGTATGAAAACACATCCCTGTATTTGTACAATAAGTTGGTTACAGCTATTCGCTGGTATTCCGGTAAATCCGGATTTATATCAAAAAGGTCAATATTAAACGATTTAGCGGTTTGTCTTAATTTTTCCTCTATTTCTTCTTGAGTACGAAATTGGTACGCTTTCTTTTCGTCTTCTTCTATTCTAAATGAAAATTCTTCCACGTCCTCCTCGTATACGCCACTGGTGTACCTTTATTTAGCGTTATTATTCGTGCCGTAGGATTGGAAATTAGTAACGTAAGGTCGTTACTTGGTACTCTCATGGCCATTGCCTGTAAGCCGTATCGGTCTAATAATGATTGTAGTGGAGTAATATAAAATTCAGCGTCATGAGTTGTTTCTCTTTGAATCGATATAGGAAAATAGAAATGTCACTTCGCCGGAATTGTAACTTTACTGGCTGTGATGGCGTTTGCATTCCTTTGCAAGTGCAAAGAGTGAGTAGTTGCTTGTGACATTTCTTCCGATTCTTTTTTTTTTTCATTGGAAACGTAGGTCTCCTACGTTTTCTATATAACGATATGGATGTATTCTCCAAGTCTGAGAGAAAAGTCTTGTGAGAATGTCATTCCCAAAAATCGGATTAAAGTCAGCATCTATGATGCGGAAGTAATGTGAGAAGGTGGTGGTGCTAATTTTAAATTTAATTAAAGCTACTTCCTTCAAAATTAGAATTTTGTTAGCAATGCCCTTGATACGAGTTTGAAATGGTATCAATTTGCAATTTGGGGGTACGTCCCGTCTTGGCCATAGACTAAGACTAGACCTAGTGTCTATTATAGCTGGTAGACTGCTTGCATTTACATTAATATTGAGCAATAGTTTATTACTTTCTATTCCCAGCTTAACGTTTTCTCGGTGTTCATTATAGGTCGTCTGGGTGAAAAAATTGCCGCTCGTATCCTTAAAAGTTTCCGCTGTTACCTGTTCTTCTTGAATGTTTTTACGTTTTGATTGTGGTGGTGTCTGTGTGGGCCGCGCCGACTTTTCTGGTATGGCCAACGAGGCTTGGCTTTGGCCTGGGACCCCAGTTATGCGTTTCCCTGGTTGGAATATTTAGGATTATTCCAACACGTGGATGCTCCATGGTTCTTCTTATAACAAATTGATCATACTGAAATTTCTTCGCGTTTTACAAAATTGTTCTTTTTTCTACCACCGTTATCTCTTTTATTGGTATTTTCGCATCCGCTTTTTGTCCATTTCCTTTCCGATTTTTTTCTCCGTTGTTACGTCTAAAATTGGTCTTCATGGCATTCTGTGCCAGCATTAATGATAGCTCGGCCATTTCATTAGCCAGTCTGGTGAGGTCCGTGTGGGGAAATTGTGAGGGCGAGTTTTGACTTTGGTGGGGGTGCGGATTTGAAACTTCATGTGGGGAGAAAGTTGAGTGAGGAGGGGAGATATTCTGCGATGGAGGTGCAGAAGGTAACGATTGCGAATAACAAGGAGCAGGTTGGGTGTGATGCACAGTAGAAGTTGCTTGTCGTACATAGTTTGGCAAATATGAATTATAATTCGTTTGGTTATGATAATCGTACATAGAGAGTGATGAGGGACGGTTAGGTTGGCCGATTAAAGAATGAATTGCCTGTGACAATTTCACATAATTCCTCTTCTGTATGAGGTCCTGAGCTGTTTCCAATTCATGAAGTCGATCCTGCAGCCACTGGATTGTTGGAAAGGATTCTAACGCTATCTTTTGTAGTAAATTTCTTTCTAATCCCAATGAAAGAAAATGAATATTCTGTTCCTCCGAAGCCTCTGGCATTAGCTGTCTGATAGCCCTTAATTTCCTTCAGAAATATGAATCGACCGATTCATTTTCGTTTTGTTGTATTTGGAAAATTTCTAATTCCGCCTTATACGCTGGTAAATTTTGGCGGGACAGAGAAATTAATTTGGTTTTAAGTTGTTCGTAACTTAGTGTGTCAAATTGGTTCTGATTTTGCAATTGTAAAACAAAATCGAGAGCTACCTTTTGCAAATACATTGGGATAATTTCTTTTTTTCGGGGGTCCATGCCTGGAGTAAAGCCAAATGATCGAACAGCATAAAAAATTGATCCGGGTCGTCTGTACTGTGACCAGATTATCTAGTTAAATTAGGAATATTAACAGGTATACGGGAGCCTAATTCTGCCACATTGTCATCACCTTCTTTGTGTGTATTTTTTCCAGATCTAGTTGTCGGCATAAATGCCTGCCAGCCTAAAGCGAATCAATCTGCCGTTAAGAGTAATGAGAGTGTATATAACAATACGGATATTATCTTTATATGATCCTGCTTTTAGTAACACTTACACTAATACACTGTATTCGTATAAAGTTTCTAAGTCCGTTTTTCGTTAATAGAAAAGAGTGTCCCGTAGAAAACTCCCGATGACCAAGCGATGGTAGGAACTCGATGACCAAGCGTCGTGGACTTAGAGGTGAGGTAACTCTCCTTGACCGGGCGTCGTGAGAAGGGTTAAGTTTTGTATGATTTAGGCGTCTCCCTCGGTGACCGGGAGTCGTGAGAGAGAGAGAAGGAACCTAATGACCGTGCGTCTTAGGGCTTTAGGATTCGCTTAGGCGTCTCTCAATTGACCAAGCGTCGTGAGAGGGTAGGGGAACCCAATGGCCGGGCGCCTTAGGGCTTTAGGTGGTTTGATCAACTTGTGGAGATTGATGTTGGTCAAGGCGTGCAGTTCCCTTTTATCCTGTATTGTCGGCTTCCTTCGGTGATTCTCATCCTTGGCGATGGTAGGCGACTCCTCTTCGGGACCGTCGTTTGTTTGCTTTTATTTATGATTAACACATGTAGTTCACACGTGGTTATTGCATGACGTGTAGACATGCGGAACCTTACAATATGATTTGGCAAAGACGAATAAGTACGAATTTTAATTATTTTAACATAACTGAATGATCGCTCACACGATAATTGAAAACTGAAAGGGTTGTCAAATATTTGTATACGGTAAACAGTGTTTGGAAAATGGAAACGTGCATGTTATATCTTAGTAGCAATCTGTAGCAACACAAGTAACACTGCTTACGCGGATGATTTCCGTTGCACATCTTATATCCTATAAGACTGGTCTTCTGAAAAGGAAGCAATGCATTCTTCAGGATTACTTTCGCCCTCCGAGGCACTACACTCACACGAGAGGGTCCCACAAGATGTCGCTAAAATCTGATTGTCACATAGCACATCTGATAGAGCATAATGAGAAATAGAAATAAGCAAAATTTAAGGTGCTATGGACCAGAAGGATAGGAGCCATCGGCGCAAATCTATCTTCAACATTCAGGGGGACGGGTAAGACCGTTCCCATATTATATATACAGTGATCGAAATAAGACGGTATGCGGTGGTATGCCATACCGCCTCTGGTTTTTCGGTAATGAGGACATACCGTCTCTGGTTTTTCAGTGATCAAGACAATATTTAAATAGCCGGTATGTCGAGTCAAAATCATAATGAAACATCCGCCTCTGCTTTCTTTCCACTTCGAACACTGTATATATATAAGTGAGGTTCAAAATATTTGTAAAGTTGAAAAACAATGTTGTGAAGGATCAGGGGAGCAGAATTGTCTTCAGTGGGGTATTTAGGAAGCTATCGGGCTCAAGCTCCCCCGAAATAAATTTGTCTGTTTTTCGCATTCCACATACAACAATAATCCTTCTTACCATTTCTAAGAATGTCATGGACTTTCCATTTTCTTATGCTCTTTGTTCAGAAATAATACTGTATTTGTCAAATTTCATTCCATGTCAGAACTGCGTCCTATTGTTCTTTCTTTCGTAGTTTCTATCTTTCTGTTTCTTTTTCTTAACGTTACTTTCTTTCATTTCGTCTATCATACTTTATCGACCGTTGTCAGTTGTGATTCAAGTCGGCCGTCATCAATAACACCAAAACTAAGAGGAGTTGATAAGCGAAACTGGTGTTCCACACCAACTTGCGCGGATATCAACATGACAGGACTTGAATTATTATATCAAAGGAAAAATTATATCGTTTAGTTATTTTTAAAAGAAGGAAATGTTTGAATTAAAGAAAATCAAAACGGGGGAATAATTACCCCAGGAAATTAGGAAGGCCAAGAGAATGCTTCCTTTTCCTTCTATGAATAGAGTAAAGGGTTAGATTCAATCCTAAATTTTTGTATCATATCATATAGGATATATCGGTCTGCAATTCTTGCCATTATAACTTCAATTTATGCATAAAGTAAAATATATTTAATTCTCAAACTCAGATGGGCAATCGCCCACTTCCTTCCTTGTGTTGGGCATAGCTCCTCGAAACAAAATCCTAAATAGCCATTGGTTGTCTTCAACATTGGGGGGTGGGCAGATTTGAGGCATATTCTAGAGAAGGGAGATGAAACTCATATTACGGTAGATGAATCTGATCAACTGTTGTAGAATAGATTATATATTAGGCGATGTAGATGAAGTAGTAGTAAATATCTGTATTACAAATCACTGCCGTGAACACATTCTGAAATCTGAATATTTGCATATTTATAATTGGTATGATTCTAATTAGGCATCCACAAAGATCCACGTTAAAATGGTTTTATAATAATATAATAATATAAATAATGACTTCCCCAAAACTATGAAGAAAGAATATTAATTATGTATGACGCAACAATACTCTTTGAGCAAAATGATGATAATCTCAATTCTCAATAACATTACAGGAATCGTTACAGAAATCTGACGCATGTCATATACCCTTTAGTTAACAGATGTAAAATTAAGTTTATGGAGAAAAATATTCCAGCAATTCAATTCTTTCCTTTGCTTACGAAGCATCCTCTCTCAAAAGAAAAATTGGGACACGCGGAAATACGTAAAAACAAACCATAGTTCGAACTAGCAGAAAAGAGAAAACAGGCAAAATTACGCTGGCTACAAAATCCGAATGAAATAACTACACAAAATTTCGTAGACATCAGGCGGGAAACTTCCAAAACTTTTAGAACAAAGAAACCTGATTTTTTGAAAGCTAAAATTTAGGAACTTGAACATAATAGTAAAAATAAAAACATTCGGAACATGTATAAAGGAATCAACGAATTTCAGAAAGGCTATCAACCTCGTGCTTATATTAAAAAAAAGCTGATGGAACAGTACTCACTGATACAGATAACGTTTTAAATAGATGGAAAGATTTCTTTAACGATTTGCTTAACACGCACCAAAAACTAAAGTGCGTGGAGAAAGGAAAATACACACCGCAGAACGAACCGAATAGAAGTAGAAATCGATATAAAGAAATTAAAGAAACACAAATCTCCGGGTGTAAACGAAACTCCGGCTGAGTTAATTTTAGCTGGAGGCGAAAAATTGTGGAACAAGATACACAAACTCATTCTCCTTATATGGAACAAGGAAGAATTGCAACAAGACTGGAAAGAATCAATCATTGTTCCAATCCACAAGAAAGGCGACAAAACTGACTGTAATATTATCGAGGCATCTCTCTTCTGACAACATCCTATAAAATCCTTTCAAACATTCTATTAGCAAGATTGACCCCATACGCAGAGGAAACTATTGGAGATTATCAGGTATGGATTTAGACGAAATCGATCAGCTTTTGACCAAATATTTACCATTCGCCAAATACTCGAAAAGAAGTGGGAATACGGTAGCCCGGTACATCAACTATTTATTGATTTTAGAAAGGCTTATGACTCGGTTAGGAGAGAGTTTGGAATACCGAAAAAGCTAATTAGATCAATTAAGGCATGTTTAAATGAATCCCAAAGTAAAGTCCGGGTAGGAAAACATTTGGCCACGAGCTTTCACGTCGAAAGTGGCCTGAAACAAGGAGATGTGTTGTCGCCATTATTATTCAACGTTGTCCTGGAATGCGCCATAAGGAAAATCAAAGATAGCAACCAGGACCTAGAGCTGAACGGTGTTCACCAGGTTATGTATAAATGATGTAAATTTAATAGAGGATGATAGGAGAACAATAGAAAGAAATGCAGAGGTCTTATTAAACGCTTGCAGGGACAAGAGTATAGAAGTAAATGCAGAGAAAACTAAATACATGGAAGTGCGTCGAGACCGTAATACGGCAAATTAAGAATGTGTTAAAATATTAAATATAGTGGGATGGGAGGGGGACTCTGAACGGCGGGTGACTCTGAACATATTAACGTTTGGCATTTCTTTACAAAAACCGCCACCTTGAGTTTGGTAGAAAGTGGTGGAATTGGAAGACGTTTGTGTGGTGAGCTAAATATTCGTGTGACGTGAGGAACTCACGTTTGTTTTGAAGAGGAAAGTGAAAGAGGCAAACACAAATGTAAGGATCAAGTAATAAAATAGCCATACTGTAGTTTGAGACCTTGTGTATATAGTGTAATTTCTATCAGAGACAGCACAGGACCACGTTTTTGATGCATGGAAGTTTGGCGGGGATTTAGTCATGCCTGACTGCTACATGCTGGCTGGTGCTGCCATCTGTGAAAGAATACGAACACTTAACCGAAAACCTGCGTTGTGGGGCCACTCTGAACAGATTTGATGGGTGACACTGAACACAGCTTTGTATTGCTGTTATGATGTTTTTACTGTAGAATTTGTATACAGTGCCTTATCAGGGTGTCATGTTTCATTACAGGTGCCCAGAGACTACAAGAGAGTAAAGAATGTAACAAAATACGAACGATGGAATGAGCAAACAATGCCACAAGCCTTCGAGGAAATTAAAAAAAAAAACTGTCCCTCCGCCAGGCTGCCGAGAAATATGAGATACCTAAGGGCACGTTATACTTTTGGTTGAAATCTGTCAGTAGGAAGTCACAAGGAGGTCAACCCGTGTTTGGGAAAGAAGAGGAAGACGAAATGGCAAACTTGTTGCTCAAGGTGGCACGGAAAGCTTTCCCTATAACACCACAAAATGTAAGAAAAGCTGCATTTGACTATGCTGAAAAGAAAGCACTGAAACATCCTTTCAACAGGGAGACGCGATCGGCGGGAAAAGATTCGCTTCGATTGTTTCTCAAACGAAACCCTGAATTATTATTACGAACCCTGCAACAGCTATCTCTTACAAGAGCAAAAGGTTTCAACAAGGAAGCTGTCACAGAATATTTTGATCTGCTGCATCAAACTGTAGAAGGCACTGGCTTGGTCAACTCTTTGGAACACATCTACAACGTGGAAGAGACTGACCTTTCTTTCAACAATAAACCAAAGCGTGTTGTGGCAGACAAAGGTTGTTCAAATGCAGTGTTCGTGACATGCGCCGAGAAAGGAGAAAACGTTTCGTTAATTACGTGATGTAATGCTGCAAGCGCTTTCATTTCTCTGTCCTAGGTTATCTGCAATGGGTAACTGGATCCAATGTTCAAGATGCAGCCGTTGGTACCGCGTAGTCTGTGTGCTCACTGGTGACAATGTACTTTTTATCTGTGGACGATGCAGAACCAGTGCGTGAGCACATGTCAGCATTGCTTAGTTCTACGGGGTCTACGTTCCTCAAGGAGTTTTAATACACAGTAGATATATTATTGATTTTGTTTTGACTTTAGTAAATCTCTTCCTTTGTTCTTATTGGACAGATCATACATGCAGATTATTGTTCCCTAAAATATATGCGTTTAGTATTTCTGCATATTTTTAGTGTTTTTTTTTTTTTTTTTTTTTTTTTTTTTAATGTTCAGTGTCACACCTCCCTTGTTTACCTCTCTATCGTGGCTGACTCTGAACAGAACACACGTGTTCATTTCCACGCACGTAGCATCCATTCTATACCAGATATTGCGCAGTGCTTGCACCGGGTGTTGAAAAACATATTGGGGTTTCGATTCCATGTAAAGTTTCTTCCATTCGTTGCGAACCGTTTGCTTACAAGGTAAATTACCATGAAATTGTTCAGTGTCCCCCCACCTGACTATAATACTTTTGATAAAGTGGATACATTCAAATATCTAGATTCAATATTAACAGACGAAAATCATATTCACGAAGAAATTAAATGTCGACTAAAAACAGGGAATTCGTGTTATTATTCAGTTCAAAATTTCTTGTCGTCGCGAATTCTGTCGAGGAATTTGAAGCTTAAAATATATAAAACGATAATCATACCTGTTGTTCTGTATGGTTTCGAAACATGGTCGCTTACTCTGAGGGAAGAACATAGACTGAAAGTATTTGAGAACAAGATGCTCAGACGAATATTCGGACCCAAGAGGAACGGGAATGGGGAGTGGCGGAAACTTCATACGAACTACGTAAATTATACGGCTTACCAAACATTGTTAGGGTCGTCAAATCTAGGAGGCTTAGGCGGGCAGAACATATAGCCAGGATGGAAGATAGTAGGAACGCTTTCAAAGTGTTAGCGGTAAGACCAATCAGAAAACGACCATTAGGAAGACCTAGGCGCAGATGGGAAGGCAATATTAAGATGGATCTCGCAAAAATAGGAATGCAAAGTAGAAACTGGATCCAGTTGGCTACGGATAGAAGTCAGTGGAGAGCTTTTGTGAACGCGGCATTGACTCTCCGGGTTCCATAGGCTATAGAGTTAGTTAGCTTACGAAGCATGAGTAGATGGCTAGGCTGATACTACGAATAGATTAAATGCGCATTTACTGAAAAGATTGATTCTACTGACATTGGATAGTCTGTATACTCTTCGTGTGCTAGGGCCTACGGGAGAGGAGGAGATAAATTTTCATATCAGGTTACGTCACGCACAGTCGCACGCCTTCATTTTCATTAAAAATGGAAAAGCCAAGAGAAACTAATTTCATCGCACTTTCCTTTGTGGCAGTCGGAAACAAATCATCACACTTATCTGCAAAAAGCACTTTTCAAATCGGATTATTGGGAGAGCCTCCAGTTCCAATGTGGGGGGGGGGAGGGACATGCATCCCCATTTCCCCGGAATTTGTGCCCGTACCTACAGCTGAGACAACCTTCCAGCATGAGGAGAGGGGCATATCCTCCTCTGGCATTTATTGCAATTTATGCTCAAGTAGCGGGAGTGGAATTAATACATATTGATGAGACTACAGCACGAAGTTCAGTTTGAAATACTACAGATTACGATTCATTTTTTAAAAAATTGAAAAGCCGAGAGAAATCAATTTTATCTTACATTCCTTTGTGACAGTCGGACACAAATCATCCCACTTATCCCGAAAATCACTTTTAAGTCAGATTATTAGGGGGGACAGTCCCCCAAGGACCAAGATTGGAGGGACATGTACCCCTCGACCCCCCGGGATTTGCGCCAGTGATAGGAGCTACGGGGATTCAAAATTTGAATATCCAAAGAATTATATCATGGAATTATGTACGTTTAAAGTAAATATCTTGAAAACCATTAAAGCAATCGAAACAAAAGTTGCACAATATAATGGTTTTAGATAGGGCATTTTGGTCTTATTATATTGTGCAACTTTTGTTTCGATTGCTTTAATGGTTTTCAAGATATTTACTTTAAACGTACATAATTCCATAATATAATTCTTTGGATATTCAAATTTTTGATCCCTGTAGATCCTATCCTTCTGGTCCATAGCACCTTCAATTTGGCTTACTTTCATTTCTCATGATGCTCTATCAGATGTGCTATGTGGCAATCAGATTTTAGCGACAACTTGTGAGACCCTCTCGTGTCAGTAGAACTGTCACATTTTGCAACATCTGCGTCGGGTTTACGTCAGTACACTCTTTATTATTTGCTTTATCACAGTAGTCTGGCAGAGTTTTGTGGAGTTTTTCAAAGATTTTAGCAAAATTCAACATTTCAGATTTTCTTGCTTAGCTAAATATTTTTCAGCTATCTCCTGGAAAGCACCTTCTGGAATACCCTCATTTAGTAAATCAGTAAATCGGCGAGGATCAAGACAAGAAACATTAAAAATTAATTTTTTGTTGTTTGTAAATCTATCATTTAATCTACCCTGGATTTCGTCGAGCACAGGTCGAAATATACCAAGAGGAAAAGCTGCTGCTTCATTTGGTAATTGTGTGTCTACCATAGTTTCATCAAAAAATATCTTTCGTTTTCGAATTCGTTTCTTCGGAAATGCTCACTTTACCACATCATCCTAGTTTAATGTTTCGAGTACTACATTCACATGCTCAGCAAACTGCTTTCCCTGATGATGGCAGCGGTGACTCAGTGGTAGAGTTTTCACCTGTGGTGCAAGGGGTCCCTGGTTCGATCCCAGCTCGCGCCAGGTGAACTTTGTGGTGGACAAACACCATGTGTGTGGGTTTCCTCGTGGTTCTCCCGTTTCCTCCCATTTTCTTCATTTCACCACTTCATTCATTTCTCATCATCACCGTCTCGTTTAACCTAACCAGCATAACCATGGACGTAAAACTCAAATGTTTCATTTCTTTTTACTTTTTTCTTTTTCTTTCTTTCTTCTTTTTGCTTTTTGTTTCCTTGATCAACAATTTCTTCAAGCACCAATTTTCCCCTTCAAGCACCAAGCAACAATTTCTTTAAGCACTCCTTATTGATGCCCTCTACCATATGGTATGCAGCTAGCATATCTACTCTCTTTGTTTGAAGGTACTTAGAAATTGGAGAAAGTATATCAAACCAGTGAACAAAGAAAACACCTAGTACCACAGACTCGAATTTCAACCATTATGAGATCAAGCCTGAAGAAATGCCACTAATTGTGCATCAAATTTTTAAGAACTTACACTCAACATAACAATTGAATTGGTGAGTAGAAAAAGGAGAATATTCCCGAACACGTTACTTTTGAAAAACGAAAAGTAAAACTGTTTGCCAGAAATACCATTGCTTACGTAAAAATATCTCTATGGGAGATTTGTAGGTATGTTAAGACCTTTCATTTCCCAAAATTGCAAAAACGTAATGGAATTGGATATTTAGTTATAGAGAAATTGTTATCGTGGAATGTTATCCTTTATTTTTGGAATGTTCTCCTTTTTCTACTCACCGATTCAATTAATTCAACATACACACCACTCTCTGGATTACTTTTACATCCAAATAATCTCTCTACACATTGACTCTTCAACCACCACCGAATCCCGCCCATTTTGTGAAGTTTTTTTTTGTTCCTTTTTCATGTCCCATGCGGTTACTAGTGATGAATGATTTCCACACCTTTATTTACTTGTAGGATTCATTTAACAAAGTAGCTGACTGTTGCAGATTGCCAAAAAATGTTTTCGCTTCTACAACACTTTCACATCCATTAGTAATGCACGAATTCAGAATATAACACCAAGTGTATACGATCTGCGGAGATTCATTTCGAGTATAGCTCTGTAATCCTGAAAATTCACTTTTCATATTGGAAGCACCATCAAATGACTCACCTACTACTTCTATCATCGTCAACCCTAACAGCACTGTCTTGTACTCTTCGGTTGAATAACATTCAAGCAGGATAATAAGGAAACTTACTTTTGTGAGCAAAAAGCATGGAAAATAAAACATTAACATCCTTTGGGACCCGATTTCTTGGGCTTCGGGCTCCGGGCCTGATTTACAACATCACCGGTGTACTAAGAGGAAACCGACCCTTTCCGATGTAATCACCCACTTCCAAAAACTCCATGCTTCATTGGTGAAAAGAAGGAATCCTACCCTATACTTTCGGGGCCCGATATCTGGAGACATCATTCCCCAGGCTCAATTTGTGACATCACAGCTGTGCTCAGTAGACCACGACCTTTCCATTGCCATCTCCCATGTCCAAGAACTACATATTTGGTTGGTGAATAGAAGGAACTCAAGCTCGAAACTTAGGGAACCGATCTCTGGAGCTTCAGGCCCATTTTCTGACCACTGCTGTGCTCAGGAGACCATTATTTATCGCCACCACTCGCGTCCAACAACTCCATGTCTAACACGATTTTCTTACCGTAGGAGAATCAGCTCCATGCTCTTTATATGCTATCGACTGCACAATATATTATTGAAAACTAAATTATGGACGAGCTAACATTTTCAATGTAATAACTTAGATGTATTTTTGATACTTTTTTATTGTCTTATTGATTTTTCAACAAACAAGGCTAAGGGTTGGGCAGGGGCCCCCTTTCCCTAGTTCACCCTCCTTCGCCAGCACTGCAGGTCCGTTTGTTACGCCACTGGTTACTATGAACGAGAACGGAGTTTTGAATTAGTTATAACTAATTGTGCAATATCATAAAAGATTTTGCAGAGGGCAGGGCCCACCCGGAAATTTCCGGGTATCCGGCGGCCCAGTCCGCCTCTGAGTACGGGTAAGTTCTCCAACTCGTTTAACTGTTATCGAATTTTGCATTTTTAATATTTACAAATAAATTACTGCATAACAATATTTAGCATTTTCAAAAACTATTTAACGAATAATGAAATCAGACAAGTTCTTTCGAAGTAACATTAAGTATCAATCAGTGGCGCCAGAACCTAGGAGCTCAGGCCCTATTAGACCCCCGTAGGTAGGACTACTGTTAATAGTTTTTAAACTCAGCACAAGGTTTTGTGTTTATTTTTTTAAAAAAACTGATACATATACCGCATAATCTATCCGTATATTATTTGATACGCATATATGTATAGTCACTTGAAGTAAGTTAACTTGGTTATATAATACCTCATTTGAGTTAATTATAAGATTATTTAAGTCCCCTGACTGTTATCTACTCATTGGCGCCTCTGGTGTCCGTATATTTTTTTCTGGTATTGTGCTGTTTACTGTAAGTATAAGTATGCAAAGACTCCCTTTTGTTATTTCGTCAGCCAGCGTTTCTTCTCACTCCTGCACAAAAACACACTTTACGATTTGTTCTTTTAACAGGTGTGGCAACTTCATGCTGCTGTTCTAGCTACTCTACCAGGCGTAATTAATCTTGAAGGAAGCGTAGTTGGGTTGCCTATCTGGCGGACTTTGTACATCAAGAATTTCTGTGGCCCACTGTACACAGTTCATGCTGACATAGGGAGTTCAAGTGAGAACACGTCAATCGTACCAATTTTGTACGCACTGCTCCCTGACGAAATTGAAAGTAGTACATACAGGGACTTGTTTACGTTTGTTAGAAGTTGGTCTGAGCAACACGATTCTATTGTGCTGAAAGTGGACTTCGAAAGTGCAGCTATCATTGCATTAAATTCTATATTTCTAAATTCAGAGGTATCTGGTTGCAACTTTCACATTAACCAAAGCATTTGGCGGAAAGTGCAGGATATAACTTAGGTTTGGTGAGCGACTACCTGCCCAATGAAGAAGTGCGCCTCCACATCCAGTAAAGACTTTGAAAGCGTTTCTACTTTCTTCCATTCTAGCTACATGACCTGCTCATCTAAGCCTCCTAGACTTGACGACCCTAACAATGTTGGGTAAACCGTATAAATTATGTAGTTCCTCGTTATGAAGTTTCCGCCATTCCCCATTCCCGTTCCTCTTGGGTCCGAATATTCGTCTCAGAATCTTGTTCTCAAATACTTCCAGTCTATGTTCTTCCCTCAGAGTAAGTGACCATGTTTCACAAGCATACAGAACAACAGGCATGATTATCGTTTTGTATATTTTAAGCTTCAAATTACTCGACATAATTCGCGATGACAGATTTTGAACCGAATAGTAACACGAATTCCCTGCTTTTAGTCGGCATTTAATTTCTTCGTGAATATGATTTTCATCTGTTAATGTTGATCCTAAATACTTGAAAGTATCCACTTTATCAAAAGTATTATTTGATATTTTAACGCATCCATAATTTGCCGTATTACGGTCCCGACGCACATGAAACTAAGCCTTAGAAGTTTTCAGACGTCGTTCTTGCCACGTTCATTCCCTCGTATAAGATGATAAAACTTTACGTTTTATAGACTCGGAGTGAGCCATTATGTTTGTTAACTGAGAAAATAAGTAATCCAAAATTACTAAGTGTAACCAAACTGCATAGATTTCTAAAATGTGCACAATAAATACGACTAAAATAAATTGTGGCGAGAAAATTAGTTGTTCATGTTTACAGAAATCCGTGAAGCCATATGAAGATATTCATTACTCACTTATACGGTTAAAAGGAAAACGTTAAAAATTTTACTTTGGATTACTCTTAAATACACGTTTTTTATTATGAAAGTAAGAAAAAGTAAGTGAAATAAGCAAAGACAACCTTATTCATGGAATCTATTTATTAGACATACAAAATGAATTTACTGAAGAAGCTCTGAAAGTAGCTTATTTCACTTTAAAAATTTAATATTTTAAAAGGAAGTGCTAACAAAATCAAACATGTGTTATTTAGACATTTTCAATACCTTCTGCATAGAGTACTAAAATCTTCAAAGTCTACAAAAGATAATTTATATTAGATTGAATGTTTTTTAGGGAATTAGTATGCGTGTATCAGCAGTGATTTATTTGTGGATTTTGTAGAAGGGGGGAATATATATACAAGATTGTGTTCCGTGTAATAGAACAACTTTAAAGTAGGGTTGGGATAACGTTATTTTTAAACCTATCCAGTTTGAAATTATGATACTAGTTTGATAGGAGACTCCCAAGTTCATCATTTTTTAAACTATTTAAAAAAAAAAAAAACAATTTTATGATAAATACGAATAGGTACGTTAGATAACATTTGGTTAGGTAGATTAGATTGCATGCGTTAGTTACCTTACTACTTGTTGTCCTACTGCTGAGGACAAGCATAGAGCATCCAGTAAAAGCCCTATAGTGGCATTGCAATTTGCACATCTTGACATAACAAGTGTCACACTCCTACGTAAAACGGTTTTTCTATGAGAAGTAATTCTTTAGTATGTTCTAATTTGGTCCTTAAAGACCAAATTCCCCGCCCGAACAATAAATACAACAAAAGGTAAGAGTTTACTTTGGGCAGAACAGTGATAGGTACACATACGAGGGTCACTACGAAAGTTTTGAGATTGAAATAATTTACATACTTAAAATCAATTTAACACTTACATTTTCTGAAAGTATTCACCATTACACTGTACACACTTTTGCATCCTCGAAAACCACTTTTGGAAGCAGTGTTGCCACTCTTTTTCTTCAAGTGTTGAAAGTTAATTCTCGCAATCCACTACAGCTTCTTCAGGGCTGCAAAATCTCTTCCCACGCATGCGACCTTTGATCCTGGGGAACAGAAAAAAATCACACGGGGCCAGGTCAGGGCTATACCGCGGATGAGTAATAAGTTTGACCTCCGTTGATTCTAAAAAGTGAATTGTGATGTTGGCCGTGTGTGTTGACGCGTTGTCATGATGAAGCAGGATCCCACGCAATCCAGTTCTTGGACGACGTTCCCGAAGCTTCTGGAACACTTTTGTTAGGCAAACAGTGATGTCCCACTGAGCAGTAACAGTCCTTTGTTCTTCAAGTGGAACAATTGCAACATGGTCAGATTTGAAGAAGAAAGTTGCGACCATCTTCTTCCCCACACTTCGCGGTCGCTTCACTTTCGTGGGTGGATTTTCGTCTGGAAAGATCCCAACTGTAGACTGGCGTTTATTTTCAGTCGTATAGATCCAAGTCTCATCACCAGTAACAATGTCAGAGACGCGTCGAGAATTGCCTCCATCAAATCTTGCAAGCATTTCTTCACACAATTCGACACGCATGCGCTTCTGCTGTTCAGTCAAAATGTGAGGCATCCAACGAGATGAAACCTTCCTGAGCCGAAGATGATCATGAAGAATTTTTGTTACTGCTGGCGATCCAATGTTCACTGTAGATTCAATGTCCTTGAAAGCTGTTCGAGGATTTTCTCGAATCATTTGTTCCACAGCAGCAATGTTTTCATCTGACAGCTGTTGCCGGACGTCCAGCTCTCTTTTCATCTTTAAGCGATGTCCGGCCTATTCTGAATTCACCAAACCACTGAAAAATTGTAGCACGGGAAGGAACAAGGTCCCCAAATGCCCCTTGCAAACGGTCAAGGCTTTGTGTCTCGTTCAAATCACTTTTGAAATCGTAAAGGATCATTGCCCGAAAATGTTCTCTTTCGAGCTTTATTCTAGACAGCCGAATACTGGTCACATCAACAAACAATTGAAGGCGATACGGCCACGCCGATAAGCGAGGCGAGTTGAAACTTGCTTCGCTTCTTCGCTCTGAATACCACTAGGCCTACAGAACGCAATTGTTGGAATTCAAATACTATGTCACAACAATGCGTATCTCAAAACTTTCGTAGTGACCCTCGTATACTTGCGCCTAATTTTATTAAGTAGAAGGGGAAAGACGCTACTAAATGTCATTCCTTATTATCATAAGTGAGTTTTCGTACCATTTTGCTCCTTGTACTTAATAAAATTAGATTCAGGGGTGTGTGCACCTATCAATGTTCTGCTAAAAGTGAACTTTTGGTCAACAAAAAATACTGGCATTAAAATGAATCCAGAATTGAACAAAGACAGGGATAAGCTGAAGCATGATTTACGGCATGTTATCTAACACTGTCTTTAGAAATAAACAATACTTTCACACCGTACCTCACTTTAGCAATACGTAGAATAGTGTAGCAATATGAGGTTGTTTTACATCGGATACCGTCTTTTTACCAGTTGGTTTGTTGGTAGTAGCATGATGTCATGATGTCCATTTCTTATCCAGTTGATGGCATACTTTTCTGCATTGAACGGGGTAATATCTGGCCCATTAACATTTATAAAAAGAATAAATTCGAGGGTTTTTACAGATAAATGGTTTCTAGTATCAGTATGCTGGAAGTTCAAACTGGAAAAGCCTCTCTCACACTCTGCAGAAGAAACTGGAAGAACACTGATTTCCCTGTTAAGATTTTGTAGATTTGGGCCAATATTAGGTTTCATCTTATGCTCTTGAAATTCCTGCAGAATTTTGGCTGAATCATCAGAGGAAAATTTTAATTCTTTTATTTTTTATTTTATTTTATTTTTGAAATTTACATTACTTCTTTGTCGCCGTTAAACATTCTTGCAGACAATTATTCTCGCCAACTGGATTTTAGCAAAACCTTTTGGAAAGATTCATACTTTCACATATTTTAACTATAGAATTACAAACTCCTCTGCCTATTGTTACCTATATCTTAAATAAACCTAAAATATATTGCTACGCACCTGATTAACTACAGTACGGATATACACCATGAGAACAGATTTATGAGGCACAGTGGAGGATTCGTCCATCATTAGCGCGAAGGGTTGATCGGAATTCGCAAGATACTGGGTCATTTTTCATTCATTTCTGTAGCTACAAAGTCAATAATATTTGAACACGTAACATTAGAGTAGAAAACTTGTTCGTGGTTCATTCCATTTATTTCTTACTATTTAATAAGATGCACGGTAAACGACAGATGATTTTGCGCAATAACATAAGCAGTTCTAAATATCAGTTGTCTTTTCAACACGATTTCATTCACAATTAACACGAAAGCCACTTACTTTCTTACTTTGTGTACCGGAATACTTGGCTTTTAATCGTCAGGAGCTTTTCCTTTATTAAAATATAGTCTAATATTTATTTTCCTATGTTCTTTTCAAGGTGCTTGTGAACGAAAAAACTACAAATTCTCAACTGCAGTGACTGCTCACTAATAACCAGGATGGAAAAAAATCATGATTTTTTAAATAAAAATCATTTTTGTTGATTTTTTTTTATTTAAATCGATTTTTTGATTTAAATCAACTCTTTCTCCTCGTATAATACAAGTCGCGAACTGGAGAAAAAACATTAGGAATTAATATTAAATAACAATTATGCCATTTAACTGAAGGTATTTTGGTTTAATTTCGAATTAATCGCTAACTTATTTCAATCCGAAACAATATTTCTTAAGCATTAAGAAAAAAACGTACAGCAACGTTTACCAACGTGACACTTTTCTTTTCACGAAAGTTCCTGATATTTAGCAGGAGTATATTTTTAAAAAATCGAAACTAGCCAGAGGCACGAAATACATGTAAAGTACATAAATTTCGCCCAAAATTAACTAATTAACTCTATGGCCTATGGAACCCGGAGGTTCAATGCCGCGTTCACGGAAACTCTCCACTGACTTCTATCCTTAGCCAACTGGATCCAGTTTCTATTTTGTATTCCTATTTCTGCGAGATTCATCTTAATATTGTCATCCCATCTGCGCCTATATCTTCCTAATGATCGTTTTCCGATTGGTCTTCCAGTTAAGAATTTGAAAGTGTTCCTATTTTCTTCCATCCTGGCTAAATGACCTGCCCACCTGAGTCTCCTAAACTTGATGGCCCTAAGAACGTTCGGTAAACCGTATAAAATATGTAGTTCCTCGTTGTGAAGTTTCTCCCATTCCCGCTCCTCTTGGGTCTGAATATTCGTCTCAGGATCTTGTTCTGAAATACTTTTAGTCTACGTTCTTCCCTCATACTAGGCGACCATGTTTCGCAACCATACAGAAGCAGGGTGTCTACCAGTCAGGGAAAGTCAGGGAATTTGCAGGGTCAGGGAATTTCATGGTGTGTTAGGGAAAAACCTTTCCCAGGCTGTGAAGGGTGAAGGAATGCTACTAAAATAGTCATAAATTACAGGTAAATGAATTGGTTCGTTTGTACGTTTGTAGAATATTGTATAAGCATATAAACAATGGTGAAAACTTACAGTTCACTTTAAATTAAAGTTGGGGGCGCGGTGGCTCACTGGTAGAGCGTTCACCTCCGGTGCTTGGGTTTCCTGGTTCGATCCCAGCTGCGCCGTGTGGACTTTGTGGTGGGCAAACGCCGTGGTCGTGGGTTTTCTCGGGGTTCTCCCGTTTCCTCCCACTTTCTTCATTTCATTCATTACTCATCATCACCGTCTCCAATAGCCTAACCGGCATAACGGTGGGACGTAAAACTGAAAGATTTCATTTTCATGATTTAAATATAAGTTACTTTTCACGAGTTACTAAGAAAAAAAGAATGACAGAGTCAGAGAAAATTATAATTTTGTCAGGGAAAGTCAGAAAATTTGATTATGATTGCTTCCTAGACACCCTGAGAACAACAGGCATATATATTTTCACCTTCCAATTCTAAACAGAATTCGTGACGACAAGAGATTTTGAACTGAATAATAACACGAATTCCCTGCTTTTAGTCGACATTTAATTTCTTCGTAAATATCGTTTTCGTCTGTTAATATTGATCCTAGATATTTGAAAGAATCCACTTTATCAAAAGTATTATTCGATATTTTAACGCATCCAAAATTTGCCGTATTACGATCAAGAAGAACTTCTATGTATTTAATACATAAATTTCGCCTAAAGTTTTATTTATTTATTTATTTACTTTTGTTTCGGAAAGGGGATCGGGCCCCTCTAAATACGCCCCTATTATCTGGAAACAAACAAATAGACATAGAAGAAAGCAGGATTCTCCCGTTACCCGTTCAAAACGGGATTTTCTCCAATCATCCTCTGCATGATACTCGTTTTCATACTGAGCTGTACATACATTTGAGTCTCATTGTATTATGATTATTATCTTCCATAATCGAAATAACAGAACAGAAACGGGATTTTACTTATTATCACTTTAAATTAATTTATTTAGGAATTTGATTTAAATCAACGATTTTTATTTAAAAAATCAAGTGATTTAAATCTTGATTAAAATCGTGATTTAAATCAGACTGATTTAAATCAATCCACCCTGCTAATAACTGAAAATGTTTTATTATTATTGTGCTACTCAGATGAAGTATGATAATCAATGGTATCAGCTGCAAGATTTTTCTTCGGGAAACAATTCTATAAACAAGACCAGCATAGCTCGCGACAATAAACATACTAAAAAAGTAAAAAATTGTTACTGTACTACGATATGGAGTTGAATTATTATACTTTAAAATCGATTGTATAGTCTAAGAAAGGTGGAAAATATCTTCCCAGGCTGGGAAGATAGAATTAAATCTAGAGACAGGGAAACCAAAACTTAGAAGGGGGGAAATTCCCAGGCTTCCCTGGCTACAAATAAATCCCTGTGTATCAGCAATAACAGATTTTAGGGAACCTGCCAGCTTAAACTTTTTCATCAAAACATATAATGTAAGTTATAAAAGCTAAAAGTTCTTTTCAAATTATGAGAAGTGCAAGCATACACTTTTTACTTTTTACACAATGCGAAAAATATAAATATAAAGCGTGTTGATAAAGAAGTCTGGGATCCAGATATCTTTACGAAATTTTTTTTTTTTTTTTTTTTTTAATTTTCTGATACACGATACTTTAATATTAATACGATACTCGCTTCAGTATTGAGAACGCTAATTAACATTTTAAGAAATTTATGCGCGTCATAAAATTAAACCATAAAGCCTTTCCATATACAATTGAAAATGTTTTAAATATTAACGAGCATTTTCTTTCTTTACAGAGAAAGGCATCTATGAAATAGAATTGCAAATTCCCGAAAAGGTAGAGGAAAGAGAAGAACTCAAAATACTAGTAAGTATGCAAACCTCATTATCCATTTGCCATAAAGTACCATCTTTATTAATATAGGTATCTATATCTAATCGACGGCTAGGTGAGGTCTAGGTTCAACTTCTTTGTCAATCACTTGTGGTGAAACATAGAAGAACAGAACTTAGCGGAAATTTCATCACATATTTCATGTCAAGTTTCCGTTTTTGACCAATAATAGCTAACGGAGGAAATAATTCACGGTCACTCTTCACTTGCATAGATCTTTCTTTCAGTTTTACGCTTTTACTTGCTGGCATACTAGTTGATGGTATTCTTGTCTTCTTTATTGGAGCAAAGAAGTTGATTTCATTTTGTTGTACCGGTAATCGCTTCTCAATAAATTCATGAGCCAGCTTCTCTTCTACTCTCTCGGCTTCAAGAATCAGATTTGAAGCGGTGCTATTAAGTTATCTTCCAGAACTGAGGACAGTAACACCTGATGAATGTGTAAATGGGTTTACACCCCACTCGTGACATGTTTGCACTAATTGATGTAGATTAGTTTGCTCTTGTTTCATCTGGCTGTAACTGAAACCAGCGTATGTGTCTTCACTTCCATCTACTCAGATTCTTGCAAATTCTTGACAACGTTGGGCTACTCCAATATACACATGTTAAGAGAGAATTCATCGATCTAGGGCATCTTCATTTTTACTTAATTTTATGATGCATCCTTTAACTTTCATGCTTCTGTTCGCTCTCTCCACGACATAATCAATTGCAACACCACTGAAGGGTAAAGCACTGATGTGGGAAGACAATCCATAGGTTCGAAGGTCGGTATCAGCTTGTGGATGTGCGAGGAAGTAGAGACATCATTGTGACCCAGTAATAAGTCAAATATCTGGCATAGTTACGGTGTTCATACGCAAACATGTAAGGAATTATCCTTCTTATACAAAACAAATAAAGATCCCAGTCAGCCTCTCTGACTGCTCTTATTAAACCAAAACGCAACTCTCACATGTGAAGAAATGATTACTACAGATGAGACACTGGTCTATGAGTACAGTTGGGAAATGTTTCCCACAGGGTTTTCAGATTTCTAGAAAGCTCATATGATAAAATTCTTGCAGAGATGTTGACGAAGGAGACTGACGAATTGTCTGAATTTGCTCCTCTATGCCTGTTAAGACATCGTGTGACAGAGTTCTGTCCAGTTTCTGTGAGCCAATTGAAAAATACTTGTAGTTTCAGGACCGTCATGTTTTTGTATGTGAGTTTCAAGGATCTCATGCATCGATTGTAATATCTACATGCAACTACACTTTCAACAGAACCTGCAGCTACCACTCCTGATTCAGCTAACAATCCGAATATTTTACCTATTATTGCTGCAAAATTCATAACAATGTGAAAATCTCCCATTCGAGGAATAATGTTACAGAATAACGCCTGCTCTTTGCTCATAACTTCCACCATCTTGCAATATATTTCATGGCCACCCACAACACACACAAATGGTAAATTTAGAGCCTTCCTAACGTTCTCGCTCAGATTTAAAATTGAGAAAATCACTGCAATAATCACTGGAGACTGTGGATTCCCTGGAATTTGTTCGATAACACTCTTATTCTGTTTTACATCAGAAACACTATGGTTGAAACTTGAAACCAGTCCAAGATGGCAGAACAACTTAGAATATTGCGCCATTCCTACAGTAAGTTTCAGTGCTTCATTATTTTGAATGACTTCTAACATGCTAACAAGAGCTTTGAAAGCACGCACTGTTTTCGTAGTATGATAATATATATGTCTTTGGAATTGTTTTCACTGCAATCAGTAAGAAAATCCGGTTTTGTTTTTAAAAAATGCAAAGTAGACCTCATCATAATCAAAGGTCACAAAATTCAACATTTTATTCTGCTTAAAATTAGTTGCTTTCCTTAATTTCAAAGATAGGGAAATAATATTATTATCGTTAGAAAGGAGAGATTTCACTCTATAACGTTTACTTCGAGGCGAATTTCCATATCTATGATAGTTTCAAAGTTATCCGCCATGAAACAAACATAAAGAAACGAAGAAACCCAAATTTTGTAGATAAAAGTCACTATATTTAGAGATGGCGGCACTATATAAGAATTATACTAACTCAAATAACTTTTGACATTAAGTGCCTTTAATTTGACACTAGAATGAAATTTTATCTTTATTCTGTGATTAGATATAACTAGTTAAGCATAAATGGGTGTGTTCGCGTGACTGCCATATTGGTGACGTCATTTTAAGGGTGAATGGACACTTTTACAGGATAGTAATATGCAAATTCTATTTCATCGTATTTTTCTCTATAAGAATCAGTCATAAAACCCAATCTACAAAGAAGTGCAACCTAGACCCACTTAGCCGTCCGTATATGAAGTATAGAAATTATTATACTTTAGACATTTTACAAACGTCATAACAAGAAAACCAACCCCAATTTATTTTTTAACAACTAGGCTAAGAATAGTAATATTTTTTCTTATCTTTATTTATAAATAAATCTAATAATTTCAATAAATATTTTTTAACTTATAATAACTCTTCATATTTTTTTCTTTTTTAAAAAGAAAGTATTATTTTTGTAGTAGAGTTCTCATGCTTTAACTGATATACAGGGGGTTTCAAAACAAGACCGACAGTGTTTGACAGTGTTTTCTGATATCAAGATAAGACGAAAAATATACACCAACGTAATGTAGAAGTGCTTCTTTTCGACACATGATCAGCCGAAAATTTGTCTGAAAAATTGAAAAATAGCCATAGCTCGAGAACAAAATGTCGGATCGAATTCGGATGAAAGGAAATGTCCTTTATTTTTATTCGTAGATTCCATTAATCCACAGTTATGTGTGGCACAGGGGCGACGCAAGGATCTCTCTCAAAGAAACTGAAGAATTTCTGGGATATTATATTAAACGACGAATGAGGAAAATAAACAAACAACAATTAAATGCAATATTTCAACGAGTAAAAAAAAAAAAAAAAAAAACAGTACATCGTTCAAGTTAGAAGAACAATGTTAGAATTCTAAAGAAGCAGAGATACACATGTTTGATTGATCTACTTTATATGAGAGTATAGGAGAAAACGGGAAAACCTAGAGAGATCACGGACACGATGTTGTCCACTACAAGCTTCTATGTCCTGGGATCGAACGAGGGTCGCTATGAGAGTAAATATAAATAAAGTTATATTGGAAATAGACAAGACATGGTACCTTGGTAAGGAAATGTCACATCGGGAATCAGGCACTGAAACGCTGTAGAGTTGGTATTTCAGCTGCTTCCTGGTTATCGGATCTGTGTGGATTTCCAGGCCTGTCCGGGTCATGGGTCTGTCCTGGTCACTGGATCAGACGTGTCTGAGAAGTGGAACTCAAATGATCAGGACAAAAGTCATGACCTGGGCTATCACAGCGTACATTCTTTTTCATTATTTTCCTCTATTCGGTTAACCATACCTTGTATGAATACTTCTATCCAGATAAGAAGTTTCCTGACATTGTAACACTCAATTAAGGAGTGTTAAATTTACGAATTTGCTGAAACAGAATCTGCACAGACTTCTTCGGGATTCATTCTGTCCTGAGTATCTGTTACTTTCTCTATAGGCACTGTTGTTCCATGACTGTTCTTCGGTAGCTTGTGTAAATTATACAACTTTTTCGTAGAGAAACCTGATACTGGACTTGTAAGAACAATTGTCTTTGGAGACGACCGTAAATTTGTTTTACCAATTTTCTGCATAAGTATTGCTCTGTATGTAATGCTTTGAAGATTGTGTTATAATATGTTAAGACATTCATCTGCAAAAGTAGAGAAACACCCTTACGTAGTATTATTATGGGTTGCCTGGCTTATTGTGCGCTCTGTACAAATATATGTTCAAGTGATGCGTTTATCCCTATGTAGGCCTACACTTTTACATATTTTCGTATGTAATAAAAGAAAAAAAATGCTGAATAATGAAAATGAAGCACAGGTTTCTTCATTGTTTTAAATAAGGTCCAACAAGAAAAGAGTCGGAAGGCATGAGTGGATCAGAAGAGCCTGTAAATTATGATGGCAAAATACATTCAGAATCAACCATGTTTATTTTATAATAACAGATTATAACATTTTCTAATTCTTAAATGTTTGAATGTTCTCAATTAATTTTTTTCTGATCCGATAGTTGGGGAAAACTAATCTTGTAATTAGAAAGGGATTAAAGTTCATTAGAAAATAGCTATTCGTATATGTAAAGTAAATTTTACAAGGAGTTGCTTGTAGAGTTAAATACAAATACAGTACAGTATACTTACCTTAGTCTGGTATCCAATAGTCTGGAAAGCCTGTGTCCCGGCACCAGCATGATGAATTTGTTTTATTGTATTAGTATCATTATTATTCAATTTGTTGTAGACCTACTGTACAACAGTACAGTAATTTTGTATCAATTTATATTCTTTAAAATGTAGAATTAAAATTAAGTTGTAGTTATATTTCAGTTGAAATGATTACCCTGTTGTTCCTGGTAAACAACAGTTGCTGCCAAACATCATGTTATAGCTGTATTCAGCCTACAACTTAGCGTTTTGCGATCGCGGCAGGCACAGGTCGATAATCTGGTGGTTTCAGTAATCCGGTAGTCATTCAGTAATCATTGACCAAGTCCCGAACGTGCTGAATTATCGTAAGGCTACTTTATTAGTTAAGTAAGAAAGCAATGTATATCTTGTTATCGTTAGTAATTGTATTTCTTACTTTCAGACTCAAGCTACCTGGTACAATGTCATCAAAGGTTTAGTGTCTGCGTTTGAACAGTATGTTGGCATCCAGAAATATAAAATCTTGCTTTAATATGTGTTATTTGTAATCTAGTGACTTGAAAGTGTGTAGAACGATGTTTGTGAATAAAAATAATATGATGCAGATAGAAATGCAACATATTTTTAGTATTCAGTACAGTGGTCGAATTGGATATAAATTACTATCGGCATACTAAAACTATTAAGAACACACACACATAAGCAAATAAATCTAGATGTTGGTGTTAATACTGTTCACTAAACTCTACAAGGTTCAATTCATTTACTACATTATTAAGGTAAGGGAGGCCGAGGCACATTGTCACACTTTTCACATTTTATTTTTTTGTGATTTTCATCTAAGGCCGAAAATTATAATTTTTTACATGCAAACCTTCCGGTAACCAAGTCTATTGCGCACAATGTCATGCACACTGCTATGGGACACCTATACTTGAGCAGTAATGGCATCCAAGGAGACCTGTCTTTCAGTTTGAATACAATTGTCAATAGCAACAACTGTCTCATCAGGAATACGATTTGTCACCTGCCCAGGTTGCACATCATCAATCAGTGTCTCCCCACCACCACGAAAACGCCGACACCAATTTTGCACTGTTTTGTCTGAAACATACTTCACACCATACACACCCTCATTCTCCTGTGTATGTCCGCTGGAGGGTCATTCTATGTCAAATCACCTAGAGCACTGTTCTTCAATGTCTCAGATTCTCTTCAAAAATTTTTCATACATTAATACCAATGAAATTATGCTAAATGATTTTTTTTTTCGATTTTTTGAATGAGAAATGGACCGGGGAGAAAGTTTTGAAAAATGTGAATTTTGCTTCAATTTCACTTTCCGGCACTAAGGATCATGGAACTAAATTACCGTAACTTCCTTATTTTTGAAGATATTGGGCTCATCCAGGCGTCAAATGAAAGCTTAATTTTTGCTCTTTCAAAATATTCTAAGTAACCTCGCAAAATATTACACTGTCAAACATTAATGGGCATGCAAGGCAAATTTTAGGGTTTTTATAAATTTTGTCATTGCTCAAAAGTTACAACTGTGAAACTTTTCAAACTTTTTTGTACCTTCATCTTAACACGTACATGGTATGGTTAAAAATAAAGAGGGTGTTTTTTTTTTTGTATTTTTTAATATGTACGGAAATATACAGTTTTAAGTTTTGTTACAAATTGTGTAATTACTCGTAAGTTACAACTATGAAACTTTTGAAACTTTCTTAATAGAATCATCTTACCACATACCTGATATGGTTAAAATACATAAAGGGTGCCTTTGGTATTTTTGTAATTATTATTTTTTGGTATTTTACATGTATGGAAATATACAGTTTTTCTCTCATTTTTTTCATTCAAGTAGTGCCGGTTTGTGCAAGACTCTTGCGCAAGAGTCTTGGTCTTGGTCTTGGTCTTGGTCTTGCAGGTGTGGTCTTCGTCTTGGTCTTGCATGCAAGACTCTTGCGCTCATCATTACTTAATATCTGACGGATCGTTAAAAATAAATGCGGGTCTGGCTTTGTCAAAGTTACGACACCCTTTCTGTTGACCAGTTTTGAGAGTTTCTTTTGAATTGCTAGGTGCACTAACTGTCGAGAGTACAGATCCGAGATTTTCGATCTAACCAGTAGGAGCAGCTCGTGAAACACAATGCCCTTCTAACCCCACCAGACGCAAAGCATAACTTTCTTGGCTACGGTGTGGGCTGTGGTACAGATTATTGAGCTCTTCTTCGCTTCGACCACCATCCTTTTCGCACATTATTGTCGTAGGTTATCCACTTTTCATTACTCGTGACCAATCGTTTCAGAAATGGTTCGAATTTGTTACGTTTCAGTAGAGATTCGCAGATAGAAATTCGAACGAATATTTTGTGTGTGTGTGTGTGTGTGTGTGTTTGTGTGTGTTTGTGTGTGTGTGTCATATCAAGTGGTATCCAAACATAGAGTTTCTTCTTGTAGCTTTCTCCAAATGAGTTACAAAGGTAAGGCATAAATCTTGGAATATTTTGACAACTCAAAGAGCAGGCACGTATTTTGTGATCGACCGTAAGTACAAGGTTAAATTGGCTAGTGTGGCAAGCAGACTACTTATAATGGAAGCTGCCATTCCGTCAGTATCTTCAGTCAGATTTTAGTGGCAATGACAACGAATGCTCAACAACGTATGATACGTGAAATGTTTCTGCATGATTCCAACTTGGGCATAACGCTACAGCAGCAACCTAATACATCTGCCATGCTAGAGGAGAAGGTAGAGTGAATTACAGCATAGCAACTCGTTGGTTCCAGAAGTTTCGTGCAGGTTGTAAAAATCTCGAAGATCAGACAAGGTCCCGCTGCCTCAGGGTAACATATTCTGAGGTCATACGACACCCCATTGAAGAAAATCCATTTACCACCACGCAAGGATTGTCAAACCAACTCGGTATGTCCCAGTCCAAAGTATAGCGTCATCTTTACGAACTTGGGAAATAAATCAGGAGCTGCTGTATTTAGCCATATGAGTTGGCTCCAGCTCAGGTCCAGAGGAGAGTGGATGCATACCGACAGCCGCACACTCGGAAATTTTTCTTGGGGGGAGCCCCAATACTACAAGCCACTAACTCTATGTAGTATTGAACGGGTATTATTCTGCACCCGAAAAGCAATTGTAAATTACTTCCACCTATATTTTCAGAAAAAACGATAGAGTATTTTCATAAGGGTAACCAAGAAAGTTCGGTTGTTTTTTGTGGAAGTCTGTGTTCAATTGGTCCAACCACCATAAGTTGAATGCGAATGTAGATAACTCGAAGGTCAGTTGTTGGTGTGGGTATATTCAACATACTACCTGGTTGTGGCAGTTCAGTTACACCGTGAACTTGCGTAAGGACAGAGTGATCATGAGACTTCCACAGAGCGTCATAAGGGCTGTTTGCTGTACAAGTTCAAACTGGGGTCAAACGCCGCTGCAGAGGGGTGGAAGATATGACAGGCCTTTGGTGAGGGTGTTGTGACTACACGGACGGTGCAGCAGTGATTTAACAAGTTTAAGGATGGTGACGAAATACTCAAAGACGCACCACTTGCCGGAAGACCAAAACAAGTACAAAATGAAGATCTTCAGGCAGCGATTGAGGCGAACAGCAGCCAGATATGTGAGAAACTGGGACTACAATTCAGTGTGAGTTGAGAAACCATTCGCCAGCACATCCATCAACTTGGGAGGCACTACAAGATGGGTCCCACATTATTTGACTCCGGACCAGAAGGCAACGCATGCAGACTCCTGTGTTTCTTTGTTGTCTTGTCTGAGGAAGGAGCCATTTCTGGACAGGGTGTTGACATGTGATGAGAAGTGGGTCTTGTAAGAAGCTGAACGGCGCCGTCATGATTGGTTAACATCCCATGAACCGGCTCCAAAACAGCTGAAACCACCATTGCACCAGAAGAAGGTCCTCCTGTGTGTTTGGTAGACTGCTCGCGGCATCGTTAATCGGGAACTGCTACCAGCTGGTCAGAGCACCAATAATACAACTGAACTGTCAGCGGTTGAGCCGTGTTAAAAAAAAATAACATAAAATAAAAAAAACTCAAAACTCTGGAGCCAGCATTTCTGAATCGGAAAGGAGTCCTCCTGTTACAGGACAATGCAAAAAAAAAAAAAAAAAAAAAAACTGTGACCTGATGACCCAGGACATCGTTCTACGCCCTAGATAGGAAACACTATTGAATCCGCCATACTTCCCGGACATACACCGTCCAATTATCACCTGTTCTATTCCTTGGACAATCACCTTAGAGGACGCCAATTCAAATTCCTAGTAGAGGTGCAAAATGCACTTGATACCTTCTTCGCTTCACGGCCCACTAAGTTCTACCGCGATGAAATCCATGGCCTTCCAGAACGATGGCAGAAGGTTGTCGATGCTGATGGGGACTAGTTTTGATATTACAGGTACGCCTTAGGTGACATATCGATGTTCGAAGGTAGTGGGTGAAAAAGCGACAGGACTTTCTTGGTTATCTTTATATAAGAGAAAGATGAAGTGTAAGATCAAATTTTCATGCTACATCAATTATCTCTCTGTTAAACAACTATTGTTTTATTGAGAAAGTGTACAAATGTATGTTGAGTTACAAAGTTTTTCTTGGGGGGGGGGGGAGGTCCGAAATAGCGATGTTACCGGGAGGAGCTGAACCATAATGATTTTTTTGTTCCTATTCTAAATCGTTTGGTTGATCAAACTCAAATTTTGGATTGGCCTTCCTTTTATAGAAAATACTCGTATTAGAACAGTCTTTAAAGAATGTTTAGTCAGTTCGCTCAAATTTTGGTTTTTCAATACCTGGCTAGTTGAATTTGAATGTGAATTCGTGTATTTGTCGTTTACATCTTTAACAGGCACCGAGATTATGAAGGATGAGGCCTAATATTAACGTAGAGTCCGAATCATGATTAGCACTTAAATACGGTGCACTTGGCGGATGCATAGCAATGTTGGAAAGGTCCGTGACCCGTGACCCGTAAACGAGATATCATATACATGCAGAGTAGGTATGAAGCTACTGGTGTAAATTTAACCAACACGATTCTCTTCTCTCTTTCTTTCTTCTTACTAAACCTAGTTTTTCTTTTTTCTTTCTTGTGTATAGCCATGTGTGTCAAAGCATTGCACTGAAAGGTAATTACAAGGTCTATCAAAGTAAAAACGTGTAAGGATCACAAAAATGAAAAGCTACAGTGTTTTATGAGGGATCGCTAAAAGTTAATCGAATGAGCCTGTAAAACCTTTTGCATAGAATATAAGAGATTCCGCTCAGTCCAAGCGGTGTTACGTTAATTATTTTTATGTAGTTTTATATTCAAATCCACTGCATAACTTTCCAGTATGAAAAGAGAAATAAACATAAAGTTATATTGAAACAAAACAAGACATGATATCTTGATTAAGAAGTGTCAAGCCTGGAGATCAAACACTGAATATTAGAACTCGACCACTGGACATCATTAATCCACTTCTGCTGTAACGCTGTACAGTTGATATTTCAGCTGCTTCCAAAATAAAATTAAATAAAATCTTTCTGTTTTACGTCCCACGTTGTGACGTGTAGGCTAAAGGAAGCTTTAATGATGAGAAATGAATGAAATGATGGAATAAAGAAAGTGGGAGGAAACGGGAGAACCTTGAGAAAACCCATGTACACGGTGTTCGTCCGTAACAAAATCGACTTAGCAGTCTGGGATCGAACCAGTGAGCTCACGCACCAGAAGTGAATGCTATATCATTGAGCCATCACGGCCCTCTTAGCTGCTTCCCAGTCACCTGGTCGCCGGATCTGATGGCTCGGACAAAAGTCGTGACCAAGTGACCCGTGCCATCACTGGTACATAGAATATTATGAAGTAGTATTACCCACGAGACGAGACGAGGATTTCTGTCTCGTATAAACTCTCAGAAAGCTTTTCTCGTCTTTTTTTTTTCAATTTATTACCTGTTTTTTTCTTTTCTTAAATTCATCTTGAAGTTATCAGGATTCTTACGCGTCACGAGAAGTCCACGATTGGCATGATATAACAGCATGTAAATCATATTGTTGGAATACGTTGTGTAATGATTTGGGTAAACGTTGATAAATGCTCTTCATAATGTTGGTACAATCACTTTATCAATTTATAATATTTATACTATGAATAATGTAACACTAAAACAGTATTTGAGAACTAACTAGGGAAGTACATGAAATGGTACGCGGGGATCTGCATGTGTTGTATATCGTTGGAAAGGCCACACCGAGGGTCAAGCACCCGATTCATATACAGCGACGTCGAATATCTCCATATACCTGATTTCAGATTCATAGCGTGTTTCTTTGTAATTTGTGTCCGCCATGTTGGATCCGCCATTTTGATTTGTAAACATTTGATGTCAGATTCGTATTCAGCTACCTTTCAAACCCATATATACCACATCTCAAAACAATTACGTCATAGCTTCTTATTTTATCCACGTTTTTTGGTGTTTCGGAGCGAGCCTTGTTCTGATCTTTAAATAGCAGCCACGCCCCCTACAGGTTCCATTTAAGCGAGATATTTCACATGTGAAGTATACTCGGTGTGACCTTTCCAATGATATATAACAAATGCAAATCCCCGCGTACCACTTCATGTACTTCCCTTGTAAAACTTAGGTAAACTAGTATTGACCGCGAGACTCGTGAAATTTCTTTCGATTTCTCATCTCGAAATCGAAACGAGAATTGTATGTAGTACTTATGATCTCTTCTCGAATTTGAAAATGTACTTCTCGTCTATTAAGCAACATTACATCCAAGATCAATCTTCACAATACAGACCGCTTCTCACCACACTACATTGCTTTCAAGAGAAACCCTACTCAATATTTAACGAATAATGTATTAGCTTGCTCAAATCAGAACAAAATGTAGCTTTCCATATAGATTGTTTTGTTTGAAGAAGTTCTTAACACATTTCAAAGTTTGTTCAGTAGTTTGCATTATTTTCTTCGGTCTTAAGTACCTCTTTTAACAACTGCGAAAGAGTTCGTGACTACTACTTCTGCATATAATAGTGCAATATCAACTAGGTCAGTGTGATAAGTAAAAGTTGATTGGTATTTCCCATAGCACTTTCTTGAATTACGAAATAGATAAAGGAAAAAGTCAAGGTCTCGTAAAGAAGAGGATTATCTTATGTCAACAAAAGCTATTGTAACTTCTTGAAATTTGTTTAAGGAACCACTAGTATATTCGTTTCAGAGTCGTAGTGACTAAGCAGTGGCAACTTTTGAGAGAATGCAGTAAAGAATTAGGACATAAGGTGAGTTTCCTTTCGCTATCTTGTAACAATCAAGTTTTAGTTTTAACCAATCTGTCTTTCCTGCAGAGCTGCCACTTGACTCTCAGTCCAGCTGAATAAGATTCGCATTTTTACACCTACTAGACTATGTTTTACATTTCCTACAAACATGCTCATATACAAGCATAATACAGGGTGTCCACATGAAACCTTTTTGATTACTAATATTAATTGCATGGAAACTATTAGTGCCAGAGAATAAAGGTTTGCAGCATCTTGAAGAACAATTCAAACAGTTTTTTTTTTTTTTTTTGTCTATATATGCACCTCTATATGGGCTCCGTTAATAGCTCTCAGAATGTCCAGTCGATATTCAATCTCCTGCCATGTGTTGTGTAGCATGTCCGGTGTGATCGAGTTGATACTTTCTTCAATTTTGGGACGAACAGGAATCTCACGCAGCGTAGACTCTATCTGACATGGCCCCATAGGAAGAAATCCATAAGGGTTATGTCGGGAGATCGTGGTGGCCAAGGAATGGGTTCATCACGTCCAATCCATCGCTGTGGAAACGTTTGGTCTAAAGCTCTACGAACATCTAAACATCAGTCTTTTATGGAGCACTTTGTGGACCGTTGAACGTGGGATGTTCAACTCACGTGACGCTCTGCGAACTGACTTTGTTGGGCTTCTAGTGAAGGCATCCCTGACCTCATACACAGTTTCCTTAGATGTTCGTGCTTGCTCGAGCCAGGCTGTCGGTTGACACTCCCCATGGCTAAAAGCTTCTCAAACCATGTGTTCACGTCTGGTGGGTCCCGTTGGTACTTTCGTCTGAAATTCCTTTGCACGGTAATTGGTGATTTAGTCTCAGCCAACCACATCATACACTGCGCTCTCTATTGTGCTGTTGTCATCTTTATACATGAACACGTGCGACAAATAATAAAAATTCATATAAACTTTGCTACTGAACACCTGCAACAAACAACAGCAATTAACAATCAACAACAAAAAATTGTTTGAGTTGGGCTTCAAGATGCTGTAAACCGTTCTTCTCTGGTACTATAGTTTCCATACAATTAATATTTGTAATCATGGAGGTTTCATGTGGACACCCTGTATAATGTTTATGTAATTTTACAGTTAGATGGTTAACTTGAAGGTTTCACTCCCTGAGTTCAGATGTATCTATTATTGAGGACAATAGATACATCCTGGTTCCGTTTTTTTTGTTTTTTTTTTTTTTTTTGTTTTTTTTATTGGTTCTATTTCTGACCAGAATAGTGTTCCGTTGTTCTCCGGAAATCGATTCCGTTTCCACAGAAATAATTTTATGTTTTCTAAAAGGTTTCACAGAAACCAGTTTTAGTGAAAAACCGAACCGGTTTCTGGAAAAAACCAAAACCGATTTCAGTGAAAAAACGAACCGGTTTCGGTGAAAAACCGGACCGGTTTCGGGAAACCCAAATGTCGGTTTTTCGGATTTCGGTTTTTCAAGAAACCGGTTTCCGTTTTTTATAAAAAACGGTTTTGCCCATCCCTAATTGGAACCAGCCTATATTGTTTGCGACGACGAGACTGTTTCACGCGACGAGATGAGACAATCCCAATGGTCTCGTCTCATGGCTACACTAATTATATATAGGTAACCCTATGGCGTATGTTTTTGGCAAGTTTCTTTGAAGCATAGATGCCTGCATCACACTGATGTGTTCCAATAGACCACTACCATAGGCCTGATAGGCCTTTATCCTTACACTCTCTTAATACTGTTACTATTGTGCAACATCGATGACTTACAGTACTTCATATCACTACGACCCGAATATGGCGACTATTAACGTTAACTATATGACTTCTACACAGGTGTAATGGAAATGTATGACTGAGAAGCCAGACAGAGTGTCGTATCTAGAGGGTGGTATCCGGGGGCACACCACTCCCCAACACCTTCTCACCTCAGTTGCTTGAAAATGCACCTTTGAGTCTAGTTTTTTTCTTGCATTATGTTATACTCGTCATGTAGTTCAACTAGAGATGCAAAAAAGCCGGCTTTTCTGAATCCATGTTTTTTTTCACATAAAAAGCCGGCTTTTTTTTTGGGAAAAAACGAGAATTTTGGAAATTTTGGCTTTTTTCATTTTCATGATTTTTCTATCTAAATAGCTTTCTTATAGTATGTTCTATTGTTAGATAAGAATTCTATGACCTAAATGCCATATTTCGCTCTGAAATTCACCATCAAGATGGATGGAGCACATGTTTTACGAATTAAAGCTAAGATGAACAATGTAGTATTTGAGGGCAATTTTAGAGACTATTTAACTTTATTTTAACTTTTGAGTTATCGACATTTTTTTTCTTCTCTAGATCATTATAGTTTGTCATCCGTGTTTCATTTCTAAAAGCTGAGTACTCTAGCTTCTAGCGCAAAAGTTAATCTTATATGCGTCAAAGCGTACGTTTTTCAATATATCCATCAAACCGTACTTCCATATTTCAGTTATACTGTAGCTGTGCAATGATTTAGCAGTAATTTTCCGGATACAATCTTGAATACCAATTTACACAAATAACCAGTAGTGGATTTAGAAAAGTACTTTGGGAGGAGTTTCTCTGATTGTTTCGTTTTCTAAAATGTCCTAATTTTATTTGGGAGGTGCTTGAAGTTTATGAGTGCAGGCATAATTAATATTTCGTTTCGTTTATATGTTTAGCAATAATCTTCCAGATACAACCTTGAAGATCATTTTATACTGAGAATCAGTGGCGGATTTAGAAAAAAGTATTTTGGGAGGGATTTTTGTTACTAATGTTTAGTTTTTCTAAATTTTCGTAATTTTTATTTGACGGGAGCTTAAAGTTTATGAGTAAAGGCATAACAAATAGATATTTCGTTTGTTTTAGACATTCCGTAACTTTGGGGGAACAGGCTTCAGTCCGAAAGACCGCTCCCCTAACCTTCGCAAAGCCGTCACTGCTGGTAATTAGTAATAATAACGATTTAAAAACAATAAGAAAGGAAGTCAGTCAACTCACAGTACACACACTATTTCTACGTTCACAGATGGAATGAAGAAAAGCTTTGTCAGAATGGTCGAATGCTGGGTTGAATGCTGGGGATCAGTAATGATATGTTGAATCCCCCTTGTTAAAAATTCAGAAAACTTGAGGATTGGGTAAACCGTGATGGTGGTTATCTAAAACTTAACTGTAGAATTTCAAGAATATACAGAACCAAAAGTTCCAGATGTGCAGCCATTAAGTGTATCATATAAATCTAATTATTTCTCTTATGTTTTATTTTAATTTTATTTTGTTTCAAAAAGAGGGTATGGAATATTTTGAAATAAAAATACTACATACAATTTTGTTAGTTATTTGTGTATTTTTTAAAGAAGTGTTTACTTTTAGGATTGGCTGGTTTACACCAGCTGTTTTTTTTTAATAACTGGTTTAAACCAAAAAATAAAAGGAACGAAAAATGCGAATCATGTGAACTTCATGGTGACGTTTCCACATATCAAACCATCTGCATTAGTTTTATTTTCTTTTCAGCTTTTAATCAAGGTGTCCTATGTTCAATTCTCAGTCGAACCACAACCCTTCTTTCACGCTTAAACCAAGTAGCGGTTCTGATGTCACTTTAAGCGAAAGTCTTCTCCTTGATAACCTCGGTATTACGTAAGGATGTTAAACCTAAACATACGAAACGAAACCAAATTGTATATTTCTGCATGCGTGAATGCCTGTTCTTTTATAAAGAAGCCAACGTTGCTTACATATATTGATAGCAATTAGCAAAATTTATCGATTGCCTACGTAGCTTCCAACATGAGCTTGGATTGAACTTTCAATGATATCTACATACTAAATTTGTAATTTAATATCTTAGTTTTAGCGTACTCACTATGATACGTTGACCTTTAAGTTTTACATGCAAAGCAATAACAGGATTTTCCCGTTATTGTTTTACGAAAGTAATGACGGGATTTTCCCGATGGCTAGGGCGGGAGTTTCTCAATTCAAGAAATTTACTGACCGGACTTCTTTAAGCTTATGGGACCTATGACCGGACTTCTTTAAGCTTATAGGACCTATTCCAACATAACCCCGTTGTTGCATAATAACACTAAGGCGAAACAAACTTATTTCTGTGAACATGTAATATAAATACATAAAGCAAAATATCTAAATCAAAAAACCTGGTTTAAACCAAAAAACCTGTTTAAACTTCCCCCCCCAAAACGGGTTTTTGGCATTTTCAAGAACAACACTGCTTACTTTGCCAACCCTGCTTACTTTTGTATATAGGAGTTAAAAAATTCTTATTACATACATTGGTTAATCCTTTGGAATTCATAATGTAAATATGTTGAAGTAAAATTGTTTGAAATAACTTTTCGAAATTTATGGTTTATTTTCAAGGTTTTATATTATTATCAGCATCAACCACTAATTAAATGATTTTTTGTGTTATAGAGAAGCGAATAAAGTCTGCTTTATCAATTTAAAGCAGAATTTTGAAAAAAAAATTTCCCAAGCAAAAAAGCAAAGCAGAAAAAACCGTGCTTTTTTCCAAAAAAGCCGGGTTTTTATTCCAGCCCTTGCATCTCTAAGTTGAACCTAAGCAAGAGAAAAATATATTGCAGTCTTCACGTGAGATATGCGCATGCGCACTATTATTTGCGCATTATGCTCAATTCTGCACAGGTGCAGACAATTCGTTTTAATTTCATTTTAAAACTATCATGCATCTACTATGGCTTGCAAAGTTTACTTGATCTCGGTGGAACTGTTCCCGAGATATCACGACAAATGTCATTTCTAATGAATCGACTGACTGTATCTCAGAAACTACAGCTTTTTCGACGAATTCCTGTCAGTTACATTAGTTTTGCAAGGCGTCCTATTAGTCTACCAAGTTTCATCAAAATCGGTTGTTGTGGCCCAGATACCTTTTGCATGTGTCACAGGCCCTTTACGAAATAACGAGCGTATACAGGAGGTGAAATCAGGGTGCGAATTACCGGAGGGATGAGAGGGATTTCCCCCCTCAATTACATTTTGTCCCCCCCCCCCCCAAAGAAGTCAGCTGAAGTATCCCCACCGGGAATGCTCGCTTTCCCCCCAAACTATACTTAGTATAACGCCAAATTTCACTTATTTTTGTCACTTCTTGTAAGTTTAATCTTCTATCTGTATTTCGAAATGAGCGATGTAAACTATTCACTTTTGGTCATTTCTAATTTCCCCACTATTTTCACCGTTTAGTTAAACTATGTTACTATGACTACAGTTGTTACTTGCAACCGTATCCTCGTACCCTTCAGTTCATCGTCGTTCGTGAATTTGAATGTACTAATTGCGCATAACAGTCACATATGGATTTATAAGTGCTCTTAGCGGTTGGCCACGAAGAAGTAAACAAATAGCTTCTTCCACCATACAGCGAAGTTCGGACATGTCATATTCATTCTCTACATTTGTATCGATTGTCATCTTATTTTTATTTTTTTTATATTTTTTTTCATTTTCCAGTGTATTCTTTGTTAGCACATGGTCCTCATCCCCTGGTAGTTTGTGTGTATGCAACTCAAAAGTTACGTTTAATTTGTGGTAATTAGCATAGTAATCACTGCCTTTTATAGTTTACAGAAATGAACTTTCGAAACTGTACTCAAAATCTGAGATAGGGGCCTATATTCTTTCGTGGCTATATGTTAACATACACGCTGGGGATGCGTCCCTAGTGAGCAGACATGTGAGGGTGAGTAAGCGCATAATTGAAGATTTGTTTCAGCATTTGCTAATACGACTGGTTCTCCATGTCATTGTCTGTGTCTGTATAAACACTTCAACTGGAGGGGGCTTCTTCCATATTTCCTTTCGCTGTACAGTTTGCTGTCCACGCCAATAATGTTGTCTGAAAAATTTCAATGTAATGTTTTACTTTATTTGAATAACGTAACACATAGTTAATCAACTCATCTGTAACCTAACAGTAAAGTAATTGTAAGTGTTGACTTCTTGAGCTGTCACGGGATCGATATTAAAAAAAAAAAAAAAAAAAAAAAAAAAAAAAAAAGCATGAAAAGTGCAGGTTTAGCGGGGGGTAGAAGCGCAAGCTCGAAATTTGAATTGAGATTTTTCAAATATTTGGCCTTCGATTTGACTTTGATGCCAGAAATCGGGGCCAACAACAATCCTTTTCTCGTATGATAGGCGAATACCTAGATTTTTTTAAAAAAAGTAAGTCCGGTTTAACTGATAATTTTGATGGTTTTCATAATACTGAAGTTTTTTTTTTTTTTTTTTTTAAGCTGTGTGTAATAACGCGAAATGGAAGATTTCAATATGAATAGAAAAATTAACATATGTTTGTGATCATGGCTTTCGCTTGGACCGAATTATTAAGTAAATGAACCTTAGAGAACTACGGGCACAAGAGTGAGTACATTTAAACACGTTCAGAAAGATTAGGTGTGGTGTGTGCATGTCAGACAATATATACATACATATTTATTGTCAGTAGATTATTGAATAAAAAAATCTCTTACTTATTAAAGATGTCATATTTATGTGTGAGGGGGAAGGGTAAGACATTGTTGTCTCATTTTGAAGTATTGCACCTTTAGACTTTACGTCCTTTTGGTCTAAATTTATCCCCCTCCCCCCAATATAGATTATCTAATTCGCACACTGGGTGAAATTACACTATATTTTTGAAAATGGTCGAGCGTATATCTACCAGAAATTCTAACATTACATCACTACTCTATACTTCAATATAATATAGCTTATTTTTTAAACTATTTTCAGCTGGTATAATTTTTAGCAGCTTAACTTACTACCGGTATTACATACCGATTCATATAGCGATCATTGTGTATAATCCATATGAAAAGAAGTCCTATTTACAAAAGGTCATGCAGGAGCTCCTCGTGGCTAAGCGGTTAGCGTACGCGTCTTTGGCGTGAGAGACCCAGGTTCGATTCCCGGCGAGTCCGGATTCTACGTTAATCAGTAGGTACAGGTCCTCATATAGCTTCGCTGCAGAACGGGACGTTCAACTCAAAATCAACTCAACTCAACAAAATGTCATGCAGAGCCGGATTTAGGTTTGATGAGGCCCTAAGCTATTGCAACTGGAGGCTCTGACAAATTGACTACACTGCAGTCTTCTGACTATGCTACATAGGGCTATGCAACCAACCTATGCAGAGAGTAGGCAAACTTTGTACAAAGATGAACAAACTAGTGGTATTTTAGAAGGCTAGCAGGAGGAAAATTACTTATATAATAGGAGCTTACAGAAAATAAAACACTGTTCCTATAAGGCTAGGTAGGTTTTATTATAATTACTTTTATCTTCTATTTTCAAATTTGCATCCAGTTTTCTTTGCTTTAAATTTTTTGGGTCCCGAGAGAGAGAGAGAGAGAGAGAGAGAGAGGCCTAAACTATAGCTTGTTTCGCTTATACGTAAACCTGGTAGTGGTGTTGTGCCTATATACGCATTTGTTCTAAAAACCTCTTTCCTCCTCTGCGTCAAACGTTGAGTCAGCGCAAACGAATGACATTCACATTCTCTAAACCAAGACTTACAGATGTAAAATATAACAAGCCTTCATATGGAGTGGTTCAAAATAAACACATGATAATAGTGCTATTTGGCAAAAATTTTCCTTCCGATTTATTTATTTATTTTTAACCCTTTCCGGATCCTGGCTTTTTGGGCTATTTTTTAGACTTTCAGTCAAGCAGCTACTGTATCTTTACTATTTATCCTAGGATCATGGTTCATACCTCATTCTCTTCAGAATAGAGCTGGCTTTCAAATGGTACCACTTGCATGCTCATACCATATACCAGAAGCGGGAAAAAATGTCAAAGTGAAAGTTTCGGAGGGATTTTTTTTCTCGAACTTTGGCCCCCCTGGACCACTTCTGTGTGAACGTAGCCATCTAAAAAATCTGAGAAATAGTACTTGGTATACTGAACGTGTGTGCCAAATTTCAAGTTTCTATCTTGAATAGTAAGGGATGGAGAAATTTTATCAAAATTTCCCACAATGCCCCAAATTACCACAAAACACTATGATCTCAGGGAAAAAAATCCTGACATCCCTAATTACCCTAGGGTCATGTGTCGCAAATATTCTCTTCTGAATAGAACTGCCTTTCAGGCGGTACCATTCACATGTCTCCATCATGTATCTAAGGCGGGAAATTGCAGAAAAATGGATTTTTTTGGTCTAAAAATCCCTTTTTTCAACTTTTAGCCCCTCTGGACCCCCCTGTTTTAACGCAGAAATCTGAAAAAAACCGTTAAATACCACTCGATGGACTGAATGTTTGTGCACGATTTCAATCTTTTAGGTGCAAAAATAGACCCGCCAGAAAAAAAAATTCAGAAATTTTCCCATGTTACCCTATACAGAAGTATATTTTGAAAAAAATTCACTGAGACGTCCCTAATTACCCTAGAATAATAATTCGACAATCATTCTCTTCAGAATGGAACTGCCTTTCAGACGGTATGACTCAAGTGTCCCCATCATGTATGTGAGGCGGCAGAGGTGGACTGGATATGTAAAAAGGGCGCGGTCACATACTCTGGGAGGGCGCTGTCCATACGAGCGAAAGCCTCCCTAATAACCCCTCCTAATAACAGGAAGTCCCGGGGGGCTTCCCCCGGAAAATTAGTACATAAAATACAACAAAAGATTAAGTAGATATTGCAGTTAATCACGATAGAATTATACAAATTCAATATTTTCGTAAACAAACAAAGAGACTTTGAGTACTAAATATATTAGGCCTATAT
This sequence comes from Thermobia domestica, assembly GCF_964235325.1. Classification (NCBI taxonomy): domain Eukaryota; kingdom Metazoa; phylum Arthropoda; class Insecta; order Zygentoma; family Lepismatidae; genus Thermobia; species Thermobia domestica. The sequence goes on along the minus strand of NC_137454.1, from coordinate 166,625,393 downwards.
AAATCTGCACACTTTAACTGAGACTACAAAAATCACACCAGTTGTTTAATTTCTTCGGCTACATTTGTTAACAGCCTAATTATAACTGAAGATTTGAGTTAAGTTTGGGGCTTATGCTATTTTTCATACTTCCGTCCTTTTAAAGCTATGATCATCATAACATTGACTTATTTTTCATCTATTTTTAAAACCGTTGATTAAAAGTATACATGAAACATTTACTACAAATTAACAAAAGTAAATTTAGAATTATATACCTACCTAGTGAAAAAAGAAATTCAAAAACAAAACTGGAAAATGAAAGTAAAGTCACTGCTTTATGCTTGAAGGAGCCTTCGCATCTCCTTGCTTTTCTCACACATTTTGTCAATAATAAGATTGTTGTCTATTTTGGTCAGAATGTCTCTTTCTGAGTTCATCAAGAACAATGATTCCAGATGTTCATCTGTAAGTCTTGAACGGAGTCTTGTTTTTTTGAGCTTCGAAAATGCTCGCTTACAGGACACTTGTGTTGCCGGTATTGTATTGTAAGAAGATACTTATAAACTTTGAATAATTCTGTGTAGAGTCTTGAGTACATATTGTACTGCAGAATCACATCGAAGGCGCACTTAAAGCAAGAATTGCACTTCATTCCATCACATTTTATAGACCTTAAATCTACAATATCGTCAGTTGGCCCCAAATATTCCTCCTCATTCTTCATGAAATATTCAGAAAACTTGTCCTCTTCAATCAAATCTTCAATCGTACGAACCTCAACAGCTTCTTGATTCTTTTCTTGGTTCTCATAAGGGGATTTTGAAAACTCTTCCCTCATTGATGAAAACGAAAAAAGCTCTTCTTTAAGTTTTCCCTCTTCACAATCAGAAATTAATTCAGTGATTCTTTTCAGTGACAACGAAGCCAGACTTAAACTCTTGAATTTCTTAGGATCAAAACATTCTAAATCTAAGTATAAGCTTTGATTTTCAGCAAATCGTTCCTGCATGCTGTTAGAAATTTGGTCTAGAACACAGTTGAAAACTGTTACTTCAAATCCGTATTTACTGTCTTCAATTCTTCATCAGAAGCTGATTCCCCTGCCATTTTCTTTCTTTTTCTACATCTCACCTCAGGCAATTCTGTTTCCATAATAACTTGTTCTAGACTAGGAACATCTGTAATGAGTCCTTCAATACTATTTGACATTTCTGTTGCAAAGTGTTCGGCTGCTTTGTAGACTTTGTCAAACTGGTCCCTAGCTTCTTTCAACTTATTTTGTGTTGAGAATATCAGGCGCCATGCTTGGACATAGTCTAAGTTTTCTGTTTGAAAGTAGTCTGATAAAGGTGTGGTATGCTGAAAAATCAATAAAAACATAGCCACAATGATAGTCTCAAAGGAGCACAACTTTTGAATGAGAGACATTGCATCATGTCTGACTTTGGAATTGAATTCTTGCGAGTTGCCAATCACACTTAAAGCTGCTACGAGTTCCACATATACTGGTTTTGATTTTATTGGTCTGGCATCCTTTGAGTCGGATGCCCAGTAATGAAAGTGTCCAAATATTTTTACAGCAGCGTTGCTTTTACTTCTCCATAGAGTTATCCCAATAGCCTCAAGACGGATGCTTGGGTTTTGTTCCAAGTACACCTCAAGTCGTTTCTGGGATTCTTTCAAAAATATCTGAATTTCCTGGAGAAGCTCAAAGAAAGATATATAAACATCCAAACTCGGCCAAAGGGCAAGGCCGTAGGCCGAGTAAAGACTGGATCTGGGGGCGGAGCAGTGGGGGTGGTAGGGTTGATATATAAAAATCATCCAAAATGATCGATATTAGAGTCAAATCTATAAATTTCAGGGTCCCTAAGATCGTTATAATGATTTCCAAAGGCAAAAACAGAAAGAGCGAGGCCGCAGGCAGGGGCGTCATTTCAGACTTTGCTTGGGGGGGGGCAAGAGCACCACCGACATAAGAATTTCACGTTTTGTACTAGTATATTATTAGACAATCGACTAAAGTATATGTATTCCTCAAACTCTTGGGGGGGGGCAATTGCCCCCTCCTGCCCTCCCTAAATGACGCCCCTGGCCGCAGGCCGAGCAAATACCGGTGTCTGGGGTGGAGCCCTAGCTGGCCAAAGGCTAGCAAATTTATAAAATAATTATGTAGCTTTTTTTTTTTTTTTAATTGTGTTCAGAGAGGAAACTGTGCACCTTTCCGAGGCTAAGACGGGTCGTAGCCCCTCCCCAGGAGGGCGCAAAGGCACTGATGTGAGGAGGGCGCAGCGGCCATGGGGCCGGTACTTGATTATGGTCAGTCCACCCCTGTGAGGCGGGAAAATGACGAAAAACGGGATTTTGGGGGTAAAAATATCCCTTTTTCACCCCTTTGCCCCTCTGGTTCCCCCCCTGTTTTAGCACTGACATCGGAACAAAAAATCTGGTAAATACCACTCGGTGGACTGAATGTTTGTGCAAAATTTCAATCTTCTACGTAGAAAAATAAGCCCACCAAAAAATATTGAACATACGCTTAGAAAATGAGAAAAGAAATTTTTGACTTATGACGTCATCACCTCCTATGTCTGGACGCAGGACGGTCTGAAACCATACGTAATGTCTTCTACAAGGCCTCTGGACTTGGAAAACAAACAAACAAACAAAAAAAACGGACGAAAAAGCTCAAATAGAAGAGAAATAACGCAATGTACCATGAAAAATTCGTATGGTACAAATTGTACCATAGGATCCGGAAGGGGTTAATGGTTCTACCCAGGTAAAGCACGCTGCACGCGATGACAAGTCATCATACCAAACAAGTTAGTTTCGTTTCACATTGTGAAATGAAATATTTTCCAAGGAAGGAAATACCGTCACTAAGGTGCAATCATGAATATAGTTTGATGCACGCGTGCACATAATACTTCAGATAACACAATTTACTTATGCACATTGCCAGTGCCGGATTTACGTATAAGCTAAACAAGCTATAGCTTAGGGCCCTACTCTCTTGGGGGCCCCAAAAATTCAATGACAAACTGGCAGTAATATAATTTCCAAATAATGAGAGAAAGTAAATAAGATAAAACGCACATACAACAACGTTATTTTGTATTGTTATGCACTAGGCTCTTATGAAGCAAGTAATGAGGTTCTTGCTTGTAATGGGGGCATTGTTTCCCAATCTTGCTTGTAGTAGGGCCCCTGTTACCCAGCCTCGCTTATAATGGGACCCGGTTTCCCCAGCCCTGCTTGAAATGAGGTCCCTCTTTCTTAGCCCCGCTTGTAATGGATGCTCTGTTTTAGAGCCTCGCTTGTAACGGGGGCCCTGTTTTCCAGCTCCGCTTATAATGAAGCCCCGTTTCCCAGCCCTGCATGTAATGGGGTCTGTTTCCAAGCCCTACTTTTATTGGGGCCCTTGTTTCAGTCCCACGTTGTTGGAATTGGTGGTACGTAAACATGATCCTTTACAAAATCCTAGATGAAGACATCACATGGAGTCAAGTCATGTGTACACTAATCACAGATTTGTTTATATGATAATGAAGCACATAAAAAGATCTCTCCCTTCCATTCAACGTCATTTTCCTTAACTGCTCGCTGCTGATTCTTAGAGGTAGAAAGTGAAAACATTGGGTGGAAACTAAACTTTACAAGTTAGTTTTTCGAAGCGCATGTCTCACAAGAACATGTGCTTATTAGATTTCACAGAATAACTTTCTGAAATCGGGTCCATCTTTTTGACTTGTACTGTATAATTATTAGGAATTTGCGTAATATTTTGACACTTCTTATTATTTCATGTTATAACAAGCTTCCAGATACCAGGTTATGGATGTGTATTTTGTTTCTAAAGAATTTTGCAATGTGTTGTAAATGTTATAAGTTGATCAATATGTAAGTTAGTTGCGTGCATATAGTGACTCGAAAAAGTATTCCTACAGTTACTTTTTTTTTAAAAAAAAAAAAAGAACGAACGAACGCGTGTTTACGATTGTTTAACGAGTAAATTAAGTTGAGATGATATGTGTGCTGTATATGAATCCTATGCTTTTACGTCCACACTATATTGCGACATTTAGTTCACCAGTTGCGCCACCTATTCAGTGTAGTTTGCCGGCTTCACGTCTTACTCCCGTCGAAAAGGTACTCGTACATCGAAGTTTTGTTCACAGTAAAGATACCTGCCAAGCACTATTAGTGTGATTACTCTTGCATTGGTGCTTAAAAAAGTTACTGACAAAAGTATCAACTTTTTTTTTTCTGTCTCCGTTCACCACAAACATCTAGAAAAGGTAAGATAAGGAACTGAGGAAAAGAAAAAACAGAGGATGAAAGAAAAACTATTATGAGGGTTCACAATTAGGCTAACTCTGTGTCTGAAATATATAAAATCGGGGACCAACTTCCCTCAATGGTGTAGTTGAAATTAGACATATTCAGCGTTACAAAGTCAATTAAAAACGAACGTAGGAGCGGTCGCCTAGAAGAACTATCAAATAGATAGAAGAACATTATAGTGCATACTATCAAAATTAATCCAAGGATAAGTGTCCCTGGCTACAGTGAGGAATGCGATGGAAACAGAACGCTATAATTGCCGTATCTCAAGAAACAAAACTTTGAAAAAAATGAAATCTTTAAGTTTAACGTCCCACGCTTATGCCGCTTAGGCTAAAGGAGAGATGAGTGAAATGAAGAAAGCGGGAGAACCCCGAGAAACCCACGAGCACGATGTTTGTCCACCACAAAGCCCACACGACGCGAGCTGGGATCGAACCAGGGACCCCAAGCACCGGAGGTGAACGATCTACCACTGAACCACCGCACCCACAACAAAACTTTGGGGATTAACAGTAATCGCAAGAAGTGGCTAGAATTCGCTCTGAAGGGTGAAAATAAGCCCTTTCTCATTTGATGCTTGTTTGACGGTCAACGAGTGATGTTGGTGTAGGGAATTTGTGTTTTGTTATACAATGAAAACTGAACCAAAGAAACTATATCAATATATAAATAGTTGTCTCCGACAAAGAACTGCAAAAGTGAGTCCAATAATGACTCCGTATTTGTGCACGATAATTATCCAAAACATAACACATATAATCATGGGCATAGTTATGGGGAAGCAGGAGGGGGCATTGCCCTCAACTTTTTGACAAAAAAATAAAAATGCCACCTATAAGATGGCCACCTACCAACACCTCCGAGACCGACCAAAAGGTCTGTCCCCCACTGCTCCAGCAGCAAACAATTCCTAGCTCCGCCTATGTATATAATACTAGGATGTGGGTACTAATAATGTACGCAGATAAGTTCACACACCAAGGTAGTGACCAGACATCAATACCGTAGGGCATTTATGGGAAGTTTTTGATCAGAAAATAAGATACAGAGTTATTTCTATCAAAGCAGTTCTCTAAAATAACTTATTGGAAAAATATGACAATAGTTCATCTAAAATTACAGCGAACTTAGTCGTTCCCATGTACAGAAGACTTCAGACAATTATAACTGTTAAAAGGAACAGGCGTTAAACGTATTAATCAATTGAAAAGTGATGTTGTTATTAGTATTATTTTCTTGAATATGTTAGCTGTACGAACATTTTTCCCATATACAATTTTAGAATTATTTTGTTTTTATTTTTGTTACACAGAGAAAATAGTTTTTATTTGAAAGTCACTTCGTCAATATATTCATACATGTATATACTAATACAGATAATTTTATCACCCACTTTACATATTTGATATGAATAGTGCCATTGTAATTATACAAAATCTGGAACTGTACGAATACTTTTTCAAGTCACTGTATTTGACGTGTAAACGTACTTAGATATTTATTAGGTATATAAATTACCATATATTCAAACTCCAAAAATGGCGACATTTTGTCACTGGAAAATAAAGATAGATATATGTAAGGGGCCCCATTACTTTCAATAGCTTAGGGCCCCATCAAATCTAAATGCGGCACTGCACATTGCATAACTTTAATAACTGAGTAAGTCTATTGTATTTCATAGAAACATAATAAATACTCGTAATATAGTAATTTTTATGTAAGCAAACCTAGTAGTTTTAACATTATTTCGAAGAACTAAACCGTCTCTGAAATTAAAAATTGATTTCATGCCTGCGAGTAAAAAGCGCTAATATTTAATATGGTATGAAAAATTGGTGATTTATTCAAATGTTGATTTTAAAAGAATATAATACGTACACGACCCAGCTGAAGGACATGCCTAAAGATGAACACGCCACTAGTTTCCAGGACTTGTATAGTCGTTCTCAAAAGTCCATTACAATCAACGGGTATTACTTCGAAGGACAGTAACTGCTATTTCAGGTAAGGCAACAATCCATTCGAAATATAGACACATTCACCAAACTTTCTGAACAGAGGTTGTGTGTTTTAACGCGAATTTTAATCATCAGACTGTCTAGAAAGCATTTTCTAACTTTATCATTATCCTAAACCAGTGCAGAGATTACAGAATAACATAGAGTATACCAAATGCAGTGGGCATGTACTGTATATACTGCATTCAAAGATTTTCGTACTTTTTTTCCTGAATAGTATACCATGGAAAGTTTAGGGTTTTTACTTTTTTATTTGAAATCACGTGCACTTTTAACGCAGACTTGGGACATTTGTAATTTAAGTACAATAATCAGTGGTCGAAGTGAGACGGTATGCGGTGGTATGCCGTACCGCCTCTGGTTTTTCAGTGATAAAGACAATATTTAAATAGCTGGTATGTTGAGTCAAAATCATAAAAAACATACCCCCTCTGCTTTTTTTTTTTTTTTCACTTCCAACATTGACAATAATCAAGATAGAAGTGTAGAAAAAATTGTAGTAGTGCAAAGTTTTCTTTAACCAATAGAATACAAATACCAACAGTATTATTGGAAATCACATAATATTATTTGAATCAAGTAGATGAATTCGCAAAATTTCATTGTAAAGTTATACAAGTTGGGGAAATATTATCAACTATTTCTTTACACTAAAAAGGAAAGTGACTAGTCATTCACGTACATATTCACGTGTGCTATAAATAGACTTTCTTTGTATTGTTAGTTCTTAGTATTAGTTGTTAGTATATATACAAACACAATGCAGTATGTGTATGTAACCTACAAATGGTGAATTCACTTATCTCTATACTTCACGAAGAGATAAAGTAGTGGACAGAGGCTCGTGGAAGAGTTCGCACTTGCAGACAAGAATCGTGACTTATACACTGTGAAGAAACCAGGAAGAGTGTGGTAAGTTAATTGCATTAGAACTTTATAATTAAGTAGTCTAAAAACTCAATAGTTGATAGGAAAGTCTGGACAAATCCGTACATTTGAACGAATATAGAAAATTGGACAAGTTTCAACAAATACAGATTCTACGTATTGAAATTAATGTTGGTTGGTTTGGTTTGAGTTTTGCGTCCCTTTCAACACTGAAACTGTATGAGACAGGGAATTATGTTTAAGGTGGAATCCGAATCACCCTAAATTTCAAAGGTCTCTCACTGGGAATCGAACCCGGTACTTCTTACACGAAAGGTACGTACGCAAGTCCACAGACCAGTCGGGAAAGCTGTTGAAATTAATGGATTTGAAGCACTGTTGAATTAAGGCATGTTCAAGGGGGGACCTAGCCCCCCTAGAATATATATGCGCCCTTCCTAGAGTATCTATATACATGCATTGAAATATTTGTATTTTTCTAATTAGTTTTTTTTTTTTTTGGAAATAAAAGTCTTAAAAGCAAAGATTTTTTTTTTAAAAAAGAAAGTCTCTTCTTTTGCCCAATCTAATTGTTCTAATTAACAAACCGCGTTCTCGTATAAAGATGAAGTTAAATTAAAACTTGGAAATTAGATACAAACGCACACAAACGATTTACAACGTTAGGTAGGGAAAAATGGCAATATGTTGGTTATTGCAACCGACCAGATATAAAAAGTTGGAGATGAAGCAATATAGTAAGGACTCGGTAAACAAAATAAAACAGCCCCAAACAAGGTTCAAATTATCCTTCATCCTCCTGACTCATTCTTCACATATGTGCTGTTTTAGAAGCCTTCTTGTGCTGTTGGGAGCAAGGGAAGAAGGCGAGTCTGTCACATGGAGGTATAGGATTTTCCACACTAGTTTTTAAATAAAGGTTTCTGTGTTTTGTATCTTTTTTGCATTCCGACATTCGCCTGGTGGGAGTAAGGAAATTCTTTGGGAAAATTTGAGTTAGAATGGCCTTGCTGCACCAAATCCAGACGTGTTTTAATGTACCTCTTAAATTTTTATTGCCCCTTTTGTATATGCAAAAGTCTGAATTCAACAGTGATTTGAAATACTGGTGTTGCACTGATCCAGGCGATAGTTTTTATCATTTCCTTAAAAAGAGAAGAAGAAAGTAAAAAGATAGTTATTAGCATCAGTGAGTACAGAAGTCACTGAGTTCAAAAATATTTCGAATACTGGTTTTGTTGTATAGAGCATGTAGTATGAAAAGAAAACTAAAATATATTACTTCGCGGATCTCGCTACTTAATATAGACCAGGTGAAATGGTATAAATGTAAACAAGCTCTTTAAACTAACTGTACGTTCAGTTTCGTTTCTCTTCTATACATACGTAGAATTGAAGAAATACAACTTTTGTGGTTTCTAGACTCACCGATTGATTGATTTTTTTTTTTTTTTAATCTCATACGTTTCAATAATGTACTGTGTTTACTTTCGCTTTGTCTTTCTTAAGTAACACACACAAAATTGGTTTGCAAGCACAGTGGCGTAACTAAGGGGCCTGCAGTGCGGGGGTGCCCGCAGAGTTTGGGGGACCACCGCGAAGTAAATGCCAAGAAATATAGGCTACAAAAAGTGAGCTGAAAACAGAATATCTATTTCCCTTAACAACATTATTTACTTAGAAATGAAAAATATGCTCTGGATGAAAATTCATTCATTCTAACATCAGTTTAAAAAATCATCTTAGCACTTGCTGACTGTACAATGTGCTGAAAATGTCTTCTTTGTGCTGCAAAAGTTTTAACAAAAAGAATATGTAGCCCTATTATTTACATTCAGTTCAACTTACATTGCTTTGTTTCTTTATGTAAACATGTTAATCAATGCGCCAACAAACACTGTTGTATTCTTTCTCGATTATGAATGTAAACTGTGCCTTTATCACGACGATATGTACAGTGGGCCACATAAATTCTTGATATAGAAAGTCCGCGAGATAGGCAACCCAACTAACGCCTGCTCCAAGATTAATTACGTCTGTTAGAGTAGCTAGAACAGCAGCATGAAGTTGCCCCCAACTGTTAAAAGAACAAATCGTAAAGTGTGTTTTTGTGCAGGAGTGAGGAGAAACGCTGGCTGACGAAATGACAAAAGGGAGTCTTTGGATACTTATACTCACAGTAAACAGCACAGTACCAGAAAAAAATATACGGACACCAGAGGCGCCAATGAGTAGATAACAGTCAGAGTACTTAAATAATCTTATAATCAACTCAAATGAAGGATTATAAACAAGTTAACTTATTTCAAATGACTATACATATATGCGTATCAAATAATATACGGATAGATTATGCGGTATATGTAGTACGATATTTTTTTTTAAGTAAACACAAAGCCTTGCGTTGAGTTTTGAAACTATTAACAATAGTCCTACCTGCAAATCAATTAAAATATGGATCGATCATTCGGGGAAGATCCCAGTTTCTACTGAAAATTTTAGGGGTCTAACAGGGCCTGAGTTCTTTGGTTCCGGCTCCACTGATTGATACGTAATACTACTTCGAAAGAAGAACTTGTCCGATTTCATTATTCGTTAAATGACTTTTGAAAATGCTAAATATTGGTACGCAATAATTTATTTCTAAACATTAAAAATGCAAAATTCGATAACTCTCAAACGAGTTGGAGAACTTATCCGTACTAAGCGTATTTCCCCTTAGCTTGCAAATATAACTGAAGGTTACTCATTTCTATAATATTTGTGAAAATTTACACATTGAGACACAAGGAGAAAAGGTAGAATATAGTGTCAATTAACAACAATTTAAAAATACACAAAATTAACGGATAATATCAAATATAGAACCATTAACAGAATTAACTCTGTAATTCGTTTTCTCCATTCATTTACCTTCCTTTATTTTCAGGATTACATCATCACTGAATTTTTCCACTGGAGATTATCTTTGTTTAGCAACATCCAACTGGAGCTCAGCCTTGTAAATGAAACATTTTAAAAAGTGTAAAGGGAGCGGGCGTAAATCGAACCAGGGCCAGGAAATGGGAAAATCACGAAGCTAACCATTCATCTAAAGCGTTATTTACTCTGGCTTGCCTAAATAGAGGTTTCTGTTCACTTAAAACACTTTATAGTCAAATTGATTGCCAAAACACAGGAATATGGAATATGCCATGCCCCTACGGTGAAAGTTAATGGAAATGTTCAATATTACAGAAATAATACAATCAAGTGGAATTATGCCTGTTCAAATACTTTTATACTAACATAGAGAATGAAACTAATCAATATTTGAGCTTATTGGGTTGACAATGTTGCCAACCTGGTACAAAGTGTCGTGTTTTCAAATAGCAGTAGATGTCCACACTTAAGCCTATGATCAACTAACTAGCTAACTAACTCTATGGCCTATGGAACCCGGAGGTTCAATGCCGCGTTCACAAAAGCTCTCCACTGACTTCTATCCTTAGCTAACTGCATCCAGTTTCTACTTTGTATTCCAATCTCTGCGAGATCTATCTTAATATTGTCCTCTCATCTGCACCTAGGTCTTCCTAATGGTCGTTTTCCGATTTGTCTTCCAGTCAAGACTGAAAGCGTTTCTACTTTCTTCCATCCTAGCTACATGACCCGCCCACCTAAGCCTCCTGGACTTGACGATCCTAACAATGTTGGTAAACCATATAAATTATGTAGTTCCTCGTTATGAAGTTTCCGCTATTCTCCTTTCCCGTTCCTCTTGGGTCCGAATATTCGTCTGAGCATCTTGTTCTCAAATACTTTCAGTTTGTATTCTTCCCTCAGAGTAAGTGACCTTATTTCGCAACCATACAGAACAACAGGCATGATTATCGTTTTGTATATTTTAAGCTTCAAATTCCTTGACATAATTCATGACGAAAAGAGATTTTGAACCGAATAGTAACACGAATTCCCTGCCTTGAGTCGACATTTAATTTCTTCGTGAAAATGATTTTCGTCTGTTAATATTGATCCTAGATATTTGAAACTATCCACTTTATCAAAAGTGTTATTTAATATTTTAACGCATCTATAATTTGCTGTATTGCGGTCCCGACACACTTCCATGATTTAGTTTTTTCTGCATTTACTTCTAAACCCATGTCTCTAAACCCAAGCGTTTAATAAAATCTCTGCATTTCTTTCTATTGTTCTCCTATCATCCCCTATTAAATTTACATCATGAGCATATGCCATAAGCTGGTGAATACCGTTCAACTGTAGGCCCTGGTTGTTATCTTTGATTTTCCTTATAGCGTATTCCAGAATGAAGTTAAATAATAATGGCGACAACGAATTTCCTTGTTTCAGGCCATTTTCGATGTGAAAGCTCGTGGACAAAAATTTTCCTACCCGGACTTTACTCTGGGATTCATTTAAACATATCTTAATTAATCTAATTAGCTTTCTCGGTATTCCAAGTTCTGTAAGGAAGTTGTATAATGTTTCTCTCCTAACCGAGTCGTACGCCTTTCTAAAATCAATAAATAGTTGATGTACCGAGGTATTGTATTCCCACTTTTTTTCGAGTATTTGGCGAATGGTAAATATTTGGTCGATAGTTGATCGATTTAGCCTATGATTGCTGACATCAAAACATTCCTAAATATGGGTACCTATAACAGCACTTGGGCCCCCCCCAAACACACATCCTGGCTACGCTACTGGGCACTGTCTTCCGAAGTTTATGTGTTGCATAAATGAAAGCTGCGTCAAAATCATCATCCCACCCGGCGGAAGTTCACGTGGTTCGGTTTTTACGTTAAACAATACGTCCACGTCTCATATAGTCTTACTGTTGAAAGGGACGTTAAACTCCAAATCAACTCAACTCTCTCTCTAATATATATATATATATATATATATATATATATATATATATATATATATATATATATATATATATATATATATATATAGAGAGAGAGAGAGAGAGAGAGAGAGAGAGAGAGAGAGCAGAATAAATATGGTTGTATTTTTCATAACGCCGCAGTGGCTTAGTGATAGAGCGTTCACCTCTGGTGCATGGGTCCTTGGTTCGATCCCAGCTTGCGCAAAGTGAGATTTGTGGTGGAGAACACCGTGTGTGCGTGGGTTTTATCTTTGTTCCCCTGTTTCCTGCCACTTTCTTCGTTCCACAATTTTCATTCATTCCTCATCATCACTGTCTGCTTTACCTTGCTGACATATGCATGGGACGTCTAACTTAAAGATTTAATTTTGTTTCATTGAAAAAATTAGTATAATTCATAATCTGCATTTTTATAAAACAACTTGAACAATCATATAGATATATAATGCTTAAAATTGAATTAAATCGCTATTTTAGTAATCTGCAATATCTTAGGTTTCTCACACATTTACATCAAATGTTTAGTTAGTTTTTACTTTATAGCAAGAAACAAAATGAAATCTTTAGTTTTACGTCCCACAGTTATGCCGGGTAGTCTAAAGGAGACGGTGATGATGAAAAGTGAATGAAATGGTGGAATGAAGAAAGTGTGAGGAAACGGGAGAACCCCGAGAAAACCCACAAGCACGGTGTTTGTCCACTATAAAGTCGACACTAGCTGCTGTATAAGACACAATTAACTATACCTTTGGTGTGGGAAGCCCTGGTTCGATTCCGGCGGGAGCTCATGTGGTTCGGATTCCATGTTAATCAGTAGGCCCCGTCTCATATAACCTCGCTGCTGAAAAGGACGCTAAACTCAAATTCAACTCAACTAAACAATTATCTATACATTGAATTTAATTAGGAAATCGCTATTGTTATCATAAGAGCAAGTTTATGAAAATGAAATGTATAATAATGGTTGTACTGTATATAAAATAGAGTTTGCGTAATGTTGTAATGCCCAACTAGGGTTGCAATAATAGACAGTTCAAATTGTTAATCCCATCATTCTAATTATTTCACTTCAATGTTCATGTTCCAAAGTTTTGCCCGAAAAGCATTGATATACCAGGAAAAGCAAGCAAATAGTCGCTGCTCAGACAGTGAAGTCATGGACTACTTACGAAGTCATGGACTCTGTGTACGAATCTCGCTGCGGTCTTAATGTTCATAGTCGGGATTCAATTGCTACGAAGCATATTTTTACTTTGCTGAAACATTTAAATCTCTTCTAGCAATAGCTTCTATTTCTTTCAGTATGTGCAGTTGGTTGCTCCAACAGCTCATAAAAAAGTATTTTTATTTGCTAAGAGCCAGAATCCACTCCTTATTTTGATGTATGTTTGACTTAAAATGAGCACTGCACAACTGTTTAGTATTCTGTTCCACTTTCCTTCAGACAATTCTTACACGTTAACAGACAATATTATACTGACCTTGTAAATGCCTCTAGGCATAAGACAAAATCAAAATGTTAACACACTGTTCTGTGAGTATTAGCTCAGCAGAGATTTCGATTTATGTTTACTTGCTATATTTCTGCTCTCTTTAGAAACGACAGCTATTTGTCGTATAAAGAAATCAATTCGTTCCATTACTTTTGTTAACGTTCATCCACTAAAGCTAAACCATAATCTGTTTTACAGAAAAAACAATATCTACAGTTTTACTTTCCTCTTTAAAATTTAATCCTTTTCCAGTGCTATATGCTAATCAGTGCTTTATTTATAGAGTGGAAGAGAAATTTACGCAATTACTGCTTTTCCAGGGTGGGAAGAGTAGATCCACCCCTGTAGAAATCTAACAATTCTCATAAGCATTATCAGTTAGGCTATATTCCTTCTGCAATACTACAACTATAGTTTGCATCTCAAGCAATACTAAATTTTATTATTATTATTATTATTATTATTATTATTATTATTATTATTATTATTATTATTATTATTATTATTATTATTATTATTTTAGTATCAGACTTGAAGAGATTTCTATTTGGTACATGTATTCATGAAAATAGTCACTAATTGTTATGTACTCAGTTGGTCTTCCATTCCCGGCGGGTGCTTATGTGGTTCGGATTCCACGTTAATCATTAGGTTCTGTCTCACATAGCCTCGCTGCTGAAAGGAACGTTAAACTCTACAATGAAATGAGATCTTTGAGTTTTACGTCCTACGCATATGTCAGCTAGGCTAAAAGAGACGGTGATGATGAGAAATAAATGAAAGGGTGGAATGAAAAACTGGGAGAACCCCGAGAAAACCCACGCACACGGTGTTTATCAACCACAAAGTTCACTTAGCGCGAGCTGAGATCGAATACACCAGAAGTGAACGCTCTACCACTGAGCCACTGCGGCCTGGCTTAAACTCTACATGTCTAACATGTAATACTTGCCAAGTGTAACACTCCGATTTTGATAAAATTTAGCAGGTAGATACTACACATAAACGAATACGTGTTTTTTATTTCTGCGGAAAAACGGTTTTAGGGGGCAAAAGCTCCCACCCAAAATTTTGAAAGTTGACTTCCGCAAGGCAAGAAATGTACCGAAGTGAATGAAATTGTGCACAAATATTGTAGACGTAAAATGAGTTAACACGTGCTTCACATTTTCCTGGAAAAAGCAGTTGGTTCAAGCACGGACCCCTCCAAACATTTGATCACGAAATACCAAAAGTGCTAATAACAGTTTATCAGAAGTGCCTAAAGAACATGAAGAATTGCAACGAAACTTTGTATAGGGACAATATGCAAAAATAAACAAATACGTTTTTTATTTTCTGCGGAGAAACGGTTTTATGGGCAAAAGCACCCACTCAAAAGTTTGATAGTTGACGCCCGAAAGGCAAGAGTGGCCCAAAGTGAATGAAATTGTGTACAGATATTGTAGATGTAAGATGAGGGAATACGTAATTCTAATTTTCCTGAAAATAATAATAATAATAATAATAATAATAATAATAATAATAATAATAATAATAATAATAATAATAATAATAATAATAATAATAATAATACAGTTTGGTGGACCGAAGCGTTGGGTGGCAGAAAGAGTGGACCGAAGCGAATGAAATTGTGTGTATATATTATATATGTAAAATAAGGCCTTTCGTGTTCAACATGTGTCCAATTTCTTCAAATTTGGTACATCAACAGTAAGCACAAACAGTATAGCGTATTTTATGGTATTTCGGGATGCGCCTTTAACCCTTACAATGTTTTTCCGCATAAACAGAAAGACGTGTCGATTTATTTCCTATTTACTCAGTGGTGCCCACCCCCCCTTATGTCCATGACGCACCCCCCCCAACTGTCTATCCGTAGGTGTTCTTCCATGAAAAAAATCTTCTTTTCGATTAATTTTACCCCCCCCCATCAAACATATTTATATAGATTTTTAACCCCCCCAAATATTTCAATGACGCAGTTTGCGTCATAGCCCCCCCTTGTGGGCACCCCTGATTTACTGTTGATGTGTCAAATCTGAAGAAAATCGGTTGCAGACACTTGGGAAACACGAGAGACCTTATTTAGCATATGCAATACCTTCACATAATTTCATCTGTTTAGGTCCACTCCTTCCTGTGCTACTACGGTAAAATTTACTTTTTTCGGAGGGGCCTTGGCCCCCAAAACAGTATTAGTGCCAAGGCCCCTCCGAATTGCACTTTTGATGTTTCGTAATCAACGGTTTAGAAGGTCTGTGTCCCGCTCAACTCTTTTTTAAAGGAAAATTCCAAACAGTATTCCCTTATTTCACGTCTACAATATCTGTGCACAGTTTCATCGACTTCGGTTCACTTCTTATTGCCTTTCGGGCGTCAAATTTCAAAATTTTTGGTGAGGGCTTTTGCCCCCTAAAACCGTTGTTCCGCAGAAAATAAAACATCGGTATTCGTTATTTTTTTCCATATTGTCACTACAACAAAATTTCTTTCCAGTTCTTCATGTCCTTTAAGAAATTCTGACATACTATTATTTCTGACACTTCTGATATTTCATGATCAAATTTTTGGAGGGGTCCGCGCCCCACTCAACTGTTTCTTTTTAGGAGAATACAAAACACATATTACCTCATTTTAGGTCTACAATATCTGTCCACAATTTCATTCACTTCGCTGCACTTCTTCTTGATTTTCGAGCGTCAAATTCCAAAATTTATTTGTGGGGGCTTTTGCCCCTAAAACCGTTTTTCTGCAGAAAATAAAAAAAAACACATATTCGTTTATTTTATGTGTAGTATCTACCTGACAAATTTTATCAAAATCGGAGTGTTACACTTGGGAAGTGTTACTTGTCAGACAAAACTAGTCACCTGTTGTATTTTCTCCGCTCCTACTTCTATATTTGACACCGATCACTTCATTCGTCACCATGGATTTTCTTTTTAGCATTTATTTTCATCCTATATTCTTTACAAACTCTTCTCAAGTTTTCAACACCTTATTGACTTTCTTTTTATATTCTGCAACAGCCATATCATCCCCAAACCGCATACACCTAATCATTTTACCTCTTAACGAAATAATCTCTCCATTATGTAGACTCCTCTTCGCTATCTCTTCTAAATAGATATTGAACAATATTGGCGAAAGATATCATCCCTGTCGAACTCTCCTTCCAATTGCACTCTTTGTCTACTGTGCATTCACCAGTGAATTTCCATAACAAATCATGAATAATTCTTATACTTTATATAATATTTATCGACGAATATGTAACAGAACCTATATCAATAACATACATCATTCCTCAAAGTAACAAATACGGTGAACATAAATATACGGTCAGTAGACATTACGTCAGGATGAAATAGGCTTAAACTTCAGACACTACAAAATACATTTCACTTGCTCTCCCAGCCGGTCTAGTGGCTAGCACGTGTGCCTTTGGTGTACGGCGTCCCGGGTTCGATTCCCACTCGGAAAATGTTAACTGTCTTCAATGTTTTTGTGTTGGTGTCCCTGTCGTTCATGGTTATTGGAAATAACTGTAAAAAGTGTATACCGAGTAGAAAATAGGGACAAGCTACTGAGATACATTCGGTGAATTAGTTAACTTAAAGAAAATCAAAAATGGTCTAAAGCGCTTGCGCGTAGATCACTCTTAAAGGTTATTTCGAGTATCATCAAAGTAAGATTTGACTTTTATCTGTTCTCGAAGTTTCTCTTTGTGTTTCTATCGGATTCGATTAAATAGAACTTCGAATAGAGACGTCGTGGAATTCATTTATTGACTAAGCCAGAAATTCTGATAAAGATAACGACTATGATTTTATTAATAATAATAATAAATTATTATTATTATTATTATTATTATTATTATTATTATTATTATTATTATTATTATTATTATTATTAGTTAAAGTACGAAGTTTAAAATGAGGCGATACAGCATTTGCGTAAACTAAATGATAATTTATTTCATAATATTCACTAGTCCACCATACATTTGCGAGAGTTTCCTTTGGGAAATGAAGTGTATACAACATTGAATAGTAAAAATATTACAACAAAAATAAATATATTATTAAAAATATTGATTAAGTAATTGGAGTTAAACATGGCTTTCCACTAAGAATTATATAGAGAGAGGATTTGCTTTAAAGTGCAATCCACACGAATATTCGAGTTTTAATCCGACTAGAAATCGATAACTTACACGATAATATTTACTTCATTACTTCTATACTTCTTTATTCTTGTACGTATTATAATTCACTTCAAGTTACGTTTTTTCCATTTCAAAACATGGAACGAGAAATGAATGTAATATTCTATTTGCTAAGAAAATCTTTGAAACAGTGATGATTTCAGTAAGTGACCTGAGGGAGAATTTGAAACATTGTCGACACCGAACACGGTAACACCGACAAATACAGTAGGGGTCCACACGAGTTTTTCCCCCGTGTTTCGGTCACCGATCGACTTTACGAAGCGAATTTTATTCATTTTTAAGGGAAACAATCAACAATATAAAAGCATAGTTATTTCATAGTAGAGTGGTAATTTCTTATATGCAAGTTCATCCTGGATTCGATAGTTATGCGCTCAGGAGGAAGCCCAAGGAAATTAATACATGAAAAAAACATTTCTCTAAGTAAAAGCAATCTAAATTCTCTGTTGAGTTCAACACAAGGACGCACAAACTTACAATGATAATTATGTTCATGAGCATTCTGATAATTTGCCAGTGCTATTATCGAACTACTTTACACATTAGTAATATTATTTCATCATAATATCTTCGCGCTTATTGTCGTTTTCTTTAGAAATATAACATACTCGTAAATTGTTTATATTAGTCCTTGTGAACATTTTCAAATTGGCTGAAGTGTTTTGAGCACATGAGTTTACATTTAAACCAACAAATGAACAGATGTGGTTTCACAGTAATGGTAACAAACTAGTTATAGTGGTTTATCACTGAATAAAATAAAATGAAGTTTCTACTTTTATGTTCCACGAATATGTCCTTTAGGCAAAGGGAGACGGATGATTAATGAGACTGAATGATTATAAAAGAATCGGTGGAATGGTCATGTGGAAGGAAACGTCTGAATCGCGAGAAAACCCACGGACACAATGTTGTCCATTACAAATTCATATGGCTTGAATTCGAACCAGGTACCACTCACACTAGAGGTGAGCACTCCGCTATTGATCCACTGTGTCCTTTGGTAATGAATGTTTGTGATTTATGTCATGACGAGTAATGAACACAATTTTCTGTTCCAGGGAGTGAAACAATATAAGAGAAGTTAATCTACTGGACGAAACTTAACAAAGGCTGAACGCTTAAAACGTTTGCTTTTATGTATGGTTTTTTTTTTTTTCACTTGTGGACCTCAGAACACAAAACACAATACTTTCACGATATAATCTTTTGCAAATGTACTGCCATATACCAAACATTAATCATCTCAGAGCTGAGGGCAGGCTTCTAGCCACCCCAAAAATGTAGGGGGGCCTGTAGAAGTTAAGAGGTTAATCCAGCCATATTATAGTTCACCACCATATTATGGTTTATTTGCAAGCCTACCTTGAAAAGTTAGAGGGCAGTAAAAATTTAGCGGGTAGCCTCCCGGGGATACTGGCCTATCTGAAGGGAAGAAGAATGAGGTTATTGAAAAGAAAAAAACTGAAGTTGTAAAGTAACAACATACGTAACACATAATGAATTTCTGTCAATATTCCTCTTGTTCAGGCTCGAAAAATCCTGGGCGCCAGTTAGTCAAGCCGATTAGAAATAGGAGACTGGCTCATAAATAAGTTAAATCAAAAATAAAATTATGAAGGCCCATGTATGAAATTGTATTTTTATGGTGTCTAAGTTTGAGAACCGGTGCCTAGGTCAGAAGAAAAATTCTCGAGCACTTATCTTGTTTATGATGGGCTTTCGGCAGCCTAACCATCTGTCTACATCTATTCGCTACAGCTTCCTTCAGCTTCAAACCACCGCCGTGACCACATAAGCATTTATCTTGTAGAAATATATGAAAGTAAAGCGCTATATAATACGATTCTTGTAGCATTAAGATAAGAATAGTTGTAGCAATTGTGTGGGGTGACCGATTGCTAATATGCAGAGTAAATAGTAGAAAAATGAAAGGATGTAATAGAATATGAATATTTTTCAAAGGATTAAGAGCTTTTTGGTGCATAAAGTGCTTATTTGTAGCCGTAGCATAATAGCATGGAAATTAACGACAAATCTTCAAAACAAAGGAAAGCTATATGATGGCCTAGATATTCTGAATATGCACATGAACTGATATAGTGCTTAGGCTCTAATGTTTTGGGGTAATAGTAAAGTAATCCTCCTTAAGTGTATAAGTATCTAACATATTTGTAATTCTAGAACATTACAAATGACCATTAACGTATTTCAAGCTAGGAAAATAGGTCTTATCAACACTTAACGTTTATATACAGTAAGTGTATTACTTATTTTGCCATTTTTCCTTTCACTATTCTACTAAATTTATTTGTAGTTTGCAGTGAGAAACTGTAATATGAAAAAAATCCCTGAAGCTTCCAATGCCACTCACAGCGCGCTTACGGACCTGTGACGCCACGTCAAAACCCTTCTCTGTGTTGCCGTGACGTAAGCAGCTCATTTTTCCAATACTTGAAGAATTATATCTCCGTAACGAAGAAATATTTTTCTGAGATTTTTGGTATGTGGTATGTTGAAGACTAGTTCTACACGATGGTGTCTTTAAATTACAATCTTTGGTCAGAAAGGAAATGTCCATTACCTACTCCTGTTGTTTGCCAATCAATTTGACTATTATCAAGCAACTATTTTGAACGAACTGAAAAGGCTCTTTATTTAGGCAAGCCAGAATAAGTAATGCTGTGGATGAGTGGTTAGAGTTGTGCTTTCCTAATCTAGCAGTTCGAGTTCGATTCTGCTCCTAGACCTTTGCACTTTTTACTGTGTTTCATTTACAAGTCTGTGCTACAATTGGATGTTGCTAAATGAAAGATAATCTCCAGTGGAGAAATTCAGTGATGATGTAATCCTGAGAATAAAGGAAGAAAAGTGGATGGAGAAAACGAGTTGCAAAGTTAATTCTGTCAATGGTTCTATATTTGATATTATCGGTTAATTGCGTGCATTTTTAAATTGTTGTTTATTGGCTCTATATTCTCCCTCTTTCTCTTTGTATCTCATTGTGTAAATTTTCCCCAAAAATTATACAAATCAGGAACCCTTAGCTATATTTGCAACCTAACGGGAAATATGTTAATACAGATAAGTTCTCCAACTCGTTTGAGTGTTATTGAATTTTGCACTTTAATATTTACGAATAAATTACTGCATACCAATATTTAGCATTTTTCAAAATTCATTTAACGAATAATGATATCGGACAATTTCTTCTTTCGAAATATTACGTATCAATCAGTGGCGCCGGAACCTAGGAGCTCAGGCCCTGTTAGTCTCCCAAAATTTTCATTGGGGGTTGGGTTCTTCCAATCATATTTTTAATTCATTTGCAGTTAGGACCATTGTTAACAGTTTCAAAACTCAGCGCAAAGCCTTGAGTTAGTTAAAAAATATCCTACCATATATACCGCATAATCTATCCGTATATTATTTCATACGTGGATATGTATAGTTATTTGAACTAAGTAAACTTGTTTATATAATCCTTCATTTGAGTTAATTACAGTATAAGATTAACTAATTCCCTCGACTGTTATCTACTCATCGGCGCCTTTGGTATCCGTATATTTTTTCAAGTGGCTGTGTATAGTTTTACTTATGTATCATACAAACAAGAATTATTGTGAGTACAAGTATCCAAAGACTCCCTTTTGTCATTTCGTCAGCCAGCGTTTTGCTCCACTTCTGCACAAAAGCACTCTTTACGATTTGTGCTTTTAACAGTAGGGGGCAACTTCATGCTGCTGTGCTAGCTACTACCAGGCGTAATTAATCTTGGAGCAGGCGGTAGTTGGGTTGCCTAACTCGTGGACTTTGTACATCAAGAATTTCTGTGGCCCACTGTACAAATCACCAACACAATTTTTGGTCAGTTTAGTTTCTAGTGTTGTGGCGATGTGGTGTTTAGTTTCATTATCCGTATAAAGAGCGTTTTTTTCTTCTTTCTTGATTCTTTCTTAAAGGTGATGGCTTAGCGAATGAGTGTAACTGGTATGATCTGTCAGGAAAGTAAATGTACACCTATTTTTCGACTCTGGCATTCCTGCGCTCCATCCGTGGAGAGTATGAGAATTAAATCAATCAAAAGTTTACTGAGGGGCAAAAAGAAAAGCTTAATCTGAATAAGACATTGCAGAGGGACACAAGCTGTGAATACGAATAGTGCATTGTGTAAATAAAGGACGACACCGAAAGAGAAAGCCAGAAACAGCTGTTAAACTTACAAAAAAAGAGTAAAAATTGTCGAAGTGGGAACATAAAACACAAATACAACAAATACGCCGACAACTAAACGGTCACCATGCCATGATCTTGGTGTAGTGGTTAAGATGCTGGCTTACAAATGCAAAGGACCCAAGTTCGAATCCTCGGCAAAGACATTTTAAAATTTTTTGTTAATAATACATACAACTCATGAGAGATGGTAAAAGAGGTCGTATTTAGTTTTTCGTAGCAATTATTATTGGTAATGTTTAGTACTGATAATACTTTTTGTCTTTGCGTATTGCTTTTATTCTTTTCTTCATTTCCAAAGAGAAGAATATCCGAACAAATGCCACAAAAATTCCTCATATTTTGAATGTAAACGCCATTTGCAATTAGTGAAGAATAAAAATTGAACGTTCCGATGTAGCTGCAAAAAGTAAAAAGAAAAACATGGAAGTGGACAATATTCATGGTTATTAAAAATACAATTTCTACATGCCTTACACCTCCCGACCACGTTTCTACGTTAGCAAGTAAGAGGTTTGTGTTTAGGTTAGGTTGGTCAATACGTTTTGCAAAGGGGCCCGGTTTAGCACAGGTGCGAGAAGGGAGAAAAACACTTTTTCTCTCTCCCTCTGTGTGTCTACTTATCTATCTATTTGTATATATATAACGCTATTTGTGAATGCCATAACCACTCTAATTTTCAGCGGATTGAGACGAAACTTGGCACAAACATTAATTGTTGAAATATCTTGATGAGTTCGTTAACCAGAATAATCAGATGAAAATGTTCAAAATGGTGGCCCTTCAAACTCTTAAAAAGTTCCAAGGGAACCAAATTTCGCCCATAAATAGGTATTCAGAAAGTTTGAATAAATTTTCCTCTTTTACTGAAATATTTGTGTGCAGAAACTTATTGAAATATTGGACCCGATTAATCGCCTAAAGAAGGTTCACGCCCTTTCGCTACGGTCAGTTTTTTTTTTTTTTTTTTTTTTTGCAGGAGGGGGTTATCTTCTTATTGGAACAAGATGATTGTTACTGATGATATGAAATTACACATTGAAAGTGAAGTAACTTGTGTAACGTGTTATTTGAAAGAATAATATAATAAATGTGCATTCCTCTAACACAGAGAACTCATGTATTTCGAGTTCGGGAGCCTGAATGGCGAGGAGTGTTATTTGATTTGCTTTTTAGTAACACATTGCATTACAAATAAAGGTAAGCAACATTAGTGGTAAGTAAAATAATAATAATAATCATAATAATAATAATAATAATAATAATAATAATAACAATAATAATAATAATAATAATAATAATAATAATAATAATAATAATAATAATAATAATAATAGGTGTTGTTTGTGGCAAGGTAATATCTTAATCAATTCTTCTTCAAACGTAATGATTGTAACGCCATATCTCCCTTACAAACAAAATATTAGCAATTTATATCGAGAAAACGAGAAACTGTAGAGCGATGGGACCAACGTTGGACAGTATGCACTCATAGTACTCAGAAAAGTAAGCGATTTCAATGCAAAATGAACGAAGAGTCATTGTCATGGGTACTCATGGGGCCACGGCAGAGCCCTCTTTAGGCAAAGTGTCAATAACTTATATCGAGAGGTGATACTGGGATGGGACCAACTTTGGACACCGTGGACCCATAAAGCGCATCGAAAAAATAAGGGGGGGGGCGCCAGCCAGCCTTACTTATTTCCACATAATAATATAAAATTATGTTGTCGAAATACACACACGAGTTAGCTACTAATATTTCATATTATTATTATTATTATTATCGACAGCGTCTTTTCATTACGTGTGCGTGTTTGACATGAAGCCAAAGAGAAGATCCATCATTCGTAGAAAGAATAATAGTCAGTTACTTTAACTGTGAACGACAGCGAAAAATACGAAAAGAGTGGACTACCTGTAGCGTAAAGAAGCAATATTTTCTCTCAAATGGTTAAAAAATCAAGCCGAGATTAATTCGAACTCGCATGGACGGCGCGAAATGCCAGTGCTTTGTCCACTTTTTTTTTAACTGACTCACTGAATGTGTTTCAGTAACTTACTTATTGCTAATTTTACTTGCCTCACTTGTTTAACTTGCTTTTTCTAATAACTTATAACGACAGAGACACGAACACAGAAACATCGAGAACAGTTAAAAATCATAGATGCTCTCCCGCCAGGAATCGAACCCGGAACTCCATACACCAAAGGCGCACGTGCTAGCGACTAGACCAGCGGGAAGGGCACCACTCTCTCCCTGTGTCGTTAGGGATTACGACCACTGTCTTGCCAGCTATCACTTCTGTGGGTTGTATACTATGATCACATGTTTCTTCTCTGCTGGAAGAGTAAAACCTACATTATATGTAATACATGAGATATTTAGACCTACATGCTCTTCATATAATGTAATAAAAGGGCCATGCTGGGAATAAGAAAAAGAACATTCCTTGGACAAAACGGAAACTATTGGCATCAGAAATATTTATCTACGAGGCATGCGCAGTAGTATATTTCAGAATAGTTACTGTTTTGTTCAGTAAACGATGAAAGGTGTATAAAAAAGCAAATATGTCGCGTCAACGAGATCGGCCAGATTTGACAGGGGCGGAAGCAGATGTATAGTAATACAACAACTTCGCTCAGTTGATACGAGCCGAGCCGGTTATCACTACCCGAGTTGGTCTTCTGCTTGGGCTCAAGAATTCGACCGTGCAGGTCTCAGCCTTAATTTTAAGAACTACAGTATAATTTTAAGTACTACAAGAAAAATACCTTTGACTCGACTCGGATTGAACTCGAGTCAAGTCGAATTTTGGCTCGACTCCTGCTCACCCCTATTCGTATTTGTATTTTGTTTCCACTTCAACAATTTCTACTCTTTTTTTCTTCGTTTACCTATTGTTTCTGGATTTCTCTGTCGGTGTCGTCCTTTATTAACACCATGCACTATTCTTATTCCCAGCTTGTGACCCGCTTCAATGTCTTATTCAGTTTAGGCTTTTCTTCTTACATTGACTTGACATGTGATTGATTTAATTCTCACTTTCCGCGCACGACCGATGAAAATGTTTTATTATTATTATTATTATTATTATTATTATTATTATTATTATTATTATTATTATTATACTATTGAACTTGCACGGCGAAATTACTGTATAATACGATATCATTTCAATAATTTTATTCCATTGTATGTTATATAATTTATTAATGGGCACTAAATTGTCTCCAGATCAACGAATAAATTAACTACGGCATGCACTTTGGTGGAAATATCATTACATGAACATGTTTGGAACGAACCAATAATCTTATTGCAATGATATTTCCACCAAAGTGCATGCCGTAGTTAATTTATTCGTTGATCTGGAGACAATTTAGTGCCCATTAATAAACTAAATAACATACAATGGAGTAAAATTACAGAAATGATATCGTATTATACAGTAATTTCGCCGTGCAAGTTCAATAGTATAATAATAATAATAATAATAATAATAATAATAATAATAATAATAATAATAATAATAATAATAATAATAATAATAAAACATTTTCATCGGTCGTGCACGGAAAGTGAGAATTAAATCAATCACATGTGAAGTCAATGTAAGAAGAAATGCCTAAACTGAATAAGACATTGAAGCGGGTCACAAGCTGGGAATAAGAATAGTGCACGGTGTAAATAAAGGACGACACCGAAAGAGAAATCCAGAAACAGCAGGTAAAAGGAGAAAAAAGAGTAGACATTGTTGAAGTGGAAACATAAAATACAAACACGAATAGGGATAAGCACAAGTCGAGCCAAAATTCAATTCAACTCGAGTACAATTTGAGTCGAGTCAAAGGTAATTTTCTTGAATTGAGTTCCGAGCCAAGTCGCTGTTTTCGAGGTCTAGTTTCGAGTTGAGTTGAGTTTGATAATGGCTCTCTCGCTCGTTCAGCTCGTTTTAACTCGTTTTGAAATATTGGCCTGATCAGACTGGAAAGCAAAAGCCATGAGAAATGTAAGCTGTAATGTGGAATACTTTTAGTGTTGCTCACGACAGAGGTGCGTCTCATCTCGTAATTTTAGTGCATCTCGTGGGGCAATTTTAGTGTATCTCGTCTCGTCTAGATAACGAGAAGACAAGAGTTTATTATTATTATTATTATTATTATTATTATTATTATTATTATTATTATTATTATTATTATTATTATTATTATTATTATTATTATTATTACGAGACAGCCTCAAATGTCGTAATCACCAATATAAGTATATACTGTAGTTCTTAAAATCAAGGCTGAGATCTGCACGGTCGAATTCTTGAGCCCAAGCAGAAGACCAACTCGGGTAGTTATATCAACCGGCTCGGCTCGTATCAACTGAGCGGACAGCTCGAGTCGGCTCGGTTGGGATGAGCCGATGACCCGAGCCGGCTTAGTTGGAACAAGCCATCGACTCAGCTCAATTGAGCCCATGGCTCGAGCTTTCTCGGTTGGGATGGGTCACCTACTCGGCTCATGTGAACCGGTTCGAGCCAGCTAAGTTGAAACTAGTTCATCAGCACGTTTCGACTCAGCTCAACTAAGCCGATGGCTCAAATAGGCTCGGTGTGGTGAGCTGTTGGCTCGGCTCACTTCTCGATTCGGTTCGATATTGAATGAGCTGTAAGCCGAGCCGCTCGAGCCGTTGAGAAGCCCAAACCCGGTCCCAGCTGTTTTGAATATGTTTGGATGAAGATTATAACTTTTAACAATTTTTTGCTCGAGCCCGAATACTTGCCCCTTCGGAACTCAAACCCAGAACGTGACCGATGTCCTTGCCTCCTGAAGACTTCCAGACGACCGAGATCGACAGTCAATTAGCTCTTACTATTCAGATACAAACCGTATATCTTTTAAAGATTATACATGGAGTTGATATAATAATAATAGTAATAATAATAATAATAATAATAATAATAGTAATAATAATAATAGTTTTAAACTTGCCCTGAAATTTGGCAAAACTTACTTAAAAGTAGAGATTTCGGGGAAAGGGTTCGTACCTTAGAGAGACACCTCTGCAACTACCAACATTTTAAACTAGAACCTTTTATTGAAGTTTCATGTAGAAAGTATGTTTTGAGGAAAATAACTGTAATAAATATAACTGAATGTCACGCGACAGTAAGGCATATAATAAACTAATTTTTAGAATATGCAGAGGTAAATATAAAAGCTTTGCTACAAAAATACCTACACAGAGCATAATTCAATGAGCTCTGAAATACAATGTAACGAAATAGCCTATGAGATTCAGTCTACAGAGCAATTGTTACTTAAAGAATGGACATACACTATTTCAAGAATCGAGACAAGACGGGAAATGTTTACGATACTTTTCGTCTCGTCTCGATTCTCATCTCCAAAGAGAGACGAAAATTTTGATTTAGCCCTGACCCGTCTCGAATGTAAAATGTTAATTCTCATGTTATTTTATTTGTTTTAGAAACGAGATGAGAAACTCCTCTTCTCGTGAGCAACATTAAACCAAACCGAAATATTCTTTCCAAATGTCACGTTTCTCCTTGTAATGGTATGACCTGAGCGATAATTTAGCTTCTAGCTTTTAATCTTCTACGAGATAATAATAATTATTATTATTACTATTATTATTCCTGAAGATTTGATAGTTCAAGTATTGAAACATCCGAGTATTCAAATATCTGAATACCGGTATAATAAAACGTATGTTATCGCTGATCAATCGCCATCAAAAATTCTAAAGTAAGAAAAAAAAATTGCAACGTGCATTCGCAGAAGCGCCTTGACCACTGAACCGCGATCGCTACGCGGTAAACGATCCGTCTTTAGTCTCGTTACGTTAGGTTTCTTTGTCTCCGCTTGCAAACTTGTATGTTATATTTTTCGATTCAAAATGTCTTTCGTATTTCTTTTATGAAGTCGGCAAAGTTTATATTAATAACTTGAGTTTTTCTTAAACCACTGGTTCACAAGTTCGTTCTTTCTCCACACGAAACTACAAATATGACAGATTGAATTCTCATACTCCCCATTTCTTTCAAAGCAGTCGCCATTACCTGGTCAAAGACTTATTTTCGCCACGATTCATATTAACCAAAATAAATTCATTTTTCGGAAGCGGAACTTTCACTTTCCGGATTTCGCAAAATTATGGAATTCAGTTATACTCCGGAATTCAGAAGAATTTCGGAACTCGGAAAGAATTCGGAATTTAGAAAATTCCGGAATTGAGAAAAACTCCGACTTTCGAAAAAATCCGGATTTTCCGAATTCCGGAATGTTAACGAAATCAGAAATTTCTAAATTCCGGATTTTTCCGAATTCCGAAATTATTACAAAATTGGAATTTTCCGAATTCCGGAATTTGTCCAGCTTTACTTTCGGGAGTCCGATAACTAATAATTCCGGAACGGGCTATTCCTAGTTTATACACAACCTTTCAGAACACTAAGCTAGTAGCTGTCTACAAACAAACAAGTAATGCAAAGCATGTTGTATACTGCAATACGTCATGTATTAAAATCCGACACCATGACCCTTTTATTACATTATATGAAGAGCATGTAGGTCTAAATACCTCATGTATTACATATAATGTAGGTTTTACTCTTCCAGCAAAGAAGAAACATGTGATCATAATATACAACGCACAGAAGTGATAGCTGGCAATACAGTGGTCGTAATCCCTAACGACACAGGAAATGAGCGTTGCCATCGCCGCTGGTCTAGAGGCTAGCACGTGAGCCTTGGGTGTATGGAGTCTCGGGTTCGATTCTCGGCGGGAGAGCATCTATTGTTTTTAACTGTTCTCGATGTTTCTGTGTTCGTGTCCCTGTCGTTATAAGTTATTAGAAAAAGCAAGTTAAACGAGTGAAGCAAGTAAAATTAGCAATAAGTAAGTTACTGAAACGCGTTCGGTGAGTCAGTTAAAAAAATAGTGGACAAAGCACTGGCTTTTCGCGCCGTCCATGCGAGTTCGAATCAATCTCGGCTTCATATTTTATCCATTTGAGAGAAAGTATTGTTTCTTTTCGCTACAGGATGGATTTTTTCTTTGGTTTCGTGTCAAACATGCTCACGTAATGAAAAGACGCTGTAGATGATAATAATAATAATAATAATAATAATAATAATAATAATAATAATAATAATAATAATAATAATAATATGAAATATTAGTAG
Organism: Thermobia domestica; assembly: GCF_964235325.1. Classification (NCBI taxonomy): domain Eukaryota; kingdom Metazoa; phylum Arthropoda; class Insecta; order Zygentoma; family Lepismatidae; genus Thermobia; species Thermobia domestica. The sequence continues at coordinate 166,596,092 of NC_137454.1, read as the reverse complement.
CTAACTCGTGTGTGTATTTCGACAATATAATTTTATATTATTATGTGGAAATAAGTAAGGCTGCCTGGCGCCCGCCTCCCTAATTTTTTCGATGCGCCTTATGGGTCCACGGTGTCCAACGGTGGTCCCATCCCACTATCACCTCCTGTTTTCTCGATATAAGCTATCGATATTTTGCCTAAAGAGGGCTCTGCCGTGGCCCCATGAGTACCCATGACAATGACTCTTCGTTCATTTTGCATTGAAATCGCTTACTTTTCTGAGTACTATGAGTGCATACTGTCCAACGTTGGTCCCATCGCTCTACAGTTTCCCGTTCTCTCGATATAAATTGCTAATATTTTGTTTGTAAGGGAGATATGGCGTTACAATCATTATGTTTGAAGAAGAACTGAGGAAGATATTGCCTTGCCACAAACAACACCTATTATTATTATTATTATTATTATTATTATTATTATTATTATTATTATTATTATTATTATTATTATTATTATTATTATTATTATTATTATTGTTGTTGTTGTTGTTGTTGTTGTTTTACTTACCACTAATGTTGCCTACCTTTATTTGCAATGCAATGTGTTACTAAAAAGCAAATCAAATAACACTCCTCGCCATTCAGGCTCCCGAACTCGAAATACATGAGTTCTCTGTGTTAGAGGAATGCACATTTATTATATTATTCTTTCAAATAACACGTTACACAAGTTACTTCACTTTCAATGTGTAATTTCATATCATCAGTAACAATCATCTTGTTCCAATAAGAAGATAACCCCCCTCCTGCAAAAAAAAAAAAAAAAACTGACCGTAGCGAAAGGGCGTGAACCTTCTTTAGGCGATTAATCGGGTCCAATATTTCAATAAGTTTCTGCACACAAATATTTCAGTAAAAGAGGAAAATTTATTCAAACTTTCTGAATACCTATTTATGGGCGAAATTTGGTTCCCTTGGAACTTTTTAAGAGTTTGAAGGGCCACCATTTTGAACATTTTCATCTGATTATTCTGGTTAACGAACTCATCAAGATATTTCAACAATTAATTTTTGTGCCAAGTTTCGTCTCAATCCGCTGAAAATTAGAGTGGTTATGGCATTCACAAATAGCGTTATATATATACAAATAGATAGATAAATAGACACACAGAGGGAGAGAGAAAAAGTGTTTTTCTCCCTTCTCGCACCTGTGGTGCGTCAGAGCTAAACCGGGCCCCTTTGCAAAACATATTGACGAGCTTAACCTAAACACAAACCTCTTACTTGCTAACGTAGAAACGTGGTCGGGAGGTGTAAGGCATGTAGAAATTGTATTTTTAGTAACCATGAGTATGGTCGACTTCCATGTTTTTCTTTTTACTTTTTGCAGCTACTTCGGAACGTTGAATTTTTATTCTTTACTAATTGCAAATGGCGTTTACATTCAAAATATGAGGAATTTTGGTGGCATTTGTTCGGATATTCTTCTCTTTGGAATTGAAGAAAAGAATAAAAGCAATACGCAAAGACAAAAAGTATTATCAGTACTAAACATTACCAATAATAATTGCTACGAAAAACTAAATACGACCTCTTTTACCATCTCTCATGAGTTGTATGTATTATTAACAAAAATTTTTAAAAATGTCCTTGCCGAGGATTCGAACTTGGGTCCTTTGCATTTGTAAGCCAGCACCTTAACCACTACACCAAGATCATGGCATCGTGACCATTTAGTTGTCGGCGTATTTGTTGTATTTGTGTTTTATGTTCCCACTTCGACAATTTTTACTCTTTTTTTGTAAGTTTAACAGCTGTTTCTGGCTTTCTCTTTCGGTGTCGTCCTTTATTTACACAATGCACTATTCGTATTCACAGCTTGTGCCCCTCTGCAATGTCTTATTCAGATTAAGCTTTTCTTTTTGCCCCTCAGTAAATATTTGATTGATTTAATTCTCATACTCTCCACGGATGGAGCGCAGGAATGCCAGACTCGAAAAATAGGTGTACATTTACTTTCCTGACAGATCATACATAGGAAACATTGATGTGGTGTTAGTTAAATTTTCCGTGAGTGCTGTAGAACGGTTTCTGTATATCAATGTTCTTTCTTACATTTTTATTTAATATTTATGTATTATAGTGAACTTCAGTCCGCATAGGCCTGTACAGTCACTTCTTAGTTTTATTTCCCTCGCTTTTAATGAACTGAGTATCTTGTATTTTATAAAACATGAAACCATTTAAACCAAAGTATGAACATTTGAGTGGTGCTCAAAAAAGAAAGAAACGGAAAGGAGTTCAAAAGTCCATTACAAAACTGGTCAAAATTGATTCGCTTTTTACCAGAAATTTGAATACCGCTCCCACCGAAACTGATTCTTCACCTACTATTACTATTACAACAACTACTTCTACTACTACTAATACTACTACTACTACGTCTAGTACTATTACTATTGCTACTACTACTACTATGTCTAGTACTGTTACTACTACTACTAGTAGTAGTAGTAGTACTAACCCTACTGTTACCGTAACACCTCCTACCGCTAATAACGATCTAAATTTAGAATTATCAAATAACGCAAAAGAATTTTCCTTTGATCGTGCTGACTAGCCGGATAATTTAGATAATGAAACCAAGGAATTCATTTTTCATCATGGAACAGTGGCGTATTTAGGGGGGCTTCCGGGCTTAAGCACCCCCCCGAAATCTTACTTACTATAGTAAAGTATATAAAATATTTTGCATAATTTTCACATTTTCAGGCAAAGCCCCCCCGAAAGTTAGCAAAGCCCCCCCGAAACAAAATCGTAAATACGCCACTGATCATGGACCATGTAGATCACAAGGATCGTTTCCTAAAGATCCAGAACAGAATAATAGATCATTCTCCAAAAACTACTATGAAAAAACAACAAAGACTGACTTCAAAATTGGCTTTGCTATTCAGTGAAAGGAGATTTTTCGTATTGCCAACCGTGTTGGTTGTTTGCGGATCGTAGTTCGCTAGGTTTTCAATTAGGTTGGGTAAGAGGAATTCGTGATTGGCAAGGGTTATCAAAGAAAATAGTAAAGCATGAAAGTAACAAATCTCATCTAAATGCGTGCGTTATATTCAATACGTGGAAAAGAAAAGAAACAATAGACGAACATATGGAATCTGAAATAAAAAAAGGAAGTGAATAAGTGGAAACAAATCCTTGATCGTATTGTTAACGTTACTCTTACATTAGCAGCGTTCAACCTAGCATTTCGAGGTCATAGAGAAGAAATAGGGAAAGCACATAGTGGGAATTTTTTATCCATTATAGAATTATTGGCTAAATATGAGCCTGTTTTGGAGCAAGTTATCAGCGGGCCAAAGTTATCTGAGAAGTATCTTAGTCCAAAACTTCAAAACGAAATAATCGAACTTCTGTCCAAAAAAGTAAAAGACGACATATTAAGTGAGGTAAAATCTGCGCAGTTTTTCTCTATACTTATGGATACTTTTCGAGATATTACTGAGAAGGACCAGTTAAGTCAAATATATCGATATGTTACTATTGAGAGGGATCCATCTGGAAAACCCTTACGAATCAAAATTAATGAGAGTTTCTTAGGATTCAAAAGTATTACCGATCATACGGCTGTTGAGTTAGAAACAGAAATTCTGAAAATGTTGCAGGGAAATGGACTTTCATTGTCAAAATGTCGAAGCCAGGGGTATGGCGGGGCGGCAAATATGTTTGACATTTATAAGGACTTAAAAACAAGAATTCAAGGAAAACAAAAGAGCGCTATATTTGTTCACTGCGCTGCACATAATTTGAACGTAGTCCTAAATGACGCTGTATCATCTGTGCAGGAAAACAAAAACTTTTATAACATAATTGAGAGACTCTATGTGTTGTTCAGTCAGAGCACCTAAAGATGGGAACTGCTTTCAACGTCTTCACATTCATTAAAGAAACTTTGTCCCACGCGTTGGTGTTCAAGATTTGATTCATTGAGAGCTTTACATTATTCATATTCAGTTATTATGAGAGGCTTAACAAAACTTACGCTTCAGTCCAGAAATACTAACGAAGTAGATGAGGCGAATGATTTAAAGAGACAATTAGAAGAGAAGAATTTATTTTACAAGTTGTCCTTCATACTAAAATACTTGAAACTATGAACTTGATTTCAAAATTTCATCAGACCAACAATGTTGATCTTTATCAGGCAACAGCCCTTTCTTCAGAATGCTACTGATATACTATCTAATTACAGAAATAATTTCCAAGATGCAATGTTGTCAGCTACTGAACTTGCAAAACAATGGGATTCCGACTTAACATTTGAGAACAAGAGGGTTCGAAGAGTCAAGAAACATTTCGATGAATTAGTTCAGGACGAGCGTTTGACAAAACCGGAAAGACATCATCAAGTAACTGCACTTAATAATACTCTAGACATCATTATACATCAAATCCAAATTAGATTTGAATCAATGAGAAAACTAAGTGAGCCATTTATTATTCTAACTCTCCAGTTCTTGTCTTCTGCTTTAGATGAAGAGTTACATACGAAAGCAATTCCATTGTTTTCTACGTATGAAGAGGATCTGACATAGGAGTTTGATTATCAAATTCAGTTTTAAATTGGTTTAATATAATGAGATAAAGTTGAAAACAACAATTACGGAACTAGCATATCTCCTATTAAAAGATATACTTTGGCTTCTAGTATTCCAGACGTATGCACAGCTTTTTTGTTATTTCTATCCTTACCACTGACTGTTTACAAAGCGGAGCGATCTTTTTCAAAATTAAAATTGATAAACAACTATTTACGGAGTTCTATGTCTCAAGAACGGTTGACCGGTCTCAGTCTTTTAAGTGTTGAATGTGAGAGAGCAAGAGCAATAGATGTTACTGAAATAATAGAAAAATTTGCTTAAAAAAAAAATGCTAGATTACGCCGCTTCAAATGAACTTCGACATTCAGCAGTTCGTTTGCCTTTTTCGCTGAGTATTAATTTTAATTGTAATTTATTATATTCCATGGTCAATATGTTATTCATGATTTATTAACCACTGTCTTCTACAGGAACATAATATAGTAGGAAGTTAATGGGCATGGGAAAGGGGGCCCAGAAATAATCTTGCAAGGTGGGGGCGACAGTTTTGCGTTACGCTACTGTGCGAGGAGAAGACAAATTTTAATGAATCACCTATTAATTTGTCATCTGATACTGTTCAAGATAATAATAATAATAATAATAATAATAATAATAATAATAATAATAATAATAATAATAATAATAATAATAATAATAATAATAATAATAATAATAATAATAATAATAATAACAGACCAGAAGTAATAAAGTTATTGAAGAAACGAACGAGTGAATAAAAATCGTTTAATATACAAAACCAAAGCAATGAATGATGGTATATACTCGTCTCTAGCTAGGGACAAATTATCTTACATGCAATCACTCCTATTAAGTCAATCAGTCAGTCAGTCAGACAATCAACATACAACATACAGTTACTTCAATTAGGAAATTATCTATAGTAAAGAAGTCAAGAACATGAATATAATTATATCACGTACTTCTGTTCAAAGGCACTTTTTTAAGTACCTTAGCAAGTTCTTAAACGTACTTTGATTTTATCTCTACTGCCTTTGGTGTCCGTAGACCTACAGGGTCACTCCTCACCTGTCTTGGCAAAATTTTGTAGGCCGCGAAGCAAAAGCTGCAACAAGCAACTGTAAGAGGTATACTAATTATCGCAATCTTAATAGTATATTTTGGGTTACGTTGACGCAAACCCGTAAGGAATGAGACCCACGGGCTCAATCTTCGGTGGGAATACAACAGGTGTGTAGCCAGCGAATTGTTCTAGGAGAGATGAAATTTTCATGAGGAGGTCTTCCTATACACTAAATAGAAAGTCTTTTTTTGTAGTTAGAATATGAAACCATTAATGTAGACCTAATACATACGTATTATTATTATTATTATTGTATTATATTTTTAGTGTGCTACGTATTTTATTCAAGCATGAGACATGACAATGACAGTACATGAAATTAGAATCATTGGTTGTAGAAAATGTACCAAAAAAATATTCATAGGCAAACAAAAAATGTTCATGGAAGTTCATATGAAATAATATTATTTAATCTCTCACAACAACGCGTTTAGGCTGAAGGAGACGGATGTTTAATAAAGGTGAATAATAATGAAATAATTTGTGGAATGTGAATGTGAGAGAAAACGAGAGAATTCCGAAAAACAAAACAAGAACGTGACTGCAAACTCACCTAGCCTGGGATTGAATCAGAGACCCCTAGCACCAGGGGTGAGCTCTTTACCGTGCCCCCATTTCTACTATTATAAACTTTTTCTTCTTAGGAACATTTACTTTGCTAGATTAGTGCTTGTTAGTGCATCAGAGGTCAACAGCCATTCTTCAATAGATTAAAATGTGGAAGCCTTAATAGTGCTTAATATTAGGATTTTCTTAAGTTGGAGTTGAGTTGATTTTAGTTTAGCGTCCCTTTCAGTAACGAGGCTATATGAGACGTGGACCTACTGATTAACGTGGAATCTGAACCACATGAGCTCCCGCCGGGAATCGAACCCGGGTCTCTCAAGCATTGCTTAAGTTGGAATGCGCTCTACTGTACACAGTGTATTCATTAACAATACGTGATTCAGCATTTTTTTAAATCCATATTTGAAGAGGAAAAGGAGGACAATTTCTGCAATATTCAAATTTCCGGTTTTATGTTCATTACATGTTCCTGTACGCAGAAAGGATGCTTTTGTTAGTATTGATAAAATTCATCGACTATGTGGTGTATTGGGGCTTAGCATCCCTTTCAACACTGAGGTTATGTAAGACCTGGACATATTGTTTAACGTCGAATCCGAACCATATGAGCTATCGAGAGAAATCTAATATGGATCTCTCATATCGGAGTAAGCGTTAGAAATAAGGCTTGCCTCGCCAGGATTCGAACCTAGGACTGTCTATTTCTATTACAGAAAATGCATATTGCTCTCTAAGAGAATGGAGGGAAAATAGATTTTCCTTGTAAAGAAATCCGAGGGACGTAAGCATCTAGGTTCATCTTTTGGAGTTAGTCTCTGGAAAGCATTCCCACTTTTTGTGACCAGAAGAATTAAATTATATCCGAAAATACTTCGAGCTACCTTAGTTTACGGCAAAGGAAATCAGCTTACAAATAGTGACGTACGCAGAAGTTCGTAAGGGAAGGTTCAAGCTCCCAAGTTCATATAATTTCATGTGTTTGTATACATTACTTAATGTGGTAAATGTTAATTTTTGCATAATAACTTGCTCAAGGGGGGGGGGGTTAAAACTCTGAAACCCTCCTTAAGTGCGCTACTGTATACAAATGGCAATTTAAAGAATATAAATACCGGGTCTTCAGAAAGTAACTATGCAGTGCCACATTCGGAACATCACTCTCGATGTTCTGCACAACGTCTTCAAGAACATGCATAAACGTGTGCAACTGTGTCTTCAAGTGCAAGGGGATCACTTCCAGCATCCCTTATAGCGTTCATGACATTAAACTTTAACTTCGAGTTAATTTCAGTTGTTTAAAGTTTTTTATGGAGAATAAAATACGGCAAGTTATGCACTGCATAGTTACTTTCTGAACACCCGATATTAGTCTTTTGAATTTTTGGGCCTCTTATAGAATATGAAATCTCTATTGTCTCTTCAACATTTCAAAATAATAATTTATAATTAGATTTAAAACTAGAAACTATAGAATGTAGATAATAATGTGTTTGTACATAATACTAGGATTAATTTGCCATTTTAACCCTATTAGTAAATTGTAGCTGGAGTAAAATTATAATCAATTGATAACGTTATCTTACTAAATTGTTGTGAAACATATTTTGCTGAGAAACAAGTCTTCATCGTATCACCAAGCGGAAATACTAGTTTAACTAGTTTAAACTAACAGTGAGAAACACGAATATATATATATATATATATATATATATATATATATATATATATATATATATATATATATATATATATATATATATATATATATATACTATGTGATCAAAAGTATCCGGACACCTGGCTGAAAATGACTTACAAGTTCGTTCGTGGCGCCCTCCATCGGTACTGCTGGAATTCAATATGGTGTTGGCCCACCCTTAGCCTTAATGATAGCTTCCACTCTCGCAGGTATACTTTCAATCAGGTGCTGGAAGGTTTCTTGGGGAATGGCAGCCCATTCTTCACGGAGTGCTGAACTGAGGAGAGGTATCGATGTAGGTTGGTGAGGCCTGGCACAAAGTCGGTATTCCAAAACATCCTAAAGGTGTTCTATAGGATTCAAGTCAGGACTCTGTGCAGGCCAGTCCATTACAGGGATGTTATAGTCGTGTAAACACTCCGTCACAGGCCGTGCAGTATGAACAGGTGCTCGATCGCGTTCAAAGATGCAATCGCCATTCCCGAATTGCTCTTCAACAGTGGGGAGCAAGAAGGTCCTTAAAACATCAATGTAGGCCTGCGCTGTGAGAGTGCCACGCAAAGCAACAAGGGGTGCAAGCTCCCTCCAAGGAAAACACGACCACACCTTAACACCACCACCTCCGAATTTTACTGTGCACTACACACGCTGACAGATGACATTTACCGGGCATTCACCATACCCACATCCTGCCATCGGATCACCACATTGTGCACCGTGATTCGTCATTCCACACAACGTTTTTCCACTGTTCAATCGTCCAATGTTTACGCTCCTTACATCAAGCGAGGCGTCGTTTGGCATTTACCTGCGTGATGTGTGGCTTATGAGCAGCCGCTCGACCATGAAATCCAAGTTTTCTCACCTCACGCCTAACTGTCATAGTACTTGGAGTGGATCCTGATGCAGTTTGGAATACCTGTGTGATGGTCTGGATAGATATCTGCCTATTACACTTATGACCCTCTTCAGCTGTCGGCGGTCTCCGTCAGTCAACAGACGAGGTCGGCCTGTACGCTTTTGTGCTGTACGTGTCCCTTCATGTTTTCACTTCACTATCACATCAGACACAGTAGACCTAGGGATGTTTAGGAGTGTGGAAATCTCGCGTACAGACTTTTGACACAAGTGACACCCAATCACCTGACCACGTTCGAAGTCCGTGAGTTCCGCGGAACGCCCCATTCTGCTTTCTCACTATGTCTAATGACTACTGAGGTCGCTGATAATGAGTACCTGGCAGTAGGTGGCAGCACAATGCACCTAATATGAAAAACGTATGTTTTGGGGTGTCCGAATACTTTTGATCGCATAGTGTATATGGTTACAGCTTAAAGATAACACTGGTCAACATGATTTTTTTCACAAAGGAAGTGATTGCTGATTTTGAAGCAGTTTATTCTCCTGAATTCAAAAATGCAATCAAAATGTTACCATTAGGCACCGTTTTGTTGTGACATTCACTTGTCTTTTCACCCCAATATGCGAAATGAAATCTATTTTCATGAAACATCCATATGTTTGAAACGGCATAGCGCAGTGGTTTATTAATGCAGAATTTATTTAAGTGGCAAATTACTGGGAAAAAAATAAAACTTTCATCTAGTGCAAGATTTGGGTCATCAAAGTCATGGGGGTGGGGGTGGGGGTGTGAGGTAATTGAATTTAGGTAAATATTGTGGAAATTGTATTTTTTTTTAATTGCGCAATTCCTCCTTTACCTCTTGCCGCACCTCAACGACGACCGATAAAGTTATAAACTTACATAGCTTATGACTTGAGACCCACTTGGTATATAGGTATTCGAGTTTCCGAAAGTTTATTTGTTGTGCAATAAAAAAAGTGGAAAATAATGGAGCAAAGGTGTTTGTTTTTGTGGGCTTAATAACACTATAAATGTCGATCAAGATCAGACCTGTTTTAGCAGAGAGACATTCGTAATCGTGTATAAATAGTGAGCCTCGCAGGTTTTCTTTCTGTGTAAGTGGAGTGCTCTTTGTTTCATTTCTTGTGTTGTTAAAAAGAACGTGCATAATGGCAAGAAAGTGTTTGAATCATCCGGAAAATTTCTGCTACATTTGTGGTGAACTAACGTTTAAATCTCAGAGGCGAAATTTTACGCTACTTGTAAAAAAAAAGTGTTACGAGCTTTACTTTGGCTGCAAAGCAGATGATTTTGATAACTCATGGGCTCTGAATATATGTTGTGTGACATATGTGCGGCTTCTCACAGGATGATAAAAGGGCACACATCATACGCTTTTTGCAATTCTCATGATCTGGAGGGAACAAAAAGACCATTTCAGTGACTGCTACTTTTGTTTAATAAACATAAATGGAATTACAAAAAGTATAACTAAACATACCGTTACATATCCAAAGTTGCCATCTGCCGTGAGGCCTGTATTACATAGTGACGAGTAATACTTCGGCCTGTGCCGAAGTGTCCAGATTTTATGACCGTAAGTGAAGACTCGGACTCCGAAGCAGTGCATACTGAGGAAGAAACTCATTACAGAAATGATCCTACATTCGAGGCTTCTACATCAGAACCTCACCTACTAACTCAACCAGACCTCAATGATCTCATTCGGGATTTACAGTTGTCGAAACAACAAGCCAAACTTTTAGCTTCGAGGCTCAAAGGTTGGAATCTATTACACAAAGAAACAAGGATATGCGTGTATCGTAGTTGCGATAGTGACTTCAAAGAATATTTTTCAACAGAGGGTGGTATCGTGTTCTGTAATAGTAATGTTAGTGCAGTTATGGAGGTTCTTGGACACGAACACCAGCCACATGAATGGAGATTCATAGACTCCTCGAAAAGTAGTTTGAAAGCGGTGCTTCTGCATAATGGAAATGAATTACCATCAGTACATGTGGACCATGCAGTTGACATGAAAGAGACACATCAGAATATGAAATTGTTAGATAAAATTCAATACACAAAATATAACTGGAATATAATGTGGTGGAAGATCTCGAGATGGTATCTTAAGTTTACCCCATGACTTTTGGATTGAATTTGATTTTAGTTCAGCGTTTCTTTCAGCAGCTAGGCTATATGAGACTTGAATCTACAGCTTAACATGGAATCTGAATCACCATGAGTTCCCGCCGGGACTCGAACCCGGTCTCCCGCGCCAAGCCCTTGACTCTTATTATATAATAATGTAAATCCCAATATATATTTATATTTTTGAATTTATCATTTTTCTTTTCTTTAATTGTCTTGGAGGCTTTTACAATTAGTTTCCTTCTTAGGTACATTATTGTGTTTATATGAATTCGTGTAAGACTAAAAGAAAAATTGAGGTTCAGATAAAAGTTATGGAGAAGAAGTGAAATATAATCGTTTAAGGTACTTTTTCTGATTTGCTCGCTACAGCTTTGCCTTCTTCTTGCACTCCTGTTTAAATTTACAAATTTACATAACAAATGGGACAGCGCTATAACTCATTCAGGTTGTTTCAAAACAATATGCCGTCCGTAATAAATGAAATAGAGGCAAATCACATAAAGGTGATCCATAAGATTATCATAGTCATCATCATCACAGGCACTTTGACATCATTGAAAAGTCACTTGCTGCAAGCTAACAAAGTTCCATACATCACAGTTCTCTCTTCATCTTGACGTAACAATGTTCAGTGTTAATAACTGTCCACTAACTGTACCATCTTTCTCCCTGTCCCTCGATTTCCTGCCACCGTACTTCATGTCATGATAATTTTTAAGTAATAAATTTTCACCTTATTTTTCATAATAATAAAATAATGTGCATGTGAGTCTGTCTGCCATCAGCTTTCCACATACAAAAGACTGACCTAGAACCACCAAATCTTGTTCATAGATAGACCTTTACTAGAGCTACTTCTGTACGAAGTCCATTCATTATTTCGATTTTCGGCTCGTGCGAGTCAAATTTGGGAAGAAGGATAAAGAAGTGTGCGAAAACGTATGCACGTTTCTCACGGGTTTTAAGAAAGAAAAAATGAAATCTTTGAGTTTTACGTCCCACGGTTATGCCGGTTAGGCTAAAGGAGACGGTGATGATGAGTAATGAATTAAATGGTGGAATGAAGAAAGTGGGAGGAAACGGGAGAACCCCGAGAAAACCCACGCACACGGTGTTTGTCCACCACAAAGTTCACTTGGCGGGAGTTGGGATCGAACCCGGGACCCCTAGCACCAGAGGTGAATGCTCTACCACTGAGCCACCGCGGCCCCCGGTTTTAAGAAAGAATTGCATGCTATGTTTGTGCGAGGTTCTATAACAGCAGAGGATAAATATTGACTAGTGCTTATAGCTAGTGTATAAATAAAATAATGCTTTGTTTCTGCGTTATAACTAAATCAATGGTCAGAGTTGTGCATGAGACGAGACGAAACAAAGCTTTTCCAACACAAACAGCGAACAATTTTCTAGTCATGAGTTTCGGGACATATTTTAGAGACGGGACACCCTCAACTTTTATTCTCCTGTGCATCTGTATTAATGGCTTCACATCTTTTAATCCCTAGTGGCAACTTACTTACCAGATAGTGACTAGTGCTGTTAAACTATTCGAATATTTTTCTTCTGTAGTTCGAATATGCGAATATTCATTTTTAATATTCGGACTATTTTTCGAATAATTATTCGTTATCCGAACAATTGTTTGATAATTGTTCGATATCTGAATAATTGATCGAATATTTCTTAATTATTCGAATAATGAATTTTGTTCGAACAATCTAATAAAGAATATTCGAAAAATTCATTATTCGAATATTCGAATTTTAACAGCACTAATAATGTCCTTCCGTTCTTCCAATGCTTGCAACTTCCCTTCTTCACATGCTTCTTCACATGCTTCTGACTTATCTACGTTGTAGTCATAGGCTTCGGAATCTGGGGACTCAGACCCCTTGTTCCTCTAGCATTGTCATTGAGAAAGGTTTATTTGATCTGTTTCTGAGTTGAAGAAGGACATGATAAGTTACTCTACTAATGATTGTCTCTGCCTACAGTCCTTAGTATCTGGACTAGTTTTACGTGAAGGGTTTTCAAGTAGCTAACATATTTTGTGTTAGCACCAATAAAGTGGTATGCGTAGGCAGGTGGTTACCGTATCTCCTTCCTACCGAGGCTCACCAAGTTGAATCCTTTCAGATCCGAAATTTTTAATGTATTACAAGAAGACTACAGGGGAAAAAAGAGGCAAGTCAGTTTTTGTAACTTTACACAATTGCCCTGTTTTCCACTAACTTACCTGCTTCTTCCCTTGAGAGCGAAATCTTTAGCATTAAATTTCTGAGTTATTAACATTCTTCTTACTATGGGATTTAGTCCATGCAAACTACACCTTTCAGGCTACATTATTCTGCTGTTAACTCATTTTTGACCATTTCCTGACTTACCTCCTTTTCCCCCGTGGTCTCCCTCGCTTATGGATACAGGGGAAAGTCGTCTGGTATCGGACAGCGGGTGGTATCGGACAAAAGCAATTTTCGTTATTTCCTGCTTAAGGCGGCATATGTCAAGCATACAGTGAGTTGATCAAAATGAACTAGCCAAGCCCACGCCATAGTGGATTTGTTCGATGAACGGTGTATCTCGTGCTTCAAAGTTTTTGTATTTTTGCGAGTAATGAGGTGCACGGAGATAGATTTGTGTGCCTGCAACTTGTCACAAAGTAAATGTATTGATATATTATTGCAATCATAGCATTTATTAGGGTGTGTATATATTATAATTTAGGCGTATAATTGTCTTCGTGTTGTTACAAGCCGGTAGATAGCCATTCATAAGTTGCAAGTCTTTCGGCTGGTATCGGACAAAGGGGAATCGGATGGTATCGGACAAAACACTGGTAAGTAAACTTGACGTTTTTTTTAATGGTTTCTGGCTTTTTCAGAAAACCATGGGGAAAATACGTGGCTATTGCGATGAAGAAAGTATAAAGTTGGTCATGGACAAAGTTATTTCCAAAAAAGCACGTGCGGCCAGTGCTAGATATGGTGCTCCTTAGAGTACATTAGGAGATCGTGTCGAAAACTGTCGGAAGGGAAAGAGGTAACAGCTAAGCCTCGCTGCTCGTATAACAAAGGCACATTTAGTAGAACATGACCAAGAAGGAATACTATACAATCATGTAAAGGCTTTGTATAGTTAACTAGTCTAATGCCACTGGAAAACTAGTTTACAAACTTGCTGAAAAACATTATATTCTGCGGGGAGTCTTTTGATGATTGGATACAGCGCAATATGTGTAAAGACTTGGTCCAATGTGACCTGAACAATGTGAAAATTTTGAAGGCAGACTGTTTTATCATTGTGATTTGTGTCAGAATAATAAAAAAAAAAAAAACCTCTCTTGATGAGCCTAAGAATTTTAAGATCTATTTTTTACTCTTATTTTAGGCTGTATTTCAAAGCGTAATAAAACTCTATTTTGAGTGTAAGAACTCTTGTAAGTAAACAGCTAATATTTGCAATTAGTTCTGTTATTAAATTACCTCAAAAGACCAATTCTCTATAGTTTTATGTTTGTCCGATACCACCCTCCACTTTTTAAGAATGCTAATTTGTATTACCTTTGATATTTTACAAAAATATATGTTATTAGTTTTTACCTGTCAAATCACCTTTAACACGTTGTGTGTAAGATACCAAGGTATCATTTTGTGCACTAAGTAATTTGAAATAGCTATTTTTCAGAATGACAAACTGATAAAAGCTAAGGTGTCCGATACCAGACGACCTTCCCCCATATACACATTTGATTGATTAATGAGAGTAGGAAATTATTTTTCAGTAGTGGTTGATGTTATTTTTAAATAATTATCTACCATTAATATCAATAGTGAAAAATATATATTTACTCTTTATTGTATCTTTTAGCGTTTATATATTTTTTAAAATTTTTGGATAAGCCCGTGACCACCCGCTAAAACCACAACTGCTCTGTGTGATATTCAAGATCTCCCGTGAAGAAACAAGATGTTCAAATAACAAGAATGAGTGGAATTGGAGTAAGTGAATAAATGGAGACAAAAATTTACGTACAAGCTCCCCCATCAGGATCCTGCCGCCTACAGTCAGACAACTTGTCCATGCGGACCAGATGCCGCGGTCAGATTGCCGGCGCCGGACACCGACGTCTTTCCGCGCGATCTTGACCGCGACGAATAGTTGCCTTGCCGAGCAGTCGGCAAACAGCCGGAAATGAGCATTAAATGCTTCGGCACCGCCGTCGGAAAGTTGTCTTGCCGAGCAGTCGGCAAATAGTCGTAAAGGCGCAGTAAATGCGCCGTCCCCACCATCAAAAAGAGGCCGGCAAAGAGAAGTCGGCAGAGGGTCGGAAAGAGGCCTTTCCGATTGTTTTGCCGACTCTGACGGTCTGCAACTGTCGGCAAAGAGTCGGAAAAGGGCATTTTATTTTACGATTTTCGACCGCTTGAAACCTTGGCAAAAGGTCGGCAACTTTGAACAAGTAGATCGTCTTGCTGCCGCGGACGGGTGCCGGCTGCCTCCGGCGGCCCGCCACCGTCGACGGCGGCAATCCCTCTTTCCGACCGCGACTTCCTGATGGGGTTACTTCCTCCAATCGTTCCAAATTTGATATTTTTAGTGAATTTCAACCATTTTCTAACTCATGTATGATATTTTTTATCCTTTCTTCTCACATACAAAATGCAGTGAAATAATACATTATACCAGTGGTTCTCAACCGATGTGTCGCTTCACATTGGTGTATCACGCAGTCCTCTAAGGTGTGTCGCGAAATTTTAGAATGTAAAAATCATGAAGAATTTAATAATAATTAGTTAAAATCGAGATAGACTATGCCAGTCAACACCTCCAGCGGTAGCAATAATGCTCAATGCTATATAGAGTGATTATAAAACCTAATTGGAAAAATATCAAATAAGTGTGTCGTGATGTCCTGGACGTTCAAGTAAAATGTGTCGTCAGTCAAAAAAGGTTGAGAACCACTTCATTATAAACGAATTATAATATGAATGATATGTAGCATCATTGGGCAATACGCTCAAACAATAGAGATTAATCTCAAAATAGAGACTTTTCTTCCTACACTAAGTCCACGTCCAAAGCCTGTTTAAGTTCTCTACAAGCTTACCAACTGCTGTGCGTTGGTTGAAATGTTAGGTGTAAATTGAGTTGCATCTGTTCAGGCGTTTGTGATAGCAGCAAAACCACTGAATCCAACCTAATGGAGTCCGAGGGAAATTCTTTAGCTGCTGACTGTACATCAAGGGCGTTATATTTATGATGTAAGAGCACAATGCTTTTACACTTGCATAATTCCACTATAGAGAGTGCGGACTTTGGAAGTATCTTGGAATCCGTGAAATTGGAAATCACTTGGATTAAATTTACTTCAGTATTGGACTTAATCCTTTCAGAAATTTCCATAATGACTGAAAAACAGAGCGAGTACGTGACCAGTGTCAAGAGTTCATCGTAGTTGTCGTGACCCACTCAATCTGTATGTCAGAAGGAAACCAACTAGTTCCTGATTGCATTTATCAGACTGACGTAATCAATACTTTCAAATCTCACTGACATATGTCATATATATTATCCCTCCTCTAAAGAAATGAAAAGCTACTTCATTATACGGACAATACAGAAATAGTCGAAGATAACACGCAGCGTGGTACATAACGTGGTTATTGAAAAACTTCTAAACCCGATAAATATTCATTAAAAGTGCTGTTCTACATGTAATTTTTATCTTAGGCTTTCCAAGAGTGATTCGAAATTTGTTTCCGTATAATTATTTTTCGTAACAACTGCAATATTCATCCATCCAAGCAAATATTGGACAATGTGAGGAGAAATCTTGTAACCTGATATTTAGCTTTCTCACTTCTGAATTGACGATTTTGAAAGATTTTCTACTCCGATAGGTACGTACGTATCACGTTGATCTTAAGAATTTGGTGCATTCAGAGTATAAGAGAATCAAATCCAATTATCAAAGTTCTGATAAAAGATACATAAAGTTTGTATGGCATGCTTAAGTAAATGGCAAACTGAAAACTGTTCTTTTTTTTTATGTCGTAAGAGTTATTTACAATATCTGGGTACGAATCTTTTAAGCTCTCAAAAAAACTTCAGACAGAGATCTTAAAGATGAAATATGTTCAAAATAACTTTTTTAAAAAGTGGACTTGATTCCCTTGTGCACTGAACACGTCATTAATTACGAGGCTGGGAAAGATTATACCGAACTTTTCGTTCCAGACCCTGTTACGCAAACAAAGTGAATGCAAAGGGACTTTTCCTTTCTGAACTAAAAAGAATACTCGTGTTAAAACAATCTTTTTTTTTTCTGTTTCCATTTTCTCCGAAACATTATGGTACTCTTCATGTCATTCGTATTGTCTTCATGTCGTGATAGCTTTTTCAGGTACGAATACAACTTTAACAAATAGTTTCTTGGTATAGCTGACTAGTAAATGCGCCCACGTGTCTGCATATGTCTTCAATATTTTTCTGTACATTTCTATAGATTTGTCTGAAAACTGAAATCTTATACGAAATTTGAACACCTTATCTCTTAGTGAACCATTTTACTCCTTTTTCTTCCATTCTAAGTAAAAAATCTAGAAACGCTTAAATACATCTTATTTGTTTTTAACCCTAAAATGTTTCGAGATGTGGACATCTTCTTTGAGAATAATAAAATAATGTGTGGATCTGTCATAAGTTTTTCGCATAGAAAGGAACCACCTAGAGCCACCCCATCTGCTACACAGATAGATCTAAACGCGTACGAAGATGTATTTTCGAATTTCGACTCGAAAGTGGGTGATTCGGGGAGGCCAAAAGTTATGTATGTTTATTTATTTATTTGCCATCAACACAACAGGCATAAGCCCAATTATAGTGTTGATGTATTACATAATACATTTACAATAGTTTTCTTAAACATAGAGTTCATTTTGCAGATGTCAATTTCTTTGTGTTTGATACATATTTTGTTGTAAGTAGAACACATTCTCCAAATTGGTGATTTCAATAATACGTTGGTCCTTGCTTTTTTGCAATAAAACAGACCAGAGTTATTAGCACGAGTTTTAAGTGTCGGGACATGAAAATTTAATGTTGATATGAGATCCGTACAATTAAATTCGTTTTGTACTATTTTATGGAGAAAAATCAAATCTGTCACATTTCGCCTTTGCTCAAGTGTAGGGATACAGAAGTTGTCTATTAATGTTAGATAATTTTCATAATATGGATAGATTCCAGTTGTCTTGTACATCAAGTATTTGATAAACTTAGATTGGACCTTTTCCACTTGGTGTCTGTATTGCTGTTGTGATGGGTTCCAAATCACAGCAGCATATTCCAGTTTTGATCGGACATAGGCATAATACATTTTTGTTAGTGTAATATTATTGTTAAATTTCTTTCCAGTTCTAATTATGAACCCTAACATCTTGAGAGATTCGTTAACTATATTCTCTACATGGTTATTAAATGTCAATTTCGTATCAAATATAACTCCAAGATCTTTGACTGAATTTAATCTATTTAGTAAGATCTGATTCATTGAGTAATCAAACTCTATTTGACTTTTGTTTCTGGTAAACGATAAAATGTTACATTTGTTTATGTTTACATTAAGTTTGTTAAGAGAACACCAATTAGCAATATTTTCCATGTCACGTTGTAAATCGAGACAGTCATGGATGGTCTTTATCCTACCGTATATTTTGAGGTCATCAGCAAAAAGCAATTTGTTACTTAATAATATATGATCAGGGAGATCGTTAATGAATAAAAGGAACAATAACGGACCTAGATTAGAGCCCTGGGGAATTCCAGAATATGCAATATAATCAGATGATTTATATTCCTTGTAGATAATTTCTTCTTGTCTCCCCGATTGGTTAATTTCTAACAACGCCTTGCATGTCTGCAACCCACATTACTACTGGTATGCGGGCTAACATAACATCAAAGGATAAACACCTGGGAAATGAAATCATAGTGAAGAAATTCTGTAAGGAAATTCTTCTTCCTCTCTTTTTATTCAGGCTCTCAATTAAGACCCGGCAACGAAGAGTTCTTACAGCTAGTATTATAATTAATTGCAATTCATCCTCTTTATCCTTCCACCTCTTTTCTTCCCTTCTAGGACAAACATAAAGAAAAACGCTCAAAACACGTGTTTAATTAGGCTTAAATGAGAAGTCTAAATATCAAAATCCATATCTCCAGGACCTTCCCTGCCAGTTTAGTGGCTTGTGCGTGCGCCATTGATATGCATAATCCTAAGTGTGTTTCCTGGTGGGAGAGCACAAAAAATTAATTTCACAATTAATACCTTTTTTAATACGCTCCATTTGGTCTAAAAAACATAATTGTGGGACAAACTATGAATTTCATTTCATGTTTTTCATACCTCTAGAATCAAAGGATTCCGAGACATTGACACCTTATTATGATAATTATAAGCCCCATTTCTCCTCTTCCACCTATAATTACCATAACTCGTGCTTTAGTGGTATCCTAGGTCACAAATCCTATGCACTATAGTGCAGTCTTTTCGAGCGTGTGTAGACGTAGCATGTGTGTCTGGAGTTCTTGTATTATACTCCCATTGGCAGCTACACAGTGTACGACAATGACTGAGTAGTGATTATTATGTAATGGGGATATTGTGAGTAATAAGTGTGATATAGGTGAAAAGGGAAAGAGAGGCTAATAAAGACAAATATTGCAAGAAAGGATGGGAAGAACGAAGTTTTTTTTTTTAATGGGAAAGAAAAAGGTTATTCTTCAATCTCCTTGCAGAAAATAATACGCAAGGTCTCAATCACAATGAAAAATGAAATGAAATATTTCAGTTTTACGTCCCACTGTTATGTCGGCTAGGCTAAAGAAGATGGTGATTATGAGAACTGAATGGAATTAATAAAGTTGGAGGAAACAGGAGAACCCCCGAGAAAACCCATGCACACTGTGTTTGTCCACCAAAAAGTTCACTTGGCAGGAGCTGGGATCGAACTAGGGACTTCACGGACCAGAAGTGAACGCTCTACCGCTGAGCCACCGCACAATCGCAGTCAGTCGCAAAAGACTTTGAAAGTAGCTGTTTTACAGCAACAGCCTTGGACATCGTATTCAAGATGTTAAAAAAAAAAATGTTTCCAAAGCCTACGTATTGATATGAACAACTACGAATTTCCTACTAAATGAACTTTAGTACATTAACTAATGTATAATTACTGTTAGAGTTACATACAATTTCCTTATGTTATATGTCCTTGAGTAAAAACTAAAATATATACTGATAAGGTTTGTTTTTAACATTATGTTACGTAGTTGAAGATAAATAGAATGTTTTCAACAGTGAACATAATCCAACGGCCCTAGGTTATGTGAGTTTGTCATTGGTAACATTATGTCCGTATGTTTTCGTAGGTTCTCCAATTTCCTCGCACCTTATCATTCCATCAATTCTTTGATAATCATTCACTTTCATAAATCACCAGTCTGCTTTAGGCTAGAAGGCATAAACATTGTACTTAACTGAAACTAAAAGATTTCCTTTCATTTTCATTACGGAGGTAGACATATTCAGATTTCAACATCATAGATATTGGAAGGTCACACATAATCACGTATTTCTTATAATCTCTTTCCAGCCTTAGAAAAAAGTAGATGTAAGCAAACCTACCTGACTACCAGTGGGTCAATGACCACTGATTGGTTGTTGGTCTCACTGCACTACCAAACCTACCGGAATATAATCCCTACTAAATTAATAATTTCACATAAAGATATCTGAATTTACCCTGCATTTTGTGATAAGACACGCAATATATATAATATTTAACAATATGCGTAGCTTTTTTTCAACCTCACCTGTACTCAGACATATAGTATTAAATATTTACTGCGCATGCTTATGCGTTCGCGCGCCGACTTCGCTCATTTGAAACTGTAGAATGCAGAGTTTCATGGCGACAATTAGTGATAATAATCCATCTTCATCTCATGTTGTAAAACACAAAAGAGGGCAACAGGAACAGAGGCAATCTCGTTTATATAACGATTTAAGAAAATACATATTTCCAACAGAGCAGTAGTCAGTGTCAGTGCGTTATTTACCAACCAACCGTAGCCTTACACTTTGGAAATTATGCGACGACAGACAGTAAGCCAGCAGATGATCTTGCTGTTCACGTCTCATACTGCCGAAGCACTGTGTGCTGTGGAGTAATACTTTGTATACGTCTACTTGTTCCAAGACTGGAAAGACTTTAGATTCTAATATTTGATTTTTCATTACTTACAATTGGAAGCTTGTTTTTACATTCATACTAGTCTCTTGCAGTTATTACATCAGTTTGATCTCAAGAGGGCATGGTTTTTCAGTGGTATAGTGCTTACCTCTGTAGGTGAGGTCTCTGGTTCGATCCCCTGCCATATAAGTTTATGGTGGATAACATCATGCTCGTGCCTCTTCTCGGAGTACCCTCGATTCCTCCCACCCTCATTCCACCAAATTCTTCCATCATTGCTTAAATCTCCCTTAGCCTAACGGGCATAATCGTGGAACGTTAAACTAAAGATTTCAAAGTTTGATTCCAAAATGGACAGGGTAACACAGTGAATTACCATCATCTGACTAGCGAATTGTATTTTTCAGATTTCTTGAAAATTATTATTATTATTTCTAACACCTACTCTTGGATTTAAACAATGGCGTTTTACACATTTTCTGTTACTACTCGGTTCAAAATCTCTTGTCGTCGCGAATTCTATCGAGGAATCTGAAGCTTAAAATATACAAAATGATAATCATGCCTGTTGTTTTGTATGGTTGCGAAACATGGTCGCTTACTCTGAGGGAAGAACATAGACTGAAAGTATTTGAAAACAAGATCCTGAAAATATTCGGACCCAAGAGGAATGGGAATGGGAAATGGCTGAAACTTCATAACATTGTTAGGGTCATCAAGTCTAGGAGGCTTAGGTGGGCGGGTTATGTAGCTAGAATGGAAGAAAGTAGAAACACTTTCAAAGTCTTGACTGGAAGACCAATCAGAAAACGACCATTAGGAAGACCTAGGCGCAGATGGGAGGACAATATTAAGATGGATCTCGCAGAGATTGGAATACAAAGTAGAAACTGGATGCAGTTAGCTAAGGATAGAAGTCAGTGAAGAGCTTTTGTGAACGCGGCATTGAACCTCCGGGTTCTATAGGCCATAGAGCTAGTTAGTTATACCATTTTAAAACTTCGTGCAATATCAATTTGGTGCACCCGTGCACACGAGTCAACATTTCTTAGGTATAGTCAGTAATTCGGATATTAATCCACAAATTTAGACTCGTGTTACTTCTTGGAAGAAGACGTGCGCCTTCCGTGACTCTAGAACAAGTTACGACACTAGTGCATAATTTAATAGAACAAGTAACGACTTACAGCAAGCTTCACAATAGTAACACCGCCAGAGAATTTTAAGGGATGAGCGACACCCCCTGTGACCACAGCTGATCAGTCTAATAAACCTAGCAGAGGTAAACACCTCCAGT
The DNA here is from genome assembly GCF_964235325.1 of Thermobia domestica. Lineage (NCBI taxonomy): Eukaryota > Metazoa > Arthropoda > Insecta > Zygentoma > Lepismatidae > Thermobia > Thermobia domestica. The sequence continues at coordinate 166,573,520 of NC_137454.1, read as the reverse complement.
TAGATACAGCGATTTAGCTTGCTATATAACTGTAATAAAGTTAATGGTAGTAAATATTTCATAACATTATACTTGAAATAAATTTAAAAATTTAAATTTCTCTCAAAACTAAATGCTAATAAATTTAGCTTATGGTCACGAAAATCAAGTGCGCATGCTCGACGAGAATGACATGAGTCCGGGAATAAAAAGAAAAAAAGATAACAACCACTTAAGGTCAATTTGTAGCTGCTATCACATTGGCAAAGTAGTTGTCGCCAAGGTTTGGAGAGTTAACGCTATACTCCCAATGGTTATTCGCTGTGAAGGACACTCACAAACAAACGACAACGTGTCCTGCAAAAAACAATCGGTAAGTGAAAGAACTTATCAATTTCTTTGTTAGTATGTATATATGTGCAAGGTTGTCCACAAAGGGCTACAGCCCTTAAAAAGAATAATCTCAAGTTTAGAAGTAACGAAACGGTTCTTGAAATAAATAAAGGTTTTTGGTTTTTCAAATCTATTCTTCAGCTTTCTTTTTTATATATGGCCTTGTGCATATTGTGAACTGACACATTTCAACATAAATGTACTGACTATTTTAGGCTTAGAATGCCTTTTAAAAACTATATCAAAATAATTAAATTGAAATGAAATCTTTGAGTTTAAGGTCCCATGTTATGCCCTTTAGGCCAAGGGAGACTATGATTAAAGCAAATGAATGATGATAGAATGAGAAAGTGGGAGGAAACGGGAATACCTCGAGAAAACCCACGGACACGACACGATGTTGTCCACCACAAACTTACTTGGCCGGGGATCGAACCAGGGACCCCACGCACCAGAGGTAAGTGCTGTACCACTTTTTTTTTTTTCAAAAAGGATAACATATACTGTATTATGAACAAATAAGGAATCAAATCACAAGCAGCAGAAACATTAAAAAAACACACTAGTAATGCAAAAAATTATGAATACATCATGGTTAATTTTTCATCAACAACTGCTAAATAATTCGAGAACTGTTTCCGTTTGATATTTTCAGTTATCTTCCATCGTTCTTTCATCAGGTGAAAATAGTAGTCTGCAAGGGTTGGCATTGGACTTTGAATCAAATATTCCACAGTTACACCAGACAATCAAATTACACTATTTTGTTTGTAATGAGGAGTAGGGGGAAATATCCTAGATCCCACAACGTCAACTATATGTCGTGCACCAAATCACAAGTTGAAAGCCGATGTTGTAAAGTATCGTCTCTACTACAATGCGACATAGGTGTCCAAACTCGTGAGCCCGACGCTCGTGAGCTCGGCACTCACGCTCAACCGGGCTCGGGCTCAATAATTGAGCACAAGCCCCAATGAGCCCGAGCCCCAATGAAATAATTGAGCGCGAGCCCGAGTGAGCCCGAGTCCCAATGAAATTAGTGAGCGCGAGCCCACTTAAGATTAGTGAGCGCGATCCCCAGTGAGCGCGAACCCAATCGAGAGAAGTGAGTGCGAGCCCGAGTGAACGCGAGCCCAGTTAACAGAAGTGATCGCGAGCCCGAATGATCGCGAGCCCAGTTAAGAGAAATGAGCGCGAGTGCGAATGAGCGCGAGCCTAGTTCAGAGAAGTGATCGCGAGCCCGAGTGAGCGCGAGCCCAGTTGGGAGAAGTGATCGCGAGCCCAGTGGAGGGAAGTGATCGCGAGCCAGAGTGATCGCAAGCCCAATTAAGAGAAATGAGCGTGAGTGCGAATGAGCGCGAGCCCAGTTAGGAGAAGTAATCGCGAGCGCTAGTGATCGCGAGTCCAGTTGAGACAGGTGAGCGCGAGCCCGAGCGACCCTAGTGGAAAATGGCCATCTATGGTATATTATAGGTTCTCTAGCTGATTAGCAATCGTTGGATTACAACACCCAAGAAACACAACGAATTTCAATTGACTTATTTATGAGTGATATACAGATGGTTATGAAGATGATATAAACATCTTTAAAAAAAGATGCAGATTAATGTGACGTTGGACCATCTTTTGGTTTCTGAATAGTTCTGGTGCGACGTAGAGCGGAATAATAGAGATCGTGAATGGCAGCAAGCAGCGCCGTAACTAAGATCTTTTTTTTCTGGAAGGGGGGGGGGGAGGCAAGCATTAATACGTGTATTTGGGCCCCCTAGAAAAGTTGTTTTCTAATTTTTGGTCCTCTTCTTTCCATCTTTCTATTACTTTATATGAGCCAAGGTAACCCGTGGGCCCTCCCGCATGGTAAGGTCTGCGGAGCCATTAGTTACGCCTCTGGGTCCGTTCCATACATTACAAATTAATCAAGGGGACAATATTGAAAAATCTTAAAGCCATGCGAATGAATATTATTTCTAGGGCCCCTAATAGTAGACATTTTTTACTGAAATGGGTCTACTATTCATTTTCGTTTTATTTACCCTTTGTGTTTTGTTTTGTTTATGTAATGTAGTCAACCTGTTTGATGCTTTATTTATAATTTCATGTTCGTATCGTATATGGAGTAAGATAATTTTGCCTTAAAATGGGCCCCCGTCGAACGGCGGGGAGATTTCCTGGGGGCAGTTGCCCCTCCTGTCCCCCACAAGTTACGGCCCTGGCAACAAGTTAAATATTAAACCATTCAGCGTACAGTGCATCACGCTTGAGAAGATGGAAGTGGAAATTCTCCTTCTACCACTAGCAGCCGGGTGCTGTGGTGAACTTTATGTAAAAAGCAATAAATATAGTGGCATACGCAAGAGAGTTCCGGGTTTTAATCCTCTCCCTTGAACAAGGTATTGTGAAAAATAAACATTTACTATATTAGCAGGGACGTACGCGGAAATGGGTCCTTGGGTCTAGATCCCCCAAAATTCCTGCTTTTCTGTAAATTTAACCTAATTTTAGGGATAATTTTTCAAATGTTAATGTACTTTATCCACATATTGAATTTGTACTACTTCCCAAATGATTTCTTGCCTGCATGCACACACACACACACACACATATATATATATATATATATATATATATATATATACTAGTATATATATATATAATAGTTTATTCGGTAGCCTATAACTTCGAAAGGAAGGATTTGTGCACTCAGGTTGGTCTATACTTTTTGACTTATCTTGGTGTCAGGAATCACCTCCCAAACGTTGTCGATGTTGTTCTGAAACACCCTGTATATCTCATGTCCTAAAAAGATATGAGCTTGGAATCTTCAACTCTTCCTTGACATTTTCTGTATGCTTCTGTATTTATTCACAGTGATGATTTCAGATTGTAGCCCAAGGGAATTTCCCCTTTCGGAGCTACGAAATTTTCCCCGCCCTGAGCATTTCTTCCGACGTACTAGATCTGAGTTATACCAGTATTTTCTTAGTACTACTTTCATACCCAATTAAAGAAAGCTCCGGTGACTGCGGAGGCTCAGTGGCAGAGCGCTCACCTCTGGTGCATGAAGTCCCTGGTTCGATTCCAGCTCGCGCCAAGTGAACTTTGTGGTGGACAAACATCGTATAACTGGGTTCCTTGGGGTTCTCCCGTTTCCTCCCACTTTCTTCATTCCACCATTTTCATTCTTCTCATCGTCACTGTCTCGTTTAGCCTAGCCGACATATTCGTGGGACGTAAAACTCAAAGATTTCATTTCATTTCATTTTTATATAATGCTTCCTCGAAGAAACTCGGAATTATCGTTGCGTACGCACAAATGATGTGGTAGATTCCATGTTATTCAACTATTGTCATCTGTCCGTTTTAAAGTTCATAAATTCTCATGTATATTACTGAACATAGTTCAGAAACTAGTAAATATTTGGGACAATAATGCGTTAGCTTCGTTGATCATTATTCGTGTCGAGTTTGAAATTTAGAAATTGTTTGATTGGTCAAAAAGTTGAGCTATATTATTTTTTTATCTGAACTGGCAGCACTGGTACCCGGAAAAAATAAATTAATGTCGAAATCTGTATAGCCTAACAATGTTAATAAGGGGTTTAAATTGTAATCGGATTTAAATTGTAATTTGGTTGCCGTTGATAACAAAATATGAGGTGACGAAGGTATTGTATTTTCATTTAATATTTTAGGCGATTCGATTTGTCGTAGAATGTATAAATCAATTTATATTTTAAAGCTGTTTAATAGAAGTATTAACTCATTGTTACAGAGCTTAATCATACATTTTCGCAAATCTTGTTTCACCATTTTCATTATACTGATTTGTGAGGCTAATGATTCTCAAGACAAATATCAAACGACGCATATTGAAGATTTAGAATATGGGGATCACTCAGTGGTGCCGACTTTTGAGTACAGGTTTACTTTTGACACACCACAGAAACAAGTATTAACGCATTGTTGCAGAACTTAAGAGATGAACACTATTTGCTGTTTGTATTGTTAGTCATACATTTCCGCAAATTGTGTTTCACTATTTCCATTATATTGATTTGTGAGGCTATGATTCTCAAGAGAAATACCAAAATACGCACAGTTCAGATTTAGAATATGGAGGGGGGTGACAGTGGCGCCGCTTTTTGGGTGCTGGTTGATTTTTGGCACACCACATTTAGGAAGATTAACAAGTAAAATTAAATACTCTTCATGAACATAGACGGAGCTAAGGGGGCATTGCGCCCCCAACTTTTTGACAAAAAATAAAAATCCCACCTATAAGATCCTTCAATTCTCATTTAGGGTTAACTGCTGTACCGCAGGACCAGTTTTAAGAAATTTACAGGGTCAATTGGAGAATTTATTTAAGTTTGTAAGGAGGAATGAGTGAAAGTCAGGTGAGGGGAATGGTAAAAGTTAAGAAAGTTGTATTTGCTGATTGTTTTTGATGTTGGAAGCGGCACTGTATGTGGAGGCGGATGGAATATTTCGCGTAGAGGTATACTTGTTTTATTATGTTTCCATAGACTGTAAAATGCACAGAAAAATTTGGGCAAGTCTTTAATTTGCCCATTTCATGTCGTGAACAGAACCCAACGAACCCCTGCGGGGCTTCTAACCCGTTCCTACTACTCTTTCTACTACTACTACTATTGCTACTACTACTTACATTATGGATCCGTATAGTAAAATTACATGCCTAATAACGTAATCTAACGTAACGTAACGTAATCCAACCAAATATAACCACCGAATGTCGTACTTTTTCATAGGTCTACTTTTTTTCGATTTTCAAATTGTTCCGGCGATACAGCAGTAATGCCCGCATTTGCATAAAACCATGGGCGCCTTCCATTTCAACCGAACCAAAAAAATATAAAATTGTACCATCACCATTTCAGATATTGTTGAAACTTTTTTTTTTTTTTTTTTTTTATAGCAACTAGACATATTTTCAAGAGACCCATATTTTTTGTTTTGTCGAAGAAAAGAAAATCCCGCCAAGTAATGGGCCATCAAAGACGGGGAGTACAATTTATGAATTGTATAAGACATGGAAAATGGTCAAATTCGGAGCCTCACCATTCGGCTATGGAGACAGGTAGAGTTATAATTCTTGCTGTGGTATGTACATAGGGATATAAATAAACTATATTTTATTGTAGTTTTGTTTGCGCATGCGTATCTTTTTGTACATAAATTATCAAATGAACGTCAATTTATCTGAAAAGTTGAAGTTTGCCAATTTTTTTCGAGCACTTCCGGTTCGAATTTTAAAATTCTGTTTTCACGGTGGGTAAGACCTAGTTACCCGCTTCCCAACAACAACAACAAAAAGTATTGCTTTTGTGTGCAACCGTTTTGTCGCAAAAAATTCCAGAAATTGTAAAATTTTCCAAAATCTCCATTTTTGGGCGTCATTTTCTCGAAAACACCATCTTTAAAATTCTGAAACTTCGTCAGATGGTTCTACTTTAGATGAATAATAAATACACCAAATACCATTCTCGACCAATGCTTCATGAATTAACTGCAGCCTTTTAAGTTAGCGAAGTTTCGTTAACTTTGATGCCACAGTTAGCAACACTGGGAACAATAAAAGTGCAATGATTTGATGATGTTTGTGGTTCCCATTCATTAAATGAAGAATAAAAGGTTTTCTTGACTGTTTTTTTATTATTTTGATCAAAAAGGCTCTCTAAAATAGTAAAATGAGCCTCTCCCTACTCCTCCGTTTTCTTAAACCGAAATAATCTGAAGTGGAAATTACGATTACGAAACACACAAATTTCAAGTTTACTTACTTAAAATTGTGTTCGGAAACAAAATTTCACTTTTTACATTTTTACATGGACCAATCATTTGCTTGGTTGATGTCTTCCTCGCTAATAGCATGTAACCGTGCAGGTGCTCCAGTAGGTGTTGGTTCACTCGCAACTCATCCAGGAGTGGATCTCCCTCCCAGAAGAAGAAACTTTCTTATTTTATATATAAATAAAACCCATCCCAGAGTTTGGAGCTCTTAAAAGTAGCTCTAAGTAGCAGTATTACAACCCTTCCCCCCCAGAAGTCCGTCCTGTATCCGCCCCTGTGTAGCACATTGTCGATAGTCACAAAACACTTATTTTCACTTCTCTTATGAATCTTCTGGAAACCTGTACCCTGTTGAAGGTCCATGTGGAAGCATAAACAGCACTTCAATTTCACGTAATTCATGATTTATTCATAATATTTCTGCTACACCCCACTGGTTAACATACATATATCTATGTAACAAAAGTTCCTTTTTGCAGATTTCTTAAATCTACACTTTGAATTGTAGAAGTTCGATTTTGGAGGAAGCATGAAGTTAGTTCGTGGTGACCCGTTACTGCCATAAAAACTTCGCCATTTTCCGAAAGCCAAAAATGGCTTCGTCGTCGAATTCAGTTCCAGGCAACAAAACGAGAGTAATACCCGGAGTTTATAGTTGCACTATACTCACGAATTCTTCTGCGATTTTAGTGGGGGCGCGGTGGCTCAGTAGTAGAGCGTTCACTTACGGTGTTTAGAGTCCCTAGTTCGATCTCAGCTCGCTCTGTGTGGGCTTTGTGGTGAACAAACACCGTGCTCGTGGGTTTTCTCGGGGTTATCCTGTTTCCTCTCACTTTCTGCATTCCACCATTTCATTCATTTCTCATAATCACCGTCTCATTTAGCCTAACCTGCATAATCGTGGGAAGTAAAACTTAAAGATTTTATTTATTTTTTTTTCTTCTGCGGTTTTAATACTGTGTATTTTTGCCTAAGGTTATGCCGCGTTGCCACATCTTTATACCCCACCCCCTCTTCCAATACCGTCGCAAAGATCCTTGCATGGCCGGTTTCACTGCAAAACCACTGCTTTATCAGACCTCTCTGCATCTCGAACATCTGGAAGCGATTTTTAAAGTGGGATGCAGCACCATCAGAAATCACTGACACGGTTTGGGAAATTGTAGACACTTATCTTCACGTATTCAGACCTTTTCTATAAAATATATTTTCGCTTTTCTTCGAGTATTTTTAGAATCTTGTTTATGGCTATGAGTACCTGAGCCGAATCGTGTGTTTTATCGTCGTTTATTACAACAAAACTGTCAGTTCTTTCATATTCCGTTGATAACTCTGAATTTCACTTTGCAGAATAACAGTCCAGTTTTCAATGAATTTTACATGAAGTAAAATAGAATTTGTATCTTGAAATTTTATACGGTGCTTTTCGGTAGCAATTATTCTCTTTTGTTTTCTTGATGTAGTCATGAATTACAATTCTTACAGTGAAACCAGCAATGTACGATACGAAAACAGAAAGTGATACAGTTTTTTTTTACGAGATCATTGTTTTCCCATATGGCATACGTAACACTTTCATTTTCATCAGGGTCAATAATTAAAGACTCTACTCTTTTTCCTTCCACTCCAGGACATTCACCACATTCTTGAAGAAGACAGCTGTCATTTTCTACGGATTATACTACTAAAGGAAATAGGTCACTCATGACAGCTTCAATACAGGCTGCACCTTTGATTTGTAGCAACGCAGTAGCAGCTAACTTAAAATTTGCACAACACACTTCCCTCGCAGGTTGCGGACTGACCCACTTTAGTCAAATACTATAAAAATCCGAGTGACCCATTCTTATGCTGGGATAGTTCTGTTTAAAAAGTCAGTAAATTTCTTTGGAACGCGTAAGAAAACGTTTCGATTTTTTAAAATTTTTGTCCTTTTTCGAACACTGTAATAACATCGCACTTAATTGAGGCTTTGTCTGGAACATTCCAAATCATCACTGAGGGAATAGTTCAGGCTTTTTATAGATCATCAGAATTTATTGGATGGCCATTTCAAGTAAACTTAAAATTTATGTGTTTCGTAATCGTAATTTCCACCTGATTACTTCGGTTTAAGAAAACGGGAGGAGTAGAGGGAGGCTCATTTTACTATTTCAGAGAGCATTTTTGATCAAAATAATAAAAAACCAGTCAAGAAAACCTTTTATTCTTCATTTAATGAATGGGAACCACAAACATCATCAAATCATTGCACTTTTGTTGTTCCCAGTGTTGCTAACTGTGACATCAAAGTTAACGAAACTTCGCTAACTTTAAAAGGCTGCAGTTAATTCATGAAGCATTGGTCGAGAATGGTATTTGGTGTATTTATTATTCATGTAAAGTTGAACCATCTGACAAAATTTCAGAATTTTAAAATATGGTATTTTCAAGAAAATGGCGCCCAAAAATGGAGATTTTGGAAAATTTTACAATTTCTCGAATTTTTTGCGACAAAACGGTTGCACACAGAAGCGATATAAATTTTTTTCGGAAAGCGGATACCACAACAAGAATTTATAACTCTACCTGTCTCCATAGCCGAATGGTGAGGCTCCGAAGTTGACTATTTTCCATGTCTTCTACAGTTCATAAATTGTACTCCCCGTTTTTGATGGCCCATTACTTGGCGGGAAATTTTTTTTCGACAAAACAAAAAAAATACGGGTCTCTTAAAAACATGTCTAGTTGCTATAAAAAAAAAAGTTTCAACAATACCTGAGATGGTGATGGCACATGCTCTGCCTGAATTGAAATGGAAGGCACCCATGACAAATGCTATTGAAACTTGTATCATTGTCAAAACTTACTTCTTTGCTTTACCCTCGCTTGCGTGGATGCCCACTATCGCGGACGCGCATGCTCCCATCAGACACGCCTTCATTCTATCACACGAGCCCTGTCCTGCCCTAACTCGGTTAGATAGCATTTCTGCTTTTTTGTAGCAACCCACCACAGGTTGATTTGTGTTTTTCATACTGTAGTTTTCATACTACGCATCCGCGAGCCGTATTTATACGCAGAGCATAAAAGAATTGCAATTTGTCAACAATTACATGTAGTGGCTCTTGAATTTTTCTGTACTAAGTGAGATCTTCATGTCGCCCAGTGAAAACTTTTTAGGGGACAATAAGAAGGAAATTAAAGGATTATAATTTTTCAACAATTATTTCTAGTGGTACGCCAAAAGTAAACCTGTACGTTAATTTCCACCTACAGAGTGTTTTTGCACAATGTAGGAAGTGAATGTTTACAAGTGTTCAACCTTGACAAGTGCTCTAACATATACAGGGTGCTGTTTTTATACGATGTAGTTTTATTTTATTTTATTTTATTTTTTTTTCGGGTTTAGTTCCTATAAGCCCTCCCACGTTAAATCTATGTACTAAGTAACTGAACGGAACCAAACCTAACCTAATCACATTAATGTAAATTATTCATAAATAATTATTGTCGTATTGAAAATGTGGTGATGGTTAACGAAATAAATGCAGCTTTTTTATTATCATCGTCTGTGCGTATACCTTCCATTGCTGATGCGCCTGCTTTGCGGACGCATTCCTGTACTACTACGCGGACTCCTCTGCTGCGCTCTTGAACTAACTCGGTTCAATAGCATTCGTGTTTTAGTGGCCATTTACCACAAGTTGCAAAATTATAGCATAAATTAGAAGAATATTTCGCCGTCGTTTGAAAGTTATTATTTGGTGGCTAGTGAGAGTAGCCCTAAGCTTTCGTACCTATTAACAAAAATTCGAACGACTACTACTTTTTCTCCGTTCTTTCCCACTTATATTTCTGACATTTCTGATGAGTTTTTTTCCATAAAGCCTTTTCCTGAATTTTTCCTTTGTTTGACCTTTCTCCCTCAAGTCATTGTTAATCTTATCCATCTCTGTTTCCTTCTTGGTCTCGCTCTATCTATCTTCCCATTCAAAAGAAAAATGCCAAAGTGTAACGGTATGAGGTTTTGTTGTCAGTGAAAAGAATTGCATCATTGTGTTAGCAGTAGAAGAGAGAAACAGAAATGCATTATTCTGGTTTGCATAAAGAGCAATGTTGAAGTAGGAGTTTCCATGATACTGTTGGAAAGTGTGCCTAGTCTTACATGTGAATCTCTAGTTTAAAGATTACGATTCACGAAACATTGCTGTGATAAAACACAGAACATGAGCTGTATAGTCATCTATTCTTGTTTTACTTGGATAAGAAATTTCATAGATGGATTTTCCAGTTTCTAAAAAGCAATGTCAGCATCCAGAAATGCCTTACAGTATACAAACCCCATAAAAACTACGATTGACGATCGGATATTTCATGCAAAGAAATGAGAGGCTATGTTGGCTTGCATATTTTTGTCTTTCTATGCACAGCAGATTTGTGTTTGACTACTAACAATTAGTCCTATTCACTGACGTATCACTAAACTTACAAAATAATATTGACCCATCTATTGAAAGTACTTCCGAACCAAATGCTTTTATGAAATTGGTCAATTTAGCGATACCGGTTCTTTAGGCATTGTTGGAATAGTACACTACCTTTAGCACAAAACACAAAACAAAGCACTTGACGAACTGACAAGGAATTGAAACCAAAGATTTTAGTTAAACAAAGTAAACGTATGGCGAGGCGGAAACACTTCGACATACTCTTCTAAGCGAGGAGTGAGTATTTTTACCTGACATTGATCATGGGATGCTGAAATTTATCACGTGATTTACGGCAATTAGTTTTCTACTTCGTTCCTAGTAATTACACGAAAACTTGTACAATCATTTTGCTTAAAGAAAACAGAACAGTTACAAAAATGAAGTACGGATTTTACAAGAAAATGCACTGGTAGATATTAAAGCATATTGACATTCTTTATGTAGGACTAAGAACCAGAGCTAAAGTTATTTTTAAGTATCTCTAATATTAAAATTAGGCCGAGCTCTAATAATCACGTCCGCGAGCTTGCTGTGCAATACTAAATATCTTCTAGACAGAGTTTTGAAAAATTCAGTAAAGAAAGAACTAGTCCAAGAGGTTTTAGTGGGGAAAATTGGGTTTTATTAAATTTTGTACTTCGTATATTTAAAGCCATATTCGTATTAAAAGAACATTTAAGCATTCATATTTTGTTTTACATATGACACTATGGAAATCCCTTGTCACTCAGAAGAATTCGTGAAGTCCTATATACGTTTCGTAGCACAATTTGTACCATTTATACTCACGTTCCTATTGCTAGGATGATGAAAGTGAACAATTTTGTAGAGTAAGAAAGAGTAGGTAATTGTATATAATGTAGGATTGGACTCCTATTACACTCAGGATTCAAATTCGTAAGCTGTCCGCCTTGACTGAAGATTTCTTTAGTTTTCTTCAAAATAATCCAGACAAATACTGGGATAGTAATTCAAGGTCAGTTTTATTAAATGGTATTTTCAAAAATAAACCAGTTGAGATTGCTCCAAGACCATTGCCAGAACAAACTCAAAAAGAATTAATTTTTCTTATTAACTTCTAAAGGCTTTATGCCAGTTCTATGTACTTTATTACTATACTCATTAAACAATTCTTGTAATATATCTGTCCATTTATAATTTCCTTGAGTACTAAATTTCTTCCACATGTTTGTTGAAGAGTTTTGTTAATACGTCTACGACGTGTTTGTTTTGAAGACACATGCCCAAAATGGAAGGCTCAAAATTGAAAAATTCGCAAAATATCTCTCTATGACTTAGGGTTCCCGAGATATAACTCCCGAAATCCGAAATTTTTCGGCAATATCTGGAGAACCAGTGGGCAGTTGGATAGTAGCCACCGGTTACTATTTGGTACTAAAATATTTACCATCCTCGTAGGTATTGATCAACGCCAGTATAATCTCTCTATGACTTACGGTTCCCAAGATATAGCTCCTTAAATCTCCCTAAATCGGAACGTTTTTTGACCAATATCTCGGGAACGGTAAGAGTGAAGTGAAAAATTCCATCACTTCTTTAGATAGTTTTTGGTGCTCTATCGAATGGAGGGCTCAAAATTGAAAAAAAATCGCAAATGACAGATACACACAAACACACACACAGAGAATTCAGTAATGCACTTCGTTAGAATGAAGTTCGTTGAAAATTAGAAGTCGAATTTTTGGGAAGAAATGAAGTGTTGGAATTTTTATTTTTCTAAGTCTCATCTCCAGTTGTCAATTTGCTTTTATACAATAGATTTTACGATTAAAGGATCTTTGTAACATACGATAATCGTACTATACGTCACGTTTCACCAGATAAGGATGAATAATTCTGGAATTTCACGAATTCTTTTGTTGAAGTAACCTTTTTATTTTTGTGTGTGATTATCCAAGTGTAGAGTTGAGAAAGTGTAGATAGATCTTTAGTAATTTCCGTAAAAAAAAAAAAAAAAAAAAAAGTTTGCAGTGACTTTGATTTAAATCATGGTATTAAAATAAAATTTTAAAAAAAGTCTGATTTGTGTATTTGTAATTATCGTTTGAGAAAATTTTGTTTCCTCCTAAATGCTACTCTATTCCGTTTGTAGGTGTATAACTACCCAAAAGTAGTATAGATATATCTTGATAAAATAGAGGTATATCTTTAGTGTTTCCTTTTCTTAAGTGAAGCCTTTTTGTAATTAGGTGACACATGGAGAAATACATTTCATTATTTGTTTGTAAGCGTTCCTTCGTGACTAAGCGGTTAGCGTACATGCCTTTGGCGTGGGAGACTTGGGTTCGATTCCCGGCGGGAGCTCATGTGATTCAGATTCCACGTTAATCACTAGGTCACGTCTCATGTAGCCTCGCTGCTGAAAGGGACGTTGAACTCAAAATCAACTCATTATCTGTTTCTACTAATATGTAAGTATGCACTGCAGAAACAAAGGAAATCTAGTCGCATGTCTTTTTTATTCCATATTGCGTTGTATACTGTTTCAGCGAATTTGATCGAGCACCAGGGTTTTTGGAGTTTTCTTCAGCCCAAAAATACTCATTGTGCTTTTCTTGGGTAAAACCCATATAAAAATGCAGTCTGAAAACCCACCTCCAAAAGTGAACTTTAAAAAAAATAAATAAAAAAAAAATGATACGGTAATGTGATTATAATTACTTTCATCAATCATGTTTCTCAATGTACGCTTAGTTTCAGAGTTTGCTTTAAATACATATTCACCGAGAGATTTACAGAATAGAATACCACTGAAAAAAATAGTTATATGTTTGTGAATCATGCATAACAAATTTTGTTTGCGCTTCAACAAATTCTCTGTAACGGTTTTCAGCTGTAATCTGGGACAAAAAACTGTAACTTCGTTCCCTATGTTGTAGTGTAGACTCGCGTATTAGTATAAACAAATAATACAACGCCTCTTCCCTTACAAGAAAAAACTCTTCACTTTCTCGTTGTAGGAAAAATTACTAAAGATATACCTCTGTTTTCTCAACACTACGTTTGGAAAATTATATACATACAAACGAAAAAAGTTGAATTAGAAAGGAAACAAAATCTATGATAATTACAAATGCACAAATGGAAGGCTTTTTTGATACTATAATTTGAATCAAAGACACTACAAATACTTCACTTAAATAAGAGATACGTGTCACTGCGTTAATCTTTCTCGCTCCAGTGCCTTCCATTTCAACTCAGGCAAAAAAAAAAAGTAAAATTGTACCACCACCATCTCAGATATTGTTGAAACTTTTTTTTTTATAGCAACTAGACATGTTTTTAAGAGACCCAGATTTTTTTGTTTTGTCGAAAAAAAAAAAATTCCCGCCAAGTAAGGGGCCATCAAAAACGGGGAGTACAATTTATGAATTGTACAAGACATGGAAAATGGTCAACTTCGGAACCTCACCATTCGGTTATGGAGACAGGTAGAGTTATAATTCTTGTTATGGTATGTAAATAGGGATATAAATAAACAATATTTTATTATAGTTTGGTTTGTGCATGCATATCTTTTTGTACATAAATTAACAAATGAACGTCAGTTTATCTGAAAAGTCGAAGTTTGCGATTTTTTTTTGAGCACTTCCGGTTCGAATTTTAAAATTCTGTTTTCACGGTTGGTAAGACCTAGTTACCCGCTGTCAGAAAAAAAAATGTATCGCTTCTGTGTGCAACGGTTTCGTCGCAAAAAATTCGAGAAATTGTCATTTTTGGGCGCCTTTCTCGAAAATACCAGATTTTAAAATTCTGAAATTTTGTCAGATGGTTCAACTTTACATGAATAATAAACATACCAAATATCATTCTCGACCAATGTTTCATGAATTAACTACAGCCTTTTGAAGTTAGCGAAGTTTCGTTAACTGATGTTACAGTTGGCAACACTGGAAACAATAAAAGTGCAACGATTTGATGATGTTTGTGGTTCACATTCATTAAATGAGGAATAAAAGGTTTTCCTCACTGCTTTTTATTATTTTGATCAAAAATGTTCTCTGAAATAGTAAAATGATCCTTCCCTTAGTCCTCCGTTTTCTTCAACCGAACTAATCTCAGATGGAAATTAATTACGAAACACACAAATTTTAAGTTCATTTACCGAAAATGATCTTCGGAAACAAAATTTCACTGATTTTTTTTTTTCCCACATGAACCAATTATTTGCTTGCTTGGTGTTTTCTTCGCTAACAGCATGTAATCGTGTAGATGCTCCAATATGTGTTCGTGCACTCACAACTCGTAGAACACTGTCGATAGCCACAAGACACTTATTTTCACTTCTCTTATGCTCTTCTGGAAAGCCGTACCCTGTTGAAGGTCCACTTGGAAACATAAACAGCGCTTCAACTTCACGTAATTCATGATATATTCATAATATTTTCGTTACCCACCACTAGTTATCATATATGTATGTAACAAAAGTTCCTTTTTGCAGCTTCTTAAAACTACACTTTGAATTGCAGAAGCTCGATTTAGGGAGAAGCATGAAGTTAGTTCATGGTGACCCGTTACTGATAAAAACTTCGCAATTTTCTGAAAGCCAAAGGTGACTTTGTTGAACACCAGTTACCGGTCGCTCACTTTCCCATTCTTTCATTTTTATTATTTCCGGAAATTGTCGAATTCACTTCCAGGCAACAAAACGAGCGTAATACTCGGAGTTTGTACTTGCACCATACTCACGAATCCTTCTGCAGTTTTAATATTGTGTATCTGTTTATGTCTTAAGGTTTATGCCGCGTCGCCACATTCTTTACAACCCCCCCCCCCCCCCAATACCGTCGCAGAGAGACTTACATGGCCAGTTTCACTGAAAAACCACTTTTATCGGACCTGTCTGCATCTCGAACATCTGAAAACAATTTTTAAAGTGGGATGCAGCACCATCAGAAATCACTGACACGGTTTGGGAAATTGTAGACACTTATTTTAACATATTCGAACCTTTTTCTATAACCTATATTTTCGCTTTTCTTCGAGTATTTTTAGAATCTTGTCTATGGATATGAGTACATGAGCCGAATCGTGTGTTTGTCGTCGCTTATTACAACAAAACTGGCAGTTGTTGATAATAATAACTGCCGTAAATTTGCTCGTTTTTCCGGTGATAACTCTGAGTTTCACTTGGCAGAATGTCAGTCCAGTTTTCAATGAATTTCACATGAAGTAAAATAGAATTTGTATCTTGAAATTTTATACGATGCTTTTCGGTAGCAGTTAATTCTCTATGGATTTTCTTGACGTAGTCATGAAGTACAATTTTTACAGTTAAACCAGCAACGTACGATGCGAAAACAGAAATGGCACAGTTTTTTTTTTTTTTTTTAACGAGATCATTGTTTTCCCATATGGCATACGTAACACTATTTTCATCAGGATCAATAATTAAAGACACCACACTTATTTCTTCTACTCCAGGACATTTACCACATTCTTGAAGAAGACAGCTGTTATTTTCTACGGATCATACTACTAAAGAAAGCAGGTCACTCATGGCAGCTTCAATACAGGCTGCACCTTTAATTTGTTGTAACGCAGTAGCAGCTAACTTAAAATTTGCAAAATACACACACACATACCCCTCGCAAGTTGCAGACTGACAGCTGGTCGAATACTATGAATTTCGAGTGACCCATTCTTATGCTGGGATAGTTCAGTTTAAAAAGTCCGTAAATTTCTTTGAAACGTGTAAGAAAACGCTTCGATTTTTCAACTTTTTGTCCATTTTCGATCACTGTAATGACATCACACTTAACTGAGACTTTGGAGCATTCCAAATCATCACTGAGGTAATAGTTCAGGCTTTTTACAGATCATCTGAATTTATTGGATGGCCGTTTCAAGTAAACTTAAAATTTGTGTGTTTCATAATCGTAATTTCCATCTCAGATTACTTCGGTTGAAAAAAAAAAAAAAAAAAAAAAAACAGGAGTAGGGGGAGGCTCATTTTACTATTTCAGAGAGCATTTTTGATCAAAATAATAAAAAGAAGTCAGGAAAACCTTTTATTCCTCATTTAATGAATGTGAACCACAAACATCGTCAAATCGTCGCAAGTTTATTGTTCCCAGTGTTGCCAACTGTAACACCAAAGTTAACGAAACTTCGCTAACTTCAAAAGACTGTAGTTAATTCATGAAGCATTGGTCGAGAATGATATTTGGTATGCTTTTTCTTCATGTAAATTTGAACCATCTGACAAAATTTCAGAATTTTAAAATATGGTGTTTTCGAGAAAATGGCGCCCAAAAATGGCAATTTTTGAAGATTTTACAAATTCTCGAATTTTTTTTGCGACAAAACGGTTGCACACAGAAGCGATACAAACATTTTTTTTTTCTGACAGCGGGTAACTAGGTCTTACTAACCGTGAATACAGAATTTTAAAATTCGAACCGGAAGTGCTCGAAAAAAAAAATCGCAAACTTCGACTTTTCAGATAAACAGTGGTAGACCGTTCACCTCCCTGGTTCGATCCCAGCTCGTGCCGTGTGGACTTTGTGGTGGACAAACACCGTGCTCGTGGTTTTTCTCGCTGTTCTCCCGTTTCCTTCCACTTTCTTCATTCCACCATTTCACTCATCTCTCATCATCACCGTCTCCTTTAGCCTAACCGGCATAAGCGTGGGACGTAAAACTTAAAAAATTTCATTTCATTTTTTTCCAGATAAACGGACGTTCATTTATTAAGTTATGTACAAAAAGATATGCATGCGCAAACCAAACTATAATAAAATATAGTTTATTTATATCCCTATCTACATACCACAACTAGAATTATAACTCTACCTGTCTCCATAGCTGAATGGTGGGGCTCCAAAGTTGACCATTTTCCATGTCTTCTACAATTCATAAATTGTACTCACCATCTTTGATAGTCCTCTACTTGGCGGGAAATTTTTTTTCGACAAAACAAAAAGATATGGATCTCTTAAAAACATGTCTAGTTGCTATAAAAAATGTTTCAACAATATCTGAAATGGTGATGGTACATGCTCTGCCTGAATTGAAATGGAAGGCACCATTAATCAAAATAAGAAAATATGTCTACGTAGAAAAAAAAAATAGCTCAGCAATGTGTAAAAATATGAGAGACACTTATAGTGTATATATGTTTGAAATAAAATGAAATCTTTGAGTTTTACGTCCCACGATTATGCCGGTTAGGCGAAAGGAGACGGTGATTATGTTTGAAAAACGCTTCCAACAACCGACTTTTTCTCACGATGTAAAATACCATATTTGGGGGGTGATACCGTAATCTAGTGGTTAGAGCGTTGGATTCATATCCATATGGTCCCGGGTTCGATTCCCCGCCGGTGCTTCCCCAATTTTCGGCATCCACCCAGCGTCGTGAGGCAAACTGGGAAGTCACGTGAATAAAAGACATAATGGCCACTAGGTCTAAAAACCTCCCGATACGCCGGTTAGCGATAGGGAGACGCGGCGCACCTATCACGTGTTCGTTGCTAGATTGGACGTAGTTCCAGCAGTCGCTAACAGATGTCGTGGAGTGGCTCAGGCCTACAAATCGGGCCGTTATGCCAAGTGGTTTGGTTTGGTTTAATTTGCCATAGATCAATTACATATTAAAACATTCGACATTATTCTCGTAGGTTCAGTGTAATGTTTGGATTCAACATTACTGAAACGGTTATCAAAATAATGGAAACACCTTAAAAATTCAATTTTACCTGAGTAAGAACTTTCAAATTTACTTACGTCCATGATTAGAATTATGGACCTCAGTATTGTAACTGGAAATTTTGAAATACTATTTCATTAATATTACTGTAATTAACTGAAAAATTCAGTAGATTGAAGTACACTCACAAAGGATAGTCTCAACTTGAAAAATATTATTTTAAAAAATATGTTACAATTTTTGTTTTCTGTATGAACAGGGATATTGCCAGAACAAAGGACAATGATGCAGAACATTGGACGTCAAGTTCTGAAGGGTGTAAAGATAACCCAACGATCACTTATAAATTTTACACAAGCTGCAACTTTAACATCACAAGAAGTATTTGATAGAGAATCTAAATATGGGGCCCATAACTACCACCCTATTCCAGTAGCAATTTGTAAAGGAAAAGGTAAGTTTCTACTCTAGATTCATTATGCGAAACCTAGTTTTAGTACCAACCTTTTTTTTATGTTGTTTTTTCTAAGCATGGTCAAACGTGTTGATTTGTGTGTTTAACAGAAGAAAAATATTAAAGAATACTTATACGGGCCGCTGTGTATGAGTTTATGGATAATATTATACGCAATTGATAATACTTGTTCTTTCTGACTCCTCGCTGCGCGCACGTGGTGCTCAATGTTGTGTTGCCATCTTTTGCGTCGGGTATTGAAAACAAAATTATTCACTGCAAGCAAATCTGTTTTATAAAATTAAATGACACAAAAGAGAACTAAAAAGAATGCTCTCATTAACCAGCAGATACACTACTCAAGTTGACATTTGAGTAAAACAATGTGCATTTGTTTATATTCAAATTGGCAACGTGTGGAAAGGATGGAATGTTTACTATTGCAGAGCAAGAGAAATGAGCTACTATAATTGGCTGAATGTGCTATTGCCATAGAAACAGTTCTTTTTGCTTGATTGTTGCGACCATGTGCAGGAAGGAAGAAACAAGAGGAAAGCAACTGTCAAATGGACTGTAATAACTAGGGAGGGCCGGGGTAATAAGAGACAAAAATATATATATATATTCTTGCACTTGCATTGATTTCTTAAAGAACTAGAAAAAAATATATCTGATTGTACTAAAAAATGAAACCTGTTGATGTATTAACACCTTTTTCCAGTTGCTTTCTCTCTCTCTCTCTCTCTCTCTCACACACACACACACACACACACAAATCACGAAATATTGTTAGTCAGTGTCTCTTATTACTACTAAGGTGTAATAAGAGACAGGGCTCTCAGTACTCATACACATAGAATAGAAAATGAGTAGTGGTTTAAGGAAAAATCTTCAAACAATTCTGAACAATTTACTTTTCTCAGATCGGAAATATGTACGTATGTTCGCGAAGTATCAAAATCTAAAAAAGAAAATTCAGTAGTTCGTTCGGAAAATTTATTTGCCTGAGTATTAAATATCAAAAACCATTAAAACAAGTTTTACGGAATCTAGATACATCATAGATAGAACTAACACTACCAAATAAAAAAGAATGCTGACAAGAAATTTTCTGGAGAATGTCGAAAATGAACTTAAAAAGTGCTTAAATTCTCAATGAAGAAAAAACAGCGCATTTGAAAAATAGTTTTAGCTAACTTAAATGGATTGAAAAAGCTATTAAATTGTAATCATATATGAAGAGAACATTGAAAAATGTTGTAAACCTATTGTTGTCAAAATTTTAATGTAAAATGTAGCCTATGTAAAATATATTTTCGAAAAATATGTAAGATGAATATTAAACCTTTTACGATGTACAGTCGAACGATCATTGGAAAATGTACAAAAGAGTTTGGAAATGTCATGCTAGCCTATATAAAATCCAAGTTAACATTTAAAAACCTCATAAATTTAATTTAAATTTTAGTCTTGCATAATTACAGCAGGTAGGCCTAATTAATTATCTTAGGCTGGATCACTTAAATAAACATAAGAAAAATGTATAGGTCAAAAAAAAAAAACTGTTGGAATATAGACATGAGTTTGACAAATATTAAGAATAGTCCTACAAACACCTAGGCCTACCAAAAGAAGAGAAATCATATTTAATCTTTCTGTTTTGATTTCAAAAGCCCTTTTTCACTTTACTATAAACACAACGAATTTTTTGGACCTATCCTCTGGAAATCTGGAATGTCCCATTTCCATCCAGTTTGATAGGTCCATAAAAAATTTGGATGTCACTGTTTGAATGTCATCAATAGCAGGCCAATTAAAATCACTTAGTTCTTTTTTCAAAAATTAACCTTGCACGGTTCTTCATTTGGGAAACCCTCCCAATATCCAGCTAAGATCGTAGTACACGGCGTAATACATTTCTAAGCAAGATTCTGCTCTGGTTGGATCAATTTCTCCTGGCAAACTTTCACCAGTTGATGAGTAGGCATTTTCCTATTTACTTTCTATATACAAATAATAGCAGGTTATACTCTTCACATGCACTAAATAAACATAAAGTTGAACTGGGGTAATTAGAGACAGCTGTCTCTTATTACCCCTTCAAAATTTCTAAAAGGGGTAATAAGAGACATGCCTTCAATTGACCTGAAATGCAATGTTTCAGCATTTTTCAAAATTTCACATCAATCTTCATAATCTTAGTCACAAAGTTACATAGCAGCCATTTCCACATTTGTAACTCACTTTTCACAATAAAATTTTATTTTAAAACAGTCACGAACTTCTATGGTAAGTTCAAAGTGAAGGTATGTTTTCATAGCGTGACAACAATATAAAAACTCATATGAGTTCATAAGTGCAAGTGGGGTAGGAAAGTAAAGGTATTGACGTTGCCATTACTCATTATATATATATATATATAATCTTGATTTGATATTTAGGGTATTTTTTGGCCGTGTCTCTTATTACCCCGGCCTGCCCTATTATAAGAAAATCACAGTAAAACACACTCTAGTGTCAATTTGTGTACATAATCAACAATACAGTTCGTCGTCTTAAACTGTAATGATATTCTTGGAACCAATAATACCTTAACCTTGTGTGCGAGAAGAAAAAGACTTTTCCAAATGTTTTTGTCGTTCTCGGGCAACTTCATCAATGTCATCACCTACGCTGCCAGGCTGCTATAATGTATGCGCATTCCCTCCTTTGCATGGAACTTCTTTTCCATGCCACGTTCAACAAAAGGGACCTCATGCAAAGAAGAGAATGCACGTACATGTTATTAGTCTAATAACGTACGTAATAACCATTACAAGAGAGCAGCGTAAACTTTTGGAAAAGTCTTTTCCTTTTTGAATATAAGACAAGGCATTCTTACCTCTAATATTACACGTGTAGGAAATAATATATTAGTCTGCTTTAACTATAAGGAAAGCTAATAAATAGTGCTGTGACATGAAATTGTGACAATATACGTGCAGTTGCATGTTGTTAAAATTTGCAGTCAAGTTATACAAATGGCTTTGTTCATTGATATATATTAATTTTGTTAGTGGCTTGAGTTGAAATGTTTCTCGGGTATCAAAAAAAGAATACTGAGTTATTTTTAATGGCCATATCTATAGTGCATTTTAACAGAAAGTACAAGAAATTAAGACCATGAGAGGTTGTAACTAATACTATCTTCAGAGAGATTCAGGGAACTTTTTGAGACCTTATTACGGTACATATGTATCTTCACGGGAGAGGGGTGAGTGGGTGATACTAGATGTAAAAAGAAGATGAAAACATAATATAATCTTTAACCTCCAAGGCCTTGTTTCTGCGGTAAAGATATGATGATGTGGCAACACCGCATGTTACACAACAACATAAGTGGCTAGCAACATGTATGACTAGCACTTTGCAAAATATTGTTGCAAGTTAAATGTCAATGGAAATAGTGAAACAAAGTGGGAATAGTGTAAAGAAACAGAGAAATAATCCTACTGACATACTATATAAATTGTCTGAACGTGCTAACGTCAGGAATTTAATCAGGCGTACACACTAGAGGTCTGCACGGGCTCGGGCCGAACTCGGGCCTACAAAGCATATATCACTTTGGGCACGGGCTCTAAAATTTTTAAATATACAACCCTATTTCTCGGGCCTTTTCAGGCCTAACTTTGTAAATGTACTTTACAACTATATTTATTGGATGTTTGGAATGTTCTTTCTGGAGAACTTTTAAAGCACAACTGAAAAATTAAACTTCTAATTGCTGTAAATAAAAAATACAATTTTGAGTAAATTATAAAGTTTTTGTAATTCGGGCTTATTTCGGACTCATTTGATTATCATACGAGCTCGGACCTAAATGCTAGAACATACTTCGGACTCAGATCGGGCCTGACATTATAAATTCACAGTCCGGGCCGGGGCTCAAAATTCCGGCCCGTGCAGAGCTCTACTACACACACTGGATTAGTTGATTGCTTTTGAGTTTGTGTTTCGTTCAGCATTGAGGTTATATGATACATGGGCTTACAACTTAACGTGCGATCTGATCCACATGATCACCTACCAGAAATAGAACCCAGGTCTCCCGCGTCAAAGGCATGTAGTAACCATATAGTCACAAGGGTGTTGATGTGCGTTGGAGGTGAGTCTTCTCACCGCTTGGTACGCAAGGAATGCGTATGTCATGCATATTTATATTACTTGCTTGTGTCAATGACCGGAACATGTCCACTTCGTAGCACGAATTAAACACTCATTTACATGGTGCGTTCAATGTGCTTGTTTCTATTTTTCACACTATTCTCACTTTGTTTCATTGTTTCCATTGACATTTAGCTTGCAATCATATTTTACAAAATAAAAAATAAATAAATAAATAAAATCCTTGTGGAGTTTGAACATTAACCTCCTAGGTGCTAATCACACATATTACACAGTCAATAATAATTTTTCTTTAAATATTTAATATTTTACTGACCAGAGTATTACTTCTTTATTAAAAATTAAAATATTTGATAACAGTTTCCATAACGTAACGTTAACTTCCTCAGACGTTAATATGTATGTTCATATTAATGTAGGAAATAGAGACATCATAATATTAAATCATTTACATACTTTGTAATGTGCCATGTATTACACCTCCTCCAGGACAGTCAAATGTAATTTTTCTGTTAGAAACTTACCTTGTAATGTGCCATGCCGTGTTGTCACGTCTTTATGTGTCTCTCCGTCGAAATAAGGTTCCAAAGGTCAATAAAGGTCATATATTTTCATCTTTTTACAGAGCACCAACCCCCGCTGAGTACGGACTCGAGTTTTAGACCACCTGATATGTATTATCGGCATTACTCGAGCAGACTATTCTACCATATTTTGACACATTTCTTACGTTTTCAGGTTACGTTAGAGCTTTGTATTTTGCATACGACGTCCAAACAATAATTTATTGTTTTGCGCATTTAATTCAAAATTAGTAAGTCACTGAATACAATAACAATTTATTTTGTATCTCTAGTTAAAAGTTGTGGACTGTATAAATTTGTATAGTTGCTGGAGTTAATAAGTATTAGAATGAAGAAAATACAACACACAAACATTGAAGATCCCGCACACGAAGCTTTTGCAGGAAAGCACAACACAACACTGACAAAAACATGCGGGAGGCGGCCTAACGGTATTTTTGAAAAGAAAGACAAGAGACCGCCATAGTAAGAGGCTACAAATAGACACAAAATTGACCTGAAGCTACATCTGTACAGCAAAACTGACATTATATAAAACGTATATTTTGTTCCAAGTTTTGGAAATGCTGACAATAGGCCCAAACACTGAGAAAACTTAAGCCTCTTTTTTCTTCTTATTTTTATGAAACAGAGGACAGAATGGCCCGAACATATTTCTTTTAGCAGAGCATGCACTAAATGAGGGGCTCTACTACTTCTTGGAGATTGACTTCAGGAGGGCTCAGTATAAATACAATGTACATGTATGACATAAAAACTACAGTGCATAAAACATGAACCAAATTGTGCTAGGTGGCCACTAAAAACGACGAATGCTATCTAACCGAGTCAGTGCAGGAGCGCAGCAGGGGGCCCGAGCGGTTTCGTCCGTAGGGAGCAGGCGTGTAAGCGACGAGGGTAGACGCATAAACGAGGATGGTGGAAGAGCACCCTTACACATACAATACTTTCACTGTTATTCAAAATTTATTTCAATAAGCTGTGGACTGACAGTAATTACTTATTTTCATACTCTATTTCCTTCTCGAAAAATGTTTCGCATTGTATTTTACCTGTAAATTTTCTGTTCGGTAGTACCAACCCCCCGCTGAACACGACGCGAATTTTAGACCACCTATATACCAGGTGGTCTAAAACTCACGTCCGTGCTCAGCGGGGGTTGGTGCTATGTAAAAAGATATATATTTAAATAAGTATTAGTCTTCTTTACGAACCTAGCCTGGCAATGCCAGCCAGCACGGATCAATTTGGTGGTTGCAAAATCTAGTGATTAGTTTTGCGAGGAAATACTTTAAGGTAGTAAAAGAAACAAGCTCCACAATAAAGAAATTAAAAACCCAAAATTTAAGAAAAAGTCGAAACTCGCCAAATTTTCTTCCCAGAAAGAAGTAATAATAATAATAATAATAATAATGATCAAATTTATGTGTAGTTTCTATGGAATTTTGTATATACAAACGACTATAATCTGATTGCTGAAACGGTGGGGTTGGTAGTCGATCTACTGTATACTGAAACGTCACTCAAGAATCAACATTAAATTATCTGTCTTCCGCTGTTATTAAGGAAACTCCATTGTTAGACCTAGAAAAGAATAATTTCGTTTTCCCCAGAAATTGTTTAAATTAGCTTACAACGAAGAAAAATGACTATTTACTTTAAAGAAAAATGCAGATAAACCTCTTTTATTCTTCTGAAGCGGCGTTCTCTACAATAACTGAAATTAAGCAGAAAATTATACACACGCAACTGATAATGTAATGCTATGTTGATTATTCGAAGAAAGAAAAGAAAAATGAAATTTAAAAAGACTGATTCCGGAAGTACTTGGATAGAACAAATAAATTTGTAGAAAATTAGAATATCATTGAATTATCTTTAAAAGCACATATCGAACAGAATAATCCTTCGTAGTGCTGATAAGATACAGAAATACTCTATTTCATTCATTTATTCAACTTAAATTAAATTAATATTTCAAAATACTTTCAAAGTCGTATACATTTATCAAACCATTGCTCTCTCAAAACACCTCACGTCGACAAAATGGGCATGACAAAACAAAAGAGCGACTTCCATTGACCACTATCGCGCCTCGTTATTACAAATAAATCATTAAGTTCAAGCATTAAGAGTGGAGCTTCACGTACTGAAAAATCACATTTACACTGAGGGAATAAATATTACCATTAAACACTTGAGAGCACACACACACCTACCACGCACAATGGACATTTCCTTTCTGACCAAAGTTGTAATTTAAAGACACCGTCGTGTAGAACTAGTTTTAAACATACCACATACCAAAAATCTCAGAAAAATATTTTTTCATTACGGAAACACAACACTTCAAATAATGCAAAAATGAGCAGGTTACGTCACGACAAGAGAAAAAGCGTTTTTGGCGTGACGTAATATCTCGTTAATCCTCTTTGGGCCGTATTGAAAACTTCAGGGAATTCTTTCATATTGCAATTTCTTACCATAAATTACAAATAAATTTAGAGGAATAGTGAAAGGAAAAGTGACAAATTAAGAAAAATACGTACTGTATATAAAAGTTACGTGTTAATAAGGCCTATTCTTCTAGTTTAAAATGCATTAAAATCATTTGCAATGTTCTATCATTACAAATATTTTAGATACATATAAGTAGGATTACTTTATTATTGTATTACGCGAAAAACATTAGGAGTCTACGTATTTTATCAACTCAAGTTAAATCACGCACAGATTGAGAATATCTAAGCCACCATATTATAGCTTTCCTTTATTTTGAAAATTTGTCGTGAATCTCCATGCTGTTATATTACGGCTACAAATAAACACTTTCTGCACCAAAAAGCTCCTAATGCCTTTAAAAATATCCGTATCCTATTACATCCTTGCATTATTTCTACTATTAACTGTACATATTAACAATTGGTCATCCCACATCGTTGTTACAACTATTCTTATTTTAATGCTATAATAATCTATTATATAGCGCTTTATTATTATTGTTATTATTATTATTATTATTATTATTATTATTATTATTATTATTATTATTATTATTATTATTATTATTATTCTTTAAATACATTTCTATAAGGAGAATACTTTCGTGGTCACCAGGATGGTTTACAGCTGAAGAAAGCTGTAGCGAATAGAGGCAGATAGATGGTTATGCTGCCAAAAGAGTATCATGAACAAAAGAAGTGCTCGAAGATTTTTCTTCTGACCTAGGCGTCAGTTCCCAAAGTTAGGCACCATAATAATACAATTTTATACATGGGCCTATATAATTTTACAGGGTGTCCACATTCTGGAAAGTTAGTGAAAGTCAGGGAGGTAAAAATGGGTCAGGGAAATGGCAGATTGGTTAGGGAAAGTCATTGAAAAATCGATTTAGGTCAATTTTTCAGTTACTGAATTTATGCAATAGTAAGTGTAATATCGGCCTAATGCATATGTTTGTAGATTTACATTCTTTTGGAGTAAAGAAAATTGTAAAAAGAAAGAAACAGAAGTGGAGAGAGCACAATGCGAGCTATGGGGAAGGTGGAGACTGGGGTTTCTTTCTTTTTTCTTATTTTTAACTTATTCAATGGTCAGGGAAATCTGAAACTTTAGCCATGGAAAGTCAGGGACTTCTTTTTTCCAAATTGTGTGGATACTCTGTTTTATTTTGGATTTAAATTATCTAGGCGCCAGACTTGTATTTCCAATTGCTATGACTACCTGGCGCCGGGGATTTTTCGCACATGATCAAGTGGAATATTGACTGAATTACTTGTGTTGTTACATTGAAACTTCAACTTTTTCTTTTCAATAACCCACATGAAATAGTGTTCTAAGCATACGAACATATTTTGTATTCTTTCTTTCATCAGCCATGAGGTGATTAATGTTTGGTGGTGGACAACATGGTGTTTGTGGGTTTTCTCGCGATTCTGACGTTTCCTCTCATGACTATTCCACCGATTCTTTCATAATCATTCTCTCTCATTAATCATCTGTCTCCCTTTGCCTACAGGGTATATTCGTGGAACATAAAAGTAAAAATTTCCTTTCATTTTATTTAGTAATCAGCCAATTATAACTAACTATTATTGTGTTGCCATATCTGTTTATTTATTTGTTGGTTTAAATGTTAAATGTGTTCAAAACATTGCAGTCGATCTGTAAATATTCACATGGACTAATATAAAGAATTTGTGAGTTTATGTTCCATGGGCTAAAGAAAACGACGGTAAGCACGAAGATGATATTGTGGAATAATATTGTTAATTTGCAAACTTGCTCGGTAATAGCACTGCTAAATTCTCAAAAAGCTCATGGAGATGATTATCGTCTTAAGTTTGTGCGTTGTTGTGTTGAACTCAGTAAAGAATTAAGGTTATTTTTATTTAGGGAAATGTTTCCTCATGTTTTAATTTCCTCTGGCTTCTCTCCGACTTTCAAATCCACATCGAACTTGTATACCAGAAATTAGCACTATACTTTCAACTCACTGTGCTTTTATATTGTTGATTTTTTTTTTTTTCTTAAAAAATCGCTTCGGTAATAAAATCCGCTTCCTAAGATCGGTCGCTGACCCAAACATGACAACATTAATTAGTTTGTTAACTCAGGTTGCAAACAGTGTCAATAATATTGTAAATTAGTACACTACAACCTTGTCCTTAGATATTCAAGTATATTCAAATAATTGGTAATAAATAAGTAGACAAATAGTTTACTTCTTAACCCATTTAATCCCATTTTTTTTTTTTTTTTCAGAATTTCTTAATTCCTTCTACACTTCTTGATTCTGACCTCATTTAATACATTTTAAGCATTTTAGTAGTAGCAGATTGACGACTTGTTACTTTTCCTATTCTTTGTTTTATTAGCAACGTTGTATACATTTGAGAAAGATGCATCGTATCTTTCGCTAAGCTGTTTCCCTAATGAGCGGCACAGACAGATTGCCCTGAACCGACATTTCACGTACAAACATGGCAGTCATTATTCTAAGCGCACGAGTAGCAAACCGGAATTCAATCACAAATTTCGACTAGGTAGAATCATCGCATGAGCGAAAGGAAGTGTTCTCAGCTAGCACTTGAGTATTTTATAGCGTAATATAAAATAATAATAATAATAATAATAAATCGGTGGAAATGTCCATTCAAACTACTATTACACAATACACTGAGTTAGAAAGTTATATATATATATATATATATATATATATATATATATATATATATATATATATATATTGAGAACCGAAATTTCTAGAATTGTGTAATTAAATAATAACTATCGGGTTACTATGTTCACAAATTAACATTTCAAAACAACATAATTTCTGGTCATCTTTGTTCTCTGCTCTTCCACCCCACCCTTCCTATATGGAAAAAGGTAATCCTGGATGTATTCTCCAAAAATTGAATTAATATCTACTTAACTGCCAATATTAACAATTTCGATAATGACTTTTTTCTTGCTGTGGTCAAACAGTACCACGTCCATAAACGCACTTTACTTGCCAAATAAAAATAGATTGTTATGACCTGAAGTAGGCTTGAACATATAACTACCGGACCTCAGAGACAGCTTCCAGTTTCAACTTCAGCGAAGTAGATGAAATTATCAAAAATTCTTCTTTTGGAATGAAGTCAATATGCCTTCGTGCTTAATGAGAACTTCCAAAATGACATCAATAAAATCAGCAACTTCTTAATGTCAGCTTTCAACTATGCGTAACTTTTTCTTTTTTAGTTTAATATTCCACGATCATATACCCAGCGACGCAGCTAAGCTAGTTGTCGCCCGGGGCAAGAACTCGCTTTAGCGCCTTCCTCCCTGACCAACCAAACCAAAACGTTCCCCGACTACATCTGATATTGACATCACACAGTAATTCTTCTATTCCATTTTTTCTTCAAGTGGTAACGCTTGATTTCAAAATTGCAGTACATAATTTAATTTTTACTACAAGATAAAACATCAAACTAATTAGTATTTGATTATCAAATAATCTGAGAGTAGCATGATTGACATACTATTATAATGGAATGTGCATATACGTAGAATGAATCAACAGTCTGTTGCTTTAAAATAGAATATTTAATTATGACAAAAGTCAAGCTGTTATCTCGAGTATTACGTATACTCGGACATTTTGCAAATCTCTTAAATCGGTGTAAGTTAAAAGAAACACAGAAAGCTAGAACTAAAATTTAATTTTGTGGGCTCTTTTGGGTGCAAAGGTTTTTACAATGTCCTCAAAAGGCAGCTTTGAAGCTAACTTACGCTCTATGGATGTGATCCTAAGGTTGGTGAGTAGATGTTTTCCTGTTAAATTTCTGAGGTAATTTGTTATGATCTTTAGTTTAAAACTCCTTTCCATGCCTTATAGGGAAGATAAATATTTGCCCAGTTTTGCGCCCCAATACAGCGCCCGGGCACAAGCCCCCCCCCCCCTTCCCCTCAGTTACAGACGTGTTCAAATTATTAGACTCAACATTCAGTTTCTGAATATTTTACTGTTCTTACAATATTACGTCAGAAAACGTGTTTGAACTTAGTCCAAATTACTGTTCTGTAACTGTTCTAATTTTTTGTGGTCATGGCACATGCTTTTCAGTATCAATTGAACAAATGCGTACGTGACATTTAAATATAAGTACTATACAGTGTGTGTATCTAAATTGGAAAAAAAAATGAAATGGAGTACTTACAAGAAAATGATCTCTCACACAAAGATTACTATTTCGTATGAAATCCGTTATTCTTTATTAAGTCTTTTATCCTTTGTGGCATGCTATATACGAGTTTAGCACATTTAGACTTCAATTCAGCGTCATGATACCACAAATTGTTGATCTCCTCGATCAATTGATGTTTGGTTGTAACGTGCTTCTTCTTTAGTTTTCCTTCATGAAGTTCCACGGGTTTTCAATCGGGTTCATATCAGGACTATTGTCCGGCTACGGAAGAACACTAATTTGGTTGTTCTCGAAGAATTTTGTTACAGTTTTGCCCCGGTGGCATAGGGCTCCATCATGCATAAAGATGAAGTGTGCGTCATCAAACCAGATTGCAGTCTGGGGAAGCAGTTCTTCTTGAAGAACTTGTAGGCATTGGTCATGCTTCATTGTTCCCTCTATTATATGCAGTTTCCTAGACCCGAAGACAAACATCATACCCCAGACCATGACTGAAGTAGGATGCTTCACTTTTTGGAGGCACTTGTATTCCTCCCCAGATCCACGTCGCACATATTGTGAACATTCATTAGACACGAAGACCCATAATTCATCACTGAAACAACTATTCTCCAATCATCAACAGTCCAATGTTCTAGGCGTCGTGCCCATTCGAGGCGCTTCTTTGCCATGATTGGAGTAATTTTTGCTTTCTTTCTTGGCCTGAGTGCTTTTATTCCCTCAGCACAAAGAATCCTTCGAACATTTTCAGGCGAAATGTCTACACCATACTCAGCCATTTTTATTCTTAAGTCCCTAGAAGTTGCGTTTCTGTTTCCCAGAGCCAATCTTTTTAGTTTTTTGATAGCTCTTCGCGATAGCTTTGGATTTCGCCCACACTTCTCAAACCTATTTTGCGATACATTTGCTTCTTGCTCATTGCAACGGAGATTTTACTCACAGATTTTTGCCCTGCCCCAACTCGAATAGCAATTTGTCGTTATGTATATCTTCCTTCCGTCAAAAATGTTTTGACAACTTCCACTTTACGCGAAGAAGGTGGCTTTTCAAATTATGCCCCGATTACAGAACTTCATAGAATAAAAGATTAATACACAAAACACGTCAAGATCACTTTAAACTAGCCCAGTCGAACTGTTGAACGCTTTGAATGTCGTAACTGCTTACGTCTGCAACCACAATACTTCAGATTGTAACTTGTTAGAAACCACAATAGCTGTCTACAACTGAAATACCACTTTCAAAACTCCCACCCCTCTACTAATGCCATCTGCTGTTCAACGGTGATATCACCACTTCAAGTCTACAGTAAACAAATGAAGGATCCTACATTGGTGGTTTAAACTATTAAATTACATGTTCTAGAACTCCGAAATTAGGACTGCAACATCAATTTCGCATTTTTCGAGGGTGAGTCTAATAATGTGTACACATCTGTACTACACTGTGTACACCGAGGGTATAAGAAACGATAATGAAGAAATGGATAATAATGGTGGAATGACGAAAGTGGAAGGAAACGTGAAAACCTACGTACACGGTGTTTGTTCACCAAAGTCCACTTGACGCGGATTGGGAACGAAACAAGAACCCTACACACCAGAAGTGAACGCTCTACCACTGAACCAATGCGGCCCACGATGCCACTATGCTTAACTTTTATATCTTTGTATATCTAATTCTGGAAACTTTTCAAAAATCATACATTTTCTCGTACAAAATATTCTCTTACAAAAATCATACATTTTCTCTTATTTTAAATATTCTAACATGTTCTATGGTTACATTTACTTTTCTACCGTCTTAGTTTGTATTTCTACTTTACTTCAAATGTATTTTTAAAATAAGTATATATATATATATATATATATATATATATATATATATATATATATATATATATATATATATATATATATATATATAATAACGAATATGCGTTCTAAAAGCCACATTATTTAAAAATTCAAGTACAAAGTGACATTGTACCACAGGATGGCGCGATTCGTTCCTATTGGTCACTGGATTCTATGATATTTTTAGACCAATCAGCAGCAGCTTTTCCGAAAGTATTGTGTAGCTGATTATAAGTTTCAGGGCTTTTTTTAAATTGTAAGGACGTGATTAGTGTTTTTAACTTTTATGACCCTGTAACAATGTCTTCAAAAAAGCCAAGCGTATGGATTGGTCACCAGCAAAACAAGATAAAGTTATCCTTCGTGAAGAAGGTTATACTTATCAAGAAATAGCCAATAGATTGGGTGATGGTGCCACGAAATCAGGCGTGACGAAAGTGTGTAAGCATTATCATGACACACGATCAACAAATTGGGCTAAAAGAACTGGCAGAAATCGAAAAGTTTCTGAATATGATGTGCACAGGATTTGTCGTTTGTCGTTGCAAGATCGTCGGCGATCAGCAAAAGATATTAATAACATTATTAAATCATCAGGTTTGAAAATATCTGAGCGAACCGTTCAAAGAAGGTTGTGTGAAAATGGATTACAAACGATAACCCTAATAAAAAGAAGTCATATCTCAAATAAAAACAAAGACACAGAGGTATTGAATGGGCTTTAGCACACAGAGAATGGGCTTATGAACAGTAGAATAAGGTTATTTGGAGTGACGAGGCAAGAATCAGCATCTTTGGAAGTGATGGTGTAAAGTTTGTTCGTAGGCGACCTGGCGAAGACCTTTTACCACAATGTACTACAGAATTATAACCACTAGAGAGTATATATATATATATATATATATATATATATATATATATATATATAATATGCCTGACTATTACATTAACTTATGTTATACAATGCGTTCAGAAAGTCGTTCCGCAGTGGATTGTAGTAAAGAGATACATAGGAACACTCCACTACAATAAACGTTGAAAATGGTTTATCTTGGTTTGAAGACACCGGACAATCCTCCTACAATTTTTTGCGAGAGAGAAACCCATAAATATGTTAATTAAATCCGGGAGGTGTTCATAATACTACTAATACCAAATAAATTGATAAGAAATTATTTTTTCTGCAATTTTGAAATAAATGGCTAATATTCTGAACGTGAAAAATCGAAACCTGATAATATTGTGGCTATATTTCTATTTATCTGAAAAATAAAATCTACCATAAACTCCTGTAAGGCTGGTTGGACTACACCTGATCGCTATATAAAGCTAATAAAACTCAAGTAATTAAGGAAAATGCTAAAAATGATAAATAGAGTATAAATGAAAAATATTCTTTGAATATAGAAAATAATTTTAAATAATACAAAGAAATATTGTAGAAACTTACATCTCTTGTAATGACATAAGGTTATTACATACGTTTAGCAAATGCAGTAGACATCTCTTTGCCATCAGAAAAACTATGAAAACATTTTGAAGGCTTATTCTGAAGATATCGTGTGCCTTTCTACTTTTCAGTGCTTTGTGTGGTTTCTATAGGTTTCGCAAGCGCAGTAGTTTTTCTTTTTTTTTTCTTTCTTTTTTTGGTACTCCTTAGTTTCCCAGGGACGGATCCAGGCTGAATGTTTGGGGGGGGGGGGGGGCAGTCGTTCGAAGTAAATAGGTTTTATTATACATTTATAATACAAAGGTGAACATTCTTAGGATAGATTTTATTTTTCAAATAAAAAAAAAATCCTATTCGGGAGGAGGGGCGATCGCCACCCCCCTGGATCCGCCCGAATCATATCATTATATTATAATTAAAATAAACATATGTACACTCATGTCCAAAATTATTGTCGCATATCTATAAATATGTTTTTGTAGAAATACAATTTAATAACGAATTCGCCCGGTATTTCTTATAATGTTAGTAAGTGTATAATCGGCAAAGACATGTATGTGGCAAATTTCATCTCAAAAGAGCAGTAAATAAGAACAATAGAACAAAAATAAAACTTTCTTGTCCATTTAGCAAGATTTTGTTTTACTCATTCTAATTTTAGTATTTATAATTTTTTTCCTATGAAATTTACCACAAATATACATTTCTAGATTATACATATAGTATCAGTATTAAAAGTACCCTGCAAAATCATTATGAAATTATATTCTTACAAGAAGACAGTTATAGATATGCGACAATCATTTTGGACATGAGTGTACATATTGAGTTTAATTTGTTTACTTAAGTGAAATCTACATGTTCATTAGTCTAATAATACAATCTTGTGTGTCCATGCAGGAGTTCATGTTTGGGACGTGGAAGGAAAGCAGTATTATGATTTCTTGAGTGCCTATTCAGCTGTGAACCAGGGACATGTACACCCAAAAATCATTGCTGCTCTGAAATCCCAAGCTGATGTTCTGACACTTACTTCGAGGGCTTTTTACTCGAATGTTCTAGGAGAGTATGAAGAATTTATTACCAAACACTTTTGTTACGACAAAGTTTTACCTATGAATACAGGTAGATATTCGTATTATTTGTTTTATTTTATTTTATGTTATTTTTCTTTTTTTCACGACAGTAACGAGACGTTTCTAAGTTTTTTAATTTTTTATTTTATTTTTTTTTTTATTATTTTTTTTAAGATACGAGAGTAGTCCCAGACGTAACCGACCCGACTTATAGATGGCGGTTGTTATTTGAAAACATTACTCAGGTCGAAAGTATCAATCTTATAAAGCTTAAGTTTGGAGTTGCTACGTTGTTTAGTATTTGTTAGGCAGTCATCAACAATGAACGCTCTCAGTGAATTTGTAAATATGGAGAAAATGAGTTATCGTTATGTAATACAATACCTTCATTTGAAAGGTCTCAATCCAACCAATATCAAAGCCGATACTACTCTGGGGAGTGTGCTCCTTCGTTTACAATAGTAAAATATTGCTTGGCGGAGTTTAAACGAGGTCGTACGAGCTGTAAAAACGGACATCGCAGTGGTCGACCAAATGAGGTGACCACACCAAATATGGTGAAGAAAATGCACAAAATGGTATTGGATGACGGTCGACTGAAAGTGCAGCTAGCAGACATGGTAGGCAATTCGAGAAGTGTTGTATATCGCATTTTGAATGAAAATTTGGACATAAGAAAGCTGTGCGAGAGATGTATGCTACGTTTGCTCACAATGAAACAAAAACAGAGTCGTGAGGATGCTTCAATTGAATGTTTGGCGATGTTAAAGCCGAGTTTTTGCGTCTATTCATAACCATGGATGAAATATAGGTCCATCACTTCACACCTGAGTCAAAACAATAGACTGAAAGAGGAAAATCGGCTCCAAACAAGACGAAGACAGATCCATTTCCTGGCAAGGTCATGGCATATTTTTTGGGATACGCGTCAGATAATTCAATTGATTATCTTCAAAAAGGAAAAACAATCAACGGTGAGTATTATGCAAACTTATTGCAGCGTTTGAGTGATGAAATCAAGAAAAATATAGCCACATTTGGCGAGAGAGAAAGTGTTGTTTCATTAAAACAATGCATCAGTTCACACATCCGTTATCACTATGGCCAAAATCAATGAGTGAAAGTTCCGCATGCACCCTAATCGCCAGATTTAGTCCCCTCGGATTATTTTCTCTTTCCTAACTTGAAAAAGTGTCTCGGGAGTAAAAGATTTGCCAATAATGAAGAGGTAGAGTCTGCAGTTAATGGCTGTTTTGAGGAACTCGACGATCGAAACTGTTTATAACATTGCTAAGAAAGTCGCATCGAGCGAAAAAGAGGCTGAGAAAAAAAAATATTTGTTTTTCTATTTTTTTCCTTTTTCTGTTTATGTTTTCTTTGTTAGGTCGGATACTTTTGGGACTACCGTCGTAGCATCAACCTTTTAAGTTTTTTGTCATTTGCCTTTCGTACCTTTGCTTATGCTGTGCTTTTTTTGTTTGTGTGTTTTTTGTTTTGGTGGATTCTCAACAGATATATATATATATATATATATAATATGTACGGGTAGAAGGTTGGCCGGGCGTTTCGGGGAGTTTGAAAATAATTTTCCTGTGCAATTTAGTATTTCTGAGTGCCAAAATACTGTATTTTGCGCAAACGGGTACTTTTAGAAGTACGTGTAAATACTGTACTGTATTAAAATAATATTTTGAGAATTCACTCATTACAATAACTTTTGCTTTTAATTATTCAAAAAGAAAGTTCAAAGAGATACTTTCTTTAGGATCTGTACCTTAAAATACTAGCTGTGAAATGATTCATGAAGTGTTTTATGTGGACTACTGTAGTTTGTGTAGTACTGTGGAAAATACGAAATAATAGAATGTTAACTGAGAATCAGACTCCTAAATTTCTGTTCTCGATCTGCGTAAAATCTTAGGTTAATTACTCACTGAATTTTGCGAGAGAAAGAAACAAAATGTGTTTAAGGGAATTCAAGGCCAATAACTGAGTACAAAGGAAATTTTAATACCATTAACTATTCTCAACTTCATCAATATAAATACTGTGCTTGAATACGAAATCTTTCAGTTTAATGTCCCACGAATAAGCTCTTTACGCTAATGGAGACGATGATCAAAGGAGTGAATGATGATAGAAGAATTGGTGGAATGAGAGAGTGAGAGGAAACGAGAGTACTCCGAGAAAAACTCACAACACGATGTTGTCCGCTACAAACTTATTTGGACGGGGATCGAACCAGGGACCTCACGCACGAGAGATAAGTAGCTCCCTTCTACCACTAAACCTCCGTGCTTGAATACGAGATAATGCGGTTCGAAAATAATCTGAAAAAGATAATATGTAATATGTAGTTCACTGGCAGCTGTGATAGACTTCGAAGATGAGGTCACACAGAAACTTGTGTTACGACAGACTAATAGCGAGTTTCTAGATTCTCTGATGTCGTACAGGGAAATGACTGATGTGTTCAATTCAGAAGAGCGTTTTATATGTAATGTTGGAGTATGTTCCACATGCCTTTCATAGTTCTTTATCTGAGGGTTTCACTTTGTCTGTGTGGTAGAATAAAATAAGTTTTGGGATTGTCTCAATAGTCCAAAATAGGTTTTGGAAACAGCCCTGACTAAATCCATTCCGTTCAGACAGTTGGTGTATTTTGTATTCGAACCAAAATATTTATATCTTCAGCGTACCAAGAATTTGTTCGATCTTTTATCTGATCTTTGTGTTACAAGTGGAAGTTATAGATCTACTACGTCCAGTTTCAATGTTGAGTTTACATCGTTCGGAAGTATATCGTAGTTTCATAATGTAAAAGAAAACAACATCCTTCTTCTTCTTCTTCTTCTTCTTCTTCTTCATCATCATCATCATCATCATCATCATCATCATCATCATCATCATCATCATCATCATCATCATCATCATCATCATCATCATCATCATCATCATCATCATCATCATCATCATCATCATCATCATCATCATCATCATCATCATCATCATCATCATCATCATCATCATCATCATCATCATCATCATCATCATCATCATCATCATCATCATCATCATCATCATCATCATCATCATCATCATCATCATCATCATCATCATCATCATCATCATCATCATCATCATCATCATCATCATCATCATCATCATCATCATCATCATCATCATCATCATCATCATCATCATCATCATCATTATTATTATTATTATTATTATTATTATTATTATTATTATTATTATTATTATCAGCTTCCTTGTCCGGCTAAGGAGCAAACTATGTCACCATCCCTCAAACTACACACGTCGTAATCTTTCCCAGTCTCTGTTTCCTCCAATATTTGAGTGGATACTTGGACACTCACTCTCAGGGGCACACAATGGAATAATTGCTGATTGATTATGAAGACATTCCAGTTAAGAATCCGTCGGAACAGAACTTAAAGCACCATTAAAAAAAGGTTATTAGTAAATTAATCTAGTTCATTAACATTAAGGTTACATACATAACTTTCTATATAACTTCTTGTTATTATTATTATTTATTCTGCCTATTGGCAGGTCCTGGGACTAATGAGGTTTATTTGTTTATTTATATTGTGTTCTTAATTTTCGGTTTGGGTCTGGAAATATATCTTCCATGTTTCTCGATTTTCAGCTTCCTCTTTTAACTTCCAATATTTTCTTCTAATTTTCAAGTCATCGATCAGGTGTATTCTTCTTCTCCCTACTCCTCGCTTTCCTTCCATCTTTCCTTCTATGGCGGTATGAAGAAGAGAATTTCTTCGCAAGATGTGTCCAATCCAATTGACCTTTCTACAAAGGATGGTGGCTAGAAGCGTCCTCTTCTCTCCTATTCGTTTTAACACGTCTTCGTTTGTTACTCTTTCTCTCCATTTTATCTTCTTCATCTTCCTCCAACACCACATTTCGAAGCTCTCTAAATATTTCTTCTCTAACTTCCGTAATGTTCAAGTCTCTGAACCATAAAGTCCAATGCATATATAGCACTTGATCAGTTTCTTCCTTAGTCCAATATTAAGGCTTCTAGTTAAGAGTAACCTTTTCTTGTTGAATGCTTCTTTGGCTATGGCAGTTCTCGACCTGATCTCTCTGGTGCATTACGCGTCTTTCGTCAATATACACATACTTCCCAGATATTTAAAATGGTCGACCTCATCAAGTATTCTTTGTTCTACTCTGACCCGTAAGGGTGAATTTCACGTGATATTCTCATTACTTTCGATTTTTCGATGTTGATTTCCATTCCATATAGTTTCCCAGTATCAACTACTTTGTCAATAATTTCCTGTAGTCCTTCTTCGGTTCTAGCTATAATAACCGTATCATCTGCATACCTGATCTTGTTAATGATCTGCTCTCCAATCTTGAAATCTCCAATTCCCGTTAATGCTTTCTTCATTAACCATTCACTGTAAATGTTGAATAATTTGGGCGACATACTACATCCTTGTCTAACTCCTCTTCCAATCTCCACACTATTGGTTTCTCCTTCATTCAAGCCCATCTTGACTCGTTGTCTTATGTACAGGTTACGAAGGAGCCATCGGTCTCTCCAGCTGACCCCTATTTCTTTAAGTATTTGCAAAAGTTTCGTCCAATTGACCATGTCAAAAGCTTTTTGTCAGTCTATGAAGCACAAACATAGCTCTTCCTTTACGTCGAGAACTCGTTCTGAGATAATTCTCATCAACCCAATGGCATCTCTGGTACCTTTTCCTTTCCTGAATCCGAACTGATCTTCGTCCAACATCTCTTCTATCTTATTTTCCAGTCGTCTGTTCAGTATGCGCGAAATTATCTTTCCAGTGTAGGAAATAAGGCTAATGGTTCTGTGATTGCTGCACTTTCAATGCATTGTCTCCTAATACCTTGAGCAAATCTACTGGTATGTCGTCGTCTCCAGTGGCTTTCCTCCTTCGCATGTCCTTGATAACTTGTACTACTTCAGTTTTCAATATACTGGATCCTTTTTCATCATCATCCACCTCTTCCTCTGCTTCAAACGCAATATCTTTGGGCCGGTTCTTCTGCTCATATAGATCTTTTATGTATTCCTCCTAAGGTCTAAGAATTCTTTGATGGTCAGAGACTACATTACCTTGTTGATCTTCGATTCCAAATGTGCGTATGCATTTGTTAGCTTTCCCTCCTAATTCTTGTGCTTTCTGATACATCAGATCATATCTGCCGCGCCGTTGAAGTTCCATTATTTCTTCACATATCTGTTCCATGTACTTTGTTTTGGCTTTGCCCGTTTCTCTTGTCAATTCATTATTCAACCTTCTGTATTCCTTGATGTCCGTGCTTTTCGGCCTTCTGCGTTCTTCCATCCTCTTAAGCATCGCTTCAGTTACCCATGGTTTTCTCGATGCTCTTTCCATCTTGCCAATATTGTTGTGGAGTGTGTCCAGTAGAATCTGTTGAACTTATCCCCAACTATTTTCTCCATTGTCTACCATATTGCCAATCACATAGGATTTTTCTTCAGTCTCTTCTTTTACATCACTGTCTGTACTTCTTAGTCACTTTAAGTTCCATTTTCGATTTCTCCTCCCAGTTTCCTTGATTGTGTTTAACCAGGTTTGCACTTCCGCCACTAGGGGGTTGTGATCCGAATTGATATCTGCTCCTGGTAGTGTCTTCACGTCTTGTACACTATTCCTGAAACGTTGCTTCACAAGAATGTAATCGATTTGGTAGCGTTTCTTATCTCGTGGACTTTTCCATGTGTACAGCTTGGTTTTTCTTTTCTTAAACCACATGTTCGTCACCACCATATCATTTTGCCTACAGAAGTCGATAAGCATTTGGCCGTTCGTTTCTTGTTATATAGCAAAATAAAAAAAAAAAGTAATCTATTACATATTGGGAAAGGTAAGTATCGATAAAATTTACCCAATTCTTATAAATTACCACTGTTGAGAAACAGAAAAGTAATGTGAAGTTCGTATTGAAAAAAAAAAAAAAAAAAGCCAGTGTGTGTTCCTGAAAATGAGTGTCCAAGCGTCACACTCGAAATATTGGAGAAAAGATTGATTGAGGAACATTACTAGGTGAGCAACATGAGATATTACAATGTGTGTTCTATACACTCAATAGGTAATTATGTTAGAATTGTTGAACCCTTATTATATAATGCAAGGTAACAGTACTTTCTTTTGTTTGTTTGTTTTCGTTTTTCCTGGTTATTTATTTGTTTTCTCTATTCGTAAAAGTCACAATGAAACTCCTATATACAAACTGTGTGATAAATATATTGTATTTTATTTAAAGTTAATTTAATAATTGTTAGAACAGAAATGAAATGTAATTCTGAAATAGAAGAGATATGTCATTCTGAATTTACCTTCTATTCAAATAATTATGTATACTTTCCTCTTCTCTTCTTATTTTAATCTATTCTACTAAGTGCAAGGATTTAAGGAATAATTTTGTGTGGTATTTTCCTCCGGTAATGTTTTTCTTTGTTTGCTCCCGTGTAACCAAATAACGCAAGAGCTTTGCGTGTGTTTGCCGATAGGAGCACACTTTTCGGTATTGGTTTTCGTATATTTTGATCTCTCATTTCACCACTCCAGTTGTTGCTACTAGGTCTTCGTTTTGCGTAGACGATGTGTTGAACAAAACCATCCGAACTTATTGTTTTCACTCGTGGTTGGTAGGTGGGACACAATTCACCACTCTCTTGCCATAGATGTGCTACTCTCTTCTGTGATTGCATTCCATGCAATATGCAGTTACTTAGTACTTACCGGTTGCTGACATGTATTCTGAACAAGAATCTCTTCCTCAAAGGTATCTAGTTCTGGGAACGTCTTCTTGATCTACTTATGCAGACAAAGTGTGCAATAGAGTTGGTTGATTGGAGGAACGCTCCTAACACAGGCGTTCGCCAAGTTTCAAATTACACGTACTGTACTGTACAGCTACCATCATAATCTCAGTTCTTTAAACATTTATGATGTCTGACGATGACAAAGTTTTGCAAGCAACTGAAATAGCTCACATTAATACCATCAGATGACCAGCATAATCAATCCATGGAATGCATGCGTTCAAACACAATATAGGCCTCTAATAAGCGAATGGCTGATTCAGTATATAGATTCATGAAAGAAAAGAACGATGTCTTATGACCTATCCATACACTCATGGATTTTATAGTGAGTAACCATCGTTTTCGTATAAATGAATTATTTTTTGTGAGAAAGAATCATCATACTTATGTATGACGTATATTTGCAGATGCCCAAAAGGCGGGTAATGAAGCAAAGTATTAATTTTTTTGGCGGATGGCGAAGGAAAAATAGTTAAACATTTACACCGATTAACAAAGACATAATTGAATAAGAAATGTATATTTTATATAAGAAAAACAACTTTTCCTCAGGAGAAGGAAGAAGTAGGTTACGTTTAAAAAGAGTATCGCAGTCTTCAAGGAAAATTTTTAAGCAAGTTTTCTCGAAGGGTAAGGGGGGAATCAAAGATCTCGTCGTGGACTATGGAGCACATCCTAGGCCTTCTTAACCTTAGTCCCTTATATTTAGCATATTGTGTATATTAATGGAAAGGGGAGTGAATAGGTTGCTTGATTAAGTGTAATGTGATACTATTCCAACATTCTTTTACGCAAATATTCTTGAAAATTGTATGAGCAATCTTTGATTTTTTGGTGATAACTTGTAACTAAAGTATTGTAATTTTTATGTGATGTTAGGTGTTTAAATATTGGTTATGTATTTTAATATTATATTGATTTAATTATTAACTCTTTATTGTTAGGCGTCGAGGGTGGTGAAACTGCAGTAAAGCTTGCAAGAAAATGGGGCTATTTGAAGAAGAAAATTCCAAAGAATGAGGCAATAATATTATTTGCCGAGGACAATTTCTGGGGAAGAACACTTTCAGCCATATCTACTTCATCAGATCCAAATAGTTATGAAGATTTTGGGCCATATATGCCAGGATTTAAATGTATACCATACAATGATCTTGCAGCCCTTGAGGTGAGTATTAATGTCAATGTTAGTTGGCTTCATATGTTTCCTCTGGTAATATCTGGTGCTATTCAGATGGTTATGTCCATATAGTGTATAATGACATGCATGAACTGGGAAGGTATAAAACCGAAATTAGAGATCTCCTTGGCTTTCGTTGAATAAGATTCCTTGAAAGAGTAAAACAAAGTATGCATCAGAGATCTCTTTATATTTATAAACATAGTAGTAACATTAAAATTATTATGTAGGTGCATGAGAGGATGATTCAAATTAACAAAAAAATTGGTTACTTACCAATAAATCCTCCCGTGGGGAAACAATTATTAATTTGTGATCGTCCACGTGATCTTAAGGACGAAATATGGTACAGTTTTTATATGTACGAAATAGAACAAAAAATGGGTACAAATTGAGTACCTCACAAAAGTGGTTTAATCAGACACGCAGATCGGTGCTAGCCCCTAAAACAGGTATTCCCAAAGAAGCAGAAACGTAGATCGGAATTCCTTACTTTCCACAATTATCGACAAAAATTTAACGTATTCTTGCAAAGCATAACATATCTGCTTCCAGTAGCCCCCGAAAGTTTAGAAAAACATTTTATCGGATTTAAAATTATTTTGTTGATCCACTAAATAAGTTAGGTATTTATCGTGCTTAATGCGAATGTGACTCCTCATATATAGGTTAAACGAAACGCAATATTAACACCCGAACATATTAGAAAATCAAAAAAAAAAAAAAAAACCAAGAAGAAGGCATTTTGGAATTGGCGCTTTACTTAAAACAACATTCAAACAATATAAAGCAGTCACAAATATAAACCGTCTTTAACTCTGGATTTTGGCAACATTGACAGAATCTGGTTACCTACCTTGGATATATATTTTGGATCTGGCAATAGTGATGTAACATATACATTTCGCTTCCTTCAACTCAGCTCATTCTTTCGCATTGTGCTCGATTCGTGGGATGTCAGCATCCGTCACGTTATATTTATGTGGTATGTATTCCTTTTTCCACGCCCTTTTTTCTCTCATCCGTTTTTATCGTTGTTACCTTACTACTAAAGACGGAACCAGCTTGTTGTTCCGATACGTGTGGAGAGTGCTTAATTTTCCCACGGGAGGATTTATTGGTAAGTAATCAGTTTTTTGTTAACAGTAGTAACATGACCATAAAATTGTTTTTGAAATTTAAGCATTTCAAACTGAATCCGTTGAGCATAACATTTGCAAGTAGTATGTGTGTCACCGTTAGGAGAAAACAAACTACAATAGAATCAATCTACTATTTAACAGTGTAATTTTTTATATATACACAATACATTAGTTCTACAATATTATTATCGTTTAAGGGGGTGTCTACCCATCATAAGAGGCTTCAGAATCTCCATAAGGTAACATGTAAAATTTAATTCGTAAATATCTTACAAAATACTGCACTTAGAAATTAGAAATTTTCTATACGGATACCAAAGAGCAATACAAAGGAGGTGGTTATCTCAATTTTAAACTTAATGACTTAGATTAATTGTAATAATTACTTCCGTAATTAGGTAATCACTATTGCAGGTAAAGGATCAAAAGACCACTTTCATACTTCACAAATTACTACAGGTGAAATTCTTTGAAGAACACATGCTGGGGAAGGATGCATTGTGGCAATTTGAACAGCGAAACTCATGTCTATCCCTTCATTTTCATAATCATACGCCTTGAGCAGTTTCCCTTACCACTCCCCGCCCCAGACGGCAACTACCTGAATTTGCCTTTTCGATGGAAACTGGAGTGACTCAAGTGTCAACAAAATACTTGGTAGAACAAAGATAATGATCTTTAAAACCTCAGTATCGAACATATGTTACCGATTGCTTTTCTACATCTTTTCTTTTTTTTTTTTTCTTCTTTCTTGAAACGGATGGATTCTTCTTCCAAGCAGTAGCTTTCACCTCTCTGCCACTCAAAACTAAACAACGAAGAAAAGTCTAAATGTTTCTTATTTACCTATTTTTGTTTTCTGGAAGGATAG
Organism: Thermobia domestica; assembly: GCF_964235325.1. NCBI lineage: Eukaryota > Metazoa > Arthropoda > Insecta > Zygentoma > Lepismatidae > Thermobia > Thermobia domestica. Next base: position 166,528,832 of record NC_137454.1, on the reverse strand, counting down.
GTTTCATTTCATTTTATATTATTTATCATAAAAAACAGACAGTGCGACGTTTGTGTGGTTAGAATAGATTAATTGTATGCAGGGGTGGCAAAAACCAAGTTTTCCTTGTTTGGTTTTTGAATAACTAGAATTTGTTTACCTACTCCTTTATATATTTACCATACCCATGTGTGCACGTGTGTGAAAACAAAAAAGAAAGAAAAAGTAAAAGAAAAAACTACAGAACTGCTTGATGGATCATCACCAAATTTGGTCAAAATATAGTCAAGAGTAAGGAATTTTATTTGTCATTAAAACCACCTACCCAAACCGGAAGTGATTTAAATAAACCATTTCTGGTTTGACCTTTGATCACCATAGATCGAAAACGGCAATATGTAGTGAGATCCGGTTTTCTGCTTCATAAGAATATATTTAATCTCTATTATTAATTCTACTACAACCTACAATGATTCAAATCAACTATAATTTCTGCTTTCAATAAACATTGATCTATATATAGCAAAAACGGTAAAAATAGATGAAAACGGTTTCTTCCAATCGAGCAGCTCTCAAGCGTCTCAGGTGTACCTTTCATCTCCTCTTGCGATCTTCAATTGAAACCTCGGTTTCAATAGTGATCTCCATAGAACAGGAATGAAGCGGGTTTTTGCTTTCTATTTAGCTTTCTAAAAATAACTACTATATTCTGTCTTCCAAAAGATGTGGAAAGCAACTACTTCCGATTTTAACTTTGATGGCTATAGAATAAAAACTGTAATAGATAAGAAGCGGTTTTCTGCAATTAATTAGGCGTTCCAAGAATATATTTCGTCTCTAGTCTAATCTCTCTACTAAAACCGGAAGTGGTAGAAATCTACTACAATTTCCAGTTTCAATATTAATTGTGAAAATATCGTACCACAGATACCAAACTCTTTTGCGTGATGTACACGTGGCACTGCTACTTGTTTTTGAACCATTTTCTTTATCTTGTGGATAATCGTGGCCTCTATTTTTTAAATAATAAAATAAGTCAAACTCGAGGTCATATATAAACTAGTGTTACAAATGATTTACCAGTAGAGCACAAATTATTTACTAGTCTGCCCATTCAGCACTGTTCAAGATTGAATAAGCCAAACCGAGTAGCGTGTCTGAACAAAGGAGTGAGTTAGGGAAGCTAATACATAAGATTATTTGCATGAATAAAACCTACTTTAGATTTATAATAAGGGATAAGAAATCTTAAACATCTGAGAGGTTATTTGGTTCACACAGTTACAGTTAAGAAATTGATAAGAGAATAAGATAGATTGGGCTAGAGCCTAAGTTAGGATAAAGCGGGAAGTATAAAACATATTTTTGTAATGAAGGTCTTGATTCTGAGCGAAAACAGCTAGTTGACCTTTGACCTCGAGTTAGACCGGTTTGCGATCACTTCTTAAGATTGAGACCGAGATCAGTCGAATTAGCACCCTCAAGTTGCAGTTATTCATTTTTTTTTTTTTTTTTTTTTAAAAAAAGAAGGGGCCATGGCTACAAAACTTTTAATTTATTTAGATTACCTATGGATAGAAATAAGTTTTTTCTAGCCCGTTCTTATGTAACAGGGGGGTTATGAAGGACGGGACCTACAGTTTAAAGTGGGTTACAAACCGTTACTCGGTTTGAATCGGAGAGAAATTGTCCTCTAGCTGGGCTCAAACCTGGGACCCCTGCCTGATTACAAAAGTGACAATTCTACAGACTCATCCACGGAGAACACCTGATAAAGATATATTGTACTGATCTTGCATGTACTGTACTTGTGAATATTTTAAGAATCACTTTACAAGAAGAGAAAAAAGAACTGCACAAGTGAAATCAGTACAAGGTACAGAAAATATACTTTATTCCTCCAAGTTAGCTCAGAGTCAAAAATTTAGCGACCTAATTTAATTTGCATATAAATATAAAAAGTGAATAAAGATATGAATCAATTGAGTTCACTCTGGTTCTGAACCATTTATATTATTTTATTGGTTTAAATCAATTGTTTGTTTAACATACACATACAAATTCCATGAACTTCAATAGGAAAATAATTTTGGATCTTTGGATAATTTTAGCTCCAGTCGAGCTAAAACTCGACTCGACTCGAAACTCGAGTCAAGTTTAGAGTCGAGTCAAAGGTAATTTTCTCGAGTGGAGTTCCGAGCCGAGTCGCTGTTTTTGACGTCGAGTTTCGAGTGAGTCGAGTTTGATAAATGGCTCGCTCGTTCAGCTCGTTTTGAAATAATGGTCTGATTAGACTGGAAAGCGAAAGCCATGAGAAATGTAAGCAGTAGTGTGGAATGCTTTTAGTGTTGCTCACGACAAGGAACACTATTCGCATCTCGTCTCGTCTCGATAACAAGATGACGAGACGAGAGCTACCGACTCGGCTCAGATGAGTCACCAACTCAGCTGAGATGAGCCATCGGCTCGAGCCAGCACCGTTGAAACGAGTTCATCGCCTCGGTTCGACTCGGCTCAACTGAGCCGATTGCTCGAGTTAGCTCGGTTGGGTGAGCTGTTGGCTTGGCTCACTTCTCGGTTCGGCTCGATAGTGAATGAGCTATGAACCAAGCCGCTCGAGCCACTGACAACCCTAGACCCGAGCCGAGCAGTTTTGAACATGTTTGACCGGTGCCCTATAACTTTTAACAATTTTTGGCTCGAGCCTGAATACTTGCTTCTCCGGAACTCAAACCCAGATCCTCGTGAACAATGTCCTTGCCTCCTGAAGACTTCTCGGCGACCGAGATCGGAAGTCAACTAGTTTTTATTATACAGGTACACCCCACCTACTTTCTTGGCTATACTGATGTTATAATAATAATAATAATAATAATAATAATAATAATAATAATAATAATAATAATAATAATAATAATAATAATAATAATAATAAAAGAAGAAGTAGTAGTAGTAGTAGTATCATTGACCTATTATCTATGTTGGATACTTAAAAATAGTAATTGAAACTACACACGACTCGCCTCGACTCGACTCGAAACTCGACCTGAATTCGAGTCGAGTTGGAGAAAAATTTTCGAGCCAAGAACTCGAGCCGGGCTCAAAAATGTCTGCTTCGAGTCGAGTCGAGTTTCAAAGAAAACTCACTCGTATCCATCCCTACAGTGGAATAGGTATGAAGTTCGTGACCCGAGGTCTCGCTATGTATGTTCACAGGGTGTTCGAAAACGACATCAAATTACTTAGGGAAATTAGTCCTTACACGAGAATATAAAATGAAAGTTACGGGTCACCGTACTAAAAACATTCTCGTTTAAATTTCGTAGGTTAAATCATATTATGTTGCTGTCAAATACAACAAAACTTTAAGGCGTTTTCGGAAAACTCCAAAATATTGCTTGAGTTGTTGCTTTCTTGTACCGTTACGACCAATTTTCTGTGGACAATATATCTGAAATAACTCAACTGTGCACCAAGGTTGGTCTATAGGCTTTTTCATGTTTTCGTCCGAGGATTCACATCCCGAAGTTATTTCCTGACACCATGTGTATATATTATATTTGCTTATTTTCGAGTAACAAGATCTAGAAATGTTCGAGGCCCTAGTTCCACTTATATTTATTACCATAATGAAAACTTTAAAAAATTGTTCACGTAGTCTAAATTATAGTGACATTACTATGTCCGTTCTTCATTAGCTTGGTTGGTTTGGTGGGTTTAGAGTTTAGTGTCCCTTTCTGTACCGATGTTATAAGAGACGTGAGCCTTCAGTGGAATCCGAGTCCTTAGTGATCTGTTGATATTTCAAGGCTCTTCCGCCGGGTATCGAACCCGAGATCTGTGATCCAAAGGTGCGCGAGCTAGCCACTAGACAGACGAACGGGAAGGGTTATTGTATTTTTTAGAATGTTACCTATGTATGTTTATTCACGGGAAAGTTGGTTCATCGGGTTCAGTCCATCGTTTCAATCTGTTGAATTTAGCTTGAAGCAAAGTTGATTTTTTTTTTTATTACATCCAGAAAAATATGTGTTGAATAGCTAATGTTGCCAGAAAGTAGAAGAACTACCTGTCACGAATTTCAAATCCCAGTTACTAGAGGAAATTCTGTAGCTTGTATCCATGCAAACGTCTCATACAAACTTAGTGCTGCAAAGGAAAGCTAAATTTCAACCATGATCTGTATCAAATTGTTGATCCTCCTCTTCAAAGTATATACTCTCCCCTATTTTCTACTGTTGAGGGAGTGTTATTACAGAGTTGGAACGTACTAATATGAAATTAGTGGTTAGCAATAATTATCTAACTAGAGTTACTAGTAATGAAGAAATTGGCGTTCTCTACTTGATCTTTGCTTTCGCAGTATACATCATACAGCATGAAATCGCAAGAAGCAAATATTTCAAATTGTCTTGGAAGCAAATATTCTTTCTTTGTAACATTTACAGAAAATCTATCCGCTCTGCAGAAACGGAGGAAAGAAATGTGATGAGGGTGGCACCCCGCGGCGTTCTACCACACCCATTGGAAAATGACTTAAGAGGGGGAGGGAAATACCTGCCTGTCAGCAGGACATCTGTTCGCGAAGATCGCATTGGAACAAACAACCTTCAATATATAGTACATTACAATGTTACTTTAAAAAGTTCATTACTCTTGATCTACGTCATTAAGCGTGAAATTGAAACAACCATTTCATTTTTATTGCTTTTCTGTATACATATGAAAAATTTTAAGTTGTTGCGTACCATATTTCGTTAGATATTCATGAAGTAAAGTTTACATGTTATCTTATGGGGACTGAGAAACCAGTGGCAAAAGGTATAACATCCCCTTAACAGGAAACATTTTTTTAATATGAGACATGTAACAACTGATAGATCCAATAAGGCTAAACAAGATGATATTGGTCAGTGTTAATGTTCATGCGTAGTTTTCGAGAAAAAACAGAAAAATGTCCCAAAATTTGTAAACCAAAAACTGAATGCAATAAAGCCCAGTATTTTTTTTTTTTTTAAGTACGTCACCTATTAAGGTGAAATTGATACTAAAATATCATCAATCTTTTTAATATGCCACTAGAAAGATATCGCTGCATGTTCATCGCGCGCGTAATGGAACAAAAGGAGAATGGGGAAAGTCGGAAGGTGGGATTTTTTTTTTCTGCTTCTCGCGAGAGAATCACTGAGTCATTCTTTCAGAGGCGACAGACCTCCAAAGTAGGTTTCTCGGTGCTACGTTCATATGGATAACAAATTATTATGAAGGAAAATAGAAAATACTTTCTTAATTATTTTGATTTCGTAGCTCAATAACGCATGACGTATGAGTACGTTTTTCTGTCTTTCTTTTTCCGAGCATTTAAGAAATGAATGAATATTCTTGAATTGCATTTTAAATTGATTTACCTCATTGACGTTACTGTAAAGAATGCATACGAAGCCACATACAAAAGTTTAAATGCTGCACTTGTAATTAAAATAAATAGACAATATCAAATTGCCGAAAATATACAGTTTCAAATTTTACAAAGAAATAGGCTACATAAACACGAATTTATCTTGTTCTGACTAGTCTAAGGATCAGAATTATCGTGGTTTTCAGTCAATTTTCCAGTCATTTAGGGTAAGTTGACGGCGAGGAATACTCACAAACATTCAGAAAATTTGGTCCCCACTAGAATTGCAGAACTCCATGCATATTTTGGAGCTTCGTCGTGAGTATATGATTAGCGAAAGTGTCTTCGGCATGAGATACCAGGGTTTGATTCCCGGGAGAAATACGGCTGATTCAGAGTTTACGTTAAACAGTAGGTCTTCGTCTCAGTGCTGGAAAGGAATGGTCATTTGCTTTAGTAACGATTGAAATCGAATGAATACTTGAATATCAATGGATCATGTAAGTATTATCTTGTTTCAATTTTACAAGTTACTACATATTTAAATATATGAGGAAACGAAGCTAGTTAACTTTTCACCATTACTTAGTTTCTTTGTATCAGTTTCTAATGTACACTGTTAATAAGTATGTATGTTAATGAGTATTTAACGGATGATTTTCAGAGAACCGATTAAGAAATGCAATGCCCTTCCTGGTGATCTATGGTTAGCGTGTGCTTCTATGGTTCACTTGATCCGGGCGTTGATTCCCGGTGGGAGAGCGCAAATATTTAATTTCACAATCATTTATTTTCATTAAGAATTTCTCACTGAAAAAGTAAACTGAACAGTGTTGGCAACAAAATTGTTTTCCACTTCTTGAATTCCTTGTCCTGGGAATGTATTTAACATTAAGTTCAATAATTCTGTGCATAAGACATATACTGGATACATGATTATACAGTACCAAATTCGTTCTTGATTTTTCTGTAATATTTGCACTTCATATCAGAATGTAAAGAATGCCTTCAAAGTGAAAAATTTGTACAGAACCCCAGAGCCGGGTGATGTTACTAGTTTTACTGACACTACTGATGTGACATCTGGGATATACCTCAGTATCAGTTTCATTTAATAAGTGGCATGGATATCGTACAGTATCAGTTTTCAGGTGTACAAAAAACTTCTTGTCGGAAACTACGCATGAGGATTAGTACTCAGCCATTTCCTTTTCTTCAGCTCAATGAGATTATCGCGATTGGTATGTCTCATATATATATATATTGAAATTGATAGCCATATATATATTGAAATTGATCTCATATATATGATTAGCCTCGTGCTAAGGGTTTGACTAACATGCGATTACCTTCCGTTTAGAAAGTGATTCATATTAAGAAAAGCCAGCCATAATTTTTCAGCAGGGCTGTCCAAACACATTAGGAAAATAAAATAAAAGTAAAGCTAGAAATTAATATTTCGGTGGAAACCGAACAAATGAGCGGATAGAAGACTTTGGTTGATTTCCACTGACATACTAAGTTCTAGCGTTATATTTATTTAATATCTTTACTTACCTAGTTTTCTCTTAGTGTGTTTGGGTAATCTTGCGAGAAGTCGTGACTGGCCTTTTTTGATATAAATCGTGTTTCTAAACCGTGTTTGACGTTTTAGTCAAACTCTTAGTACAACGCTATCACGCTTAATACAGTCTCTGAATACGACTGACGGTGTTTATAGAATACCACTATGTGTCTAATTAACTCGTAGCTAAATAATCAGCGGTCTTACCTATGGTGTAGAAGACGTCCACAAAGCCTTAGTTATGAAAAACATGTAAAATTACAAACGAAAAATGAGTACCGCCCGTTATATTCAATCACGTGAAATATATTTTATTTATGTATTTATCTCACTGGTATGTGGAAAAGACAGGAAATTGGAGCTTGATCACTTAGTCAAGGTATCGTCTCAATATTCGTCTGAAGTGAGTGGATGCTAGGAAATATATTAGTTCAAATGACTGACAATAGTTCGCTAGGCTGTCGGCTAAAGAAGACAATTTAACCCATCCCACTCGGTATACGAAACAATCATACGAAGAAAAAAGAAAATTACAGATAAAATACTAAAACACATTCTGTCCCTTTATAAACATTGTATTATGTAGTATAGTCGTACTACCTTAAGTAACGTATTCAGGATTTTTATTTCGTGTCATATTTCCACAAATATTTCATTATTACTCTCGCGCCTTTTCACTATGCTCGTTAAATTTATTTATGTATTTTTTTTTTTTTAATTTAATGTCCCACGATTGTTCAACGAGGGTAGAGGGGACGGTGATGATGATAATGAATAAAATAGTGGAATGAAGGAAGTGGGAGGAAATGAGATAACTCTGAAAAAACCCACTCACACGATGATTGTCCACCACAAAGCCACTTTCCGCGAGCTGGGATCGAACTAGGGACACGCATGAGAGCTCTAAATTTATCTTGTATAAATTTATTTTTTTTTTATTTATTTTTTTAAATCGAATTCAACAAATACTATAAATATGCAAAATAGTGAGGAAGCCACTTTAATTTCAGTTGATTGGTAGTTTAACGTAATTTTTCAGCAGTGTGGAACAACTTAAACTAAGATCCGAACAACATGCGTTCCTATCAAGAAAGCCATGATGGCTCAGTAGTAAAGCGTTCACTTATGGTGCATGGGGTCCCTGGTTCCATCCCAGCTGGCGCCAAGTGAACTTTGTGGTGGACAAACAGCATGTGCGTATGTTTCCTCGGGGTTCTCCCGTTTTCTCCCACTTTCTTCAATCCACCATTTGTAGCGGCAATCTTGACTGCAGGTAAACCACTACTTATGGAAAGGTTCGTTTTCTTCCCCTTGATGCGGAACAATTGGGCAAGTAATGTTTTCAAGAGAAATATTATGATTTTTCTCAACATTAACAATTTATTGTATAAGTTTATCAACATGAAACTAAATTTAACAACAACGAAATAAAGGTGCGTACACAAATATTAACATCCAAACCAGATTTAACCTTTCCCGTTTTTCACTGGTAGTACGGAAGTTTGCAACATTATCATTCTACTTCCCAATTAGCTAAATGCAATTTTACAGGTTCTATAATTTAGACGATTTCTCATATATCAAAATTTACTACTAAACTGAATTTCATTTTCAAATGTTTAACATTAAATGGTTAAATATAATGATCAGACACATACTACTCACCAAGAATTTGCAGTAGTTGGCCAAAAGAGGGAAAAATAATAGGATAAAATTTAGTACTTAGAAATTCACGCCGAGCAATATCTTCTTGTTCACTTTACATATATATATTTATATTTTACTTCCATCCATCTTACGTATAGGAGCACGATAAGCCAAAATTATTCCGAAAATTATACTTCACTTAATTTCAATTTGACGAATAGAATTTTTATTCTCCTAATCCTGCTTACCTTACGTTTCACTCTAATGGAAAAGTAATAGTTACGGATAGATTACACAAGATAGATGGTGTTTCAATCACTTAAAACAAACGAATATCAGAACCCTGACATTGACCTAGTAATGCAATGTTTCCATCCTCAAGTGTGTATAACAGATCAGCTGTTCGGAAATGTCCAAAGTTCTTCAGTTTTTTTTTTTTTTTTTTTTTTTTTTTTTTTACATTTCATTCATTTCTCATCATCACCGTCTCCTTTATCCTAGACGGCATAACAGTGGGACGTTAAACTCAAGGATTTCATTTCAGTTTTGGATCCCTATCAAAAATCAAACTCGCGTTGAAAAGTGCGTGCAATAACCATATGACGACGTAGCTCCTTGTACTTTTAATAACACTAATTATTGTACTTTAAAACGATAATTGTTTTCATTGCAGAAAGAAGCAAAGAATAAATGTGTCGCAGCATTCATGGTTGAACCGATACAAGGTGAAGCAGGAGTGGTTGTACCTGATGATGGATACCTGAAGGGAGTCCGAGAAATTTGTACGAAAAATAATGTCCTGTTTATAGCTGATGAAGTTCAGACAGGTCTTGGACGAACTGGGAAGATGCTTGCAGTTGACCATGAATGCGTAAGGCCAGATATAGTTATTCTTGGCAAGGCTTTATCAGGAGGAGTATATCCAGTAAGTATTCTTTGAACGTACGGCAATTATTCAATTAAATTCTCATTGGAAAAGCATTCTTATAGAAATTAGGGGAAGTTCTTACCTTAATAGCTTTCCTTTTCTCTACCTCTAAATATCCAAAATCTCAAAACAGTTGATGTTGTGTCATTAGGAGCAAACACATTAAAAGATATGCTTATTTATTTATTTGACACCTATAACAGGACTTGTCCCCATTATGATAGGTTTATACCATATGTGTATACTGGGTGATTCAGGAGGAATGCCATATAATTTGTGAGGGGATTCTACATGTGAAAATAAACCGAAACAGACCTATGAACATGTATTCGATTTTCGATCGTTACAGAACTGGAGCAGGTTGAAGATTACACACATCCATGAACAATTATGAAGACAAATGAATATTCCTTACCGAAATGCTGTGTAGGCGATGTGGTGGACAGAATAATGGTGGGACAGATGACTGATCCATCCTAAACACTCACCTAAAGCGTTACTTATTTGGGCGCGATTAAATAAAGAGCCTTTTCTGTTCGCTCAAAACAGTAGCTTGTTAATAGTCAAATTCAAAACACAGGAATATGTAATTGAGAACTTGGAGGGTATTATATCACTGTCACTAAGCTATTAACATTTCAGATTTTTAAAAAACAAAGTACAAAATTCCTTTATTTTGAATGAAATACGGCGTGTATATTATACTCGTAAACAAACTAAAGAATCAATTACTGCGTAGTAATTGTGGTTCAGTGGTCAAGGCGCTTGACCAATAATCCGAAGGTAATCAATTCTTATCCACGAACGACCAGTACATTTTTTTACTTTAGAAATTTCGGTGGCGATTGATCAGCGATGACACATGTTCTAATATCTTCAGATATTTGAATACTCGGATGTTTCAATACTTGAACTATCAAATCTTTAGGAATAACAATAGTAATAATAATAAACTAATAATAATAATAATTTATTATCACTCAGGGCATAACATTACAACCAGAAACGTGATATTTGGCAAGAATATTTCGGTTTTCTTTAGTGTTGTCCACGAAAAGAGAAACTTCTCATCTCGTTTCTAAAACAAAACAAAGAAAATTGAGACGAGAATTAACATTTTACATTCGAGACGGGACAAGGCTAACTCAAATTATCATCTCGCTTTGGAGATGAGAATTGAAACGAGACGAAAAGTATCGTAAACATTTCTCGTTTTTTCTCGATTCTCGGAATAGTGTATGTCCATTCTTTGAGTAACAATTGCTTTTTAGACTGAATCTTATACGCTTTCGGAGCTCATAGATTTATTATGTTCTGTGTACGTAATAGCAAAGCTATTATAATTACTTCTGCATATACTAAAAGTTAGTTTATTATATGCCTTACTGTTCAGCGATATTCAGTTATTTTTATTGCAGTTATTTTCCTTAAAACGAACAGTAGAATACCTTGCACATGAAACTATAGTGGAAGGCTTTCGTTCAAAATTTTCGTAGTTCCAGAGGTGTGACCTGAGGTCAGGACAAACTCCCGAAATCCCGACTTATCTGTAAGTTTTGTCTAATTTTAAAAATACATAGTAAGACGCTTTCTTTGGATAAAAGACTTTGGATTATGTACGCGTTATATTGATATTTTAACAAAATATACATACGAATATAAAAAAGAATAGTTCCTATTTACAAATTTTGGTTGAACGGATATATGGAACGTGTTGGAAATGGCGAACGAAAATATTATTATTTCTAGCAGTAGGAGTAGTAGTGGAGGACGTTCGGAATAATTGCTAGGAAACATTTATGACCCATACTAGGCCCTAAGCATGATACTTATGTATTCATGAATTTTTTGCTAACCATGTTACGTTCTCCTACACATCAAATCAAGGTTGTAGACAGACATGTGGCGTCATATTGCTAGTACAATATTTCCTCTGCGAAGAAAGCCGTTTCCACTCTAACTTGTAAGACCGAAAGAAATTGAGTACTTTTCATTTCATTACACATCAGAAGTATAAATATTGTAGTTTGGGAAAAACAACTTGTAATGTACCATTACAGTTGAAAGTAATGGCAATTTTTTTTTACACACCCTGTACCTAGTAATTTTTTTTTTATTCAATTTCGGTTTAGCTACACAATTTATTTACTCCCTTTACTTCGAATTAAATATAATGAATCGAAAGGTTTCATTAATAACCATATTTCCCACTGTATAATATATTTATTTACATTTTGATTAAGTGTAAATCCCATTTTCTGATATATAAGTTGAAAAGTTTCCAGGTTTACCACTCTGACGTCATACCGAAACATAGTTCTGTCATTGGATATAAATTTTCTTAATTTCAGACCAATGTAGAATTTAGTCAGGTACCTAATCTTTCCCTCACCCCCTCTCACTAGTCCATAGTCGCTTTCAGATCCGGTTATATCTGGATTTGCCAAATTTCTATTTGCTTTGTAATTTCCGCGGCTAAAGTTTTCGTTCTGATTGGAGGAATTCTCCTACCTCTGGCTTTTTCGGCGCAATATTATCAGAATAATAGAAGACACCTTACGAGACGCAGCTTATATTTTCGCCTACCTATCTGCGTTAAAAGGACTAGGATTTTAATAGAATTCAGGTAAAAAATATGATTTAATTTCATAATTGAACACTGAAGGCTGTGTAGGAGCCCCCAAAACAGTGAAAAAAGCTACATTTTCCGTAAAGAAACAATAAGTTAGTGAAGCATCCAGTTCTGTTTTTCTAGGAAGCCATGTTTGCTGCCCAGCTATAATAGCAGAAGTGAAAGAGTGACTTTATTTTTTTTTGTTATTCCAAATTCAATTAGGGATTAGGGACATTACGACCTGATTAGTGCATGTTGGTCGTGTATACAGTAAATGTGATTTATCATTATTTATTTCGTAATTGCATGTATGTAGTAGGTTTCATAGTTGCAATGTTAACTTTCTGAATGGCAGCTTAAGCTAACAAAAAGGGGCTCCTATCCCCTTTTCTGAATTAAACCAGTTCTAGCGGGGGAATGGGTTAGTTATTGTTCGTTTTAGGGCCTTTTCCCCTTTCAGGGGAAGGGTCCCTCCATAAACCTCGTTAAGGTGCCCCCAGGGCATCAATTTTTTGGCAATCATTATGTAAACAATTGGTCAGGTCAATTAGACCTAGTGTTACCTTTCTCATTTGTGACCCCCCCTTTAAATTAAATAGAGCCGACTGTATATATCGACGAGGGAGTAATGTATTTTAAATCTAATGTGTTAGGTTATTTTCGTCAACATGCATGTAACTAAATGGTGCATGTTTAGTTTAGTTAGTTGTCTTTATGTATAGTACTAACAGTGGTGTATGTAGTTAGTAGTTTTGTGTGAGTGTGTGAATTTTCGATTTGGACAGTGTATAAATATGCTTTAATTTAGTACCATTTTGCTAACATAAATAAACCAGAGTAAATATTAAATTTCTGATTAATGAGTACAAGTATACATTTCAGTACACGGTAAATTATGCCTCCACTACAGCGCTATAGCGTCAGTTTTCGGTAGTCAATTGTTTGTTGACAGTACGACATCGCATGACTTAGTGATTTAGATTGTTTGATTTTGGACAGTTATTCTCAAATTACTTCCCGTGGACATGGTTTTCGGTTCGGATGAGTATACCTTCGTATAAAATAGCATGAGATCTTACTGTACTGAAAATTTCAGCTCGCTAGGTCCAGTAGTTAATGAATAATCCGCTGAAATAAAGAACACCTATTTTCTTAATAGAAGTAAAGCCCATATGCTGTTACTGTTTGTTTGAAAATGTAGTATTAAATTCTCTCTTTTCCCGTGGCTGTAGAAAATTCCATTGTTGCTTCAGTTTTATCAACAAATCAGAAATAGATTAATCGTTGACAATTTAACTTTCCGTAAATCCATGTATGATTTTTTTTTAAAAAAACCTGCAAGGTAAATACAATTTGGGTGCTTCGAAATAAAGAGTACGTGGTTCGATGAATGTGATCGTGTGGTGGTTTGAGCGTGATAGATTGTGATAGTTATATATATATATATTTATTACTGCGTAATGTAAATATGTGTATGGCCTGCGTGTAAAATGTACGAAATAGGGTGTTTATAAAATATTACTTCGTGCGAAAATTAGTAGATAATGAATGAATGTAATGATATGTTAATAATATGATATATAATATGAATGAAATGATGACCCCTATATTTAAATGGATAGGCCTAGTGAATTTTATATAGTGAAAATATGAATATGTTTACGAAGAGGGAAAAAAAAAAAAAAAAATCTCTCGCGTTTTGACTTCCACACCAGTGGATTCATCCAACCGAGTTTGCTACTTGGATAGTAAATTATAGTTGGGAATTGTGTGTTACTTTGCATTTATGTACCTCATGATAATAGCCCCGGAATCTTAAAACTTTCAATAGATAGGGTAGCATCATGTGGGAATTACTTCTAAAGGTTGACAGAAATGATAATTAAGAAAACCAACTGCTATATTCTGTGATCATCGAAAAGTACAGGTTTCGGTCATTTGTACCTTTAGCATTCATTGCCTCTCCGAGATTTTTTTTTTTGTTGCTTACCTTATTTATTTATTGTGCAGTGTTCATATAACTCAGTTCGGACTATCCGATTAAATTAACTGCTACTAAATTAATATTCATGGAGAGCGTACCCGGACGTCGACCCCTAGTCCCTTTAAGTATTTTCATTTCTTTTCTTAGTTTAATTAGATGAGGGAAATTAACGACATCCCAGACCGTGGCGTGTCTGCGTAGGGTAGCTATCGGTGAAATTTGGCAATAGAAGTCACCGATCCAAAATTCAGTTTATTTAATTTTTTTTATTTTGGCAAATTCTCGTTAGGGATATCTTAGCTATTACTCTAATTTCATCCCTATTCTGGAATCTTCTAGTTTCCAAGAGGTCGGATGATTTTTTTTTTTTTTTTTCTTGAAATTCTAAATTAGCGCCTTCTCTAACCTTCCGGACGATTTCCGGGAACCTGCTGGTTTGGGCCGGATACGGGGATCGGATTTCAATCTTACAACCAAATACTTGTGGGATTGGGATCTGATGGACACAGAACTTGCATCCTTGGCAGCAGGGCGTTCCTTGAGTCTACGTATTTGAGTAGACCACCCTTTTGGCATGTTAAGAATATTTTGGCTATGGATTTGTTGAGATAGAAATTCGACTTTTGTCTTTGTAGCGTTAGTTATTTCTCACTTAAGTCTTTGGCGCCACTATTCCTCGTCTTCCTTCTTCTCTATATCTCTCTGTCTTCATTACTTCGAGATTTTTTTTTTTATTTTTTCAACCTTCCCCCCCCCCCCCCCGATTTCTGAAACTCATGAAAATGTACAATATTCCATATCACTTATTTCGATCGTATGTACTAACTGAGACATCGAGGGATGCAATTCGTGGAGGTATTGCAGCACAACTCAGGACCATTTTCGCGATATTCAATCCACCACGGGAGAAATTGACGAGAAGGTAAACGATGCTTTCAGATTCCTAGAAACCTTTGTTATTCATTGATCATACAAATTATATCCATTGACAACTGATTACTGGTTTTTATTTCTATTGATTGGTCATATAGTGTGTATGTATTAGTAGTCTGGGCCCACTAGTTTCCAATAACATTGATTTTTTTATATACATCTATATATGTGCTTACATAGTTGTAAAAGTTACGTGCCTGCTCATTTTGTTGCATTTCCACCTCTTATGTCAACTATTTTTTATATATCTACGCGGATCTTTAGTAAATTGAAAATGATTATTGATTATCGGGTTTATACATATAAATTACAATGTTGCAACCTTATGAAAAAAAAAAAGTGAATTTTTGATAGTCATGGTTTTTGTTTTTGTCTTTGAGCCAATAAAATATAAATATTTATAAAATATGAATACTTGTCGAATATGAACGGTTATGTAGAATTTAAACGTCGACGAAATACTACGATGGATATTAAAGTGAAATTTATTGTATTGAATAATATGAATATATATATATATGAGTATGTATGTAATGGGCTCGGTATTTACCCTGGTTTTGTTTAGGTTGCCATAGGTTTTTGACACCCGACCTTTACCAACTATTTGTGACATATAGCGTTACCGCGTATATTGTAATAGATTACATTTTGTTGAGTGGTTACTGATGTCTGTAACTATTAAAGTTGAATATAATGTTAAACACCGCATGTAAGTAAAACGAGTAGCAGGTCGTAAGATAAGTAAAATAACCCTAATCCTCATCCAAATTTATTCGCAAGATCAAAGTGAAATTAATAACCTACGAAACAGTGTGCCCCACCAACGAATCTTCTATCAGTAGACTCTGAAACAAATCCTTCCCCTACGATCAGAAATTTAACTATTCAGTGTCTAGAATCTTTGGACTACAAGATCTATACTATAAAGAAAATTACTGGTCTTAAATTTAATGAAGAGAAATTTAGTTGATAACTTAATGTGAATACCGGAATATGGAAATATGTTCTCAATGTCTGTGACTGGATTCAAAATTTTTTTAACCTTGATAAACTTTGAAATTTTATATTGAGTGCGTCGAGTGACAAAATGAGAAATATAAATATATATGTGATATGAAGCGACTATTTGTCTATAGCTAAAACAAAAACAATTAAACACTCTCATGGACACAAACCACAGTGCAAAAGAGAGTTGGAAAAAGGAGCTATTATCGATGTGAGAACAAAGACTCATAAAATCGTCGAAATGTCTCCTCTTGGGACAGAGACCTAATAAACTGCTATTAAAGTATTTTTTTTTTAGAATGATTAACCAATTATATATATATATTTTTTTTTTAATTTATTTTTTTCTTTCGTTTTCCGCAATGATATATATATATTCATTACACTGAATCCTAAATGTATTGATCTGTGAATCTCCTTATTTTTGTTTTTTTTTTCATTTTTTTTTTGTCAAATTCTCTTTCATGTAATTCAACTTTTAATATATATATAGGAAGAGAAATGTGTTATTTGGTCTTGATAAAATTAGCGAATTTCTATGCATGTTAATGAAACATTCTTTCCATGTATTAAATTTTTCCCTGTTATGTCCAACTAATTTTTCTTCTATTGAAATGTAATAAATGTATATAGTAATGTAGTTAGGTTAGTTTAATTTAACTAAATACAACCCGAAGTATACATTGTCCTGTATGAATGTGTGTGTGAGTGAAATGTAGGTTTAGTATTAAGTGCATCCATTATTTTGACATATATGTGTGATTTATTATAATTAATGGTAGTTATCAATTAAACTCATTGAATGTTAATACTAACTTAAGTTGGCTCTATGAAGGAAGTAAAAAGGACTGAAGTAGCCTGAACGAATGATCAGCATGGGAGAACTGTGAAAGTCAAAATCTTCTACGAATATGTAATACTCTGATTTTTTTTTTTTTTCTTTGTGGTCGATTCTAACATGCCATCAACTTCGTCCTTTATTTTTCAAGTATTGGATATTAGTCTAGAACTTCTGGAAATATTGAATAAACTGTAAACTTAAACTTTCTCATCTATCTCGGATCTAGATCGGGATAATTTGGTAGTTGGGGTTAAATGGATCTAGATCGGGGATGTATGGGTTAACATGTGTCTACCCTTAATCACCTGAATACCAAATATTAACCCAATAGCTATTGGAATTCGATAATTATTCACTTTCTTTACCATATTTTTCAAAATATGCAGTAACAGTTTCCTTTTTATTACCTTCTTACTTTACCTCTTTCCTCTTCTATTTTCCTTTTCCTTTTTTTTTCATCTTCTTCTTCTATATTTTTATTTTTTAATAAAACTGAAAAGGGGGGTCGTGACTGGGAATCCTAGAGATAATAAACACGGTCATGTATTTAGTTATTTTATTTCATTCTCTTTAGAAGTCCGATAAAAAGTTTTTTCGTTTCGATCGAATCTAGTATGTTCAAAATTAAGAAACGGCTAATATATTCCAACGTAATTAGACATAAGCTGATAGCTTCATGAACATCCCCACCAGGGGTGAAGGATTCCCACTTACGACTTATTCTTTTCTTCAAACAGTTTTAGACTGACAAGCAGTGACAGGATTCGTTGTTATGGAAACGTTTGTTTCTATGGCAACGGCCCCTCCCCCCTTTTTACAGTTTTAGAATGGCGACACGTGACAAGATTGTTGCCATGGTAACCATGTTTACTGTGGTAACGGATCTGAAAATGCTTATTGAATAATACCAGTTATCATGCCAATTAGTTTGAATTGGTGAACCGCGACAAGAATGTTTGTCATGGCAACGTTTGTTTCCATGGCAACGGATCTCAGTTTAAATGGCGACCGATAGATTTGAAATTTTTTTTAAGAATGTCAAAGAGTGAGGTTGAAGGCATGTTGAATTGATTACAACATTGAAATTAATACGAGAAATTTTATAGTCAAGTGAAACAAGTAGAGTCGTTGGCTACTTTGTCATTTTTGTTTCCTTTTCTAAGGGGGAAAAAGAGAAGGAGTGTCAAAATTTTTCTAAAATAGAACTAAATGCTAGAAGGGTTTCAAGGAAGGAAAGAGAATGGGAGTCCTTTAATTTATGAATAATACTTGTTTGGATAGCGAATAAGTATCTTATAGTATATGTGTATTTTTGATATATATATCTTGTCTCAAAGCTATGGCAACAAAAAAGGTTGTTGTATCACAGGACGAGTGTGAAGTCACGTGCCCTCAATGCACGTTAGACGAAAAAGAGAAAAGATCTCGCGCCCCGCGGAGACTTATAAGATGTACCGGTTGTGGACTAAAATGGATCCACTTTGCTTGTTCCAATTTAGATGACACTGCTGAAAATGCAGAAAAAGTTCAAACCGGCGAAATAATGAAATATTGTGAGGAGTGTGAAAAGGACCGAGGCCAAATATCTCCAGCGGAGATATCTGACCTCGACGATGAGGAAAAAAATGAAAATCACAGTGATTCTCGGGATCAGACGGCAAACCCGAAGGAAGGAATGTCATCTGGAGGGTCTGACACGTCTGCATTAATTCGCCAGATGATGGAAATGATGCATGAAAAATTTTCTAATATGAACGAAAAATTCACTAACATGGAAGTTAAAATAGAACAGAATGGTGCAGATCTGAGACGTGAGAATGCAGAAATGAGGCGTGAGATAAATGAAAAGTTAGACCAGAATAGTGAAAACTTAAGACGTGAAATAAATGAGAAGTTTGATACCTCGAAACGAGAGACCGACGCTCGATTCGAGGTATTAAACAATAAATTTGACCAGGTTTGTTTAGACTTTGCTTCTTCGATGAGCAAATTGAAAGAGCAAACGTCTACTGAACTAGAGCAGGTTAGATACCGGGCCCAACAGTCTACCGAGCAGCTCAGAGACGAAACAAATAAAAAATTAAACGAAATAGATGTAAGGTTTGAGAGTACGAACAAAAGATTTGGTGACATCGAACAAAAGGTTGAACAGCAGCAGGCTGAAATAAGTAGATTGAATGTTGTAATATCCGACCTATCAATAGAAACTAAACTAGAGTCGGTTGATCAAAGAATTAGTCGAATTCAAACTGAAGTAGACAGTATTAAGGGGAATATTACTAAATTGCAAATCGCCAAGTCTGATATCTCCTATCCTTTTCCTGATGGCGATTCTCCAGGGAAAATTTTCCCAGAAACAAGTAATGTCCTCCCGGGTAAGAGTCAAGTGTTGCCTGATGCACGGGACACAGCAATGTATTGCTCCCCGCATCAGCCAACCTCGAAATCATGGTTGAGTAATTTCGATGTACCGATGCAGTCGAGTGTTGTGACTACAACAGTCACTAGCGTAAATGCTCACTCTACCTTTGGAATGGTACAATCGTACAGCGTGCTGCCAGGAGGGGAAAGGAGATGTGCCGGACCGTCAGTTACTGCAGTGGTGGGTCCTAAATTCGAACCTTACATGGTCAATACTAATTATAAAACCTCTCTTGGTCATATGGGAGCGTTCAGTTCAGTGACCACTCCGTCGGTGGCAAATCCGGTGACAACCCCAACCGCTCAGGATAATGCGTTGATTCCACTAGATTCTTTTCCTGCCCCGTATAGTATGAGCTCTAAAGTTTCCCTCCGGGATATTGAGCGTTTTCCCACTTTCGATGGGAACATTACTAACGGGTTACCTAGAGTTTTTCTGCGAAGATCGCAGCAATATCTAGACATGTACAAACTTACTGATGGAGAACGCCTACAAATAGTTGAAAAATGTTTGATCGCCGCTTCGGGCGCATGGTTTGCCTCGGTTAAATACCAAATCCGGACGTTCGGTGATTTTTTGATTCTTTTCAAAGAAGAATATTGTAATGAGCACATCGAACGACTCCAAAAAAGAAACTTACAATCACTCCGGTATGATCGCTCCAAGTATGGATCCCTCTTGGACTATGCTTGGAAAATTATCGAACTATATTATCAGATAGCTGAACATCCCTCTCAGGCCGAACTGGTAGATATTATAGTTAACGCTCTTCCACCCGATGAGTCCCGGGCCATAGCGTCCCACTTGTGCCAAACGGTGCGAGAAGTCACCTCACGTTTAGCTGCCTTGTGCGGTAAGGAAGTTGGTGGTCCACCAAAACGATACTTCGCCCGACAGGCAAAGATTCTAAAACCGACGAAGACGAAGGTAACGGCAAGTTGCCAGACAGATTTCCTGAGTTATACCCAAGCTGGATCTCGTTATCCTAGTGGGTATGGCTCAGAAAACAACAATAATGGCCGGCGACTGTTTAGGAATCGGCCCATGTTCAACAATCGCCGGAGTTATCGTCCCTATGACCGTACCAACATGGCATCGAACCCGGATAGGGGCGATAACACCAGGAGGAATTTTAACAGGACGTACGGAAGAAGGGAGAACGGTAATAGTCAGGGCAATAATAATAACAATAATAGTAACAATAATGTAAATCGACCCCAGAATTCAATCCATTCGCAAGTGCGTGGTAACGGTGAGCCTAGAACAATATTAAATGGAAGTGATAGTCGAGAAACTGCGGCCTAATGTCATCAGATATACTAGTCGACGGCTGAAGCCTTACGAATTGTCTCTGTCGATTTCTCAGTTAGAACTTCTGTCCGTTCTATTGCTATATGAACACTACTGAAAAAAAAAAAAAAAAAAAGTATCGGAACTCACAATTTTCGAAATTTAAAGATTTTCAATTGTACAGAAGATAAACGTAATGAATTACTCGCGCAATACTCCAAGTAGATATAATATACTGTCCTAGTGTGACTGGTAATGTTTGAATGAGATGAATGAGTGTGTTAATTTAACAAGCATCAGTAGTTAGTATTCCCAATTAGCAAAATTTTGTTATTCTAACAAAATTTTGTTAATGGGCCGGGGAAAACTGTAATGTACCATTACAGTTGAAAGTAATGGCAATTTTTTTTTACACACCCTGTACCTAGTAATTTTTTTTTTATTCAATTTCGGTTTAGCTACACAATTTATTTACTCCCTTTACTTCGAATTAAATATAATGAATCGAAAGGTTTCATTAATAACCATATTTCCCACTGTATAATATATTTATTTACATTTTGATTAAGTGTAAATCCCATTTTCTGATATATAAGTTGAAAAGTTTCCAGGTTTACCACTCTGACGTCATACCGAAACATAGTTCTGTCATTGGATATAAATTTTCTTAATTTCAGACCAATGTAGAATTTAGTCAGGTACCTAATCTTTCCCTCACCCCCTCTCACTAGTCCATAGTCGCTTTCAGATCCGGTTATATCTGGATTTGCCAAATTTCTATTTGCTTTGTAATTTCCGCGGCTAAAGTTTTCGTTCTGATTGGAGGAATTCTCCTACCTCTGGCTTTTTCGGCGCAATATTATCAGAATAATAGAAGACACCTTACGAGACGCAGCTTATATTTTCGCCTACCTATCTGCGTTAAAAGGACTAGGATTTTAATAGAATTCAGGTAAAAAATATGATTTAATTTCATAATTGAACACTGAAGGCTGTGTAGGAGCCCCCAAAACAGTGAAAAAAGCTACATTTTCCGTAAAGAAACAATAAGTTAGTGAAGCATCCAGTTCTGTTTTTCTAGGAAGCCATGTTTGCTGCCCAGCTATAATAGCAGAAGTGAAAGAGTGACTTTATTTTTTTTTTGTTATTCCAAATTCAATTAGGGATTAGGGACATTACGACCTGATTAGTGCATGTTGGTCGTGTATACAGTAAATGTGATTTATCATTATTTATTTCGTAATTGCATGTATGTAGTAGGTTTCATAGTTGCAATGTTAACTTTCTGAATGGCAGCTTAAGCTAACAAAAAGGGGCTCCTATCCCCTTTTCTGAATTAAACCAGTTCTAGCGGGGGAATGGGTTAGTTATTGTTCGTTTTAGGGCCTTTTCCCCTTTCAGGGGAAGGGTCCCTCCATAAACCTCGTTAAGGTGCCCCCAGGGCATCAATTTTTTGGCAATCATTATGTAAACAATTGGTCAGGTCAATTAGACCTAGTGTTACCTTTCTCATTTGTGACCCCCCCTTTAAATTAAATAGAGCCGACTGTATATATCGACGAGGGAGTAATGTATTTTAAATCTAATGTGTTAGGTTATTTTCGTCAACATGCATGTAACTAAATGGTGCATGTTTAGTTTAGTTAGTTGTCTTTATGTATAGTACTAACAGTGGTGTATGTAGTTAGTAGTTTTGTGTGAGTGTGTGAATTTTCGATTTGGACAGTGTATAAATATGCTTTAATTTAGTACCATTTTGCTAACATAAATAAACCAGAGTAAATATTAAATTTCTGATTAATGAGTACAAGTATACATTTCAGTACACGGTAAATTATGCCTCCACTACAGCGCTATAGCGTCAGTTTTCGGTAGTCAATTGTTTGTTGACAGTACGACATCGCATGACTTAGTGATTTAGATTGTTTGATTTTGGACAGTTATTCTCAAATTACTTCCCGTGGACATGGTTTTCGGTTCGGATGAGTATACCTTCGTATAAAATAGCATGAGATCTTACTGTACTGAAAATTTCAGCTCGCTAGGTCCAGTAGTTAATGAATAATCCGCTGAAATAAAGAACACCTATTTTCTTAATAGAAGTAAAGCCCATATGCTGTTACTGTTTGTTTGAAAATGTAGTATTAAATTCTCTCTTTTCCCGTGGCTGTAGAAAATTCCATTGTTGCTTCAGTTTTATCAACAAATCAGAAATAGATTAATCGTTGACAATTTAACTTTCCGTAAATCCATGTATGATTTTTTTTTAAAAAAACCTGCAAGGTAAATACAATTTGGGTGCTTCGAAATAAAGAGTACGTGGTTCGATGAATGTGATCGTGTGGTGGTTTGAGCGTGATAGATTGTGATAGTTATATATATATATATTTATTACTGCGTAATGTAAATATGTGTATGGCCTGCGTGTAAAATGTACGAAATAGGGTGTTTATAAAATATTACTTCGTGCGAAAATTAGTAGATAATGAATGAATGTAATGATATGTTAATAATATGATATATAATATGAATGAAATGATGACCCCTATATTTAAATGGATAGGCCTAGTGAATTTTATATAGTGAAAATATGAATATGTTTACGAAGAGGGAAAAAAAAAAAAATCTCTCGCGTTTTGACTTCCACACCAGTGCATTCATCCAACCGAGTTTGCTACTTGGATAGTAAATTATAGTTGGGAATTGTGTGTTACTTTGCATTTATGTACCTCATGATAATAGCCCCGGAATCTTAAAACTTTCAATAGATAGGGTAGCATCATGTGGGAATTACTTCTAAAGGTTGACAGAAATGATAATTAAGAAAACCAACTGCTATATTCTGTGATCATCGAAAAGTACAGGTTTCGGTCATTTGTACCTTTAGCATTCATTGCCTCTCCGAGATTTTTTTTTTGTTGCTTACCTTATTTATTTATTGTGCAGTGTTCATATAACTCAGTTCGGACTATCCGATTAAATTAACTGCTACTAAATTAATATTCATGGAGAGCGTACCCGGACGTCGACCCCTAGTCCCTTTAAGTATTTTCATTTCTTTTCTTAGTTTAATTAGATGAGGGAAATTAACGACATCCCAGACCGTGGCGTGTCTGCGTAGGGTAGCTATCGGTGAAATTTGGCAATAGAAGTCACCGATCCAAAATTCAGTTTATTTAATTTTTTTTATTTTGGCAAATTCTCGTTAGGGATATCTTAGCTATTACTCTAATTTCATCCCTATTCTGGAATCTTCTAGTTTCCAAGAGGTCGGATGATTTTTTTTTTTTTTTCTTGAAATTCTAAATTAGCGCCTTCTCTAACCTTCCGGACGATTTCCGGGAACCTGCTGGTTTGGGCCGGATACGGGGATCGGATTTCAATCTTACAACCAAATACTTGTGGGATTGGGATCTGATGGACACAGAACTTGCATCCTTGGCAGCAGGGCGTTCCTTGAGTCTACGTATTTGAGTAGACCACCCTTTTGGCATGTTAAGAATATTTTGGCTATGGATTTGTTGAGATAGAAATTCGACTTTTGTCTTTGTAGCGTTAGTTATTTCTCACTTAAGTCTTTGGCGCCACTATTCCTCGTCTTCCTTCTTCTCTATATCTCTCTGTCTTCATTACTTCGAGATTTTTTTTTTTATTTTTTCAACCTTCCCCCCCCCCCCCCGATTTCTGAAACTCATGAAAATGTACAATATTCCATATCACTTATTTCGATCGTATGTACTAACTGAGACATCGAGGGATGCAATTCGTGGAGGTATTGCAGCACAACTCAGGACCATTTTCGCGATATTCAATCCACCACGGGAGAAATTGACGAGAAGGTAAACGATGCTTTCAGATTCCTAGAAACCTTTGTTATTCATTGATCATACAAATTATATCCATTGACAACTGATTACTGGTTTTTATTTCTATTGATTGGTCATATAGTGTGTATGTATTAGTAGTCTGGGCCCACTAGTTTCCAATAACATTGATTTTTTTATATACATCTATATATGTGCTTACATAGTTGTAAAAGTTACGTGCCTGCTCATTTTGTTGCATTTCCACCTCTTATGTCAACTATTTTTTATATATCTACGCGGATCTTTAGTAAATTGAAAATGATTATTGATTATCGGGTTTATACATATAAATTACAATGTTGCAACCTTATGAAAAAAAAAAAGTGAATTTTTGATAGTCAGGGTTTTTGTTTTTGTCTTTGAGCCAATAAAATATAAATATTTATAAAATATGAATACTTGTCGAATATGAACGGTTATGTAGAATTTAAACGTCGACGAAATACTACGATGGATATTAAAGTGAAATTTATTGTATTGAATAATATGAATATATATATATATGAGTATGTATTTACCCTGGTTTTGTTTAGGTTGCCATAGGTTTTTGACACCCGACCTTTACCAACTATTTGTGACATATAGCGTTACCGCGTATATTGTAATAGATTACATTTTGTTGAGTGGTTACTGATGTCTGTAACTATTAAAGTTGAATATAATGTTAAACACCGCATGTAAGTAAAACGAGTAGCAGGTCGTAAGATAAGTAAAATAACCCTAATCCTCATCCAAATTTATTCGCAAGATCAAAGTGAAATTAATAACCTACGAAACAGTGTGCCCCACCAACGAATCTTCTATCAGTAGACTCTGAAACAAATCCTTCCCCTACGATCAGAAATTTAACTATTCAGTGTCTAGAATCTTTGGACTACAAGATCTATACTATAAAGAAAATTACTGGTCTTAAATTTAATGAAGAGAAATTTAGTTGATAACTTAATGTGAATACCGGAATATGGAAATATGTTCTCAATGTCTGTGACTGGATTCAAAATTTTTTTAACCTTGATAAACTTTGAAATTTTATATTGAGTGCGTCGAGTGACAAAATGAGAAATATAAATATATATGTGATATGAAGCGACTATTTGTCTATAGCTAAAACAAAAACAATTAAACACTCTCATGGACACAAACCACAGTGCAAAAGAGAGTTGGAAAAAGGAGCTATTATCGATGTGAGAACAAAGACTCATAAAATCGTCGAAATGTCTCCTCTTGGGACAGAGACCTAATAAACTGCTATTAAAGTATTTTTTTTTTTTAGAATGATTAACCAATTATATATATATATTTTTTTTTTAATTTATTTTTTTCTTTCGTTTTCCGCAATGATATATATATATTCATTACACTGAATCCTAAATGTATTGATCTGTGAATCTCCTTATTTTTGTTTTTTTTTTTCATTTTTTTTTTTTTTTGTCAAATTCTCTTTCATGTAATTCAACTTTTAATATATATATAGGAAGAGAAATGTGTTATTTGGTCTTGATAAAATTAGCGAATTTCTATGCATGTTAATGAAACATTCTTTCCATGTATTAAATTTTTCCCTGTTATGTCCAACTAATTTTTCTTCTATTGAAATGTAATAAATGTATATAGTAATGTAGTTAGGTTAGTTTAATTTAACTAAATACAACCCGAAGTATACATTGTCCTGTATGAATGTGTGTGTGAGTGAAATGTAGGTTTAGTATTAAGTGCATCCATTATTTTGACATATATGTGTGATTTATTATAATTAATGGTAGTTATCAATTAAACTCATTGAATGTTAATACTAACTTAAGTTGGCTCTATGAAGGAAGTAAAAAGGACTGAAGTAGCCTGAACGAATGATCAGCATGGGAGAACTGTGAAAGTCAAAATCTTCTACGAATATGTAATACTCTGATTTTTTTTTTTTTTTCTTTGTGGTCGATTCTAACATGCCATCAACTTCGTCCTTTATTTTTCAAGTATTGGATATTAGTCTAGAACTTCTGGAAATATTGAATAAACTGTAAACTTAAACTTTCTCATCTATCTCGGATCTAGATCGGGATAATTTGGTAGTTGGGGTTAAATGGATCTAGATCGGGGATGTATGGGTTAACATGTGTCTACCCTTAATCACCTGAATACCAAATATTAACCCAATAGCTATTGGAATTCGATAATTATTCACTTTCTTTACCATATTTTTCAAAATATGCAGTAACAGTTTCCTTTTTATTACCTTCTTACTTTACCTCTTTCCTCTTCTATTTTCCTTTTCCTTTTTTTTTCATCTTCTTCTTCTATATTTTTATTTTTTAATAAAACTGAAAAGGGGGGTCGTGACTGGGAATCCTAGAGATAATAAACACGGTCATGTATTTAGTTATTTTATTTCATTCTCTTTAGAAGTCCGATAAAAAGTTTTTTCGTTTCGATCGAATCTAGTATGTTCAAAATTAAGAAACGGCTAATATATTCCAACGTAATTAGACATAAGCTGATAGCTTCATGAACATCCCCACCAGGGGTGAAGGATTCCCACTTACGACTTATTCTTTTCTTCAAACAGTTTTAGACTGACAAGCAGTGACAGGATTCGTTGTTATGGAAACGTTTGTTTCTATGGCAACGGCCCCTCCCCCCTTTTTTCAGTTTTAAACTTACCGTAGCAGGAACCGAACCCGGGACCCCTGCATTACGAAACGACTGCTCACGCCACTACGCTAAGACTGCTTTGCTAAGTAAGACTCGAAAAACCTTCGTGTGT
The DNA here is from genome assembly GCF_964235325.1 of Thermobia domestica. Classification (NCBI taxonomy): domain Eukaryota; kingdom Metazoa; phylum Arthropoda; class Insecta; order Zygentoma; family Lepismatidae; genus Thermobia; species Thermobia domestica. The sequence goes on along the minus strand of NC_137454.1, from coordinate 166,501,603 downwards.
GTAGCAAATTGCACACGTTTACGATAACGACGAAACACACTGATTTCGGTCATGATAAATACTATAGTCGAGAAACTTTAAATTTAAATTAGAAAACAAAAATAGACATACAAACACGCAAGGAAATGAAGGAGAAACTGGTTTTAAGAGTAAATCGATCCCTTAACTGGAATCTGATGCCTCAGACCATTTTCTTTTCTGATTCACCGAAAGTATCTCCGTAACTTGTCTCTATTATACTTAGTAATACTTGTTTCACAGTTACTTTCAGTAAACTTGAACGACAGGGACACGAACACAGATACATCGAGGACATACAATTTCAAACGATCACCCACCGGGAATCGAACACGGGACCACGAGCACTGAACTATCTGAGGCAGTGATGACGTGGGTCAATGAACAACTTGACCCATCACCCATTGTGACCCACGAACCACCATGACCCCCACTCTAACCCACCACCCAACATAACCGACTGTGAACCACCACGGCCCACCACCAACCGTGACCTACTCTGACCCACTACCCACCATGACCTACTCTGACCCACGACCCACCACCCACCAAACCACTTCGTCATCAACTCTGACACATGATCCACGCTCTTCTTTACTGACTAAAGAGTTTATACTTGTGATAAAATCATTTTGTTAAATTCTAACTAATCAGAGTTTGAATTTGAGTTTGAATTGAGTTATTTTTAAAACCAATCCACTATCAATTTTGCATATATACCAAACCACTATCAATTTTGCCACCCCTATCATAAAGAAGAATTTTAAAAGATGCTATGTGACGTTCTGTTCATTTTCAATAGAGAGTTAATATACTGAATTTCAGCTCTGTAAGTTTAACGTCTTGTGAGATACTCAACATTTTTTGCAAAAATTCGGATCCCCACTACCCCTTAAGATATTATTATAATGAAAGTGATATGATAACATCCCACTTTGCATTAAGGCCTAACTATATACCAAAAGTCATTTCATTTGACTTTGCAATTTGGCCATGTATTTCCAATTTGGCAATGTATTCTTTTCAGTAGTTAGCTCCTCCCCATCAGGAAGTTGCGGTCGGAAAGAGGGATTGCCACCATCGACAGTGGCGGGCCGCTGCAGGGAGCCGGCATTCGCCCGCAGCGGCACGACGATCGACTTGTTCAAAGTTGCCGACCTTTTGCCCAGGCGGCAAGTGGTCGAAAATCGAAAAATAAAATGCCCTTTGCCGACTGTTGCCGACCGTCAGAGTCGGCAAAACAGTCGGAAAGTCCTCTTTCCGAGCCTCTGCCAACTCCTTATGCCGGCCTCTTGTCGACGGCGGCGCCGGCGCATTTACTGCGTCTTTACGGCTGTTTGCCGACTGCTCGGCAAGAAACTATTCGTCGCGGTCGAAAATCGCGCTGAAAGAGGCCTGCGTCCGGTGCCGGAAATCCTTCCGCGGCATCTGGTCGGCACGGACAAATTGTCCGACTGTAGGCGGCAGAATCCTGATGGGGTCTAAAACCTAATAGGCTGTGTGTCTTAAAACAGGCGCGTAGCAAGAATTTTGTGAAGGGGAGGTCCGTGACATGAAATACTATGGTCATCACACCAGAGGCTCGATCATTCTACACTATTTTACTGCTACAAATATTAGTTCGTTTAGCCAGGATTTTGTAAAGTGGGGAAGGGGGGGCATGACGAAATTCTGAAGGACCAGGAGCTCGATGAATCTAAACTACTATACAATCGACAAATAATGGTTTGTTAGGACAACCAAATGAGGATATGTTAGTAAGTATTTTAATAACAAACTATGAAGAAATCTGGAGTAAAATAATAAAAAAAAGTATTGAAAAAGATTTTACAATATTTACGTCCTTCCTCTGTTCATTCAAATATAACAATTTTCCTTTCATTAAGACCTCAACTATTATAAAAACTACATATTCTGTGTTGAATCTAATATTAACAGAAATTTCTTTCCAGATAAATTTTTGTTTTTATTATTCCGTCAACTACTGTCTGTTCCAAATGACAGGTTAAAGAAGCAGTAGAAAAATTGTTTTTGAAGGTAACATGTTTGATACTGCAATGATGCGACGACGAAAAATTATGATAAAAAATGTCCAAGCTGTTACACAAAGGCACTATGCTTTCGGAAGCTTGAAATCTCCCTGACTAGTAGCAGAAATTCTGAGAATTCCGTAACTTTTCTAGAAATTTAAAATTCCCTGACTCTTCCAGGATATCTCGCTCACCTTGCCACCATGTATTACAAGTAATACAAATCTCCTCATAAGAAAGAGTAACCAAAGGCTTCTTGTAGTTTTTTTTTTTTTTTTTTTAATTTTTAACGCTGATCCTTCTTTTTCTTATTTTATTTTGTTTCATCTTTCCTTAATTTTTTTTTTTCATTTCTAGTCTCGAAGGAAGGGGGGGAGCCTGCTTGAAAGCAAAGTAGTAGTATAAGTCCTATTGCTATTATTGCAATTACAAATATCAATATTCAAAAGATGCCTACAGTTTTTTTTTCTTTTTTTTTTTTTTTTTTTACTTAGGGATACTCATCTGAGGTAAGTAAACAGAAACAAATGAAAAGGGAAGGGTAATGACGGCCTTGAAAGTAAAACGTAGACAAATTGACCAGTGTTCAGAAGGATATTTTAAAATCACGCTCGACCCTACTCATAGGAGTTAAATACGCGGTTCTAGTTAATTATCCGTTTCTTGACACGTAGCAGAAATCCAGGTGCCGTTACTGGCGGTCTTCGTGGTCGAGTGTACTAGCGCAATGGGCTAGTAATAATAATTGCTGTTGGTGAAGGTTCAAACCTGGGCCAAGGGTTTTTTTTTTACTTTTATATTTTATTTTTTAAATTTTCATAACACTTTTTTTATTAAAATAAATAATACTCAAAAAAGTGATTTACTTACGTTACGCTTGTAGTTTTGCTACACGAATCCATAGTATAAGCAGTAAGAGTAGTAGTAGTAGTAGTAGTAGAAATCGGTTAGAAGCCCCGCAGGGCTCGCTTTGTTCCACCTTGACTGCCATGATATTAATTTAACCTCAGCTGCTTCTTCAATTTTCTTTTTTAATTCCAACAAAGTGACAATTTCCTCGTATTACTATAATGCATAATACACCAGAACGTTTGAACAATCGCAAACTGCAAAAAATCAGAAACCTGTATTTAGTTCCTATACGAAAAAGGGAAACGAATATATATATATATAGTTTTCCGCGGAAAAACTGTTTTAGAGTGCAAAAGCCCCCACCAAAAATTGTAAAAGTTGATGCCCTAAAGACAAGAAGAGTTGGACTGAAGTGAATGTAATTGTGCACAGATATTGTATACGTAAGATGAAGGAATATGTGTTTCGTATTTTCCTTTAATAAAAGTTGGGTGGGGCACAAACCCTTCGAAACCTTTGAGTACGAATTATCAAAAGTGCTAATAACTATGTCAGAAGTGCCTAAAGGATATGGAGAATTGCAACGAAACTTTTGTAGGGACAATACGCAAAAAGTAAGCGAACATGTGTTTTTATGTGGAGAAGCCGTGTTGGGGCCAAGACCTCCGCCGAAAAAAGTAAATATAATAGTAGAGGAAGGAGTGGATCGAAGCGAATGAAATTGTGTATAGATATTGTATATGTAAAATAAGACAATTAGTGTTTCCCAATTGACCCCTTCCGATTTGCTTCAAATTTGGCACACCAAGAGTAAACAGAAATCGACACGTGTTTTTGTTTATGCAGAGAAATATTGTAAGGGTTAAAGGCGCCTCCTGAAATACTATAAAATATGCAATAGACAGGAAACGGTTAGTGTTAAAATATTGGACGTTTACCAATAGATAGATGACCTAAAAGTTAGTATCAAAACAGTGAATTTCGTGTGTAGTTCCGGCTTTTACCCTTTAAAGTTCAAGTTCAAAGACTGAACATTGCGCACTCTAGCGTGGTACAGACAGACAGACAAACGAGCAATTGCCACATAAAGAAAAAACACTTGTCGACTTATTTTCTGTTTACTTTTGATATGCCAAATTTGAAGCAAATCGGATGGGGACTATTGGGAAACACGAATTGCATTAATTTTACATATACAACATCTACACACAATTTCGTTCGCTTCGATCCCTCCTTCCTGCACTTCTACGATAATACTTGCTTTTTTCGGACGAGGCCTTAGCCCCAACACTGCTTAGCCCCTACAAAAGTTTCGTTGCAATTCTCCATATTCTTTAGGCACTTCTGACGTATGCTTATTAGCCCTCTTACTAATTCGTAATCAAAGGTTTGGAAAAGGAAAATACGAAACATATATTCCCTCATTTTATGTATACAATATCTGTGCACAATTTCATTCACTTCAATCCACTTCTTCTTGCCTTTAGGGCGTCAACTTTCACAATTTTTATTGGGGGCTTTTGCACTCTAAAACAGTTTTCCGCAGAAAATGAAAAAAGAAACAAATATTCGTTTCCTGTTTGCGTATTGGCTCTACACAGTTTTGTTGCAACTCTTCATGACCTTTAGGCACTTCTGACATACTGTAATTAGCAATTTTGATATTTGATGATAAAACGTTTTGCGGAGTCCGTGCCCACCCAACCGCTTTTTCCAGGAAAATATGAAACACATATTCCCTTATTTCGGGTCTAGAATATCTGTGCACAGTTTCGTTCGCTTCGGTCCCTTTTTGATTTTCGGGTGTCAAATTTCAAACTTTTGGGTGTTTTTTCCCAATGAAACCGACTTTTCCGCAGAAAATGAAGAATACACGTGTTCCTTTATTTTTTGAGTATTGTCGCTACACAAAGTTTCGCTCCAACTCTTCATGTCCTTTAAGCACTTCTGACATACTGTTATTAACACTTTTGATATTTCGTGATCTTTGCGTGTAATGTTCCACGATTATGCCTGTTATGTTAAGGGAGATCATGATTAAAGCAAGTGAATTATGATGGACGAATTAGCGGAAGGACAAAGTGGGAGGAAATTGGAGTGTCCCGAGAAAACCCACGAGCACGATGTTGTCCACCTCAAGCTTACTTGCCTTGGAAACGAACCAAGTATCCCACCATCAGATCAGAGTTGGAGTGGGTCGGTGGGTCAAGTGCGTCTAGTTTTCTAAGTGGGTCAGTGGATCGTAGGTCAATAGCACGGGACCCATTGCGACCCACAATCCGCCATGACCCATTCTGATGTACCGACCCACTCTAGTTACTGCACTGTAGACAGTATCTTCTGAACAGTATATTTTTTTTCCCTCGACCCTAGCCATAGGAACTAAATACAAGTTTCTGATCTTTTGCAGTTTGCGATTGTTCAAACCTTCTGGTGTATGGATTGTGTATTATAGTAATAGAAGAAAATTGTCACTTTGTTGGAATTAAAGAAGAAAATTGAAAAAGCAGCTGAGGTTAAATTAATATCATGACAGTCAAGGTGGAACAAAACGAGCCCTGCGGGGCTTCTAACCCGTTCCTACTACCACTACTACTACTGCTGCTATGGATTCGTGTAGCAAAACTGCACGCGTAACGTAAGTAAATAACTTTTTTGGGTATTATTCATCATAGTTTAATGAAACAAGTTTTATGAAAATTAAAATATATATATAAAAATAAAAAAATTCTTTGGTCCGGGTTTGAACCTTCACCAAAAGCAATTATAATTACTAGCCCATTGCGCTAGTACACTCGACCACGAAGACAGCCAGTAACAGCACCTGGATTTCTGCTATATTTCTGCTACGTTGCGAGAAACGGATATTTATCCACAACCACGTATTTAGCTCCTATGAGTAGGGTCGAACGTGATTTTAAAATATTCTTCTGAACACTGGAGAATTTGTATACGTTTTACTTTCAAGGCCTCCATTACCCTTCCTTTTTCATTTGTTTCTGTTTACTTACCTCAGATGAGTATCTCTAAGTGAAAAAAGTACTGTAGGCATCTTGTGAATATTGATATTTGTAATTGCAATAATAGCAATAGGACTTATACTACTACTTCGCTTTCAAGCAGGTACCGGACCCCCCCCCCCTTTCTTCGAGACTAGAAATGAAAAAAATAAGGAAGGATGAAACAATAAAATGAGAAAAAAACTACAAGAAACCTTTGGTTACTCTTTCTTATGAGGAGATTTGTATTACTTGCAATACATGGTGGCGAGGTGAGCGGGATATCCTGGAAGAGTCAGGGAATTTGAAATTTCTAGAAAAAGTTACGGAATTCTCAGAATTTCTGCTACTAGTCAGGGAGATTTCAAGATTCCGAAAACATAGTGCCTTTGTGTAACAGCTTGGACATTTTTTATCATAACTTTTTTGTCGTCGCATCATTGCAGTATCAAACATGTTACCTTCAAAAACAATTTTTCTACTGCTCCTTTAACCTGTCATTTGGAACAGACAGTAGTTGACGGAATAATAAAAACAAAAATTTATCTGGAAAGAAATTTCTGTTAACATTTGATTCAACAGAGAAAGGAAGACAGATAGTGTAAAAATTTTACAAGATATTATTGAGAATGTACTTTTTATAATAGTAAATATGTAGTTTTTGTAATAGTTGAGGTCTTAATGAAAGGAAAATCGTTATATTTGAATGAACAGAGGAAGGACGTAAATGTTGTAAAATCTTTTTCAATATTTTTTTTTTTTTTTTATTATTTTACTCGAGATTTCTTCATAGTTTGTTATTAAAATACTTACTAACATATCCTAATTTTATTGTCCTAACAAACCATTATTTGTCGATAGAAAAGTAGTTTAGATTCATCGAGCTCCTGGTCCTTCAGAATTTCATGTCATGCTCCCCCACCCCCCGTTACGAAATTCTGGCTAAACGAACTAATATTTGTTCCAGTAAAATAGTGTAGAATGATCGAGCCTCTGATGTGATGACCATAGTATTTCATGTCACGGACCTCCCCTTCACGAAATTCTTGCTACGCGCCTGTTGTAAGACACACAGCCTATTAGGTTTTAGAGGAGCTAACTACTGAAAAAATACATTTTTGAATCACTATAATATATATATTATTATATAAAACATGGATGTAACTATATGTGCCTGATCATCACGGCCAAATTGCAAAGTCAAATGAAATGACTTTTGGTATATAGTTAGGCCTTAATCCAAAGTGGGATGTTATCATATCACTTTCATTATAATAATATCTTAAGGGGTAGTGGGGATCCGAATTTTGGGTAAAAAGTTGAGTATCTCACAAACCGATAAACTTACAGAGCTGAAATTCAGTATATTAACTCTCTATTGAAAATGAACAGAACATCACATAGCATCTTTTAAAATTCTTCTTTATGATAGGGGTGGCAAAATTGATAGTGGGTTGGTTTGTAAAAATAACTCAAATTCAAACTCTGATTAGTTAGAATTTAACAGAATGATTTTATTACAAGTATAAACTCTTTAGTCTGTAAAGAAGAGGGCGTGGATCATGTGTCAGAGTTGATGATGATGTGTTTTGGTGGGTGGTGGGTCGATGGGTTGTGGGTCAGAGTGGATTATGGTGGGTAGTGGGTGAGAGTAGGTCACGGTTGGTGGCGGGTCGTGGTGGTTCAGAGTCGGTTATGTTGGGTGATGGGTTAGAGTGGGTCACGGTGAGTGGGGGGTCATGGTGGGTCGTGAGTCACGATGGGTGGTGGGTCAAGTTGTTCATTGACGCACGTCATCACTGCCTCAGATAGTTCAGTGCTCGCGGTCCCGTGTTCGATTCCCGGTGGGTGATCATTTGAAATTGTATGTCCTCGATGTATCTGTGTTCGTGTCCCTGTCGTTCAAGTATACTGAAAGTAACTGTGAAACAAGTATAACAAAGTATAATAGAGACAAGTTACGGAGATACTTTCGGTGAATCAGAAAAGAAAATGGTCTGAGGCGTGAGCAGTCGTTTCGTAATGCAGGGGTCCCGGATTCGATTCCCGCTACGGTAAGTTGTTTTTCCTAAACTACAATATTTCTACTTCTGATGTGTAATGAAATGAAAAGTATTCAATTTCTTTCGGTCTTACAAGTTAGAGTGGAAACGGCTTTCTTCGCAAAGGAAATATTGTATTATACTAGCAATATGACGTCACATGTCTGTCTACAACCTTGATTCGTTGTGTAGGAGAACAGTAACATGGTTAGCAAACAATTCATGAATACATAAGTATCATGCTTAGGGCCTAGTATGGGTCATAAATGTTTCCTAGCAATTATTCCGAACGTTCGCCATTTCCAACACGTTCCATATATCCGTTCAACCAAAATTTGTAAATAGGAACTATTCTTTTTTATATTCGTATGTATATTTTGTTAAAATATCAATATAACGCGTACATAATCCAAAGTCTTTTATGGGTGTTTGTCCTGACCTCAGGTCACACCTCTGCAACTACGAAAATTTTGAACAAAAGCCTTCCACTATAGTTTCGTGTAGAAGGTATTCTACTGTTCGTTTTAAGGAAAATAACTGCAATAAAAATAACTGAATATCACTGAACAATAAGGCATATAATTAACTTTTATTATATGCAGAAGTAATTATAATAGCTTTGCTACAAAAATACGTACACAGAACATAATAAATCTATGAGCTCCGAAAGCGTATAAGATTCAGTCTAAAAAGCAATTGTTACTCAAAGAATGGACATACACTATTCCGAGAATCGAGAAAAAACGAGAAATGTTTACGATACTTTTCGTCTCGTCTCAATTCTCATCTCCAAAGCGAGACGATAATTTGAGTTAGCCTTGTCCCGTCTCGAATGTAAAATGCAAGGATCTTATAAAATAGAGGATCTGCCCTTACAACAAAATCTTGAAGCCATACGTCACAGTTTCGCCACCCCTACTCTGCCCACTCCGCCCAATAGGATCGCAATCTTTTGAGCCAACAATCATGGCGGAAACGAAAGTAGCCAATCAGACGATGGTAGAAACGAGAGTAGCCAATCAGATGTGCCGGTGCTCGGTTGTTTTTTGGCTTCATCTATTTAATAGGATGAAGATACATATGGGCAGATCCTCTATTTATAACATCCTTGGTAAAATGTTAATTCTCGTCTCAATTTTCTTTGTTTTGTTTTAGAAACGAGATGAGAAGTTTCTCTTTTTGTGGGCAACACTAAACAAAACCGAAATATTCTTGCCAAATATCACGTTTCTGGTTGTGATGTTATGCCCTGAGTGATAATAAATTATTATTATTATTAGTTTATTATTATTACTATTGTTGTTCCTAAAGATTTGATAGTTCAAGTATTGAAACATCCGAGTATTCAAATATCTGAAGATATTAGAACATGTGTCATCGCTGATCAATCGCCACCGAAAATTCTAAAGTAAAAAAATGTACTGGTCGTTCGTGGATAAGAGTTGATTACCTTCGGATTATTGGTCAAGCGCCTTGACCACTGAACTACGATTACTACGCAGTAATTGATTCGTCTTTAGTTTGTTTACGAGTATAATATACACGCCGTATTTCATTCAAAATAAAGGAGTTTTGTATTTTGTTTTTTAAAAATCTGAAATGTTAATAGTTTAGTGACAGTGATATAATACCCTCCGAGTTCTTAATTACATATTCCTGTGTTTTGAATTTGACTATTAACAAGCTACTGTTTTGAGCGAACAGAAAAGGCTTTATTTAATCGCGCCCAAATAAGTAACGCTTTAGGTGAGTGGTTAGCATTGTGGTTTTCTAAACCGGTGATCCGAGTTCGAGTCTCCCCTTCGCCGTTTACAACTTGTTAAAATGCTTCATTTACAAGGCTGAGCTCCAGTTGGATGCTGCTAAATGAAAGATAATCTCCAGTGTAGAAATTCAGTGATGATATAATCCTGAAAGTAAAGGAAGTAACATGAATGGGGAAAACGAGTTATAGAGTTAATTCTGTTAATGGTTCTATATTTGATATTAACCGTTAATTTCGTGCATTTTTAAATGGTTGTTTATTGACACTATATTCACCTTTTTTCTCATTGTGTCTCAATGTGTAAATTTTCACAAATATTATTCAAATCAAGAACCTTCAGTTTTATTTACAACCTATGGGGAAATACGCTTAGTACGGATAGGTTCTCCAACTCGTTTGAGTGTTATCGAATTTTGCATTTTTAATATTTACAAATAAATTACTGCATACCAAAATTTAACAGTTTCAAAAGTCATTTAACGAATAATGAAATCGGACAATTTCTTCTTTCGAAGTAATATTACGTATCAATCAGTGGCGCCGGAACCTAAGAGCTCAGGCCCTGTTAGACACCCAAGATTTTCATTATAGGCTGGGTTCTTCTCCTGAATTATCCATTCATACTTTAATTGATTTGCAGGTAGGGCTATAGTTAATAGTTTCAAAACCTTGCGCAAGGCTTTGTGTTTAGTTTAAAGAATAACCTAATACATATACCGTATTATCTATCCGTATATTATTTGATACCCATATATATATATAGTCATTTGAAGTAAGTTAACTTGTTTATATAATCCCTCACTTGAGTTAATTGTAAGATTATTTAAGTCCCCTGACTGTTATCTTCTCATCGGCGCCTCTGGTGTCCGTATATTTTTTTCTGGTATTGTGCTGTTTACTGTGAGTACAAACATCCAAAGACTCCTTTTTGTCATTTCGTCAGCCAGCGTTTCGCTGCACTTCTGCACAAAAATACTCTTTACGATTTGTGCTTTTAACAGGTGGGGGAAACTTCATACTGCTGTGCTAGCTACTACCAGGCGTAATTAATCTTGGAGCAGGCGGTAGTTGGGTTGCCTATCTCGGGCCCACTGTACACCCAACGTCTGTGTCGGAACGTGTTAAAGTCCGGAGTTCAATTTTGTTCTGATCTATTGTTTCATTAACTCATAAAAATTTCTGCATTGATCCACGAGGCATCTCATTTTCTTCTATTTTTCTCCGTTTCTTATTCTGAACCAGACTTTGGCATCTTCTGTCTATTATGAACAGATTCTAAACTAGTAATTTTTACATTGAGTATGTCACGCAATACTGTGCGCATTGATTGGTTGGTAATTGTGACCTTCAGCAGTTAGTCATATCGAAATAGGAAAAATAAATATAACACATTAATAAGCTTTTTTTTTTCTAAATTCAGAGTTGAGCAACAATGAAAAAAGTGCTTCTAAAAATAACTTTTTTTCATAGAAGTAGTTTGCAATAAAAGGAATGTGATTTCAAACCTTCTTCGGAAATATTAAACACCTTAATTCCTTTTACTGTAGTGAACTAGGATAAAAATAGTCTCCTTCAGTACCCTCTAAGCCTTATTTTACTGTTTGATGTTTTTATATTGTTTTCATATAAATATATTTGCATGTAAAAACAGCCCATTTTAGAAAAGAAAACGAAAATATCAGAGTACTATATTATTATTATTAAAGAAATCTTTTTCTTTCTTTCTTTTCTTTCTTTTTTTTTAATTGACCGTTTTCTTTTCTACAATTTAGAGTGAAGCAAATTAAGTATGGGGAAGAGGAAGATTCTTTTTCCTCGGAAATAATATGTTTTAAGGGTTGATGGAGGTTCGAGGGACATCTCATGTCCTAAAACACTTTATTTCCAAAATCTGACTGTTCTAGATGCTGTTATATTTTCCTCAATCTTTTTAACAAAATGACATTTTATTAGATATATGCAGAGATTTTAATTCTTAATATATTTAATAATTTAATGTGATATTAGGTTAACATTTATTTCCTAGTCCATATGTTTTAAGTTTCTCTTTTACTGTTATATTTACAGTTTAAACTTTTATAGATTTATTACTTTTTCATTTTTAAATTTTGCGTTTTGATGCTTCCTTTCTTCAAAAATGCCCGAGCGTTGCCTGTGATGCCCTGCCATTTCTCACATTAGAATTGAAAGAATGTTCGGATGCAATTTCCGGTAGGAGAGCATCGTACTCACTACAGTGCTTCAAATCCCTCTTTAAACTGTAGGTCTCTTCTATTTAATCACGCTGCTGAAACGAGATGCAAAAAGAAATAAACGAATCTCATTCCTTTTTGGATCAAAAAATCCAATATTTTCAGGCAAAAATGTTCTTGTAGGTTTTATATCTGGGGACACTTAACTCAGTATGATGCGCTTATTCCGTAAAAAATACGAAGACTCGATTTAGGGGCCGTTCAAAAATTTTTTGGCCCCTGATCCAAAAATTAATTATTGGCCAAGATCGCAATCTTTTGATCCAATTTTTTTATCATTCCTAAAATTCTTGTTTATAGCATTCTTTAGTTTTTTTCCTCCTGTTAATAAATTGAATATGTTTTAAGAAGCACTGCCAGAATAAAATTTTATCCTAAATAACATATTTTAATGAGATTATATTTGCTGTTATGACACACAATCAAATTAGGATTCATTACTTTTTTATTAAAGGTATCCGCTGTGCTAGCAGACGACGAAATTATGATGTGCATTAAAGAAGGTCAGCATGGGTCAACATATGGCGGTAATCCTTTGGGGTGCAAAGTGGCAATGGCTGCTATAAATGTTCTTGTGGATGAAAAGCTTCCAGAAAATGCAGAGAGACTAGGACATATTCTGAGAGAAGAACTTTGTAAACTACCGAAAGAAGTCGTTACAACTGTTAGAGGAAGAGGACTTCTCAACGCAATAGTTATACGTGATGGTAATTGTTGTTTCATTCATTCATTCATATTGATGATATCGTAGGATTAATATTAATAATGGCATTTCCTTTTAACAAAATACAATTGATAGGAGAAACGTATTATAGCTTTAAATTTCCTGCATTTTAAATTTTGCCTTCTGGAGAAAAATTTTGCCTTCCAACTAAATAGCTACTGCTTCACTATTATTCATCCAAGTATCATCGTCCATACTTCATTCTATTCAGAATGAAATAAGCTTGAAATCGTGCAAATAAGCCCATATGTGCATAATGTACAAGAAAAGAGAAATTTGGGATAAATAGGGAAATTTTCTTTGGAAACACTCCTTTTTTAAATTGTGCGCCCTCTGCAGCTGCCCCAGGTATAGGTATCCGAATATAATCTATCTTGAAAAATATTATGATCTATGTATAATGCATGTACCATGTTTCATTGTAATATCTAGAATAGTAACAAGGAAATAAAATAATTCGCAATTCTGTGTCACAATACCAAATTTCATAGAGCATAAAACATAATTGTTGTACAGGTATGGTGAAACTCTTTCCAACACGAACCATCACCCAACCAAACAGCTTTGTCGTACCTTTTACACTTCTACATCGTAGTTTTCTTTCTGTTGTCCTTCCCATAACATCTTGCAACCCAATCGCTTCCTCGATTTCACACAACTGTGAACAGCAAGATCAGAGAGCGTGCTTCTTGATTTTTTTAACATTCGCTCAGTCGCGTTACCCTCAGTCGGTTACCTTGAGCATGAAAACCGACAAGTTGTTGTAATTGGGAATGATTTCTTAGGTTTATTTTCATAAAGTGAAATAATAGGTTGAGTTGGGAGGGAAAGGATAGGGAAGGAAAGAGAAGAAACCACAACAAAAGAACAAAAACAAAAAACAAAAAAGAAAGAAAAACAAGAACAAAATGCTGTGAAAATTCTTGCTTCTTGAAGAAAAAGCACAAGCTTCTTGAAAAAAAAATGCTTCTTGAAACAAAAAAAATTCTTCTTGAAAAAAAAATGCTTCTTGATACTGCACGCTTACCTGTGACGGATCTGTAACCTCACCCCTTCCGAATTATACCAATACTTGCAATAGCTCTTGTCGAAAGTGATCGTGGCATTTCATCCGCTTCTTCATCGTATCGTTCATGACATAGAATTTAACGACTGTGACGTCGAGCAAATGGAAGAAAAGTTTGGTATCTCCTATTCTTCTTATAGTCCACAACTATTTTTGGCTTGAGACAGTTGCCATACTAATCACGAAAGTTCCCAGTACCTGGTAAAAGATGCATATTTGTGAGCATGTAGACCTCCCTCTTATTCTTCCAAAACATGGCAGACAGTTCATCTCTCAGAAAGGACACAATGTCATCTCGTTTCAGCCTCTATTTCTCGGGACTGAAGTAAGATGGCATCCGCTTCCACTGAAAATTAACTATCCCACGTGGCGGATCTCCAATGACACTAATTCATCATAGAGAGAAGATGAACTGAAAAAGTTCCTATAAGGTTTCCATAAACATGTTTTAGATCATCTGCCAATCTCAAAACCATGTCATGCGTGACAGTGCTGCACACGAGTCATGTCACCTAATTTTCCGATGTAGACCTCTTCGTATAAATCAGTGTGTCAGCAACTTGGAATATCTTGATTTCAAATAGCTTATGCTTCTTTAGAATATATTGTTTCAACGCAACCCTCTCTTGGAACAAGACAATAACTTCATCTACAGATGCACAGTCTGTTGGGGGTATTCTTTCATGAATTGGTTACTTGTCATAAAACGCCTGAATTTCCAGAGGCGGTCATACTCCAGTCACACATTTCAAAAAAGTAGTTTTTGATCCCTTGTACTCCCGTAATGTGGGGCATCTGCGGAGTACAACATTTTGTCTACCCCGTGACCAAGCGTCAACCAAGCTACACGCTGGAGCCTGCGTGCTGTTTGAGAGAGGAACAAAATCATCAGACTCGTCTCCGCTTTTTCCGCCGAACTTACGCACTTCCTCATCTTCATCACATACATCTTCCCTTCCTCACCGTCAACACCTTCCCTTCTCTTTCCCGTTCCTCTTCACCAATACTTTCTCTGCCAGAACCAACTACAGCATCATTCTCTCTTCGTCTGTATCAAATCCTTCAAGAGCTTCAGGAATTTCAGGCTGGGAAAGAAACTCCATAATTCCTTTCGATAAGCTACTATCGGAGAAACGAACCCAATAACAGCACTCTTATCCTTCCAATATATCATGCAATATACTCAAGTTACACCACTCAATTACCATTCACTAATAAAAATACAACCAACCGGCAAACTAGCAGTTAAAACAACACTCCCTTCCCTCATTTAGCTCACAACTAACAACGTAAATAAAATGTTCTAAATATAAGGGGAGGAAGGGGTAAGACGCTATATGATTCATTTCTTAATATATACGAGTGAACTGCGGACCTAAAGTACTGATAAATAATTTTTCCGTCCACTCTTGCGAAGCAATGACAGTATTATTTCTACGCTACTCCAAAACACGTGACTTTTTTTTTAAAAGGTCAAGCTTGAAATGACGTAATCCATAATCCACCTATACATTCGTACGCAAAGTGAGCAAAATGTGTTTTAGGGAATATTATTGCGTAATATTCCCTAGAAATGAGACAAAAAAGATCACTTTCAAGCAACCATGTAGATGTTAGGGGATAATTGAAAATACGTGTGTGTGGCAATACATATGTGCCAATGAGTTTACAAGGGTTAAACAATTGTGCATGTTTATTTTATCTTCTCGCAAAATGAACGGTGTGTGTAACCTTGTGCTTAACAGTTTTATTTTTCCATTTTTGAAACTTTAAGCTCACCGTTGTGAGAGTTTGCAGAAGTTTGAATGTAACATCAGGCTTTCCAATGCTCCTATATTTCTTATTTTTCCTATATATTTGTGTTTCTTCCTATAAACTCCTATATTTCCTATATTTTAACGAAACCTCCTATATTTTTGTGGCATTGCTACTTCCACTTGTGAAAATAACAGAAGGAAATAAGGTGTGGGTGGTTGGAGGATCTTTTGTCTCTGCACTAGGATGATTGCATGGAGATTCTTCTGTGTTTCGTCCTTTCTTACTTATTGTCAATGCAAGATAATTATACCAAATTTTGCAACGAGATAATTAACCATTTAGTTATATTTAGAGTAGAATGTATGGGTATATATAACAATTGGTGTAATTTACATGTGATTTTTTTTATTTCTACCTATTGGATAATTGAAATGTTCCTTTCAATAGGTAGAAATATTGTTATAAGAGTTTCTTTATTCCTTGTTCTTTCAAAATGTTCCAGGAAATAATTGAAATGTTTCTTTTTCACAGCTTCACGAAACCTCCTATATTTTTTCGTCGTAATTTCCTTTTTTTTTTTTTTTTTTTTTTCATTAGCATTGGAAAACCTGTAATATAGTTGAAAAGATGAATCTAGAAGCGAGAATGGAAAATGAATTAGACATAAGAAAATAGAGAAAACTTATTCATACAAACACACACAGAAAAAAGTCACACAGTTAGCGTTTTCGCTAATTACTTCATTAGATGAAAAGTAGATGAAAAAAGCTGTAGAAGGGAAGAAACAAAAGAGAAAATAGTAGCTATAAAGCTTTTTGATGAGCTGCACTGCCTTGGAATGCAGGGTAACATAAGCAGCGAGGGTGCAAGTAGAGAGTTAAGTAGCATAAGATAAACAGAGTTCATTCTGATCTTGAAAGTTAGGAAAATGCTTCAAAATATGCCGAAAATCAGGAAAATTGCAAGAAGGGTATGAGAAAATGCAATCAGACTTCACAAAAAATTTCAGGAAGAGCCTTTTACTCAAGCGATATTAATATAAGCACCCCGGACAAAAAATTAGTCACCCCCCTTGGTACTTACGTTAATACCGTGTAGCGCCGCCCCTGGCCTGAATAACCGCATGGATACGGTCGGGGAGTCCACAAGGGTCTGCAAGGCCGTCACACCCAGTTGAACCCACTCACAGAGGATAAGATCACGCAATTCCACCAAACGTCGGGGACGCTGATGTCGACGTTTCACCCGCTGTTCCAACTGGTCCCACAGATACTCAATTGGTTGAGGTCCGGCGATTTTGCGGGCCATTCGAGGTGTGGTAGGGTACCTGAGTGTTCCTCAAACCAGTCACATATGGGTCCAGCTCTGTGAACCCTGCTGTTGTCGTCGTGAAAAATGGGTGTGTCTATAGCAAAGTCATCGCGAAGAAAGTGACTGAAGGGCAACACCTGCTCGTCCAGGATGTTCAAATAAACGTGCTGGTTCATGTTCGTGGACACCTCAATGAGTGGGCCCACCCCACAGTACGAAAAACACCCCCACCTGACCTTCCACACACTGCGGATGAAATGCTTCATGTGGCCGTCGGTGGACACGACGCCGGGCGTCATTCGAATACAGGCAAAATCGTGATTCGTCAAACCATATGACACGGCGCCAGTCTGCTACTGTCCATGTTTGATGATTATTGGCCCACTGCAGACGAGCAACTTTATGTGCATGTGTGAGCAGTGGCCTTTTGCGAAGTACCCGACTCCATATGTTCATTGCATGCAGTTCCCGTCGCAATATTCTCTCGCTGACAGGTTGGACTGGCCCTGCATTTACGAACTGCAATAATTCCTGGCGGGTTTGGAAGCGATTTCGATTCACAAGCTTGGCAACCCGTCTTCGGGCCCGATCTGTGAGGATTTTTTTCCGACCACAATTCTGGCGTCGTGTTTCATGGCCACGTATGTTACACTACTGCTTGTAGATACGTTGAACAGTCCGCCGCGAAACACCAATAAATCGGGCAACTTCCATCACTGTGTGGCCATGGGCACGGCCAAACGATTGCCTTTTTTACCACTCCGTCACGTCCGTGCTCTTCCCCATCTTGCCGCATACACACCGCTTCGATCGGTTCTTTGTCACTCCACAGTAATGCCCTCTGATCGCCTCGAGACAGTGCAGGCACGTTTGGCCTTGTGACGCAGCCTTGCTCTCGCGCGGGGGTGACAAATTTTTTGTCCGGTGTGCTTATTTTCCAATATTTAAAATTATTGTATCAATGTACCCATGTCATAAAAGAAAATGGATCCCTGTACTCATTCATCCATATAATCATATAACGTGATAAAGACTTATCAAAGGAAATAAATTAGGGCAAAAACCTCCCAAATTCGAATTTTTTTGGCAGTGTTTTACTCGTGAAAGAAAACAAACAGCACCAACCAAACTTACAAAAGTATAAATTCGAGTCCTAGATAACATTTGCCAAATTTTGTTTTTTGTCTATTCCTAAATTTAAGTAGTAGTCCTATGTACCCTTACCAAAATTTAAGAAGACTGTGTCAGTGTATGAATGAGAATGAAACCTTATACTCATTCGTATATCGTGATAGTGTCTCATGAAAAAGGATAAATTTGGGCAGAAATTTCCCAAATTTAAATTTTTGGCAGTTTTTTTACTCATGAAAGGGGACGAGATGAAACTACCTAACTTACAGAGATCCATATCTCGGTCCTATACTACCTTACCAATTTTTTTTTTTTTTTTTTTTTTTATTTATTTTGGCAGTTTCTAAAATTTTGGAAGTAGTCCAATGCATCCCTTCCCAAAATTGAGGGGGGAAACCAACGTACCCGTGCCAAAAGACAGGGTCCTAGGTACTCCTGAACCATGGTCCCTGGGTCAAAGACTAAGGGCACAAACATTCGCTCAACTGTCGCAAATACTACTTAGGAGGTTTTAATGCATCCATCATATAGCCCCGACCTTCAGACTATCATTTGTTTCGGTTTCTGAAAAAATTCCTTATGGTATTAATTTCAGAAGTGGTCATTGAACAAAACCACATTTTTTTGACCAGAAACCACAAAGTTTCTGTAGCGACAGGATTATGATGTTGCCGGAAAATGGCAGAAGGTCATCGAACAAAACGGTACCTGTGAAGTTTCATAATGTTTTCAAATAGCAGTAAACGTATTCTCAATTTTGACATCCAAAGGCTCAATACTCTTGATAAATTGATGCATACACTATGCACTATACATAAAAGAAATCATAAAGCGAAAATCAGATTACTTCTATGTATATTGGAATAGAAAACAGGATTTTATAGGGATCGTAGTGCTTTAGTGATAGTGCTCACCTCTGGTGCGTGAGGTTCCTGGTTCAATCCGAGCTCGCGCCAAGCAGGCTTTGTGCTGGGAAAACACTGGGTGCGTAGGTTTTTCTTGAGGTTCGTTCGTTTCTTACACTTTCTTCAAGTCCACCATTTCGTTCATCATCACAATCTTCCTTAGCCTTGAAGCATAATTGGGCGGAGTTATGCAACAACCATTCAACCCACAACGAGTCAGTTTTGGGGAAATCGTAGTTATAGGTTTCTTTTTCCCCAAGATATTACCATATGTGGGTTAATTTTTCTCTTCATAGATGGCAGACCGATCGCAAACGCGTTACCAGGATTTTTTAATATGTTCCTTACATATGTTCTAACCCTCCAGCAGGGTTAACTCATTTTTTTTTTTTTAATTTTGTGGGTCGACTGGTTGTTGCATAACACCGCCCAATTGTATAACGTTAAACTTTTTAGAAAAGGGTTTTGTAAGTGGAAAACTCCCGAAAGAATCAATATTCGTGAAGTATTCTTGTTTGCGTTTTCTTCCTTCGCTAAATGGAAAGAAACAAAATTGAGAAAAGAATAATAGTTTCTACCGAATTTTAGACACAAATTTCTGAGGAGAAAAGACAAATGGCTTTAAATCTTGAAGGGACTTCTTTATAGCCCAAGGTTCCGTACGATACAAAACCTATTCCTGCGGGAGCTCAAGCAATCATTTCAGACAACTATTATAAGGTGTTAAATTTCCTAGTGTTATTGCAATTTGCTTGTTCGTAATTTAAAAAATAAAAATAAAAAAAAATAGTTGAGGCAGGATAATGTTCTGGATATCTTTGACTAAATGTTCATTCATAAGAGCGAATTCATCTATAATTTGGAGTTTCATCGTTTAACTCGACTCCTAATCGGGCACAGCAAAAGCTGATGTGTGAAGTAGTGTGTTATATGGAAGTTATTTTGAAAGAATAAACAAATAAATAACTAAGATAAAAAATATTTGTTAGATAGTCTTTCCTTGGCTTTATTGAAATAAACCAGAGGATTGCGGAGATTTCGGTTGAAGTAATCTTGAATTCGGAAGAAATAAATATAAAAGGTTGTCAGTTTCAGTTTCAATAGTGTGATGGCAGGACATAGAAGCGGTACTAAGGAAAGAATTAAGGATGAAAATAATCGAGCAGTGTTGTAAATTGTGATAATTACTCGCTCAACTTTATGTGTACATAGAGTAAAATAGATCCATTGATGGTGACGTCTTTCGTAATAATCGAAACATTACTCATCTTTTCCGCACGTTCAACAGATTTCTGGAAGAAACTGAATATTATCGTTTTTGTTTTCAAGTCAGAGTTTAAAAACCTAGGAGGAGTGCAAGAGTGGAAGTTGTGAAATCTTTAGTAACTGCATTAAAGGGATGCTTTCGGTACTTCAAGCTTTGATAAATGATGAGGACGAAAAAAATGAAATAAGAAATAATGACACAGGTATACATAAACAGGAATTAAAAACTTCCAACACTGAGATCACACAGAGATAAATGAACTATTGTAATCAGTGCCTGATATGCCTTTTTTTTCCACTCCAGAAACAGCATCTCATTTCCGAAGTTTCTCTAGGAAGGGTCCAGCATTATAAGACCTTAAAGATAAGAACGAATGTTGAATAAAATATAAGATCCTCTACAAATAAAACACTTTTCTATATCTTCCAATGTCATCGTCCTGGTACTATGTAGCAACGAACTTATAACGAACATTGTAAATATGTACGGACACTTTCTTTTTCTTTTCAGTTACGACTCTGAAGTAGCAATGATGCGGTATCAGAACCTCTGCAATCCACTTGAGTCCAGTTTCGTTTCATTCTTTCTGGTTCTAATGAGAAACTCGATTCGTAATAAAGGAAATGCTATTTAGCACGTCTTCTTTTCTTAAAATATAAATAGGTCTGAAGTTTGAAGATCACTGTGGCGTTCCTAATACATTCTTTATTTCTGGCAGATATATGTTGTTAGTCTTGCCAATGTTACGACTCATGGCTTGAAACGTACATTAATAAATCACTGACTCTTCATTGTTCTTAAAAAATTAGAATTTGAAGTAACGAAGAATAAAATTGAACATGCTGAAAAAAAATAAGTTAAAGATACTGATCCTGTATCTCCTATTATGGACAAATTTTGAAAAAATCCTTTAGACAATACAACTTCATGAAACATCGAATGATCTTTCAGGCTACAAGAGTCGTAACGGACTCCTTTATTTTATCAGGGGTCAATCAATCTGTGTGTTCATATCAGAACTCGTATATCGGCTAAAACAAGTATTTCTAATAAAATTACAGAACATTTTAGGAACTCCTAACGTATTGACTTTCCAACTTCAGAATTATATAAATGTTTGAAGGGAACAGATGCATTAAATAGAACTTCTTTATTATTTAGAATCAAGTTTTCATTATTTTTCTCTGTATCAGAATCAAGAGGACAAAACTGAATTTGGATTCAGGCGAATTGGATAAGTGCTAGTAATCAATCTGACATTTTGAGAGTCGTAACTGAAAGAATGAATCCACATACGTTTAACTAATTCATCACAAGTTAACACATCTATTAGGACCAGTATATTGAAAGAAGACAAAAGTGCTTTTATTTATGTTTTGGTTATTTTTATGGACGATTCCATATCCTGTTCAAGTTTTGTTTATTACATTTTCACCCTTGATAATGCTAGACGTTGTACAATAAAAATTCGGATTCTGTTTCTGCGTATTAAAATTCTATCCCAGGTGAACATTAATTAATATAGGTTCCGAACTTTGTTGATATTTCGTAACGAAATTTTCATTTTAATTGAGCGAGTTCAGAAGACAGTGCAAGTGAACTTATACGTTACCGCCCTGGATTTAGAATGTCTCAGAATCATAGTTTTGCAGAGAAGAAAGCTTTAGTCAATGAGTTACGGGATGAAGGATACGCTCACTGTAGAAGTAGAGTTTTGAGCTTGAGAAATATCAAAGATGAAAGGTGATGATTTCTGGCCAGAGCTGGACGGAAAGTGGATTAACCATTAGACAAAAAATGGAAGAGGTTATGAAGTAAGCATTCTACTCTTTTCACATAGAAGTGAAAATTGTTTGATGGCAGAGATCGAGCCTCTTTAGCCGCCTTAAAAAAAGGAAAACAGACTTTAGACGAAAGCTACAACCGTGAATTGTTGGGCAGTAATTTTATTAAGAAATTTTGGCGGCAGAGTGTTGTTTTCGATGCACACTACATACACTGGAAGGTAATGGATGCATACATACATTGAAGGGCATCCCAATCTCATTCTGAAGTATGATCCCCCCCCCCTTCCCTCGTAATCTGATCACTAGATCCAAAATACTGACCATTCCGATTTCCACTGTTAGCTACAAGAGATTATTCATAAAGCCAAAATTGATTCTTTATTACTCAGAGCATGAATGAAATAAAATAGATTACGTGATCTTACCCTGAAGTTTACAGAGAGAAACAGTATATTAAAATGATATTATAATAATGAAGACACAATAGATAAGTTTGCAAGAATAAGAGCAAGAAAAATGATATTGTAAATTGTTTGCAAGGTTTTTTGTCTGTCTCCATAGTCAAAATCGTGTTTAATTCTTTAAGAATACAAAGGATATAATTGACACATTTACCGTAAATATTTTGTAGTAGATAGTATCGTACGTTATCGGCGACTATAAGCAGCACAATACAATGCTAACACGCTACCTCCTTCCTCCGCTTCCACCTTGAAACAAAAGTTATAGGAGTGCTTGCAGTGCTACTATCTGGATATCCAATGTAACTATTTCGAGTATCTTACATTAGTCAATTACAGTATGCTTTTTTACCCTAAAACAAGTTAAATAGAAAAAAAGAAAGAAATAACCACATGTCAATGGTAAAAGTGCCCACACTTGAATAAATTTCCAATTGCGCTTTTTGTACTAATTTTAGAACGCCAAATCCAATGGAACTATTTTTAAACATACCTGTTATTGGAATCCTGAGAAAAATGGTCTCAAATTTGGGTTATGTACCGGGTGTATCAAAAGTCCAGGGCCAACTCCGTTGTAAGTAAAGATACGAGAAAATGGAAAGAAAGTAAAATTACTGGAAATGGATGGTTTTCAATTAAAGTGATGGGATTGTTCCAATCGCGTCAGCCATTTGGGCTTCATATTCGTAAGCCGCCCTTTATTAAATGGAGAAAAGCAGCATTGCCCTGAACAAATTTGAGTTGGACAATATCGTGCTGGTGAATTTTCACGAACTTCTCCCGTTTCATCTCACTATTTTCACGCCACTAACTTATTCATAATCATTCACCATCCGTCTCTTTTAACGTTCAAGCATAAGTGAGGGACGTTAAAGTAATTATTCCATTATATGTGATATTTGCGTTACTACTATTAATTCGTTAGTCGTTTCAAAATTAAAAGTACAACAATGTAAATGTATGAATCGCTGTAATCGTGGAAGAAGTAATGCAAGTTTTTTCTTACTTTTTCTATGTATGCTCAGTGGTAGAGCGTTCACCTCTGGTCCTTGGGGTCCCGCCAAGTGAACTTTGTGGTGGACAAACACCGTGTGCGTGGGTTTCCTCGCGGTTCTCCCGTTTCGTCCCACTTTCTTCATTCCACCATTTCATTCATTACTTATCATCACCGTCTCCTTTAGCCTAACCGGCACAACCGTGGGACGTAAAACTTAGAGATTTCATTTCATTTCATTTTTTTCCTATGTATGCTTTTGCCACAAGTAAATCATATATAGAATTTATAGATTGCTTACATATTGTAGGTAACACGTCTTATAGATGTAAAATTATCAATACATCTTAGAATCTAAGTCCAGCGAAAATTTAAGTATTACATGGAAAATATAGAGACAACAATAGCGAAGTACGAAGTATTATTTTTGCGAATTATTTTAAAATGTACTTGAGAATTGATTTTACTATATTTGGAGTCTGGAATCAAAAATTTAAAAATTTCTTGTAATATTAAAAACATAATATTCATAGCATAGGTATGTATTTTTCTGTAGGATCTGTTTTAACTCACGATTCAAATTTTGTCACTCATTTTATATAGAATTCGATGCGTATGAAATTTGTCTAAAGTTGAGAGATAATGGTTTGTTGGCAAAGCATACTCGAAGTACAATAATACGTCTGGCTCCACCGTTAGTTATCAACGAAGAACAGCTGTGTGACTGCATAGATATTATTAAGTGCACATTTGAACAAGTCGCTTCAGAAAAGAGATGCAAAAAGTAAAATATTCTGAAAATTTTATTTGCTACATACTGTATTCTGAAAATTTTATTTGCTACATACTGTATTTTGAAAATTTTATTTGCTACACACTGTTTTCATTTTCATTTGTGGAATTATTTTTTGAAAAAATTTCGAACCCGACGGAAGTCAGTATGAACCGAATCATTTATATTTCAGTTTTGTATACATGATATGTTAATAAAATGTTTTCAATAACAGTTTGAGATAATTGTCGCTTTTTGTAGTAAGTTCCGTTTATGTGTAGTCTTAATAATAATAATAATTTTAAAAGCCACAGGTTTTTCCTGTGTAAATCTTCTATTGTTATTCATATAGGATTATATAATGCAGACTTTTATGTCTTCCAAATTGTACACAAGTATGTACCGTACTAACTTGTGCACCAGTTAATGTAAATACAGATCTTTTAAATGAAGGAATGAGAGGACATATTTAACTAATAAAGTATTTTCCCTGTATAGGTAACGATCAGTATCATGACTATATGTATTCGTATTTGTTCTCAGCAAAAAAAGTTTAATAGTAATTATTCAGCTGACCAGTTGATGATCTTTGTCATATCAAGCTAGTCAGTTCTCCCGCTATCTATATAAAATTGTGAGCAGGAAAATCCTATTCTGGGTGGCTTCTCAGCGTACATGTTACAGCCTTCCGGATTGCTGGAATGTCTTATCTCGCTTCTGTTTCAGCGGTATCCTCATAGGGGAAATATAAAGAAATCACATGGCGACAGATTGGGCACATGTGAAGATATGCAAGAGCAGAGATACGATGTTTGGCCAGGTATATCTGTATCAATGCGGCAGTATTACCACCCTACATTATTGAGTGATGCCCACAAGCCAGATCGGTAGCTCCGAATTTCCTGATGCGAATAGAGACTTTATGAGTCATGGACAATTATCTATTAGTAAGGTACAAATTCTTTTAACATCGCATCTTTTGTGTCAATAAATCCGCTCAATCTTGTTGTTTTTGGTGGTTGCCGATTTATTTCCTTCCCATTCTGTACTTGGTTGCCGCTTCGTATAAGGATCATATTCGTAGCACCAACTTTCACTTTTCTTCGACAGTAAAGTTGGATTCATATCCTGTAGCATCGTTCTGGTTTCCTTCTGATCTTGTCCGTGTGCATTAAGCTTCCGTTTCTCTAAATCGTCGCGTAAAATTTGACTCCGGTCCTATTTAAGTTTAGTACGTCTTGATATCGTGCTAACAGTAATACAACGGTTTTTCTCAAAATCGATTTCTCACATGTTCACACATTGTCAGTAATATGTACTTTGAAAACCAGGCTGATAGTCTACCACTGAACTCTGCCCTCGCAAAACCTTTTATTTCTCGATAATTTCTAGTGACAATAAACTTCCTGTATCATATTCCATGTTTCCGTAGGTGTTTTCCCTAGCTTAAGAAAGAAATTAATATTAGTTCGCTACTTTAGTTCACCGTCTATCATGTTAATGTTGTAGTTCCAATTAAATGCCTCGGATTTAATTTTTTGTTGGAGAGCATTAAACGCATTATAGTGGTTCGCAGGGAGTAATCTACACCCCCCCCCCCTAACACAACCCAAATTTCTTTACACACATCCCTGGATGGAAAAGGAATACTCCCCCAAATCCAATTGTATCAATCGGTATCATATAGGTTATTTATTACATCAAGTTAAAAAAGGTTTAGCGTTTAGGAAAGAAGACAATATTCTTATTTATTTATTTCACTTCAAAATACGAAGCGACCTCGTTCTCATGTATGGCTTCGAGAACCACATGACCTCATTGTTTCGGGCGGTGTTTCGATCAAAACAATTGACAAAACAGACCCGCTCATACCTACCCTCCTGGGCTCCGCAGTCGTTTCCGAGAAAATAGTTTGATGGGCAGATGCAGATGACTGAAATTGGCAACGTCTTGAGCGGTCATTCACCTACCTCTTCCTCAATAAGGAAAAATGTGACAATATACAGTAATAATAAGCCTTTACCAGATTCAGTTGGTAAGTGCTACTCTGCAAGTAGTGTATCAAGGGATGGAAGTTAGAAGGGTGTAGTCAAAACGTTTTTAGAAATGAAGATATCGATCGAAGAAAGAATTACTGAGTCTAGTGTTATGCTGGAACGCATTTGTCGCTAGCTTAATTTTTTGTAAAGTATATTTTTATTCACGTAAATTCATTGAGCGAATTATTAAAATTAGGCTACATTACAAAAAGACAAAACAGAAAGATACAAAATATTTGTAAACTGAAAAACTGGATTTTTGGAAAACAAATCAATGAATAATTTTCTTATGAAAGATATTCAGAGTCAGTAACGTAGTCAGGAAGGGGCAGGAGCGGAGATTAAGAGATCAAATAATATTACAACAATTAACGTTAACAACAGAGTTAGAACATTAAAATAGTGAAATTGCAACTATGTACAGGGTGTCCGAGAAGTCCTTCCCTGATTACAGAAATTGATAACTCAGGCTAGAAATAAGATAGAAATATGAAACTGGTGTTGAATTGTTTACAAACTATAAAAGTTTTTGTCTGTGTTAGGTTTGTTCTGTTTTACCAAGTCTCAATTTTGTTTGTTTTAGGTTTGTAGGACGTAAGTAAGAAGCCCAAGAAGCCATGCCAACCAACCAGGAGAAGGCACAGTGTGTCCACTCTCCTGACATAACCCCATTAGACTTCTTTTTATGGGGTTATGTCAAGGATGAGGTCTACCGAACACGTGTACCAGATCTTGAAACCCTGCAGCAACGAATAACCACAGTCGTTGCATCGATCCCTCCAGTGATGTTGGCTAATGTGTGGATGGAAATTGAATATCGCCTAGATGTGCTACGTGCTACCAAGGGTGCTCATGTGGAAGTGTACTGATGTGACCAAAACTTTTATAGTTTGTAAACAATTCAACACCAGTTTCATATTTCTATCTTATTTCTAGCCTGAGTTATCAATTTCTGTAATCAGGGAAGGACTTCTCGGACACCCTGTACATTATTAATTACTAAACGAATATGATTTCAGCATGGGACGAGGGAATTTTTTCCCAATTAATATTTTTTTAAAAAAAAATCACTCACTAAAACTTACTGGGAGTGAATAAATTGAAATAATGGCAGAATTTTGCAAAATGATTACAATAATTCGTATGTAATCAATTCATATGTAATTACTGGGTAAAATAGTGGTGGTTAATTCCTAATACAGTGAAATCTCTCTTAACGGGTATCTCTCAATAGTGGACACCTTCATAAGAGGACAAACTTTCTTATTCTTCAGTGCCATAAATATGTGTGATGTGGTGTTGTGAGAGAGAACTTTTCCTTTCAAGGACACCTCTCATTTACGGACAAATAATCGTGTTCCACCAAAGTCCGTTTCGAGAGGTTTCACTGTATTACTTACTTTAATAACAAATGCTCAAATGTGTAAACTTCCTTTATTGAACCTACTACTGGGAAGAGCTGATATTAGTAGTATTGTAATAGTTGCGTAACAAAATATACTGTTTTCTTTGAGTTTGTTTAAAAATGTATATCACTATTCTGAGAGCACCCCCTTTTATTTTGAACACCTACCCAAGTAAAAATTTCTGGCGTACTTACTGGTGGTTCGGATTCAACCTTAAACCGTAAGTCCATCTCATATAGCTTTGCTGCTGAAATGGGATGATAAACTTCAACAAAAAAGCAAACTTGCAGCAACAGAATGATCATTGTTTCTAAGCGCAGCCCTGCCACCTGTTAAATTACAAACTGGAAAGATGAGAGTAAATCAGACAAAATATTAATTTTGTAAAGAGACTGAAGTAGACAAAGATGGCATCTATAGCTTTTTAATATTATGTTTAATGGTTAGTGGTTGAATTAAAGAGTTTAGCCTTTAATCACACAAAATGTCGCTGAAACGAACCCCAGTACAGTAAAACTTCAGTAATCTCAACCCCGATAAGTTGGGCTTTTCCCCCGAAATTTTCTTAATCCGGACAAGAAAAAAAAAATGCATAGTTTGAAATGTAGCTACAAGTCAAACATCGTATCCATCATGTAGTTCAGTGACGGTTAAGAATAATGTACTGTATTTACCCATTGTTGGCAAATACACTATACTGTACAGTTGGCAGTGTACTACACTACACAGTACAGTGGTATTTTATGTATTTAGGGCTATCCCCTTTAATAAATTAATTCTGTTTACACCATAATAAACGTGTTTTGTTGCTATAAACAGAGCTTGAATGCACTTTCTACTGTTCTTAGACTATTTCAGTTATTCCGGAGTTCCGTTAATGCTGTCAACTTATTTCCTAATTAGTTTGGATTAACGAGGTTTTATTTTATAACGAAATGTTCAAACTTCCGAAATTATTTTTAGGCTCCTTCCCTTATTTAATGTGTGCTAAAACATTTCATTTTAACCAATTTCGACCTTTCGGTTTAGCGAATGAAAATTTCGTATTTTTGCCTATATTAACTTTATTTCAAAAATTGAAATTCATGCTGTTGTATAATATAAATATGTTTCTTATTACATTATTTTATTTTTCAGATAATACGTGAAGTAACTAAAGGTGTATTAATTTATCATTCTGCTTACAGGTTTCTATAATTCGTGAATCTGTAAATTTCCAATCTTTCCACTCTTGCCTGGAGTCTTGGTCACAGAGGTTAAAAACAAGAAGAAAAAGAATTATTAATTTTTTTCGATATTAATTTAGCCGAAATTTAGTTATGACTACAGATGGACAGAAATATAGAAACACCTGAAAAATTGCACATTACCTTTATTAATAGCGAGTAGAAGAACCTTTGGCATGCAAAACGGCATGCAGTCAACGGGGAATGGAGAAGTACAGGTCGCATATGGTTGTCAAAGGCATGTTGTACCATTCTTCCGCCAAAGCATTTGCAAGTTGTTCTAGAGACGACGGGTAGCGGACTCGCACCTTGGTCTCCAAAACTGACCACAAGGGTTCAATGATATTAAGGTCTGGCGATTGTGGAGGCCATGGGAGATGTGGCCGATGTGAACTGTATGAACAGGGGCTCTGTCATCGTGAAACACGGCATTACCTCTGGGAACAAGGTTTACACCATGGGATGCAGCTGGTCACTCAAAATGGTTACGTAGTCCTTGGCAGTGACATGTCCATGAAGGGTGATAATGGGTTC
This sequence comes from Thermobia domestica, assembly GCF_964235325.1. Classification (NCBI taxonomy): domain Eukaryota; kingdom Metazoa; phylum Arthropoda; class Insecta; order Zygentoma; family Lepismatidae; genus Thermobia; species Thermobia domestica. Next base: position 166,472,264 of record NC_137454.1, on the reverse strand, counting down.
TGCAGAATACCAGGATATGGCTGCCCAAATCATCACTAAACTATTGCCATGCTTCACTCTTTGTAACAGAAGTCTGTATCGTACGCTTGTGCTGGCGTTCTCTACACATAAACTCAGCCAGCAGTTGGAAATAATGTAAAGGAAGACTCATCCGACTAGATGACAGTCTTCCATTGCTCCATTGTCCAGTTTTTATGGGCATTGCACCCTGTCTCCGTATAGCGGCATGGTCAACAGTCATGAGTGGTTGGGAATTGCAGACCTACCATAACTACTTTGCTTGTGGAGTTCTCTTCCGACTGTTTTGACGCTAACAGGGTTTGTAAGCACAGCATTCAGCACAGCTGAGACTTTTGGCGCCATGGTGAAGATATGGTTGGTCATAATCCTACCCAAAGTGCATTTGTTTCTGTCACGCAACACGTACTTGCGTCCACGCTGGTGCTTCGCTGATGCGTTTTTCCGGAACACTCGTAGTCGTTCATGATATTCGAGATTGTTCCTCTTGACACACCAAACATTTCTGCTACTTTCGTCACGGAAGCTTCCACTATACGTACACCCACAATTTGCTCTCTTTGAAACTCTGTCAGCTCAGACATGATACACGATAACCTATATGGACCGGTCGCTGAACTGTAACTGGCCCGGGCCAAGTTGTATACCTCACAAGATGTGTCAGTGACTACAGCGATACCTACCATTCAGACGCTAATCGTGTTTGAAATGGCTATCTCTTTTATACCAGGTGTTTGCGTATTATTTGTCCACCCCCTGTGTGTTTCATATGTTAATCAACACTGGAACCTTCAAATCAATTCTGTGCCGTATTTACTGAATTCTCGCACATATATCACAGATTAATACTTAATGCTACCATAAAAAAATAACATGCAATAATTGTGGTTCCGACAATTGACGCTACTGCTTTATTCATCATCTGTCATACGCGTTACTTCTTCTAGAATACCTTATTCCTTCTGTAAACTCCATTTTATCCTGCACCGCACGTCGAAATTAAAATCAACAAAAATAACTATTTCAGACTAAGTAACTTCATCTTCATAACCGGATTCTCAGTTTCCACACTTGGTCCGATTATTTCATTTACTTTACCTACAATATGGTGGCTATTTTTCATATATACGCACGATCTGTCAGGCAGGATAGCGGTTTGAACGCAACCAGTGAGCATTATTCTATTAAATAAGCTTTACGTATCTTCCAATGCAAAAAGGCAAAATAGAAGCCCAAAGTTTAAAATCAACTAATAAACGTTACGTTCATATCTCTGCCTTATCATTTTGTTTAATCACGTCGCATTACGAGTTCATTCTTTGTCTTTTGTTCGTAAAACAGTGAGTGTATATTAGTATTCCTGTTACCTTTTTAACAATAATATGGGTAAAAAGAAACAACAGCAATTTTGTTCAAAAGAAAAACACAAGATACTTCTGAAAGTGGAGAAAGAAGAGATCGAAAAATTCAGTATTACAAAATTCAACTATAATAAAGTATGTAATTTCGGAGGTTCCGAAATCTTCGTCATATCGATGTTTTACTGTGTATTGAAAATTCCTAAATGATTCTTCTGTTAGAGCATACTCATGGCTTTATGGTTAGCATATGTGTCTTCTGCTTTTACGCGCCGAAGTTTATTAGTAGTTCCAAAGAAGACAAGTTACTACTATCAATTTCTGTGCAAACATTTTAGATGTCCAAGTACATCCTATGGTACAGATGTTACTCCCTAACAATAACATAGTCTTCCAAAATAACAATGCTCCAACACAGAGTGAGGTTTCAGAAACATCAGAATTTTAACTCCAACACTTCCTGGTTCATTCAATTCCTGAACCTGAACGTTATTTAATATTTATGATCAGTTTTAGAGCAGCGAGTCCAGCGCAGATTTCTTCCTCCGTCATCGCTGAAGCAGCGCAGTGCTGTATTGCATGAATAATAATCCATTATTCCTCTATAAACGATTCACGAGTTGAATGACTCAATTGCACTGTGAATACAAGCTGTACTACAGTCTAATGATTGTTCAATGGGTATTGTTTGTTGTTTGTTTTAAGTTTTGCCTCCCTTTTCAATACGGAGACTAGAGATGTGAACCTACAGTTTGAGGTAGAATCCATTGTCTGATGAAGGCGATGGTACATTGCCAAAACAGTTATTCAAGTGTTGTTTACATATAGGGTGGGCACAAAGTCGCTTTCCCCAATATGTGAAGAGATGTTTTGGGGATAACGATTTTTTGACCACCCTATATATTTAGTGCTTTAGTTAGTTCTGTTTTATTAATACTGTAGAATCCGAATCACCCTAGTATGTTCAAATTTTAACGCTTTTCCACTGGGAATGGAATTCGGAACCACATGTAATAAAGGCGCACGTGCTATTCACTAGACCAGCGGGAAGATTCAATGAGATCGTGGTAAATTACATTTTGTTGATTCCATTGTTTTAATAACGTATATAACTTTGGTAAACCCTTTGTAAATTATAAAGCCATGTAACTCTTAAGTATAATTTATTACATGGGTAGAACCTTTCGCGTGTTTGGATTTTTTGGTTATCTGGTTCTTTAGTTTTAGGTATTCATATAATAATTTGGTTATTATATTAACAATATTCTTTATTAAGTATATAGTAGTAAAATTAAAAGTCAGAATTTAAAATTTTCAGAGTAAAAACAATGCAATATTAATTTACCTCGTATTTCGCTTAGATTTTTTTCCCTTAAGATGAACTGTATGAGATAATGGAACATTCGGAGTCAGATATCGATAATAACTAAAGCTGATGCTTTAAAAATTTTTAAATCAAAAAATAAAGCATTCATAAAATTGTTGGAGACAAATGCCTAAAAGAGCCATATTCTCTTTGTGTGAGACTATTATGAAGATAGATGAGTATATTTAACAGTGGAACTCGTCTGAAAATTTAATATAGTCCTTCTGAATGGAAACCACTATGTGGAATAATAACAGTAAAGTAAGTGCATTTATATATATATATATATATATATATATATATATATATATATATATATATATATATATATATATATATATATGTATGTGTGTGTGTGTGTGTGTGTTAGTTTGATAGTAATCTTCTCATACAGTTGTAGTTCGAATGCAGGTTTCTCTATTTAGAACATAAAAAGTAGTGTTTTTCAATAATATATTTTTACCAGCCAGATCTATTATTTTGCTTCTTAGTAATTGTAAGATTGATTGTAGACTATAGAAACGGTCTTTAATATAATTGGCTTTAATTTTTCATAACGTTAATACAGTATTTAAAGGTGATTTTGGCATTAAGTAGGTTTTATTAACGAAGTGTTTATCTTCAAGTTAGCGTAAAGGGTCATCCATTTGCACAAAATGCATTTGTGTCAATGTATATATATTTCCTGATTCGATCCAAATTCGCACCATAGAAAGTGTGTCTAATAATTTGAAGGACACAGACAAAACGACGAGAGTACTGATTCACAGTCTGTATTTGTTTGTAATGGGATGTCTAAAATATAATTCCCATAAATTACGATCTCCTTCATTAAGAAAACAGAAAACATTTATTGTGGCGTACTTTTTGTGGAAGAATAACATGTAATTTGTATTCTTAAGTGTAGGAAACTGACACCAAATTTTCAAATTATAGTTATTTATTTACAGTTTCAAAAACAACAGGATTGTATCATTTTTGTCTAATCATTACTTAAGTACCATGATGTGCAATTTTACGAGCTGTCGTCTACTTTATATTATCTTATTTCATTTTCCTTTCTTAATATCGTAATCCGTGCAGGTTTACTTTTGACACACCACTCAAAAGAATTGTAGGAGAAACATAATTCTTCACAAATTTCCTTCTTATTGCACCCTAAAAGATTAAAAAATATCTCACTTAGCATAGGTAAAATTCAAGGGGGCTATCCGAAGTAATTCTTGAAAATTTACAAATCTTTTTCGATTTGCGTATGAATACGGCTTCCGAATGTATGCCATAAAAACTATACTGCAAAAAATACGAATTAACCTGTGCTAGATGTGTACTGAAAAGCACGAATGCTATCTACCGAGTCAGAGCAGGGCGAAGTGCGAAAGGAGGAGGCGCGTCAGCGATGGTGGGTATACACATAAGCGAAGGTAGTGAAAAGAAGTGGTTTTTGGCAATGATACGAGTTTCAATAGCACTTGGCATGGTTTCATACTAGTAACGCTCCACTTGTAAACATTATATAAAACTTTTGTACACTATGCAGAAATACACCGCCGGTGAAAAATAGCATCTAATAGTGTTGTCTTTCATATGTGCTCACATACTTTATCCTTCGTAATGCACTTGTAATGATTTTACAGTAGTAGTCATACTTATAAAACTAAAATACAAGTGTATTACTTTGTATTTAATTTTGTGGCCTGCAGAAATTTGTTTCTTATAAATATGTCTTTTCATGAAAAGTATTCAAATTTACCTCTAAGAGTGCTATTATCTTGGTGCATGTCCAAATAATTCTACAGATCAATAATACGGATGCAAACTGATACGCCTTTAAAAATATTGTGAAAAACATGCACCAACCAGAGGCGTCATTTAGGGGATAGGAAGGGGCAATCGCCCCCTTCTGAGCTTTTGATTAATATAGATTTTATCAATAGAATAGTAGTAAATCAGTGAAAAACGCGGAGTTTTGCTTGTATCAAGGGGTCTTCCCCTCCCCCCAAGCAAAATCTGAAATGACGATCCTGGCACCAACTCTACAATAATTGTTTATATAGTCCCCTTCATGGCTAGACGAAACTTGCGAACCTGTGCAGGGTTGAACCTGTAGGGAGCAGGCGCAAAGCGCCAGTGAATATAAGCGTAAACGAAGATGCTTTGGAAACCACAGTAGCTCTCACTCTATGACTTAAATACACTAATCTCTCTACTAAGCCGAAGTGTTAGAAGTCTACTACCTTTCTCATCGCCCTGTGTGAGAAAGGAAATTTATGTTTTTCTTTAATGTTTGTTACTAAATCACCTCTTACTGTATCCATTATATGTTTCCCTTACATAATTAATGCCTTATTAACTGATTTGTGAAAATAAATGTGTATTGAAGCTATAATCATTCAATTCTTTTAGAGATACTTTATTTATTTTTAATTCTCATTTTATCATCCCACTCCTACTCCCTAAGTTCACTTTGTCAGGTGCGCGACACCCCTTGGTTCAATCCAGCTCGCGCCAAGTGAACTTTTTTATGGACAAACACCCTGTACAAATCTCCTCTTTCCTTCTAGTTTCTTAATTCACGTTTCGTTCACTATCATCATTGTCATCGCCTCTCTTGACCTCAGAGCATAATCGTTGAATACTAAACTGAAAAAGAAAAAAAAAAATTAAATTCGCAGATTCGCACAACAAGCAATTTCATGCTAACGGTTTATTACAAGTGGAATAGTTTCTGAATGTTGTAAAAAAAACTGCGGGTAAAAAATCAGTTTACATGAATGAAAACACTATGTTACTGAACGAAACAGGATCGCAGACTCCTGAGGAGCACTTCGTAGAATTTTTTTTTCTTTGGGTTCTCAGCATCCCACAAAACCAGCATGTTCGATATAATTCTAAGATATTCTAAATATGACTGTTATGAAATATGTCATGTAATTTGCATTTATTCTACTCTTGTCAGCTGTAACTCCATCTGGCCGCAATAGGTGTAACTACTTGATGAAAACTCGTGATTAACTGCTTATGTTTCAAAGTTAATCTACAATGTTGCCACATAGTAAATTTTCAGTTCTCTGTAACGGTTGAAGGAGGCCACGGAGAGCATTTTATCATATAGCATTTTGGTTTTGAGTTGTAGAATAGTGCTCTGTGGTCCGTGGGCGCCAATTTTAGAACACCTGATATATATATGTACGTATAGTATAAATGTATTACAATACTTCCTTTTTTCAACCAATTTCCTCCATTTACCTTTCGCAATAGAAAAATAAGAAACAAAGGTATACTCATTCATAAAGAAATGTTTAAACACAAGAGAACATTGGTTTCGTATGACACTCTTTCACTGTGTTTTCATAATGTATGTGTAATTTCATGATATTCTCTAATACAAACTGTGCAATAAAATGAAACACTATACATGATACGTACAGTACTTCATTTTCTTGTACAGCTTTTATTAGAGAATATCATTAAATTATATGTACGTATCAATTCGATAGTGCATGTTAACTACATTAATGAAGTTTCTTCCTCTTACAGTGGCTCTGCTGTACGTGGAAAGTACTATTTAATAAAATGGTAAAAATATTATCGAGATCCACCCAATGACATGAAAAACCCGTCCACTTTTTTAAAATTTACATTTAGATAATATTTTTTCAAAACAATGAACTACAAACCAAGTTTACAAGTAGTAAATACCGTACTGTTGAGAGAAATCAAACAATAAGTACAGTTTGCTTCTAAACGGTTAATGTTTTTCATGTGCAATACATAAATTAATAATAAAAAAGACTATTCCAGCAGAATAAAAGCTATCAACTCCTATCAGATTGGTAACGAACGACGTATATTTTAACACCATAAAAATTTGTTTCCCGAGAAAAGTGCGCATGATAATTCAAGTTAAAATATGTCATTTTGTTCTTCTTAACGTAACTTATTGATTATATACACAAGGGTGGAAATAGAATTTCAGAACTAAGTGGACGGTCCTTAATAGATATTGTTTTATCGGCCGGGGCTGCAAGCACTTCTGTAGGCTACCGACTAGAGCGATAGCGTTTGATGGAGCAGAAACAAGAAATAAACAAAATCAAGATCAGCAAATAAGTTTCCCATTTTTCACTAATAACCACTGATATTCTTCCTTTTTTTGAGGAAATTCTTCAGGTTACTAAGGGGACGTCATGTCTTCGCATCCCCTCCCTCTTTTCCACTTCTGGATATACGGTTTGTCTTATCCTTGGATCATATCATAGTGAAACAAAAGTTAAAGTTTAAGTTTAAACCATACTGTGTGTTTGGTCAATGTATTGTTGATCATACAGATTAGTATATGTTTATTTTTTCTCTTTTTTTCGCTACTAATAGTGTTAGAACTATAGTATTGACTGTGGAATGATTTCATGGATATGAAAATTTGCTTTTAAGCGTATCAAATAATTAGGGGTCTTAAGTTCCATTTTGTCGTTATCCATTCTTAGAAGCTCACATCATCATTAACTTATCTCGTGGATCATAATCTAAAATTAAAACCATATTTTGCTGTTGAACTCAGGAATTATAATACAATAATTGGAGAAAAATGCACTGTAAAGAATGTGTAACTTTTGTGATCGGTTATCAGAAGAAAGAAAATATAAATATGTAACGGCCCGTTCCGTTACAGAAGCTTTCTCCTTGAGATGGTGCCTCCCCGGTGATATGTTATTATTTCTTGTTAATGTCATTTAAACTTCATATATTCCATGATATATATATTTGTTTTCAATTGTATTGTGTACATAGTTCTAATAATTTTTGATTTGAGTACACTGTTATGTATTTATTTTGTCATATTTTAATATATGTATATTGGATTTTAAACCATGTACTTTTGAACTAATCAAAATGGCGGATATTATGCAATTCTAATTACATTTTACGAAGTTCTGACTACCTTGTAAGTTTTTATACATTGTTTCTAGTTTTCGAAAAATTATTACATGAATATTAGTGAAAACCGAATGTTGTTTAGTTATTATGAAGTAACTAAATGTTGCAAGATATTAGAGTAGTATGTTCGTAACTGTCAGGAGTGTGTCTCTCATCGCTGGGGGTGTCGGTATTACTGTTAGGAGAAAACACGATCTGATATTTAGCAAAATATTTTTTATATGTACATAATACGTAAATAGAATGACATATATTTTTATCGGTACAAAAGTTCGATTTTCTCGGAAACTACGCATCAGAACGCATACAGGTTTACTTTTAGCGCAGCATTAGAAAGAATTGTTGACAAATTATAATTCTTTCACTAATTTCCTTCTTATTGTCTCCTAAAAGGTTTCCACTGGGCGAGATGAAAATATCTTACATGGCACACATAAAATTCAAGGGGAGCACCAGAAGTAATTGTTGAAAAATTACAATTCTTTTACGATTTGGGTATAAATATAGCTTCCGGATGTGGCATAAAACTACAGTGTAAAAAAAAAAAAAAAAAATTGTGCTACGTAACTACTAGGAAGCACGAATGCCTTCTAACCGAGTCAGGGCAAGGCGAAGCTGGTGGGTCCGCGTTGTAGCGCGGGAGTGCATCCGAAGGGAGCAGGGAGCTTCAGCGATGGTGGGTATGCATGCAGGCGAGGGTGGTTAAAAGAAGTAGGCTTTGACAATGATACGAGTTTCAATAGCATTTGTCATGGTTTCATACTAGTAACACTCCACTTTTAAACATAAAATACAGGTTCTCTACACTGTATGGAAATATGCTGCTGGTGGAAAATAGCATCTTATAGAACCATCTTTCATATGCACTCACGTACTTTATCCGTCGTAAAGCAGTTGTAATGGTTTTACACTAATTCTACACTTGTAAACCTAACATACAACTGTATTAGTTTGTATTTAATTCTGTCGCCTGCAGAAATTTGTTCCTTATAAACATGTCTTTCATGCAAAATATTGAATTTTATCTGTAAATCTTTCAAAATGTGGTCGCCAAACTATGCCAGCACCTCAGAACGTACTCTTAAGAATATTCGTTAAACTCGATGTGGTGTGCGGACTGATGTATGTCTTATCGTAAGATAATATTTTAGTTATATAGAGAATAAAGTTTAAGACGTAATCATAATTTTGAGCTTTATCTCATTAACCATACTATCTACTATCCTCTCGGTTGTGTCGTAATAAAGAGCTTTGTGAGGGTATACTTCAAGATTAGTCTCACCTTAATACGTTGCATTGTTTTTGTTGAACATCAATTTTTATGTTTATAAATTAATTTACTTTTGTTAATTTTCTCGAAAACTGCGCATGAGCTTTTAAATTGGCGCATATCATTTTGTTCTACTCAGTGAGATCTATCGGAGTATACGAGGGCTGACAATAAAGTAATGAGAATTGTTGAAAAAAAAACAACTTTACTTACATTTTTAACCAACCACAATGTGATCATCTTCAAAGCACTCCCCTTGTTCCTGCACACACTTACTCTATCGGCGTTTCCATTGTTGGTAGCATCTCTAGGAGTCATCTTTTGGGATGTCTGCCAAAGCCCGTGTTACTGTTGTTTGAATGTCTCCTTCTGCTTCAAAATGGTGTCCTTTAAGCACTGCTTTCACCTTTGGGAACAGAAAAAATCACACGGGGCGATGTTCAGTGAATAAGAAGGGTGTGGTAGCACTGTAATGGATTTTGATGCCAAATACCTGAACAGACAATGCAGTATGGGCTGGTGCATTATCGTAATGGAGGATCCAGGTGTCAGCAATCTCTGGACGAACACGACGGACGCGTTTTCAAAGTCTTTCGAGAATTTCTATGTAGAAATGTTGATTTATTGTCTGTCCTGTAGGTACCCACTCTTTATAGACAATTCCCCGGAGTCAAAAAAGCATACAAGCATGCATTTCACCTTAGACTTCGACATGCGGGCTTTCTTTGGTCGTGGTGAATCTTTCGAACACCATTGCGCGCTTTGACATTTTGTTTCGGGGTCATATTTCATCACCAGTGATAATTCTGTTCAGTATATCCGGGTTATATTCTATTTGGTCCAACAAATCAGCCGCCACAGTCCTCCGGTCATATTTTTGTTGCTGTGTGAGAGTTTTCAAAACCAGTTTGGCACACATTTTTCGCATTCCCAAATTTTCAGTTAATATCAGACGCACTGTTTCTCGATTCATGTTCAGTTCATTCGCAATCATTTTCACGGTTAATCATGTATCCGCTCGCACAAGTACCCTCACCTTGTCTGTGTTCTCTTCCGTTCGTGTTGTTGTGGGTCGCCCACTGCGGTGTTCATCTTCGATTTTTTCTGCCTTTCGCAAACATTTTGTGTCAACGATACATCTGTGCCATTGATAATATTTCATTTCCAAAGACCTGCTGAAGCTTTCGGTACGTTACCGCGGCAGTCTCACCAAGTTTCACACAGAAGGTGATTGCGTAGTCCTGCTCAATATTACGTGCTTCCATTGTTGTGACGGGGGTCCAACACACGACCACACTCTTCAACCTCTAACTCCATAATGAATAATATTTCGTGAGTGCCACATGCTGTGTTAGTGGAGCAGGCTCAAGGTCACACGATGGCGGCGGTTTCAGTCTGCAGGGTTGCCAGCATCAGCTGAAAAAAACATTCTCATTACTTTAATGTCAGACCTCGTATGTATGATCTTTGAGCATTTTTTCTTTAAACGTAATAATATTGTAAAATTTTGCAAATATTAGGAAACTACATAGAAATTGTAAAATCATTCTGTGCAATTGAAAAAGTGTTAGTGGGACTGCTAATTGCCAAGGCTGCTTAGAGACTGGGGGCTATTTGCTTATATTTTAAACGTAGATAATGGTTTTGCTTACAGAAAATATAGAATCTCAAATTCCTGTTTCATGTTCGTTATTTATAAATAATAGCAATAATTTGTAACTCCTAATCAATTTCTTATATGATTGTGTTGCAGAGTATAGTGCTTGGGATGTGTGTGTAAGATTGAAAGACAACGGCTTGCTTGCCAAACCAACACATGATACAATCATACGACTCGCTCCTCCTTTAATTATGACTGAAGAACAACTCCGAGATGCTGCAAACATAATTCACACCACAATCGCAGCCATTCAGAAGGAAGGCAAAGTTCGAGCGAACAAAAAGTGCTGATGATTTATTTTGATAAGATTTGATGGACCAATTTTTGTATTAAACTGTATGTATGTATGTATATATGTGTCTGTGTATATATGTTTGATATTCTGTACATCATGATTGTGGATGAACTGATTAAGTCTGTGGATGTTTGAGAAAATATAATTTTATTTTTGAAATAATTAACTTTCATTTTTTAAAGAATGAATATATCGTTATCCTCAGAGTTGGTTATGCTATCTTTAAGTAGCACCAAGTAAATTGTTGGACACAGTGAAACCTGTCTAAGTTGGTGATTTTATGGAATAATAAGAATACACGGACTCAGGAACTCTGATTTGTACTGTTTTAAAAATGGATAGGGCAATCAAATATTCATTTTTACTGTATAAATTGCACGAAAATACATTCTTTCAAAAGTGATTTTTTAAGATGACCCGTTAGGATTGAGACAAACAATAATAAACTAATAAATTAATCTGTAGAGGTTATGCCTTATCCTCTAAATGTAAGTGAATATTGATAGAATGAAATTACAAGTACAAAAGACGAAACCCTTCCAAACTTACGAATAACGCGTGGCCATTACAAACTCATGTGACAGGTATCGAAACAGGGGCTCTTCGTACCACAAGTGAGCCACTGATTGCGTACCATTCTTAGTTGCTTTTTCCATAAGAATGCTACCCGAGTGACGTCCTAGTGCACACAAGTACAAATTTAATCTCACAACAACGTGGTTCATATGTAAATTCGGGTCGAGAACATGTGCTTAAACGTGTACTGGTCGATGACTTGCGTATAAAAAGTTTAGATTTTTTTTCTGTGTTATTAACTGATGTATTGTAAGAACTATTCTAGTAAATTTGATAAACGAATAACACTGACGTAGCAGAGTATAGCGGTAGTGTGTGAATAATCTTTTTTATTGTATTGAAAATGTCTTATATAAATCTGTTATCCACAAAAGAAAACCTTCGAAAATTAAAAGAAAAAATATTTGATATAATGAATGCTATTAACAGTATTTGAGTAGTTCTGAATAGTACTATAGGAACATTCCTCTGTCACGTTTATTATTATTTGTTCCTTTCATTCGATTTAGATTGTGCCTAAACTTCATCTTCCTTTTGTCGTCTGTCTATGCCAACATCATTATAGAGCGATCATTATGTGACTAATGATTGTGCCTAAACTTCAGCGAGAAGAGATTTATTTTGACATCTTTTTTTAATGTTTTACTCGTATAAATTAATTTAGACAATTGCAGAGAAACATTTTAAGTATATAAAATCGAAATTTCCACTGTAGCCTCCCCCCCCCCTCAAAATAAATGTAGAAAGAAGAGTTCATTCGATTTCTGAAGTGTAGAAAATGTACGTGTGCATTTGCCATTACTAATAATAATAATAATAAGTATAATTTTACTAACAGAATTTTTCCTGTATTATCGCCGGATACGTGAGAAAACAAAACGGATTTTGATTTAATGTGATCAATCCTTTGTTTATGCGTAATATTTATTTAAAGTTAGTACAAAATGAAACAACGCTAGGGTGTATATAGTATGATCCTAATTGTCAGATATTTCACCGTAAAAGTCATTAGACCAGAACATTAGGGGCCTTATGCAGAGTCGTTCTGACTCGTGATTAGTGCCATACTAAAGAGTTCGATTGACATATGTTACCTGCAGTAGTCAGGCCTTTAGTATGACGCTAATCATACGCCAAAACGACTCTACATAAGGCGGTAGGAGTCTAGTCACTACATCAATTTAAAATAAAAATTAATCACACGCGGACTGAATAAACCATCGAAAATTTGGTTCCCAATGCTTTGAAAGTTCATATTCGATTGGCACCTATACATTTGTTGCACCCTTAATTGTACACAGTGGCGTATTTACGATTTTGTTTCAAGGGGATTTGCCTGGAAATGTGAAAATTCTGCAAGATATTTAATTTACTTTACTATAGTAAGATTTCAGGGAGTGCTTAAGCCCGGAAGCCCTCCTTAAATACGCCACTGATTGTACACATTGAAAATTTGTCAGCATACATCTTATAAATGTATTGAATCTCCATCTTATATACTAGATGAATATACCCGTGTTTCGCACGGCGGCTGTATTTGGAAGTCAATGCCTGTGGGGGTATCACCATTGATTTCAGCGACCACGAAAACTATGGATTTGATACTAATATCGGTCTTACATGTCTCGGTACCCCCCCCCCCTCCGCTGACTCCCGGTCCGCATTCAATTGTAACTGAATTTGCAAGTCATCGCTAATGGAAGTGTTGCCATTGATTTCAGCGACCGCGAAAACTATGGATTTGACACTAATATCGGTCATTTTGGATTACTTTTATATGTCTCGGTATCTCACCCACCTCCACCCCCGGTACCCACCGGCCCGGAGCCGAATAGCGTGAATTTGGAAGTTAATGCGATCGGAGTTTCACCATTAATTTCAGCGACCGCGAAAACTATGAATTAAACACTAATATCGATCATTTTCTACTACTTTACATGTCCCGGTTAACCCCCCTTAGACCCCCTGGTTCGAATTTTGACAAAAACGTTTAACTCTCGGTCAATTTGTCTGGTTCCCAAGTTGGTTCCGGTAAACGCCCCCCTGAGACTCCTGGTTCGAAATTAGAAAAAAAAACGCTTCGTCTTGATCTGGGGCCTGGGCCAAGGTACCCCTGACCAAAATTTGGTAACTCTCGGTCCACTCGTCTGGTCCCTAAGCCGCACACAGACAGACAGACAGACAAACAAACACACAAAATCTTTATTTTATTTACAGTATATTAGATAGATAGATGCTACGTCTACAAATATAGCACATTCTGCACCGAAAATCTCTTAATTTCTTTTAAACAATCCGTATCCCACTACATTCTTTACATGGTTTCTAGCATTTACTGTACATATTAGCAGTTAGTTACCACGCTCTATTGCTACAACTATTCTTAATCGTATTATATAGCGTCCAGTGGCGGCCAATGCTAGTGTAGCAGCGTTGCGCTACGACTAAAGTTTTTCAAGAAAGAATATTAGCAATAGTAGTAAAGAAGTGAAGAATTTTACTTTCTATCACTCTGTTACATACCTTAATTAACATTTTTTACTTCTATATCAGTAAAATCCGTTAATCTGTATTTAAAAAAAACGAAAATCCGTCAGAGTCCATAACAGTGTTGCCAGTCTCCCAGCTCGAAAAATCGCTACTATACCGTCAAAATTCCGCTGTTTTCCTCTACATTATAAAAATAAACTTAAATGATAAGAAAAAGAATGCTGTTAATAAAACTGCAAAAAAATCACACATTAATAATAGGCCTAAATTCTAAATGGAAAGCCCTGATTTAGTAAAGTACTAGAATTTTATGAATTTTAAAAAAAAGAATTTTAGTATTATTTGAATTAGCATTACTAAAGTAAAAGTCACGCTCAATGCTATCATTCGTTTATTATAGGTGGATTCCAAATGCAGACAGGCAGGGGGTGTCAAGATGATGTCACAAATATCCATCATAGTGAAATATAATGTTCTAGATACAAAATTATGAGACCCGCATTTTTTTGTTTTGGAGAAAAAAATGTTGAGCCGACTTAGGCTGCTTTAAAGTTCGAGGGCCATTTTGTCATAAGTTTTGGTGCCAAAAAATATAAATGCCTGTTTCTCAGGAACTATGAAAGATATTTTAGTCGGTTTTTTTGTATTTGAAAGGTAATGGAAAGGCCTTTCAAATGCATGTACAACAAACCTCATATGCAACGTTTGGGATGTGCTATAAATGAAAATACAGAAAAATAGCCCCCTTTTGAAGCCCCAAAATCTCGAAAAGGCCACCCTCAAAAATTATGTAATTTGCAGGACAGTTACAGCAATACCTCACGTTGAACATCTATAAATTACAGAGGGTGTATATTCCTGGTTTCAGTTTTACAAACGATTTGCATGAGCACATTTACAAGCTGAAACGTAAACAGAATCACAAGCAACTCTATCCATCACGACTCTGGAACTCACTAAAGAAATAATAAACACTTCTGACCAGAGTATATACACTTGTTTATTAAAAACTAAATTCCAGTGTAACAGTTTCAACAACGTAACGTTGTCTTCATCAGACACTAACTCTGATGTGTTAGTGTCTGATGAAGACAACGTTACGTTGTTGAAACTGTTACACTGGAATTTAGTTTTTAATAAACAAGTGTATGTACTCTGGTCAGAAGTGTTTATTATTTCTTTAGAATCACAATTTGTCAGCACGCGATTGCAGCAGATTGTTAATGGATAAACAATACCCGAAGTGTAAATTCAAACCAAACAAAACGTAAAGAACAGCATTATATAGATTATAAGAACCCATAACGAAAAAACAATCATAGATGCTTATGTAACATGCTAGTTGGTGGAAAAATAATTGTGGTTTCTTGGTGAATGTGGCGAATGTTCCAGGAGTGCTGGAATCATGTTAGAGTCTTTGGGATTACCTGATGAAGAAGACAGTGAATATATATCGTTTGCAATCTGGGAGAATGGGGACCTAATCAAAAAGACAGTTCCAGTAGGTCTGTTCATTCGCGACATTGCTAAATGTACAGTCAAAGCTATTCCACACTTGCTTGTGAAATACATTCAAAGAAAAGCAGTGACAGAAGGAAAAAAACAGAGCAAAGAGAGACAGTCAACACGTAGTGCTTCACGTTGATTTCGCTGAAAACTGGGCAGTTCTCATACAAAATGACATTCAAAGCTACCACTGGAGAAACGACCAGGTGTCTATATTCACTGCAGTAGCATATAAAGGACACTATACAAAAAGTTTTGCTATTGTCAGTGATGACAGCACCCATGACTCTGCGCATGCTCTTCTGGCTATTAAGAAAATCATTAGTTGTATTACTGAGAATGGAGGTGCAATTGCAGCACTAACGGTTATATCAGATGGAGCTGCAAGTAACTTTAAAAATCGTTACCAACTCCATGAACTTGGAACATTCAACATTCCAATCAGGAAATGGATTTTCACAGCCACTGGGCATGGAAAATCAGCATGTGACGGTGTTGGCGGTACAGTTAAACACCTTGGTACACGACACAATTTATCAACTGGGCATATGAAGTGCATTCAGACTGCAGCAGAATTTCAGACTGTTGTTCAGACATATACATCAGGTATTACACTGCTCTACATTCCATTTGCAGACATTCAAACATTCCGTGACTAAAAACACATAGAGTGAGAACATGTTCCGCCAGTGAAAATGATTTTTTTAAAAAAAAGTCATATATGGCATGCAGAGGGAACTGACAATGATGATGTGGTTTCCGTTGCAAGAACTGCCCATCATGAGAAACAACAGGTGAAAATTACTATTGGCAAGAGCACTCGTGTTGTGCGGCACTGTAGACTTCGCGACATAAAGGTGGGAACGTTTCTGGCTATTATTTATGACGACTGCTGGTGGGTTGCAAAAGCAAATGCAATTTACTTCGAGACACAGGAAGTGCATGTAAATTTTATGCTTCCACATGGACCCGCAAAGGGCTATAAATTTCCTGATACGAGGATCACTACGAAAGTTTAGAGATGTGAAATAACTTACATACTTAAAATCAATTTAACACTTACATTTCTCAAAGTATTCACCATTATACTGTACACACTTTTGCATCCTGAAAACCACTTTTGGAAGCAGGGTTGCCAGTCTTTATCTTCAAGTGTTGAAATTTCATTCTCGTAAGCCAGTACAGCTTCTTCAGGGCTGCAAGATCTCTTGCCACGCATGCGATTTTTGATCCTAGAGAACAGAAAAAATCACACGGGGCCAGGTCAGTGCTATACGGCGGATGAGCCATAAGTTTGACCTCCGTAGATTCTAAAAACTGAATTGTGATGATGGCCGTGTGTGCGGACGCGTTGTCATTGTGAAGCAGGATCCCACGCAATCCAGTTCTTGGACGCCGTTCCCGAAGCTTCTGGAACACTTTTGTTAGGCAAACAGTGGTGTACCACTGAGTAGTAACAGTCCTTTGTTCTTCAAGTAAAACAGTTGCAACATTGCCAGATTTGGAGAAGAAAGTTGCGACTATCTTCTTCCCCACACTTCGCTGTCGCTTCACTTTCGTGGGTGGATTTTCGTCTGGAAATATCCAAACTGTAAATTGGCGTTTATTTTCAGGGTCAAATTAATAGATCCAAGTCTCATCACCAGTAACAATGTCAGAGACGCGTCGAGAATTGCCTCCATCAAATATTGCAAGCATTTCTTCACACCATTCCACACGCATGCGCTTCTGCTGTTCAGTCAAAGTGTGAGACACCCAACGAGATGAAACCTTTCTGAGCCGAAGATGATCATGAAGAATTTTTGTTACTGCTGGCGATTCAATGTTCACCGTAGATTCAATGTCCTTGAAAGTTGTTCGAGGATTTTCTCGAATCATTTGTTCCACAGCGGCAATGTTTTCATCTGACACAGCTGTTGCCGGACGTCCAGCTCACTCTTCATCTTTAAGCGATGCCTGGCCTCTTCTGAATTCACCAAACCACCGAAAAATTGCAGCACGGGAAGGAGCAAGTTCCCCAAATGCCCCCTGTAAATGGTCAAGGCTTTGTGTTCCACTTTTGAAACCGTAAAGGATCAATGCCCGAAAATGTTCTTTTTCGAGCTCCATTCTAGACAGCCGATTATTGCTCACATCAACAAACAAGTGAAGGAGATACGGCCACGCCGATAAGCGAGGCGAGTTGAAACTTGCTTCGCTTCTTCGCTCTGGATACCACTACCGAACGCAATTGTTGGAATTCAAATACTGTGCCACAACAATGCGTATCTCAAAACTTTCGTAGTGACCCTCGTAGAATTCAGCAACATGAACATCAGTGCGTCATACCTTTGCGAAATATTCTGCAAGTTTTTTCTCCACCACATTATCTTGGACAATCTGGAAGACTTCATGCTATCCGTGATACTGAAACAGTCAGTGTAGAGGAAGCTTTCATGCACAGAACACACATATGAAATACCGATGCTGCTAGTTCATATTCTCTATCTTGCACATCAAATGTGAGGATCACGTTTTCAGCTTGTAAATTTGCTTGCGCAGATCATTTGTAAAACTGAAACCAGGAATATACACCCTCTGTAATTTATAGATGTTCAACGTGAGGTATTGCTGTAACTGTCCTGCAAATTACATAATTTTTGAGGGTGGCCTTTTCGAGATTTTGGGGCTTCAAAAGGGGGCTATTTTTCTGTATTTTCATTAAAAGCACATCCCAAACGCTGCATATGAGGTTTGTTGTACATGCATTTGAAAGGCCTTTCCATTACCTTTCAAATACAAAAATCCCGACTAAAATATCTTTCATAGTTCCTGAGAAACAGGCATTTATATTTTTTGGCGCCAAAACTTATGACAAAATGGCCCTCGAACTTTAAAGCAGCCTAAGTCGGCTCAACATTGTTTTCTCCGAAACAAAAAAATATGGGTCTCATCATTTTGTATCTAGAACATTATATTACAGTATAATGGATATCTGTGACATCACCCTGACAGATTTTCTAAAATCTGCCTGAATTGAAATGAACAGGGCCAGTAGGCTTATGGCTGTATGTAACCTTCGTGTGTGGCAATATAGACAATGGATAGCCGACAAACACCATTGTAATCGTAGCAGATGCTTCTTATGCAGCTGTCTCGTAATTCCATCATTGTGTCAATTAAGGAAGTAAGAAAATTGTCAATTTAATGTGACATATGGATGTTGCACAATACTTGAACCGTAGGAGGTGAGAAAGACACGTCAAATAAATTTAGAAACATGAAAGAAAAAGATAGAATTTGAAATTGACAAGCTTTTTTTTTGTAACACTGTTACAATTGGAACCATGTGTCATTAAAAGAAAGAAGAAAACTGTCACTGAAACGTGACATATGGATGTCTGAAAATACTTTAACTGTTGGAAGGTAGAGAGACAGACATGTGAAACATGGGAAACTCTAGATAAAGCATAGCTATATGTTAGGTAAGAATGGCGTAGGAGAAAGAGAGCCCTTTGATGTCTACTAAAGAAAGAAAGAAACATATACACAGGTGTACTGTAATTTTGGGTGGTCCAGTTTTTTGGAGGTGGAGGGCGAACTGTGTTCTGGACATTGCTTAATTGGGGGACTGTGATTTTACTACATGGAAACTGAAAAATATGTGAAAAAGAAAGAAATAGGAGACACCTGCTTGTATGTGTGTGTTCCAGGTTTTTGGAGGTGGAGGGGGTGTACTGTGCTCTGGACATTGCTTAATTGGGGGACTGTGATTTCTACTACATGGAAACTGAAAAATATGCGAAAAAGAAAGAAATAGGAGACACCTGCTTGTATGTGTGTGTTCCAGGTTTTTTGGAGGTGGGGAGCGAACTGTACTGCCCATAGAGTAAAAGACATGGGTTAATTGGGACTGTAACTTGCACCCTATGGAGAAATAGCAATGAGTATACTGAAGGAGAGAGAATGTAAGAAATACCTTGAAAATGTTACATTGCCCCATATTGAGAGACATGGCACAAGATTGCATAGGGAAAGTGTAGTGTCCTTTTGAGCAAAAGACCAGTTTAAATTAACGTGGGAATAGTTAAGGATTATAACACATACAGTGAATTTTGTGTGGATGAGAAAATGTGATGTTAGTTGCGACACACCTGTATGTCTAACTCTTTTTAGAAAGAAAGAAAGAAAGAATTGAAATAGTTGAAAAAAGATCTTTTGAGTTGTTAGGATGTAGAAAGTTATTTGAGAAAATGTATGTGACATTTATTGTTGACGGTTGAGACCACCTGTAATTTCGAGTTGAACGTAACTGTTTTTAGAAAAGAAAAAAGAGATTTTTCTGACTTGTCAGACAGAAAAATGTTTCATTTAGCATGCCTTGATAGAATAAAAAAAGAAAGAAAAGAAAAAAGCCCTTTTTCTGGAAAAGATTCTTGTTAACTTTAAAGAATAGCTATTGTACTTGTTTTTGTGAAAAACGGAAGGGTGTGTGTGAACGCTGGAACCACCCAGGTTAACGAATATATATAACGAAGTTTGAAATGAGAGCAGATTATATAGTGTGCTTTTGGCGTTGTGGAAACTTGCCTTGTGTATTTTTTCTGTGACTGTGTTGTTTGGAGAATAATTTTGGAATTACGTGAAGGGAAAAGGTAAGTTAAAATTTACCATTTATATAAATAAATATTGAACTTTGATTTTAAATGTATTTACATGAATTAAAATGACTTGTGTTTGCTTTTATTTATTGAACAAATGTCAGATAGAACCGTTGTTATGAGATTTTTTACGGCAAATTTAAGATTGAAATACGCAAACCAGAAATGCCGCGCATTTCCTGAATGGTTTTTATGAGGCGATTTAAAACACCAAGAAGCATAACGTGGACAGATTGCTTTCCTAACATAAGAGAGCGAGAGAGGGAAGCATATATAAACGCTGAGTGCAGGGTGGGGACCGGAGTGTTAGGTGTTGCGGGGCGGGAGGAAGGAAACAGCGCGAAAGAGAATGTTTGCAAGGTTGGATAAATGCGTTAGTGTGTGTGAGAGGAGAAGAGAGGGGCGGGGGACAATATGGTTGTAGTTTAACGCAAACAGCAAGAGAGGGAAAGAGACAGAGAAAGAATACGAGAAGCATGGACGCATACCTGTATTGGTGAGCGGAAGACAGGGGAGGCGCGGGGGTTAACCTGATTGAGGCCCTTTTTTATTCCTAGCTGAATGCAATGGAATTTACGGTGTTTAAAAGGAACGGTGAAATCTTATTTTGAACAGAGAAATTGCAAAAGTTTTCGTAAGCCATGAGAAAAGGAATACTAAATGAACGAAATCGAATAATTTATTTGTTGATATCAGTGGCGTATATGCACGCGTTTATTGAAATTTTAACTGAATATGTAAACGGGTTTGAGTGACTATTTTTTTCTTTAAAAATGTGTGTCAATTGAAATAATAGAAATGGATTTATCAAATATGCATATGTAAAGCTACATTATACTGTATGGGAAACTACATGTGAGGTATAGAAATGTTAAAATGTTGATACTTACCTAGGATAAACTGTTTTGTTTGATGATTGAAGCACATACGAATCACTAATATATGGCGGGAAAAAAAAGACGGGAAACAACAAAATGATTTCGTCGGTAAACGTATGAGGGAATGCCGGTTGTATAAATAACACGAGACCGATACGATTTGATGCTAACCGCACAAAAGCATGTATGCTACTGACATGTGTTGCTATATAGGTGGCGTTGATGCATAAAGACTAAGATTTTTTCGTATAATAACTTTAAATGAACATAAATCGTAAACGATTGATTATACGATAAAACGGACTACAGAAATCGATTTGTTAGGTCAAAATTTATATAGAAAGACACCTTACATAATAAAATTCAACAATTTTTTGTGGGGGCTAACAGTGGCGGCTGGGCATGTAGGGCTCTAACAATACATTTTTGGCTTTTTACGACTAACTATTGGTCGTAGAAAGTAAAGAAAGGTATTTTTTTAATCGTTAGGACCTAAGGAACATTACTATACAGATTAGAACAATGTAACTTGAAAATAATTTTAAATGGGCATAGCTCCTAAACTATTCATCGTAGAACAAAATGGACAACAGAAATCGATTTAGCAGGTCAAAATCTATATAGAAAGACACCCTACATGATACATTTGAACAATTTTTATTTTTTGATTTTATACAGTGTGTTCCAAAAGTATAGTTTTTTTTATTTTTTGCTTTTGACGGCCAACTATTGGTCGTAGAAACAAAAGAAAAGTATTTTCTTATTTGTTAGGACCTAATGAACACTACTATACAGATTAGAACACTGTAACTTTAAAATAATTTTAAATGGGCATAGCTCCTAAACGGTTGATCGTAGGTGAAAATGGACTACAGAAATCGATTTGTCAGGTCAAAATCTATATAGAAAGACACCCTACATGATACATTTGAACAATTTTAATTTTTTCGATTTTATACAGTGTTCCAAAAGTATAGTTTTTTTTATTTTTTCGCTTTTTTGGCCAAACTATTGGTCGTAGAAAGAAAAGAAAGGTATTTTCTTAATCGTTAGGACCTAAGGAACATTACTATACACATTAGAACAATGTAACTTGAAAATAATTTTAAATGGTCATAGCTCCTAAACGGTTGATTGTAGGTGAAAATGGACAACAGAAATCGATTTATCAGGTCAAAATCTATATAGAAAGACACCCTACATGATACATTTGAACAATTTTTATTTTTTTTGAAATTTATATACAGGGTGTTCCAAAAGTACAGTTTTTTATTTTTTCGCTTTTTTGGCCAAACTATTGGTTGTAGAAACAAAAGAAAGGTATTTTCTTGAATGTTAGGACCTAAGGAACATTACTATATAGCTTAGAACAATGTAACTTGAAAATAATTTTAAATGGTCATAGCTCCTAAACGGTTGATCTTAGGTGAAAATGGATTACAGAAATCAATTTATCAGGTCAAAATCTATATAGAAAGACACCCTACATGATAAACTTGAACAATTTTTATTTTTTGAAATTTATATACAGTGTGTTCCAAAAGTACAGGTTTTTATTTTTTCGCTTTTGACGGCCAACTATTGGTCGTAGAAACAAAAGAAAGGTATTTTCTTGAATGTTAGGACCTAATGAACACTACTATATAGCTTAGAACATTGTAACTTTAAAATAAAAATTTAATGAATTTACATAAACAATATGGCGTCGATTTTTTTGAAACTTTGGAAATATGATTATTAAAAAATATATTTTTATATGAATAGGTAAAATAAATGATATTACTAAAATAAATACCATTTTTGCGCGTTTTTTACCGCAACCGGTACGCGCCGCGCGTTTTTTACCGCGACCGGTACGCGCCGCGCGGTATTTGCGCCCGGAAAAAGGTTTTCGCGACGCGGGACGCGTAAAATATTGCCGCCCGGAAACTGCGCGGGCTATTGCCGGTTATAAAAACAAACAACACTCGGTAACTTGCTATGGTACATGTACACACACGCACAGTCTTATACACACTAATGTGAATGTTATGGTACAGGTGGCGTTGTTTGAAGAAACAAATATGGCGGATGGATTTTAATGTATTTTCTTTGCATTAATGTAGTATACATTATTTTTAAAACACTAATAATTAAAAATTTAAACAAGTTAACACGAACTTAACCGAACTTTTCCGAACATTGCCGAACATAAACCTAAGAGTTTATTTACAATTTCTGTACATATTGGTTAATGCACAACACGAATAGTTCCGAACTTAACCGAAGTTTCCCGAACATTGCCGAACATAAACATAAGAGTTTATTTACAATTTGTGTACATGTTTATACATGTATTACACAAACTTAATCGAACATAAACATAAAAATGTATTATCATTTACCATACATGTGTAGTATACGTATACTTTGCACGAAATATAATTTAATTACCGTCAAAAATAATTATAATATTAACATGAAGTATAACACTACTACCTGTATAAGCTACAACACAGTTTGTAGTCTCGTACCCAAACGCATTTTGTTTTGTAGTCTCGTACCCAAACGCATTTTGTTTTGTAGTCTCGTACCCAAACGCATTTCGTTTTGTAGTCTCGTACCCAAAAGCATTTGGTTTTGTAATCTCGTACGCAGGTGGTTTAACATATTTTAAATTAGTAACAGTAATATTACACAATATGATGTAATTTGTACCTTATGTTAGTGGGTTTAAAAATTCCTTTGTTAGTAATGCTAGAAATTTCTTTTGTTTGCTTTGCTACAGGTGTTTAAACTGGTTTAAACTGGTTTTATTGTTTTTTTGTTAGGCATTGTGTATATATACCCCCGTTGCTGACGAAATATTATCATATGAATGTTGGTAACCGTACCTTCAACATAATATTTACTTAGTGAATAAATTCATAGAAACATATAATAAAAGAAATATTATATTTAGAAAAGAGTATTAATATTAACTGTATTGTTACAGTTGTTGAAATTCAAAACAACAAAAGAAGAAAAAAAACAAAAGAAGGAAGGAAGGAAGAAATCCTGATTTTTATCAAGTTTAGAATACATAACAGATTTACTTAGAAGATCATCGTAAGTATATTTACATACTATACATATTTGAATGATTATGTTTTTATACTTTGATTAAATATTTGTATATAAAGTATTATTTTTAAATTGTAATATGATAAATATTTACAATAATACCCCATTTTAAAACATACGAAATTTGTTTTACCATTGTGCAAAACATGTTTCTTAATAGATTCACACTTTATTTTATGAACAAAGTTGTTGCAGAATTTAAATACGATTACATTGTATTTTAACAACGAAGTTTTTGCAGAATTTTAAAATGTTCACACTCCATTTTTAACAATGAAGTTCTTGCAGAATTTTAATGATGATCACACTCCATTTTAAGAACGAAGTTCTTGCAGAATTTTATTAATGATTACACTCTATTTTAACAACGAAGTTCTTGCAGAATTTTAATAATGATCACACTCTATGAGTGTTCTATTAACAGAAAACATAAGTAGAGCTTCTTAGAAGAAAACTAAATAATATTGTTAACTGAATAACACTATATTTTTATATATTGTTGTATTTATTTTAATGTATACTAATTTTTGTTTTTATATTTTACAGATGGAATTTCTCGGTGCATCATATGTAAACGAGTTTAACGAAATTGATGAAATTTACCTTGCTGGTGTTATAGAAGGCCTGAACACGAAGGAACGCGTGTTGGAGACCTGGTGGAGAATTATGGATAAACAACGTCAAGGATTTCGTGGCAGTGAAAGGTATGATACCTTGTTATCAGCTCTTTTTAATTTTTACCACGATAATGAAGCACTTATATTGCAATATGCAATGTCTAGTGCTGACATTGTTGACTTATTTGTACACGGATTTTTCCGTGAGCAAATCATGTACCAGTGGGCACATGATAAATTCATTCATTTTAATTATTTTAATTGCGCACAAGGTGATAGGATGAATGCAGCAGAGGTAGCCGAATTTTGTAATTATGGATCGCGTTTTATTTTGGTTCATAATAATGTGTCACCATCTGTTGAAAATTCCGTAACCTCGGTCCACCAAGAAAGTCAACCCTTGGAAAACATACTTCAAGAAGAAGATTTTAATTTAATTGATGAAATTATTAATGAACAAATAGAAAATGAAGCAGCAGATGGTACACAAACAAATCAAAATTCCGCAGTTTTAGTAAATTCCGATGAGTTTGGAACATCTGATTATGTGGAGGCTTTATTAAACGAGTTATGTGAAAACGGACAAAATCCTGTGGATGTTGTAAATAATGAAGTACAGGTATCAACTGTACAATGTTCACGGGATACTCGTGGTTACGGAATGGGGTCTCCACAGCCTAGTACTTCCGGTTACGTTCCTCCAAGTGAACGTAGCGGACATACAGATGTTCAAAATACAGGGGAAGGTAATTTCGAAGTGGTACATGAAAGCAGAAAAAGTTTCACTAAGTTTAACTTGGTGGAACATGAAATTGCGGTAAGGCCAATGGGAAATGAAGAAATTAGAAATCCTACGGCCTATATTGAAAACCTAATGAACTTCGCATTGGATAATGTATTGAACAATGCGAGACCTAATGATTTTGTTGGAATGTACATTGATTCGTCCAATAGTAAGGATAAGAAAGCAGTGTATGTTCCATGGAGACGCCGCAAAAACATTTCTGCTAAGTCCGTTTTAGCTTCTATTACTAGAGTGTTAAATAGTAATGAAGACTTCCTTTTAGGTAATCATGTGCTCTTTCGATTTCACATAGTAAATTCGATGTTTGGTGCTGGAAAAACACGAGATAATAATTCCACACTAAACAAATATTTACCGTTAAATGAATTTTTAGTACAACATTTGGTTGAGCTTCCGGGAACTGATAATGAAAAACTTTGTTTACCTAAAAGTATTGCTTGGGGTATAGCAAAGCATACCGAAACACGTGGAAATTTGACTCATTTAACAGATCCAACTTGAGATACATTAAAAGGTAGAGCAATTAAGCTTTGTACTGAGGCAGGTGTTAGCGTTAAAGATGGTTGCGATTTCAATGATGTAGAATTGTTTCAGAAACATTTAACTCCAAACTATCAAATTATTATTTATGAAAAAGTACCCGAAAGCAAACGTGAATTTAGAGTACGTTACCCGGAAACAGAAGTACAAAGACCAGAATTGCGGGATGCAAAACCCATCTATATTTATTACGATGAAAGGGGAACTATTGGACATTTCCGTCCTATTCGTACAATAACGTCATTTTTAAGAAAAGAAAAGTATTGCTTGCATTGTTTAAAGGGTTTTAATGGTTTGAATCGTTTTCATAAGTGTGAATTAATGTGTTCATCTTGCGAACATATGCATAAACTTGATGTTACGATGGATAAAATGAAATGCAATGCATGCAATAGATATTTTACTAGGGGTGAATGTTTCGACAATCACTTAAAAGGTAATCAAATTGGCAAGAATGTGTGTGAATATGTGAAAGTTTGCATCAACTGTAATGCACTCTATGATTTAAGAACACGTAAATCCGATCATACATGTGGTGAATACTTTTGTAGTACGTGTCGTGAACATGTACAGGAAGGTCACTCATGTTATGTGAAGAAAGTAAAACCTACTCATATCAAGAGGTTTCTTTATATTGTCTTTGACGTAGAAACCATGCTCAAACCGGAAAATGAGCGTGGGGAGCGAGAACACGTTGTTTGCTTGGTATGCGTTAGACATGTATGTCATAAATGTATGAACACAGGCATTGATGAAGCCTGCAGTACATGTGGTGATGAAAACGGTAACCGTTCGTTTTCTTTTAAAACCATTGATGAATTTATTACACATATTTTATTAAATAGACCCCAATTTAGTAAAGTATGTGTCATAAGTCATAATGGTAGTCGATTTGATAACATTTTCTGTTTGAGATCTCTCATTGAGTCCCAGCATATCATTCCAAAAACTTTAATTCAGGGTCAAAAGATTTTTAGTATTTCTATTCATAATAAAATTATTTTTAGAGATAGTTATTTGTTTGTTGGTGTAAAATTATCAAAATTACCGAAAACGTTAGGCCTTTCAGAAAATTTAAAGAAGGGAGATTTCCCATATTTGTTTAATACAGTAGAGAACCAAAATTATGTAGGACCATATCCGGGAATAGAGTACTATGATCCTGAATCGCGAACTGGTGAAGAAAGAAAGCGGTTGGAGGGATGGCACCAAGAACGGGTGCAATTGGGAGAGCAATTTAATTTGCAAAAGGAAATGGTGGAGTATTGTGAAAATGATGTGAGAATTCTCACAGAAGCTGTTATTAAATTTAGTAATATCACAGAAGAGAAAACGGGTGGATTACAATGTTTTCTAGTATCGTCTACGATTGCAAGTTTAGCCATGCAAACATATCGTACATCATATCTTCCAGAAGAAAGTATTTCTGTTATACCACCTTTGGGGTACCATTATAAAACAAAAACCAGTGAAAAAGCAATGAAATGGCTAAAGTATATGGAACACCAATTGGGTATAGAAATCCAGCATGCTGGACGAAACGGAGAACAATCTTTTGGAAGGTATAATGTTGACGGATACAATGCAGAGCTTAATGCCGTGTTCGAATTTATGGGATGTTACTGGCATGCCTGTAAAACGTGTTTTCCAAATAACCGTAATGCCATAATAGATAATGCACATGGTCCGTACAACACATTTGAAAAAAGGTACGAACATACGGAAATCCGGCGAAAATATTTCACAGAAATTCTAAAAATGAATTTGTATGAAATATGGGAGTGCTCTTGGGATAATAAAGTACGCACAGATGTAGATTTACAAAAGTTCCTTAAAGAACAATGTGATACTACTGCCGACTTTCTTATTCCTAAGAGTTGCTACAACGGAGGCCGTACTGAAGTATTTCGTTCAGATGTGAATTGTGCGAACGATGAATCCATTCTTTATTATGATATTACATCGTTATACCCCTACGTAATGGCAAGGAAACCTCTTCCGGTGGGGGCACCTAAGGTGCATAAGGGGCCGGTTTTCCCAGATGTGGGAAAAATTCATGGGATTGTAAAATGTACTGTATTGGCTCCTAAACAACTCTTTTTTCCCATCTTACCGTATGTAGCGCAAAGCCGATTAATATTTGGACTTTGTAGGCTATGTATGGAAGGAGAAACTATTGATAATTGCACACATAGTGATACTGAACGCGCATTAACTGGAACTTTTTGTACACCAGAGCTTCACCGTGCTCTTGAAAACGGATATAAAATCGTCAAAATTTATGAAATATGGGAATTTGAACTCATGGGTTCTGAAGATCGGAATTCACCTAGTTTATTCCGGGACTATGTGAATACGTTTCTTCAGATGAAGCAGGAAGCTTCAGGCTATCCTGCTTGGTGTAAAACTGAAGAAGACAAAGATAAATATATTGACGATTACTATGCTCACGAAGGCATAAAATTAAATAAAGATAATATTAGGACGAACCCTGGACTTAGACAATGCGCGAAGTTGTACCTCAATTCCTTATACGGAAAATGGGGACAGCGCACAGATATGACACAGTGTGTAATTATTGATAGTGGGGCAGAGTTCCATAGGTACCTTGCTACACCGAGATATGAGGTTCATAGTGTTATTCCAGTTGGTGATGAACATCTTATTCTAACATATAAAGACTTGGAAACTGAAAATGTACCTCTGGAATTTTCCAATGTCGTCCTTGCCGGTTTTATTACTTCATGGGCCAGGCTACAATTATATGATTTACTTGTGACTGTAGGATCTGAAGACGTAATTTATTGTGACACAGACAGTATTATGTTTACGTGTAAAAAAGATAGGGAACCTCCGTTGAAGCTTGGCAGCTATTTGGGTGATCTCACTGATGAAATTGAAGAAGGGTGGGAGTTTGTAACGTTTATAGGGTTAGGGCCAAAAAATTATAGTATGCGGCTTAAAAATGCCGCAGGGGAATTTCGGAATATTTTCAAAATTCGGGGAATTACACTAAATGATAGGACCTCTCAAAGAATAAACTTTGAGAGTTTCTATGGATTAGTGACAGGAAATATTAATTGTACAATTATAGAAAATCCAAATAGTATTGTGCGGAAACAGGGCTTCACTATCTTTTCACGTAAAGAGACAAAAACACACCAAGAGGTAAACAAAAAACGTAAACGTATTGACGATATACAAAGTGATGAACCAATACCAAAGACAAAAAGTTTACCTCATGGATATGTACAATAATAATTTTAGCTTGGCTTATAAGTGATTGTTTTTATTTATTTATTTTTAACAGATTATTAGTAGAGTATGACTATTTATTTATTTATTTATTTCATCGTTTGCTGAGCAAACTTATAAATTGTAAAGCAAAGTATACATTTCATTCTAGTCATTCATTTATTCTAGTCATTCATTCATATTCTAATCATTTCAAGCTTTAATATTTATTGTTTAACTTATTCTTAATTTATTTTTAATTTATGTTGTTAATTGTGTGAGTGAGTGTGTGAATGAGTGTATATAAAGTAAAGTATCTATTGTGTGCATTCAGTTTAATACAAGATGTTAAAGTTTCAACATCCGTCAACCATTTTAATTGCTGGTCCTTCACGTGCAGGTAAAACATGTTTTGTAAATCGATTATTAAATGAGCGTGATCAAATGTTTACTATGAAATTTAATGAAATTGTTTGGTGTTATGGTGCAGTCATACCAAATTTAGATGCAAGTTCAGAAATTCGATTTATAGAAGGTATTCCAGATATGAATAATTTTGAAATACAAGAAAATTCATTATTAATATTAGATGACTTAATGTCTGAAACCAATGGTGATGTTGCAAACTTATTTACAAAATATGCACATCATAAAAAATTAACAGTAATATTTATTGTTCAAAATTTATTTCCAAAAGGAAAACATGCTCGTGATATAAGTTTAAATGCACATTATATTATAGTATTTAAAAATCCTCGTGATAAATTACAAATACAATATTTAGCAAGACAAATTATGCCACGATATAGTAAACAAGTTGTGAATGTGTTCGAAGATGTAACACGTGAACCTCACTTATTTGTTATTTGACTTAACTCAAAAAACAAATGATGCAATACGATTACGTACAAATATTTTTCCTAATGAAACACTGCATGTATATGCAAATGTAAAAGACAGTAATTCAATCATTTACGTTTAGTTTAGTTCAAGATGTTGAAGGTGAAACAACACTTTGATACTCTCCGTGCTTTGTGCAAATGCAAAAGCGCAAAGCGAAAACAAATTATACGACATGCATCTGGTGATTTAATACGTACTATTTCACAAGTTGCTAAAAACACAATAAAAGGAAACATTCCGTTGAATTCGCGTCAGAAGCAACGTTTACGTAGACATAAAAAGATCTTGCGTGCTTTATCTGCACAACGTACAGCACTTAATAAGAAAAAGAAAATTTTATTACAGAAAGGTGGGGCATTTTTACCATTAATTTTAGGACCATTACTTGGTGCAGTAGCAAGTAGTTTGTTTGGAAGATAAGTATGTCGGAATTTCGTAAAATGATATTAGTGCCTGAAAATGCAATGCAACAAATGCATGCAAATATAAAATCAATAGATTCACATCAATCGCGTTTAGATGAAGAAATGAATAGTATTTTACAACGTCGTAATCTTAGTATTGAAGAAAAATGGAAATTGTATCAGCAAGCATTACAACAATATTTAAATTATACTTCATCAGTTTCACAAAATCCAATTACATTACCTATTATTGAAAAAGATGTTCCTCAAACATCATCATCATCAACATCATCTCAAGAAGAAGAAAAAAATAATTCTATTTTACCGTTTGTATCAGACATTTTACAATCAGTACCAAAAACACAACGAAGGAAAACAGATCTATTATTAAAACAGTTAACAAGTTCTGATAAAATTCATTGGGATCAATCAGGAACAGTACGTATTCAAGGAAAAATAATACCAGGTTCTAATATTATTGATTTAATAAATGATGTTGTTCGTACACGAAAATATTCAAGAAATCCGATAGGCATTTACGAGTTTAAAAATTTATTGGATGATCTTAATGTACCACGTGAATTTATTTCTACTCCCATAGTGAAATCACATAACAAAGTTAAAAAATCACAAAGTCCAACACTAGTAACAAATATTTTTAAAAACTGGAAAGAATATAAAATGTAAATAAAAATGGGAAAATTGTCAAAATTATATTATGATTATACAAATCCTGCTTCTTTATCAAGTATTAAAACATTACAAACAAAAACAAAATTATCAAAAAAGAAAATTAAAAATTGGTTAGCATCTCAAGATGCATATACATTACATGCACCAGCACGTAAAGTATTTGAACGTAAACAATATTATGTTAGTGCACCAAATGAAACATTACAAATGGATTTAGCAGATATGCAAAATATTGCAAAGTATAACAAAAATTATAAGTATATATTATGTTGTATCGATATTTTTTCACGGTATGCGTATTGTGTTCCATTAAAAACAAAAACAGGTCCTGAAATGGCAAAAGCAATCAAAAAAATTTTAAAAAATTTTAAACTACCCGTGTTTAATGTACAAACGGATTTAGGTACAGAATTTTATAATCAACATGTAAAACGTTTATTTAAAGAATATGAAATTAATCATTATAGTGTACATTCAGAAATTAAATGTGCATTAGCTGAACGCTTTATAAGAACATTAAAAGAAAAATTGTATCGTTATTTTACGGCTAAAAATACATACCGTTATATAGATGTGTTAGATCAATTTGTAAAAAATTATAATCATTCGTATCATAGTAGTATTAAAATGGCACCGGCAAATGTAAATTACTCTAATGTTGATCCAGTTTTAAATACATTGTACGGTGATAAAACGAATAAAAAGAAATTAACATGTAAATTTCAACCTGGTGATTATGTGCGTGTTAGTAAATATAAACATAAATTAGAAAAGGGATATTTACCAAAATGGTCACAAGAAATTTTTATTGTTGATAAATGTATTCCGACAAATCCTATTACATATAAATTAAAAGATTGGAATGATGAGGAAATTAAAGGAATATTTTACACAGAAGAATTACAAAAAGTAAATGTAAATTCAAACAAAACATTTTTAATTGAAAAAGTACTAAAACGAAAAAAAGATATGATGTATGTAAAGTGGTTGGGATATCCATCAAGTATGAATTCATGGATTAAAACAAATTCTGTTCAGTCTTCAAAATGAGTTCAATGATAGAACATGATTTCTATGTTACTCTTCCTTCAAATGCTAGTACTGAAATTTTTACTAATAATACAACTTCTTCATTTATAGTAAAGTTAGCACAACCTATTCACTTAAGTGAAGGAGAATGGTATGTTGCATTAACACAACTTAATGTTCCTTTTAGTTTTTATAATGTTGGTAAAAATGAAAAAATTGTAATTGAAACCATCGTTAATGATGAACTTGAAATTGTAGATGTTGATATTACACCAGGATACTATACTTCTATTACATCCATTTTAGAAATGATTCCTGAAGAATTGCGCGTGTTAAAATATTATAAAAATAAAAATCAAGTTGGAATTAGACATTCTTTAAAATTGAAAGATTTTTGTGTTATTGCAATGACACGTGGGTTACAACATTTACTTGGATTTATAAATGAAAATACAACAGAGTTTACAGATGCTGTTTTTGTAAAACCAGTTAATGAAGATGTTCCAAGCGTAACACGTGCAAAATTTCCATGCAATTTAGAATATAATATACCAAACGTTTTTAATGTATGTGTTGATATTGTAAAACAACAAGAAAATATTGGACCGGTACTTCGTAAAGTTAGTGCCTATAATATTGAGCACGGGGATGTAAAATGTTTTCTCTTTCACACACCACAATATGTTAAAGTTGTAAAATCTTATTTTAATACGATTGAAGTAAACTTAAAAGATGAGCACGGTTTAAAATTGCCATTTGAATTTGGAACTTCAAACTTAACACTTCACTTTAAACGAAAATGATTTCTGAAAGTATTGATGATAGTTTTTACATTACACTTGTATCAAACGCAAGTACTGATGTATATCCTACAAATAGTCCAACACATTTTATTAATCAACTAAAAAATAATATTCAATTATCAGAAACCGATTGGCATGTAGGATTAAGTGAATTACATGTTCCTTTAACATGTTATAATGTTAATGATGGAGAAAATGTTATGTGGTATAAAATAAAAAATGAAGAAGCACAAAAAGGGAAAATTGTAAGTGGATATTATCACTCTGCACATCATATCATTGATGAATTAAATAAAATATCAAAAGATATAAAATTTTCTATATCAAATATTGTACAAGTAGATTGTAGTGATCGTGTTGAATCTGCCTTATTATCAGCAACATTAGCAATGCAATTAGGACTTCGTCAACATAAAGATCTTGTTTTGTATAAACGTGGATTTAAACAACCATATGTTGATATTGGATATCCTCATCAAATTTTTATTTATACTGATATCATACAATATCAGTTTTTAGGTAATACAAAAGCACCTTTATTACGTATTGCAACAATATCTAATGTAAAATACGGTAAAGTGAAAACATTAACATTTCAAGATATTCATTATCTACCACTTGCAAAGTTTTCATTTAACAGTATTGAAATACTATTAAAAGACCATGCAGGACGAAATTTGCCATTTCGTTCTGGGACACTAAGTGTTACACTTCATTTTAAGCGCTCTCCTAATAAAAAGTAATTAATTAATTATATTTTAAAAATGAAATTTAAACGACATTACGGACATGGTATCCCATACTTTTCAGGACCTGTATATCAACGGGGACATGGTATAGGTAGTTTCTTTCAAGGATTATTTCGTTTTGCATTACCATTTCTTAAACAGGGTGCAAAAACTTTAGGTCAACAAGCATTACAAACGGGAATACAAGTAGCGGGTGATGTATTAGAAAATAAACCATTTAAAGAATCTGTTCGTGCCCGTGTAAAACAAGCTGGTGAAACATTAAAGACAAAAGCTGCTAACAAAGTTGGTCAGTTATTAACTGGAAGTGGTAAGAGACGGCCACGCAAGCGTAAAGCTCCGGCAATTGTTCGCTTTGGACCTCCAACTAAACGTAAGCGTACAAACAAAAGCAAAAGCAAAAGAAAAGTAAAAAGAAAAATAAGTCGTGTTACAGATATATTTTCATAATGGCACTACTTAATTCAAACAGTGTGGAATGTTGTACTAACGATTTCGATTTATTTAGTACTCCGATGACACAAACTGCAATTGAATCTTGCTTTAATGCTGAATACCGTCCAATTTCAACATTAAGTTCTGATGGACCTATTGAATTTTTTATTCCCGGTGAAACAGGAGAATTTATTCATACTGCATATCTTTATCTTTACGTACGTTGTAAAATTACAAAACCTGATGATACACCATTAGCTGACACTGATGTTGTAGCACCAACAAATAATTTCCTACATTCATTATTTAGTCAAATTGACATTTCATTAAATGATAAATTAATTACTTCTTCATCAGGATTTTATCCTTATCGTGCGTACCTTGAAACATTATTAAATTATTCCCGTGATGCTTCTGATACACATTTGAAATTAGGTATGTGGTATAAAGATACTGCTAAACAATTTGATAGCATTGGTAATGCTAATGTAGGTTTTCAACAACGTGCTAATTATATTAAAAATAGTAAATCGTTTGAAATGTATGGTCGTCTGTATACAGATATTGCTGGATTACCAAGAGCACTTGTAAATAAAGTAGGTCTTCGTATAAAATTACATCGTAGTAAAGATGCTTTTTGTTTATTATCTCCTGCAAATACTTCTTATAAAGTAAAACTTGAAGATGTTACTCTACATATACGTCGCATTGATGTTGCACCTCATTTGGCAATGGAAATCAATACTAATATGAATCATGAAACAGCAAAATATCCCCTTACAAGAGTACAAACAAGATCGTATACTATTCCTGCAAACGTTAATTCATACAATCTTGATAATATTTTTCTGGGTAACGTACCTAAAGGTGTTGTTATCGGGTTTGTTTCCAATTCGGCATTTAATGGAAAATCTGAACTAAATCCATTTCATTTTCAACACTTTAACGTTAACAAACTGCAGCTACAAGTTGGATCAAAATCTTTTCCTCCCAGTCCCCTCACCCCCGATTTTCAAAACAATTTGTACCTTCTTAGTTACCATTCTCTGTTTTCCGGTACTGGTTTATATTATAAAGATGATGCACATACTATTACTCCTGAAGAATATCCACACGGCTATACTCTTTATGCATTTATTCTATCACCTACAGCAACATTAGATGATTGTACTTGGGACCTTGTGCGTGATGCGCCTGTAAATGTTAAAGTTTCCTTTTCTGAAAATTTAACTGAGCCTATAACATGTATTGTTTACGCTCAGTTTGATTCTTTAATTCAAATTGATAAAGATAGAAATATATATACTGATAATACTTTTTAAAAGTATCATTTTAATAAAAGAAGTATAACTGTTCACTTCTAAGCATATGAATTACATGCGCCCTACTGGTACAAAGTGTGTTAAACATTGTATATTGTAATATTTTTTGCTTGATTATTCAAAGAGTTGCAAGGTATCATACTATGAAGTTTCTCAAAAGTATTTTTTATGCGTTAGCACCATTCATCGTTATTGGAAAAGTTATAAAAAACTCTGTCATGAATATTTTAAACATATTATTTCGTTTTATGAGAATATTCCATATACTCCACTAGGTCTTCCATCATATACGCGTATAAAGTGATGTAAAGTGAAGTGAAGTGATGTAAAGTGAAGTTATGTACACGGATGATTTAATAAAAGTGTTACTTCGTGATAAAGTTACTGGTGCGAATGTGCATGGCATTTATCCTATTGATAGAATACCAAAAACTGTGCAACCACCGGCTGGACTTATTATAAATTTAAGCAATTCATCTTCAGGTGGCACACATTGGGTGTGTGTATTCATTGATGAAAATCAAAGAGGATACTATTTCGATAGCTTAGCATTACCATTTCCAAAAGAAATAAAAACTTTTTTAAATAAAAATTGTAAAATATATTTTACAAATAGTTCCGCATATCAAGATAATTCAATCTTGTGTGGACAATTTGTGTTGTACTTTCTGCATCATATTGTACGAAAGAAAAGCTTTAACGAATGTTTAAATTTGTTCAAAAAAATAATCTTAAACAAAATGATAAAATTGTATTCAATCATGTAAGCAATATAATGAAAAAGAAAAAACAAGTAGATTAGTTTAATAAAAATTTTTTATTTACAATTGAAAATCTTGTATTTTTATTTACAAGAACATATCATAACCTTTTTACAACTTTGAAAATGCATTAGTTAATGTTATAGTACGTTGAAACTTCCACCAATAACATAATTGTTGTGCATTACGAAATGCACATCCTGATTTTTTCTCAAGTTTAATATTTTGTTCATGAAAAGCACAATAATCATTAAATACGTTTGCATGCATTGTGTTTAATGGTGGACACTGTTTACTTTCCAAATCAATAACATTAGCTAGTGCAAAAATATTTTTAATCCAAAGTGTTTTTTCTGCACCTTTACAATAAAAGGTTGCATCTTGTTTACAAAGTTGATATATAAGGTTACGTATGTGTGATACAGTATAACCGCATTTATCATTCCAAGTTAATCCATGTAAGTTTAATGTTAACCATTCAATTTGTTTTTGACAACCTAATGGAAGTATATTGTATTCTACTGGTGATTTTATTAAACAATGCAAATTTACTGTATCATCACACGCAGTTAAACAAAATTCACGTATAATAAATTCATGATTTGAAATCTTAAAACCTTGTATGTCAATAATGTATTCATTAACACATGGTGAAATTTTATGTTTACGTTCTAAGAAAAATGGTATAATTTGTCCAACAAATTCAGTGTTCTTTAAACAATCACGCACTTTGCGTATAAAGTTTATACTTGAAATTTCACTATGGTGTTCTTCAAACACTTCATATAAATCAATAAGAGTTATGTCGTTGGATAAATATCCTACAGCAAAAGTTCCAATATCATCGTGAAATAAGCATTGATGATCAAGATGCAGCAAGCAATGTTCACAAGAAATATTATTATTAAAACGTAAGTATGCACTTATAGTTTTTAAAACACAAACTTCGCTAATATGTTCTTCACTACATGATACACAAAAATTATTTTCGAAATACATTATGTACAGTACGTTTTCTTAACACACCTCACTATAGTCGTTCGATCTGTCTTTTTCAAGGAAAATACTTAAAAGTTCTTTGCGTACATTCACATCCACTGATAGTTCACCAAATGTAATATTAAAATAATCTCTTGTTAATGTTGTAATAACTGTATGTGTTTCTGCATAAATATCAAATAATTCCTCCTGTACACGAGGATTCACTAACACAGACCAAACACGAATGTCTAAAACGTCTTCATTACAATAAAAACATTCATGCGACCATTCACATGTATCATCCCAATAACATGCATAGCATATTAAATAATCATTTGGTTTCCATTTCGCAATGCAGTCTCTTACACAGTTCACATCCACATAGTTAACACCACAATCACAGTTCCAACTTAATTCTGATAAATCAGGTGAACATGGCGGCGTATCCACATTTGATACCACTTCGTCATTTGATTCCGCCTCAAAATCTGACTTATCTTGCGAAAATTCATACACTTCATTATCTATTCCCACATCACTATCACTTGCATAAACTTTTATATTTTCGTTTTCATATCTTTCTAATTCATGTTCATCAAATGTACAATCTGGAGAATCTGGATATTCATTCTCACCGTCTAACTTATGCTTCACATCAATGTCTTCTACAAACTGACGGTTCTCCATCGCTAACAAAACTATACATGTCTATTTTTTAAAACCAATATTTAAATAAAAATTTCAAATGACGTC
Source organism: Thermobia domestica (assembly GCF_964235325.1). Classification (NCBI taxonomy): domain Eukaryota; kingdom Metazoa; phylum Arthropoda; class Insecta; order Zygentoma; family Lepismatidae; genus Thermobia; species Thermobia domestica. The sequence goes on along the minus strand of NC_137454.1, from coordinate 166,434,138 downwards.
ACGCGCTCGCGCCCGCGCACGCGGGTATTTTCCGTTCGCGCCCCCGCGCCTTCCCGCGCCGCGTTTCCACCGCCACCCGGTTAAAAATTCTTTTATTTTTCTTTATAACTATCCACTATTGTTCATCACCTAAATTATTATTCTTTAACGCATACAGCTGCGAGGTTTCTCTTTTATTATTTTAAAACATACAACTACAAGGTTTCTCTTTTATTATTCTTTATAACAAGCTTCCCATTGTTCAACAAGTTTCCAAGGTTTCTCTTTTATTATTCTCTTTTGTGTAACTTTTATACATACAATAGTACACCATCCATTAGCTGTCACCATATGTCATTTAAACAATAGTGTATTTCTATACAACTATACTCTCTTCCCATTGTCTCCGGGCGCCCCGCTGGTACTTCATTATTACGAATACAATGGTATTTGTCGGCAATCCAATGAACAAAGAACACCCACGATGGTTACATACAGCCATAAGCCTACTAGGGCCTATAATGTTCTTTATTAGACCTAACATATTAACATTGTGTAACATAGGTCTGTCCCCGCCCAAAACTTTAGGGGGCCCGATCCAACCATATACTTCATCACTATATTCTCGGGTTCAAACCCTGCTCCCGCCAAGTGAACTTTGTGGTGGACAAACACCGTGTGCGTGGGTTTTCTCAGGGTTCTCCCGTTTCCTCCCACTTTCTTCATTCCACCATTTCATTCATTACTCATCATCACCGTATCCTTTAGCCTAACCGGCATAACCGTGGGACGTAAAACTCAAAAATTTCATTTTTTTCATTACTATATTATAGGGGCAGTAAAAATTTAGGGGGGTAGGCCCCCGTGGATATTGGTCTGGTATAACATCAGTTGTAAACATTTTTTCTTTTAAAAATAGAAGAAATGAAGGAAAAGGGATACATATGTTTTATTCGTTACTGTATACAATAACTTCTAAATTATAATGTAAGAATAATTACAATAATGTCACTTGACAACAAATTAAACAAAATTAGCGTGCAAATAATGTTGATACATGTATCAAATATAAAATGTTTCATTACAATTACTTTCAAGAAAAAAGTACGCTACCTTTTCGTTTAATGCTATTTTTTAAATTTCTCTCTCGAAGAAACTACTATACTACCTTACAACAGGTAGACCCTTTCTCGCCAAATAATACTCTGATTAAAGCCTGGACAAGCATTAAATGCACAAGATAGATTTCACCTTATGAAGAGTAGTTTTAACGTATAATTAACGTATTACTAAAAGCTTGACTACTGCAGGAAATGTATGTTACGCGAACTCTTTAGTATGGCACTAATCACGCGTCAGAACGACTCTGCATAAGTCCCGAATTGATTAAATTTTGTCACCCGCTTTGTCGCAGGTTTTCAAAAGTCGCTATATTTTCCGTATTTTTCGTCCGTCTCCGCTTTGTCGCCAGGGCAACGAGAAGTCGCTACGCGTAGAGGAATGCCGCTACGGTTGGCAACACTGGTCCCTAATTTATGTTGGGTTGCAGCGAGCATACAGACGACTAAAAATAGATTTCTACAGCACGGAGATAGCAGCGAATGTTAAGTCTCCTTTCCCCTATCTCAGAAGTTAAAGACCCTGGTCGTTGCAGTGTTCGTGCAACATGACACGGTTTCCAGTGCACGAGAAGACTGTGCTAGACAAGATTTCTGAATTTTATTTAACTACCAATTAACAAATAGAATTCAATGGAATTAGCGATACAAATTTTGAAAAAAAAGAAGAAGAAGAAGAAGTGATCGCAGAATTCCGAAATAGAAAGAAAATATGTAGAATTGCAGAAAACAAAAGTAAATTAAACACGCATTTACAAATTCAATTCTATATAAATAATGAAGGCTTGTACTGTAATTTGTGAACCAAATAATAATAAGTCAAGAGCAAAATATATTAATCGTTGATAGATGGTGAAAGGTGACAGTTTTAGATTTACAGAATGAAAGTTAGTTCCTAAATCTATACTTTAAACTAGATGGAATTGCTTCGAACTAGATACAAATTTGAAAAAAAAAAAAAACGGTCATAAAGGGGCTGGTAAGAAGTTTGTACTGGTCATCGACTTTTGTCAAAATAATAGCCATATTTCCGGTCAGGCCGATGAAAAACCGGTCACTTGGCAACCCTACTTTACAGACAGGTGAAAGACGTCTTGATAAATCAGCGAGGGGTATTATAAAATGGAGATTATTTTTTTCAATATTTTGCACCGTTTGCGATCTTATTGTCAAAAGTGGGTAAAAACATACAAACTTGTCTTTGGAAACAAACGTAAATCTAACATTTTAATATATAGATACTTTCTTTTCGCCGCTCAAAATTAAAAATGGTAAAATAACCCTCATTGGATCACTTCATATGGATTGACCCATATCTGTCTGCGTTCAATGTTGGCCCTCGTCTAAAGTAGTTGAGAAGGGACCAATGTTGGCCTATCATATCTGAGACCACACTGAGGATTTCAATCACATCTACAACAGCGTTAGCCGATCTACTGGAATGTTGGCAGGTGTATATTTAATTGGTAATCGAAATACCACTTTCATGTGTCTTGAACATATCCAGTGTAGGGATGTTTTCCTTCTGAACCACATTCAATCTAGGGTTATATCCCTCTGTGAGTCTACTTATGCAGTACTGTATAAGCTTCTTATATTTTCTTATGCTATATAGCATTCTTTGTTGTGTTACCTAAAGGTACGAATATCTTCACGTTTACTTTTCTCGCACCTTTCCGTAAAATAAATTAAAGTTTCAGTTTTACGTCCTACGATTATGTCCTGTATGATAAAGAAGATGGTGATGAGAATAAATGAAACGGTGGAATGAAAAAAGTGAAAGAACTCAAGAAAACCTGCGTACATGGGTTTGTTCACCACAAAGTCCACTTGGCACAAGCTGGAAATGAACTAGGGATCTCACGGACAAGTCCTAATACTTTACCACTAAATGACCACGGACCTTCGTATATTTCCATATTTATTATGTTCGGACTCTGAACCCATTATAACTTGCTCCCTATCTCTATTTATTCAGTTCTCATTCCTTATTTAACGACGGTCTACGCTTCGTAGACTATATCTTATGTTTTGTTCCTTTGTAATATTAAAGATATTGCCTTAAGTTTCGTTAAGATTGTGGTTGATTTATTTTATTTTCGTTTTTTATAGCCGAGCCCGGCTATAGACAGGCTCGGCTCGGCAACAGAGGCTGCTTCTGAATTCGGTTCATTTGGGCTTGTTTAAATATAGATTCAGTGTCTCACAACCAGTTCTAGCTTCATACTTAGGACAAAAAGTTTCAAGATACTATTTTGATGCGGCTTCATCGTTTCAAAAGTAGATCCATTCTTATCTAATTATTGATAGCGGCCCCAGATAATGACACGTCGTCTTTTGATACGGCTTAAGCGTCCCAAGAAAAACTTTCATCTAACCCCTCTCCCACCCTTATTTCTCCATTGAAACAGGAGATGGTAGATGTGTACTACTTTCTCTGTGTTGATCTCTATAGAACAAATAGAGTAAAAGTAATGAAAAGTTGTTTTGATATGGATTCAGTACTAAGAATAGGTTAATCTCATCCCTTATCTATCTATTGAAACCGGAAAATATTAGACGTCTATCAGTTTCGGTTTTGATATTAATCATAGAGCAAAATCGGTAATAGCCAGAATAGAATTTAGCACTCCACAAGTGTGGATTCCGTCTGCGCCCTTATCCGGCTATTGAAACCGGTAATACATATCGAAACACCGTGTACATACTGTCATGGGCGGCGATTAGGGAGGCAAAGGGGAGCAGTTGCCCCCGCACTTTTTTGAAGTAACTCATTAATGTACATAGTTTAATTTAGAAATGTAAAGTTTTTGTATGTGTTAATGGTTCATAGATAAAATGGTGCTATATATTTGCCGTTCCGTGAGTCCGTATTGGTTATCTCCCCGTGGAGTAAAGAAAACAACAGGAATTGAGTTTTAATTGCCACAGAAAATAACCACAAAATTAAACTAATGGAACACAACAATTTCAGCATACTTTCACTTCTTACAAGGGCTCGATATGTTAGTCAGCCGCTTTGAAACTAATTCAGAGAGCATTTCGCAAAAGAAAGAAAGAAAAAAAGTATTTCACAAGTTATTTTTTAATTTCACAAAAATTGGCAGTTCCTAAGATGTCTTTTCTTCTTTCTAAAGTAAGGGGGAAAAGCGTAATAAGAAACAACTTTTCCATTGTTTTGTAGTGTAATACGAGTGAAGGGGTGTACGGGTGTATATACAATTAAATTTAGTGAATTCAACATAATTCTAGGTTTTAGTGTTATTTTGTATAACTGGAGTATGGAATAAATTTAAGTATTGTTGTGTTTTAATGTGCTCCAAGAAAGTGAAAACTGCACCTAATGGCAACGAATATGTTTCGGGAAGTTGCAAAAGCAAATATTTCTTTAAATGTTGTAGCATATGCTTGAGTTGAGTTGATTTTGAGTTTAACGTCCCTTTTCAGCAGCGAGGCTATATGAGACGTAGACCTACTGATTAACGTGGAATCCGAACCACATGAGCTCCCTCCGGGAATCGAACCCAGGTCTCCCGCGCTAAAGGCGCGTACGCTAACCGCTTAGCCACGGATGAGCTCGTAGCATATGCTTGTAGTATTCACTGTCTTTCATTTTCTAAGAGTAATAACATACATTTAATAGCATGTGTGGAATTAAAAATTAAGTTGATCATATTAATCCCTGTTTCAATATGACTTTTGCGAAACAAGCATCATTATTTATAACTATGATTAATATTGTGGTGGATACACTAATAATAATATCCTTTCAATGTATTTGTTTTGCATATTTGTTATTCAATAATCTGATCACACAGTTCTCCAGACAGAATTTTAAGATGTTCATGAACAAGAAACCAAACTTCTTCTTACACTTTTGTTATTTAACAGTACAACGGGCTACTAACTACTGGCGTTGCTCTTGTCAATTTACTTAATAAAATATGAAATACAATATATGGTATTTTAACTGAAGAAGATAGTATCCTATTAGTTATACAACGTTTTGTCAAACAAAAAAAAAATGAAATGAAATTTTTGAGTTTGACGTCCCACGGTTATGCCGGGTAGGCTAAAGGAGACGGTGATGATGAGAGATGAATGAAATGGTGGAATGAAGAAAGTGGGAGGAAACGGGAGAACCCCGAGAAAACCCACGCACACGGTGTTTGTTTGTCAAACAAAATATTAGAAACAAGCAGGAAAACTAACATTTATGTGCAAATATTCAGATCATGTCTTGCCCCCCCACTCTTAACGTCCAACCGCCGCCACTGCATACTGTATTAAGATCCCACGAATCCTCACTTATCCCTTTATTGAAACTAGAAATGTTTTTTTTTTTTAATCCACTATTACTTCCGGTTTCAGTATTGAATTATTACAGTTTAGAAGCCTATCATAACTTAGGAATGGGAAACGAAACCCCGATTATGTGATAAATTTAATACCTTATAGATTTGTGTTCTTCAACTCATTACTAAAATAATAGCGCTCACAACTTTTGTTTAATGTAACTAGTTTTTGTACCCAAGCCCGCTGTACATTATACGTTAAAATCATACTTAATTAAGAGTTCTAATTGTTTATATTTATTTATTTATTTTTAAAGTTTACCCACCAACCAATCCGTACCATATTTTTGTGCAATTATTCAAGGATATCATTATACGCAACAAACTCGCAGGTGATGGCATCTATTAGTGTGACTCTTTACTATTAGCAATTAGTGTGATGCACTGAGACATACTGATGATAATATACAGGGTATTTCAGACCAGCTTGGGTGTACAAATGCTTCCTTTCGAAGTTATAGGCTGCCGAAAACATGAAAAAATGAACTTTAAAGATCCATAATTCCAATACTATGGGAGCTACCATAATCAGGTCAAGGCTTCACTTAAAAGTAATATTTGCGCTATCCAAAAATACATGTTTCAGAATCCTAAGGTACTCACTCAACAAGTTTTAAAGAGGGAGTTTGGCTACGGGCATATAATTTGAAGTAATCGCCAACTACTTTTTTCAATAAAAGTTGTTGCGAAAGTACCGCACAGTTGTGAAACTTTGATATTTGGATAGAGCACATACTAGTTCCTGAGTGAAGTCTTGATCCGACTTCGGTAGGTCCCATAGTTTTGTAGCTATGGACCTTCAAAGTTCATTTTTTTCATGTTTTCGGCAGCTTATAGCTTTGAGAGGAAGCATTTATGCACCCAGGTTGGTCTATTTGTCTTATCTTGATGTCAGGAATATCGTCGGTATTGTTTTGAAACACCCTGTATAATGAATTTTCATTATGCCCCTTGTTTTTCTAACACCGACATAACAAATCTCTTAAGCAGGGTTGTATAATATGTCAGGACCGTGCCGCACAGATTGACATGTTTCCCTTTTATATTTAGGATTTGAATTTTTAGTTTTATAGAGAGACTAAAGAGGAACTGTGGAGTTCTCATGAATAGGAAAATAGGTGCAGAAGAAGACTAAGACGAATTCCGTGGTAGCGCAGTAAAAGCAGCGGTCATGTTATTATGAAGGGTCACTCGTTCAATTCTAGTCCATGTAGTTTGTGGACAATTGCTTGTAAGTTTGTTTTCTCGACCTCTTCAATTTCTAGCAGCCATCTTCTGAATTCATCAGGGTTCCTGAAGATTTCATTGTACCAACTCTTAACAACTTTTATCTTGATTAGGTGTTCGAGAAAACCAATCATCAAAAACACAACCAATTACTTTACTGTAATGACTGAATTCCCTGCAGACTACAGCAACACATTTTCATGGTTATTGTATGTGTGCATATCGTTACCTTCTTTGTCTCAATAATAGGATGAGTTCATTGCATTTAACGGAAGAATATCACGCATAGAAATGTCGCGTGACTCCACTTCAGTAGATCTACGACAGCATCTACCAAACTTATCGCTGTAAAAACACTCGAACGTATAAACAGAGCTCCTTCATATACTACATGAGGTGGTTCGATATTTACCAGACTTGTTTTTCTTTATTCAATGCAAATTGTTTGCGGGAGAGATACACCGTATTTATTTTTTTGGTGTTTGTTCCATAAGCTAGGTGGCGCAAGCGTAGTTCCACATTCACTTTGTATGATTAAAAAAAAAGAAAAAGAGGAAGAAGACAATGATCTCAGTTTGTTTGCCAGTTGTCAAGCAATTAAGTCAGAAAAAAATCGACGTCCGAGTAACTTTCTAGCCTGTGTCAATATTAAAGAAAGATATGTGTTATTGAAATGAAAAGATAAAAAGATAGTTTTGTTTTGTTGTCAATGTGTTTTGAAGTAATGGCTTGGCGTTGTTAAGTACTGTGTGAGAGAAAATTCAGATTAAATAGGACCTATTTACGTTTCTACGTACATTCTGAAATTGATTGCTTACACCTGTTAACGTTCAGTATATATTCGCAAATGTTGATAACTCAATGTCGAGAGAGTGTGTGAATATGTGCTGCTAAATGACATTGATTTTTAATTATATTTTCTCCTTAAATACAGTATAGCTGGATTTCTAACCTCAGCACCATAAACAGAGAAATGTTTGAGTTGTGCACATTGGGAAAAATAATGATCTTTACTTCTTCACCCATAAAATATCGTCTTGCGTAATGTTAAAACGTTTTCTACAAGTAGGTTGTCTGTTTTTGTTAAAAGACAACCTTGCAAATTGAATACTTCAAGACACATATTCTTGTCTTGTGTATCGGTACCATACTAACTTGCAAGGTTATGTCATATTCATAACCAGCTATTTGTGCCCAGCGCCTCGTTCCTTAAAAAACGAAGAAAGAAAAAATAAACCAGAATAATGCAAAGCATCAAACTGGAACCTCTTCAAGAGGACAGCAGAGAAAGCGAATGTTTGGAATCTATTAGCGAAGAAGCAACAGTGAAGGACAATACATGGAATCTCAAGTCAGTTTATGGCTTCAGATTCAAAGAAACTCTTGGACCGTCTTTTCTTGCTAAGCGTCGTTACGCTAAAAAAGGTAAGTTTGCCTATTAGACCTTTCTTTGTTTTGTTACTTCTAGTTTCTTAGTTTTAAATTTAGAATAACAATGATCATGAATTGTGTGTGAGTTATTAACTATGTTTACCTGTTCTCTTTACCCAGCTTTTCATTTATTTATTTATTTTTGGGTAGATATTATTATCTCATCGATTTATAGGTAAGGGTGGTTCAGAATCATGTGTATATATTAATGAAAATTTGCTTCATAGATTACTCAGTGTTTGTTTCAAGATTCCTTATAGGGAAACTTAAGGTACTTCAAAAATTAAATTTCCAAAGCGCCCTTCAATAAAAACTCTGCTTATGTGGCATTTGTTCCTACATACAGTATAGTATGACATAACTTTACTTTCTTGTAATAGAAAACATTATTGCATACATTATGAAAATGTTTATTCTACTTTACAAAACTAAATTTCGAACGAAACCTTTAAAAATATAATTAATGACAAATTACTGAAGGTACGCGTATATGTGTATATATTGAAGATGTATCTTATGATTCTTCTAAATGCATAATTCATCATATCAAAAGTTAAAAACATGTGAAATATATAGGATTCATTCTGTTTCCTGGTAGTTCGAAAAACGACGATGAGACCCGGATCAAATCAACACTTTTTCGGGCCCTCAGTGGAAAATAGAAAAGGGAGTCTCCCTTTTCATAATGTTCAATCATAATATTCATAATGTTCAATGTTCGTAACGCTCAATGAAAAATGATACTTAATATTCATAATGTATCATATTTCATAATGTTCAATCATAATATACACACGATTTTCAAGTTCCAAGTAATTTTATTGGTTGATGTAAAGGCGTTATTCAAAACAAATTAATTCCTTTCTACCAACATGCTTCTCTATAGCAAAACTAACTTGTAAAGTGACTCTTCTACATTTTGATGTGGCAAAATCACGTATTGGGTCATCAAAGTTTGTTTTGTGTAATATTTCATGTTCAATGCTTATTATACTTCGATGATTAATAAAGCTGCTTCTTTATTCAATTTTTAGTAATTTCCTTTTAGAAAATGACTATTCACCAGAAGAATCAATACAATTATTGAATGAGAAATTCTCTAAGCGATTTTCTTATTAGAAAATACTGAAAAGAAATATTAGATACAGTCGCTCACATTAATATTCGGTTTTTATTAGGAATTGCCAGAAACAAATTGGGTTTGGATAATAAACGGTTAAGTAAACGTAATTTATAAGGCAAAAGGTACGTGGATACATATTGAACTCTGAAAGAAAAAAATGTGACACAAAATGCTAATCAATGCTTGGTAACAGAATGTGAAACAGATAATGGCCCAAAAATACCTCCCATTAATATTCGGTTTCGATAACATCAACGATATTTACTCGTTTCTGTACTATGTAGAGGGCATGGTATGGTGACAAAACATGTACTGCAGATGACAGCAGAAGAGAGGTGCATAAGCAGCACTGAACGTTGTGACTCAAACAGGTTACATGGACTATGCCGAATATGGATAGAAAAGGTAAAAATACAAGTCTTGAGCAGTGGCAATTGGTGTTCTGTCATCATGCAAAAGGGCGTAAGTACGCTAAAATAGCTGAAATATTACGCATCCCCAAGAGTACCGTTAGAGACATTAATTTCGCACGAAAATATGTGGGTAAGTGAGTAAGTCTTATTCGTGGACGAAAGTAAATTTGAGGTGTTTGGTTTAGACGTTTTCCCGTCAGTCTTCCTACTTACCCACATGTTCTCGTGCGAAATTAAATATATTCTCCTACTGACTTTACGTACGTACGGTTTCTTACTTGGTACCCTATCATGAAACACGGAATATTTCAACACTCTGCGGACTGTTTCTGCGATAACGTTCTTGCCTAACTCGGAGTTTAGGGATGCCGCAATACTCACTGCACTTAGCCTGGGATTGCTCTTAATTTTGCGAAGAATAACACGTTCGTCACTATCTGACAATTTCCTGGGCTGTCCAATTTGTGGTATGGATTCTATTCTATATTCGTTGTTATACATCCTGACAACGTCTCTAACGGTACCCTTGGGAATGCGTAATATTTCAGCTATTTTAGCCTTTTGCAGATGACAGATCACCAATTGCCATTACTCGAGACTTGTATTTTTACCTTTTCTACCCATATTCGCCACAGTCCATGTAACCTGTTTGATTCATAACGTTCAATGCTGCTTATGCACCACTGCCATGACTTCTCTTCTGCTGCCATCTGCAGTACATGTCTTGTCACCATATCATGCCCTCAAGTCTATGTTCTTGTCTGTGGCTGCACGAATATAACAACTTAAATTTCTTAAGATTTTCTTAATACAAATAAAGAACATCAAACGTAACCTAGCAACCAGACAGATGCCTCCCCTTGAAAATTTTCTTCGGACGCCCATGTATCAAGCATATATATTTTATTTGATTTCTTTATTAAATAGAAGTAATAAGAAAATGGGGCCGCCCGTTTTGCCTTTATCTTAAAACGACCCTATGTGAGACATATTACTTGTCAAACATATTGTTTGCACTTCAGAAGTTATTTTCCTATTTTCTGAAAAATCTCTTTGTGCATAAGGCAAGTTTTGCATTTGGTAGACTCATATCTTTTTGAAAGTTAAATTTAACATTATAAGTTCATGAAACAGTAAAACAAGCTGTGAATGAATCGACAGGAATCACCTTCATTTATTTCGCCACTACGATGTCTTATTTCTCTCTCTCTCTCTCTCTCTTTTGTGTGTAATTGGGTTATACTGAGACTTGTGTCACTACTTTCTTTACTCCTTAGACCCAAACACAAACAAATGAAATGGAAAACGAAGATGCATTGCCGTAAAAAACGTTTATCCTAAAAAGTATAATACAATATAAAAGTATAAAAAAGACATCCTGATCCTCACAAGTATAAAAATGTACGAGATACATCCTTTTCCTAACAAGTTTAATAATATTAGTTTCTTAACTTTTTAACTTGATTTACACTAAACATCTCATGGTTAACTTTAAATTCAGTTTAGAGTCTCTTTCAGCGGCGAAGCTATGTGAGATAGAAACTAGAGCTTAACATGAACAGAGTTGGTGTGGGTCAATGAAAACTTGACCCACGACCCACTGACCGACCACCCACCATGACCTACTCTGAACCACGACCCACCATGACCCACCACCCACGGTGACCCACTCTGACCCACCACCCACCGTGACCAATTCTGACCCACCGTGACCCACCACCCACCATGAACCACTCTCATCCACTTTGACCTACTCTGACTCACCAAAATCCATCGTCATCAACTCTGAACACGATCCACGGCCTCTTCTGAACTGACTAAAGAGTTTACACTTGTAATAAAACAAGACTGTGAAATTGTCACTAATCGGAGTTTGAATTTCTAGTCAATCGCTCAAGCACCACTCTGTTACAATAACAGTGGATCTTACCTTTACGATATAAAATGGTAAAGTGTTTGTCAGTGAGAAAATTGAAACAGTTCGAGGTGGGGGGAAATTAGTGTGTGCCTAAAATATACTTGTACTAAGAGAGTATTCTTGCAAGTGTTAATTTCTGAACGCATTCCACAATTAACTTCTATTCGCAGGAAAATACCCCTGTACAATATGGAAAAGGTTATGGTTTCTCAGTTCACAGTATTTTTCTCACAAAAGACTTGAAAAATCAGTTGTTCATAAGGTATAAAGGTGCTCGGGTACCCTATGTCAGAGCATTTCCATAAAGCATGCTCATAATTGTAATTTGTGTAATCACTAAAACACCACGTTTAATTTAAGTTACAAATATGCATAATTGCAATTATTATGAATATTTATTCAAAGTAGTTTACCTAAAGCAAAGAAGAGACTTACTAAAAATTAGGTACAAAGTTGAATAACATAAGTAATTAGCCATTAGTAATACAAGTATACATTTTCCGTAACTCGTAATTTTTCACCTTAAAACAAATCTGAAATCGGATTTATTTCCTGTTGGTAACTTTTTGGCGGTAAATCGTCCGCAGCGGAATGATGTCCATTCTTCAGCCAAGAAATAACTAGCTCATCTACTTTGAGCATGTCTAGCGGTGGACCATTTACATTGATAAGCAACAAGTTAGTCAATGTTTGAGCACTTAATCTATTTCTAATATCAGTCATCTGTAAATTCATAAGGGGAAATCCCCGTTCGCACTCTGTCGTGGAAATTGATAATACTTCTACCCGCAAAGATTATTCATGGAAACTAAAGGAGACGATAATGATGAGATGGATGATACTGGTGGAATGATGAAAGTGGAAAGTGGAAGGAAACAAGAGAATTCCAAGAAAACCCACGTACATGTTGTTTGTTCATCACGGAGCTCGCTTGGCGGGAGCCCTACTGAGCTGCCGCGGCGCGGAAGGCGTTTATAGGACTTTTTTCTAACATACGCCAGCGTTAGGAAAAGTCAAGCCAGAATACATGAACAAAGCATAACATTAAGCATAATAATTAGTGCTTTGTTGGCAAATCTCTCATGAACGTTAAACATAGCTAAATATTCCGTATTAAAATAAAAATTGTTGTTGGATTGTTCCTCCTTCGTATATAGGATTAAATGTCCATAATTATTTTTAAAGATATTTTTTCTTCATACTAATTGGGAAAGCACGTGATTTTGTGACTACCTTATAGAGCCGCCTTTAATTTATTATTATTGTTAGCACCAAATTTGCTTAATCTCAACTTCATTACTCATTTCTTGTAGTTTATTCTAATTCAAGGGGTTCCGGCACCAGAGGCGAATGCTCTACCACCTGAAAGCAATAGTTTCTATGTAATACTTCTAAAATGCCATATTTACCCAATTGTAAACCGATCTTTCTTTAACATTTTTCTTTGTTAAAAAAAATCTTGACTTAGAACTGGTATAGTTACTACTGCCGACAAAGTAGATAATATCCTTCATTTAGGGGGGCAGGAGGGGGCAATTGCTCCCCCCAAGTGTTTGAGGAATACATATATTTTAATCGATTGTCTACCAATATACTAGTACAAAACGTGAAAGTCTTATGTCGGTGGTGCTCTTGTCCCCCTCAAGCGAAGACTGAAATGACTCCCTGTTTACGAACGCAACAGAAAAAATCCAAAAAATACTAGAACTAGGACAAGATTTTGTGATCGTGTAGACCCAGTATTGCCAAGTCAGTACATTTTCTTCTAATTGTAGTGTATTTTATTATTTTTTCCTCAAGAAGGAAATGCAAATTTACTGTATTAATTGCTCATATTTGGATTTAACAGATTTTTAAGTATGTGCAGCAAGAAAAATAAATTTATTTTCATACAATAAATATTTATTTAGCAGAATTCATTAGCATTTAGTAACCTTATAGCGTTTAGCAAGAAAAATTATGCTTCATTAATTATTATTATTTTCGTTTTTTTTTTTTTTTTTTTTTTTTTTTTAATCATGGGATCAGCTTACAATCAGTGTCGGCATATAATCGAACAAATACGGCAGGCAAATTTGACTGCATGACTTATTTTAGAATATACTTAATTATTACTTTAAAGGCTTTTAATTACTTTCCCTTTAAGCTGCTGTTTGGCTTTCCCCCTCAGACCAAGGAAATTCCCATTCGTTGCGTGCATTTTAAAATGCAGCCGTGTCCTCTGTACGGTCAAAGGAGAAGCTGACAAACACACTTGCACCTGTAGAGTAAATAATAATAATATTGATCGTGGTTGTATGAGACACTTCATTCCAGAGGAGGTGTCGCATTAAAAAGAGAGAGAATGAAAAGGAACCAATACGGAAGAATAATTCCATATATTAAAAAAACGAACACGCCAGGTGGCTCTGCTAGTATAAATGCGTGTTTCCATGAATTTGGTTAAAAGGGTAAAGACCTTGTAGAAGTAAATAACCCCCTTCCGTAGGTCATTTCTTTTTCTGACGACCTCGTTCACAGAAGATTAAGAAACACTTTTTTTTTTCTTGTTAAATTAACATTTCACACGATACAAGCAGTATTCAAGCTGGAAACGCGTCACGACTGTAATGAGAAATTGGGATTAATGATGTTAATGACGAGGTGCTATTCAGTTTTTAGGATAGTTTGGATTTAGCTACTTCCTGTTTCAACAACTAAAGTTAAGCATCATCTCTGAACGTACACGCCCACACACCTTGAATTTCAGGTTAGACCCTGTTTCACTCTTAGCCACATATTGTAGATCTTTTCTCACGTTTATTAGTTAACTTAAAATACTTAATTTAAAAAGTGTAATTTGATAGATTGATAATGTGGTTCTTTGCAACAGATGAACATTTCTTAAGGTTGGTGATAAGGAACAAGCTTTGCCGATAGATGTCACTACAATCTTCGTATCTCTCTGATGTATTTTTTACCTTTCACGAAAATTCACGATTTTTCTTACAAGTTTCAGCCTAGAGACTTCAAATTTCTAGAGAAGGAACTTCATAACCTATCGAAAGCAACAATCCGTGCCGATTTTTTTATTTAGAATTTTCTTCATTGTTGAAACAGTTATATTGTTAAATGTTTCAATATCCATTTTAACAATCAAGCCATTTCAACAATGAAGAAAATTCTAAATAAAAAATCGGCACGGATTGTTGCCTTCGATAGGTCATGAAGTTCCTTTTCTAAAAATTTGGAGTTTCTAGGTTGAAATTTGTAAGAGAAATCGTGAATTTTCGTGAAAGGTAAAAAATACATGAGAAAGGTACGAAGACTGTAGTGACATCTATCGGCAAAACTTGTCCCTTTAAACCAACTCTAAGGTTGCCCTTAGATCTACCTGGGTATAGTGTTGCGCTCTTCGTTATGCGAAGAAAGGAAGGATGACAACTGTAGTCAGTTGCACCAATGATAGATAAATCAAGGTTCCATTGAGCCAAGCTCATCTTGATAGCGCGTACGGTATGTGATTTTCGTCCAATATCTTCTGTTCTTACACCATTCAAAAGCTAAGTTCTGTATATCTTCTTCAAGGAAACCGAGATCCTTTAGTAAAATAGGCCGTGACTGGTTAGAATCTTTTGTTTTTGATCTACGTTAGGAAGAATACAAGTAAAGAGAATATTTCGTGTACTGATTTTTTCGTACCAATTGTATTCCGTACAGGAAAAACAAAAATCAGAAAGTAGAAAATGTAGAATAGTTACTGTACTATAAATTAAGAATATGAGTATCATTTGATGAAATACATAATCGGACATTATAGAGCCGTACTTGTGCCTGGATAACGAAACGATAGGTTAAAACCGAATTATATATAATACATTAAACAACATTTCACAAAATGAGCAGAAAAAATCTCAGAAACACTAAACACAATTATTTACTATATCACTGCATTTAAAAAAAATGTAGACTAGATATTTAAAATTGCAAATTTAGAGACTGAAAATACTGCGTTCTAGGGGAAAAAATAAGTAATTTTCTTTTGTGTATTTGCGCCAATCTTTATATATATATATATATATATATATATATATATATATATATATATATATATATATATATATATATATATATATATAAGGGAAATCAGATCTTTTTCTCATGAACATCATATCAAGTGAGGGACCTGTTAAACCAATGGCCAATTGAACTTTGAGTGTAACTGACGCTTAAAGTTGCTATAGGCTTTTTAGCAATATAGGAAGAAATACAATTTATACATTTGTACTAATTCTAAAAGAAAAGGAAAAACTTTTAAATATTTTGTATTATTCATTGCATTACAATCCTTGTTGATGAAAGTTATTTTTTGCAATAATCTGTTTATTTAATATTTCTCAACACAACTAAGCAGACAAATCTCTTTTCCATTTAAAGCATTGGAATTGTAATGAAGCATTACACGTCGCGAAAACGAGATTTATTATTTTCATTATAATAACGTTAAGCACTGATGTTTTGCATTTAATGTTTAACTTGGTGACCTTCTTTCATATACCTAAACTCATTCATCAAATTGTAACTACTACTTAAGCAAAACTGATGAAATTTTATAGTTGTACAGTACATAAAAGAATAGCATGTAAAATCATTGCTTCATGCTTAAGTTTATATATTAGTAACCATAAAAGCCATCCATGGTAATCGATTTACCTCAGTTTAAAGATCACAATTCTCAAGAGTTATTACTCCAAAGAGCCACTTTTTAAGGTGATGAGAAACGTTGTGATGTAAACAAACTATCAGGAATCTAGATATTGTCTCAACTTCATTAAAGTGTTACAACATTGTAGTTTCAACCACAGTGCATGTATGAAATATACTACATATCTTGCCTGAGTGTTCTGGTCTAAGGAAAGTTCTAGCCCACTCACTCAAGGTAATATATGGGACAATGAAGATAGAAGAGTGACCCCGAGTAGTGTAGTCGCTAACGCTGTCCTCGGTACGAGCTGTCCCCGGGTTCGATTTCCGGTGGGGGCATTCGGTCGAAAAAGTGTAAAAAGGTTTTTCAGGCCAGCCCTCATTCACACGAGGCAAATGCCGGGGTGGTACCTAACTTATATGTCTCAGGCCGCTTCCTTCCTTCCCCAATCCTTTTTTCCTTCAGGTTTCCTCGAATAGTGTGCTCGCCGAGGAACGTCATCCCTGATACGTGACGGGCTAATATGGCTATAGATGCCGAAAGCCCAGAAATCTCAATCCTAAATCCTAATCCTAAGATAGAAGATGTCCAGTTCTTACGCTATTTTTGTTAGGCTAGTTATTTGTTAGAGCCAAATTTTACAGCTTAAACACGCATTTCTATACTAACTAGAGCTCTGCTGAAAGTTTGTACAGATACATAATGCATCCAATGACAATACACAAGATTTAGAGCGCCTGCTACTTTATGCAACCCAAACACTTACATAAGTTTGATTGGTTGCAAACAGCTAGGCGTTCTGTTCACTTCATATCGCAATAAGTTTGGATTCTGTTTTTTCTTAGTAAGATGAAAGAGACTTGAATTCCACGGTCTAATTAAAAATGTTGACTAAAGATTTAAAAAAGTAGAAACTAATAAGCTTAAACAAAAATCTTTTTAAAACATTTATTTTGCCGAATGCACTAAAAATGAGACAATAATTTCTAGGTGGAGTAATTTACTGTTATTTTGTTACTAACAAACAGGTAGAAACATGTACTAAAAAGGAGATATTTTACTTACTTATTTATTTATTTATTTTAGTGAGCTTAAATGAAAATGGCACTAAAATTACAAGCATTGGGCGCAAGCCTTAATATCCATAAAAACTTTAACCCTTAACTTCAGAATGTACGTCAAATGCTCGTATTAGTTTCATTTCTTGATTTTACTCTACACACATACACACACACACGCACACTTCTTTCCAGTGCACCGTTTTAAACCTTTGTTAAAAGTCAACAACACTGAATTATTCCATCAATAAAAGCATTATGTCCTTTTTAGTATATTTTATAAAAGAATTGTTTTTATAAGTTTTGTTTATTTAATTTTATCTTTTTCCTATGGTTCATAGCAGTAAATAGTAGAAAGGAAATTAAGAATGTAGTGTAGGGGAATAAATTGATAATTAACGGTGCTATATAAACCAAAACAAGAAAAGATGCCACGGTGGCTCAGTAGTATAGCGTTCACGTCTGGTGTGTGCGGTTCCTGGTTCGATCCCAGCTCAGGCCAAGTGGGCTTTGTGGTGGACAAATATCGTGTGCATGGGTTTTCTCGGAGTCCTCCCATTTTCTCTCACTTTCTTCGTTCCACCATTTCATTCATTTCTCATTATCGCCGTCTGCTTTAGACCACACGGCATAACCGTGGAACGTAAAACTCAAAGATTTCATTTCGGTTTTTCATTTCAAGACAAGAAAAGAAGAGAAACTGCATAATTATGTCTTCATTGGACAGGTACCCATATGTTTGTACTGGTTCACAGAGTCAGAAATTCTTCAAGCTTACCGGTTAGTGCTGAAACAATCTTGAAATGTCTCTAATAGTAATAGTTCTTGTTTTCTTTTTCTTTTTTTTAAATCCCCCTTCACACACATTCCCCGGTCTTTCTTCTAGATATGTCTGTGCGTCTGAAGGCTTCCTAATTATAATGTCAAAGAGCACGATTTACTCAAAAAGTTCTTCGTGCAGAGGCTGCAAATTTATATACATATTTAGATAGTTTCTATATACTCTTTGAGATTACATGAAGTAGGACCCATAATTTTTGAATTAAGGGGCTTGAAAAATTAATTTCCCGTACTTTTTGCAGATTAAATGATTCTAAAAGGACAAATTATTGACACCAATGTTTGTTGGAATGCCATTCTTTCATTTCATATAAGAAGTTACCTTCCACAGTTCGTGATATTGTTTTTCCTCATCCTGTATAAATTGCAAGTGTGTAAATACTCGAATAATGTTATAGATCAAGAGTAAAAATCTTGGTGAAATTAGAAACAATTCACAAAATTCTTCTTTGATAGTCAAAGTCGTAAATACGAGTAATTACGTATAATGTGAGAAGGAAATTAGTCAACAATATGAAGATTTGTCAGCAAACAATCTTGTTTGATTAGGAATTAGAAAATATCCCCTGAGGTACCCCTGAATCTAGACACGCACGAGTACCAGACTAATATTACGTCAAGGTTTATCTTACGTGAAAGTTAACGAAAAAAAAAAACTAGTAGTGCGTGTTGTGTATACTAATTAGTATACAGCAAATATATACTCACAAACAAGTGTATGTCGTAAATTTGGCAAAAGTCCAAGTGATTTTTAAGATTTTTTTTTTTTTTTTTAAATTTAAAAAACTCGGCGGCAGTAAGTCTCCAACTTAAGAGATGCTGTGTGTATATCTTCTTTCCTCACTCCTGTTATCATCTTTTTCTTTCCAATTTTCTCAGCTCAAAATGGGAGGAATGCGAAGGTTAGGTACTGTACAAGAAGGATTTGGGTGTGTGCCTTTTATACTCGTGCATGAGAATACAGCAGGTACTGTACGGAGTACACTCTCAGCAGGTGAATATGATTATTGTGTTCCGCAATAACTTATAGTTGTAATTTACATCCGCTACAATATTGCCAACCACCATACCCATTTTCACATAATTGGCTTATGGTCACTGAACTATTTTTAAGTGGTTTCTTTACAAAATTTTCATAAATACAAAGATTTGAGCTAATTGACTGAGTTAAAGAT
This sequence comes from Thermobia domestica, assembly GCF_964235325.1. NCBI lineage: Eukaryota > Metazoa > Arthropoda > Insecta > Zygentoma > Lepismatidae > Thermobia > Thermobia domestica. The sequence continues at coordinate 166,414,817 of NC_137454.1, read as the reverse complement.
CCTGTAGATACAAGAATTGAGGTAATTGATTGAGTTAAGAACTCTGTTGATATAAGAAAATTTGAGAAAGGGAGACAAGGTGGCTGAGTGTCACAACATTCAGCTCTGATGCGAGAGAACTTCGGTTCGATGTCAGGCAATTGTAAGTTTTTGGTGGACAACATCTTTTCGGTGGGTTTTCTCGAGCTTCTCGCATATTCTTTTTCCATCAATTATTTCATAATAGTTCTCTTTCATTAATAATCCCATTTCCTTTAGCCTACAGCAATTTCATTTCAAGTTAGGCACTTAAGCTTTTGCGGGGGTCGATGCATATTTATATCGATAGGAGTCAAAGTGTTAATAATACAATTTAATTTAAGTAATGTATGTTATTCGTAAATTCATTTTGATAAAGCAAGGGACTTTTAACTAGGCTTGAAAAATAAATCAGTAAGGTTAGGATTTTATTGCACTACAAATTTGCAGAAAATGCATTATAATAAATGCATTTATGTATTAAAAATCTTAAAATGCTGTAAAAAGTGTAATTGAAAGTTAAGACAAACAACACACCCATTATTTTTTTCAGAAATAAAATAATAATTAATTCAGTTATCTTCTGCATTACTTCGTAGCATCACACCAATACTAACATTTACAACATTGCGACAATGGAGACCCTTTTTTTTTTTTTCACTTCGTAATATTAGCATATTTCTTTTTCGTAAATCCTTTTCAGGTAATTCTTCCTTAATATTGAAGAATCAGGGAGGGATTTAGAAGTGTATTTTCTTTTCTTTTCTTCCTTTTGTAAGGCACGAAATTTCACGTTGTCCAATGTACTCAAGGGAGTGTCGGCATATATAAATAACTCACATAAATATTCGAAAAACAGAATGATTTGATTTGTAAGTCCACGTTCATGTTCCTCCCCATGTACTGCTGTTGCACAGTTCATTTTCTTTCCGTTGTAACTGCCGTATCACATACCCTACAGCAAAGAAAAGAGTTATCCATGGTAAAAACTTTTCCACTGCCAAATTCAGAAACAAGATTTTATTTAGTTTCGAAGATGATGTACTTCTTTAACTCTAGGCATTTTGCGGTAACAAGTTCCACGCTGTACAAAATTTCCTGTCATTAATCTAGCTTACAAACACTGGCGCAAATCCCGGGAGGATGAGGGGGACATGTCCCCTCCAATCGTGGGAGTGTGGGGGACTGTCCCTCCGAATAATCCGATTTGAAACTTTTTTTTTTTTTTTTTTTTTTTTGAGAGAGAAGTGTGATGATTTGTGTCCAACTGCCACAAAGTAAAATGAGATGAAATTGATGTCCATTCAGAATAAGTCTCAAATCTGCCCGCTTCCCAATATTGAAGACAACTTTGCTCTCCTGATTCTTCACAGCATTGTTTTTCAACTTAATAAATATTTTGAACATCGCTTAAAAAAAAAAAGGTCTTAATCCCTTCCCCCTCAATGTTAAAGCCAGATTTGTGCCGCTGCTCACAAATGATCTAAAAATGCCTACACAGTTAAAGGCGAGCAGGCGAAGGGAAAGGGAGAGAGATGAGAACAACAATATTTCAAGTCTCGAAATTGTAGAATTCGAAGATAGAAAAGCTGAAAATGTTCTTCTCTTTACATGAAGTGAACTCACCTTACAAAACATTGTCTTGTTTTAATTTTTTAATTTTTTTGTGAACGTTTAGAAGTTATGCGCTCAAAATAATGAACAAATACTGAAAATGCTCTAAATATGCCCAAAATGTAAAAAAAAAAAAAAAATAAAATAAAAATAAAAAATGAACCTATACAAATGCAATAACAAATGTGTTTAAATCAGTCAGTTTTTAATGAAACAAATTTATATAGTAATGAGCAACGTTTCTATTCACCGGAAAAAAAAGATAAAAAATTATCAAAATCCTAACACTAGAAATCACTAAAATCACATTATTAAAATTGCAGTTCGTTTCGAAGACAAATACAAGAATAAGTTTCATATAATGTACTAATGTGTGATGTGTGTGTTTCATATAATATTGTGTAATGTATTGATCATTTATGTATACTACTGAACACTATCAATGGGTATACACCTGTTTTGTTCTATATACAATAAATAAATAGATAACTCAACGGGCTAAAAATTAAAGATAGCGCACGTACTCGACACCATTGATTTAATACTGTGATCGGTAGAATTTTACACATTCGCAGAATTTGTTCTCCTATAAAACACCTAAGATGATCGTTTATTAGGAGCTCTTCACTTCACAACTGTATACTAGTAATTTCAACTACTTATTTCAGGTCATCAATACCTTCACGACAGAAACTGATTTTTAAAATAATCACCCAAGAAAAATCATGTTTATATATCATGTGTATCAAAAGTTAGTGGCCAACTCAGTTACAGTGTTCGTAGGTTTCCTTAAGAAAATTTCCCTCGACTGACACAAAATTTTCCCTCTTATAAACTTTTCCCTAGTTTGTTGAGTGTCCAATACCTATGGCAGAAGTTATGTGATGAGATTAATTTATCTGTTGATTTATTGATTTACTTCTATTTTTACTTTTTCCTTCACTTTTCTTTTTCTCTTTCTTTTTTCTTTTTATAAAAATACAGACAAATACACCCAGTCAACAATGGGTGCAAATTATGCCAGTATGAACACAGACACAAACACAAAAAAAATATTGCTATTGTACGTATTGGTTTATTTCTGAAGAATAAAGAAAAATTTGAGTGTTATATTGGTCAATCAGTCAGCGGGAAAATTTCACTGGATTTTTTCGTTTTTATCGAAAAAATTCCCTTTTCCCCTTTTCGCTAAATTTACCTATGAAATTTCCCTAGATTGGGGAAATTTCCCTCAAACTACAAACACTGCTCAGTTATGACTAAAGATACGAAAAAATGTTTAAAAAACAGGAAAGTTTTTGGAAATAGGTGGTTTTTAATCTAAAATAGTGAGCTGTGTCCAAACGCACCAGCCGTTTCTGGGCTCTACATTGGTAAAGGTGCCGAATGTTAAATTAAAACCAGCGTTGCCAGTTCATCAGGCTTTAAGAGCACGCAAAGATGACCTGGGAAACGTGCACATCACTATGTGCGGGAATTTAGAACACTTGGGATCCGTTTCCCAACAATGTTGTATTTTTGGTGCGGTGACGGCCCAAGGGAACAACCTGCTGAACTGATAATGTTGCCTTTTCATTTAATATAGGGCACAGTACTACAGTAGTATGGAGCCCAAGAATGCCTCAATTTTAGGCCTAAAACCACCCATTTCTAGTAACTTTCCTTTCTCCATGTTTTCGTATCTTTATTCATAACGAACTTGGCCTATGACTTCGGCCTTGACTTTTCATATACTCTGTATAGTAATATGCTGTATATTTATTTATTTTTTTTTTTGTTACGTTATTTACATGAGGTGCGTACAATTCTAAAATCATTAATTGGAAGTTATTTAAAATTAAAATTTAATAGATAGTAATGGATTTAGATTATTATATTATTAACCATAGCATGCATTATCCTTTTGTTAGTGTCATAAAAAAAGGCAGGAAGGAGTATGTTTCAGCATCGGTATCACCTTAATATGTAACGTGTTATTGATCCTATTATAGTTAGACTCGAATAACTTTTTTTTTTCAGCTCCATAAAATTTCGTTTTTGGTCGATATTCTTTTAAACTATGCATGAGTATTTACTTTTGCGCGTGTCATTCTGTTCGGCTGAATGAAATCTATTATTACTTTTGTAGAATTTGTTTCGTTTACTTTTCCTATAAATTGTTATTTCATACCTTGTGCTATGCTGAAACTTCATGTAAACAAATGACGCAGCATCCATTTTTCCCTATTCTAAACCAGATTCTTTGTAGTTTTTTCTTCCCTGCATTTTTAATGTTTGCTCCATACATGTCATCTGTCTCTGACATTCGTCCATCTATATTTTTTTTCCCTTCTACCCATTACCACTTCCCCAATAGTATTATTCCCGCATGTCTGTATTCATTTATTAGCCTAATAATAAATTCATTGATAACGATATTCTCATCCACAAATTATAAGATATTTATATGAATTAGACTTGCAACTGAAATGATACAACAATATTCAGGGACGTAAGTAGAGGTGGGTCAAGAAGGTCCGAACCTCTTGGAATCCCAAGTTTTCTGTAAATTCGGTTTAATTTTTGGGGTGATTTTACAAATTATAATATAAATAATTCTGAAATTGAATTTGGACTCCCCCGAAAGATTTGGACCCCCTCCGAAATACATAAGTCCTACTTAGTGTCACAATGTATATTCTGTTGATGTAGTAAACAATTGTCTTTTTTCTTATACCAAACTATATTTTTTTCGTGTATCTACCAGTAGCATAACATGTCTAATCTTCCTTTTTTTTTTTTTTTTTTTTTGAAATATTCTTCAGTAAACTCCATTTCTCTTCTACCATTTCCAAGATTCTTTCATTGATACTTTATCCACCCATTTAATTTCCAAAATTCTTCTCTAACACTACATTTTGAAGGCTTATATTCTCTGTTCTCCTTCTTATAGAATCCATGTCTGGGTAACATTCATAAGACCTAAATGGCATAAGACCTAATAATATAGGCACTAGACCTAAATTTTAGGTCCTGTGCCGTTTAAATCTTATGCCGCAAAATGATTTTTAGGGCTTGTGCCGCGAAATGATTTTTAGGTGTTGTGCCGTGTAGGTGTGCCGCGAAATGAGTTTTAGGTCTTATGCCTTTTAGGCCTTGTGCCGTTTAGGTCTTATGCCCTTTAGTCCTTGTGCCGCGTCCCCTCTATACTTCACATTCATACAATACAATACCACACTCCATGCATATGTTTTCCTCACACGGTTCTTAAGCTCTATCAGGTATTATTCAAAACTTATGTTCTTCTTCAAATGCCTTCTTTGTCTGACTTATTCCGGATCTTACATCTTTGCTTGCATTTATTAGGCATACTACTTGTTATATTACCTTCTAAATGTATCTTTTTCACGACTGTCCACCAATTAGGGAAATCGTTCCTAAATCTCGGCTTTATTAAAAATAAATAAATAAATCTGTCTGAAAATATTAAAGAAATATACTACCATATCTATTGGCAATTGGCATTCTTTTAAACATCCTAAACTTCCGGACTGCATCTTCATGTTTGTATGGTAAAATTTATTCATAGCTGGCAATAGTGATAATTATGTGGCAGAATAAAAGCTACATGAGTGAATGAAGAACAGAAGAAAGAGAAAAAGAAAAGAAGGTAAATGTTTTAAGGAGTGGTGCTGTGAAGAGTAAAGAACGTAAAAGAAAAAAGACAAGGATAGCTGCAAGGCGAGAATAAGGAGAGAAAAGTAATGGTTACTTTATGTTAAAACGTTACTATAGAAGTTGTTTTGTAAAGTGGTAACCACAAGTATTAAAAAGAAAAAAAAGTTGAAATGATTGATATTTTCTAGTCTCGCATATACTGTATCTTCCTCGAGCGGATACAGCGATAGTAACAGTCAGATGGGGGACTAAATTTCCTGGCATACGAAAGGAAAAGATAAATTCTCAGAATTTAGCATCATCATCATCATTTGGAATGTGGAGCTTTGTGGTTTTTCCTGCGTATCAAAATTCTGATTAATAAGAGTGTGTATGTCCTTCAATCGGAACGCAACACAGCATCCGTCTCCCCAATGAATGTTGTTGCCCCTACCTCCCCCTCTGGAGGGAGCCCATACCTTTGAGCGGCCACTCTTGGTAAACCTCTCAGCTGCCGAAGCTCACCATCGGAGTTACGTCATCTAGCTTAGATAGACATTTTCCTCTCAACGACCAGTAAAAATGCGACAGTGCTATTGGTGTTTTGTTTTTTCAGAATATTTCTCGTCATAGTTCTGTCCTTATTCTTATAATAGAATAGGCTATTCTACGCCGTCCACAGCTTTTGAACTCTTCCTCATAGATAGGTATTTTTCTTATTTGTGTGGGTGCATTTTTTAATTTACTTTTTTCTTACCTGTGAACGGTGCTAGCATTTCCCGATTTTTAATTCTTTTAGGTAAGTTAAATATTTAATTTTTCATTTTTATTTTTGAAGATTTGTTTCATTTTCCATTTTCTGTTCCAGTGTAAGTTCTACTTTATAATTTTGATTAAATTTTTTAGTAAGTTTTTAAATGTATTTGCCAGGAATTGGTCTTCACTAGTAATTATTATATTTTGAAACCAAGAAGAGTATCACGAATGAAGTTCTCAATTTTTCCCCTTCGCACAGCAGTGTGTTAGATTGTACACATGAGTAAGAAACTTATACAACACGCAGAGGAGGATTTAGAAGGTAAAAACTGAGGGACAACCAGAACCCAGACTATGATAGGTATATCATGAGTTTATAAACTTTCAAAAATATATAAATAATAGGTTCAATTACTTATGTCACTCAAAAAACTGGGGGACCTATCCCCCCGGCCCCGCCACTTCTGATAACTTACTTTGTAGGAGGACGTAAACAACGTGTTAGGAAGGAAAGTGAATTTGGAGTTTACACATAGACACCCTTCATACAAGAAAACGAGATGGAGTTTGAGTTTTCTTCTAGTTTTCATCTATTATATATATTAGGTAGCCTATTTCACACTGTCTTCGCTAAGAAAATTATTATCCTCCTATTTTTGTAAAACATCTCTTGGAGTCTCGGAGGATTTTGAGAGGGCGTCGCTCTTGATTTCACTCTTTTGTTTTTCATGATTTTTCTCGTGGATTATATTCAAAAATGTGAAGACAAGAAAAATGTTCAGTCTTATTATCATTGTTTCTTGCAAATTAATTAAATGCAACTATAGAGCAATAACTTTCGTGATCTAAGACATTTTATACAATATATTTCAAGTGAATAACTTTAAGACTGATTTGACTTTAATAATAAATTCAATGGAAACATTGTAAGTGATAATGATAATGTGAAGGAGATCAATGAATTTTAAGGATTTTGGTGCATTCAGGGTCGGATTAAGACCGTCAAATATCCTACCCACTTAAAAGATTTTGGTACCCCTTTTATATATATAATTTAAAATACAAATAATAATCTATATATATAAAAGAGAACGCACAAAATCCTTTGTCCGCTCATCACGCTAATACGGCTGAACCGATTTCTTTCATTTTTGGGGGGTTGTTAGGATTTGGACCCTAGATGGTTTTTATCATATCACTTTAATTTTCAATTACCAGTGTCTTGAGATAATTGACCAATCAGGTGTCAATACGTACAAATCCTTTGTTATTAGTTCATCATAGGTATAAAAATAAACGTATTTATATGCAACCCGCATGACCCTGTGACTCGGCGGGTTAACATAACTGACAGGCGCTATAAATCACTTGAAAGCGAAAAAGTAAAAATTATCTAAGTAACAAAGTTTATTGCGTTCCGGGATGACCGCAGCGAAGCGGGGCGGGTTAACATAAATGACAGGCGATATAATGTTAACATTTACTGCAATCTTCTATGGTTTTTATCATATCACTTGAAAGCGAAAAAGTAAAAATTATCTAAGTAACAAAGTTTATTGCGTTCCGGGGTGACCGCAGCGAAGCGGGGTGAACGCTGCTAGTAAACAATAAAAATAAAATTTTATGTATACCTCCTACTGAAATTAAACAAAACTCACAATGCGACGAAAATAATGTATATTTTTGTACACTTACACTTTATTTATACCAGGTTGTCTAAAAAGTACTGAGCGTTTGGAGATCAACATTGAGAGCACCTTCATTCTGATTTGAAAATAACGTTATGAAACTATATATGGGCTATTTTGTTCTATAACCTTCTTCCACTTTCCCGGCAACACAATAATTCCGTCGGTAGAGAACTATGGTTTCTGGTCAAAAATTATGGCACGTAGTTTTCAAAGGCTTATCACTATTCTGGTAGTTCTGCGGAGAAGGAAACAAACTATAGGCTGACGGTGCTAATTCCGGGCTATACGGTGCTTGCATCAAGACCTTATAACGAAGTTCTTTTAATTTTTCACGGGTCGTTATACAGGTATGCGGTTTGGTGTTGTTAGTGTGATATGCGACAGCTTTTCTGTTGACGAGTTGTGTCGACAGCTCAGGTCCAAGTCCATCATTCTGCCCGGTGGCAGCAGTTCGTGATGCATGATGCCCAAGAGCACAGCATAACCTTCCTAGGCATAAGTGTGGGCTTTCCACAGACTGTGAACCTTCTACTCGCTTTATCCACAGCCTTTGTCGCAGATTGTTGTTCAGGGTGCGAAATCCTGGGGGGATGAGAGGGAATTTTCCCATTTAATATCTTCGGAAGAAAAATTTCCTCCAGTAAATCGTATTGTTGATAAATAAAGTGAGTCTATTTTGAGAACTTTTCAAATTAACTATAGGAATTCATATACAATTAACATGTATATCACATGCAATTAGTGGGTGAACAACTAATGGTATCCCTAATCTTACATAGTTTAATAATCATGCATGTTCAAATGTGTGAAACTCTCTGTGTCGAAACATTTCAGTCCAGAAATGTTTTTTTACACTCCTGTCTCCCCCTCCCCCGCGCTTCAACCCTTTTGATTTTTCACCCGATTGTAGGTTATTCAATTTTCATTATTAATCAACCGGTTCAGAAATGGCTCGAGTTCAGTAGAGATTTTGAGATAGAAATTCGGTCCAGTAAATGTTTTTGAGTCAGATTTGAAAAGATTTGCCCTATATGTTCTATTGTAAATAAAGGGACTTCAAAACTAACAAATACTAAATAATGTTCTTGGCAATTCAATTTCCTGTGCTACACGCCTGCCTCCTTCCCCCACGCTCCACAACGGGTCGCAATGATTATTCCCTTGTGCAATCATATTAGTTTAAAAAAAATGTACAGTCAGGAGTTTTAAGAGATTTTAAGATGAGGGATTTGTTTGCGAACAAACATTACCGTAAACTGGGTATACTTTATATATAAAGAAAAAAAAACTAAAATTCCCATTCTAACATATCCTAAGATTAGTGAGGTAATTTAATGACATTTCTTTTTGTTAAAATGCAATCCTTTGGCTTTCTTTTGAGAGCAGTAAACATTAGAGCAGAGACTAAGAACAAGAATGATGATTATAGTTCCAATTTTTTGACGCTATGCAACATTTTTCATGATTGGGGTAACTTTAGCCCATTTAGCAAACTATGTATCAATGACTAATTAATACACTAAAGTATTATTGTAGCACTGTATTTAAGAAGCAGAAGAGAAAAACAGGGTATTATAAACACATTGATGAAATTATCAAAGTTTTCACTCAATTTCAATCGAACGAGAAATATCGTCTGATGAAAATATTTGTATTCTACTTGGGTGAATACGAAACATCTATAAAAGAACGCCACAAATTTCTGAATACTTAACTTAAAATACCGATGTTACAAACATAGGGGTGAAATCACTTTGTTCAATTTAGTGGCAAACAAAAATATCGTTCAATGAAAATCTCTGTAAGTAGATGAATCTTCACATTAAAAATAAGAGCACCATATTCTCCATTGCGGTAGAGTACTTTAACGGTATTACACTGCTCAGTTTTAGAAAGAAAATTCTTGCAATTCAGGCATTGTATAACATCCTCTTTTAGAAGCTAGTGGAGGGCTAATTTTCCTTATTACATCGCATCATTTGTAGCTGTACACCATTTCATCTTTAATATTTGGTAATTACCAACACAGAAAATATGGACCAATGTTGCCTCAAATGCTTAATAATTTGTGTGTAATTGAACAAACATTTAAAGCGTTAGCTCATTAATATTCACTGATGAACACGTTTTTATACTCTACTTACTTGTGCATTCAGGATGTGTCATTTCAATGCAATGAACAAAAGTTGTGGAACTTGAAATAAAATAAATATTTACTTACTAACAATTGCCAGCATTTTGCTTCCCATGTTCTGGAAACAAATCGCTAGCGCCAATATTCATGTGTTCTCAATGTTGTAATACTTCCACAACTTTTCTTACTGGTAGAAACCATAATAACCATGTAGAAAGAAATTAAATCTTTCTTTTCCTTTGGGACAAAGTTGCCCTTAAAGGGCCAAAGTATACCCAGCTTACAGTATTTATAGTAATTCTCGTTATAACAAGCAAAAACAAGCCCTCACACAGGTGCGCATCCAGAAATTTCTGTTGAAGGTTCAACATCGAAAGATTGGAGACGTTCGGACTGGGTAGACCTGATGAAGACGAAACGCAATTACATTATTTAAAGGGAGTTACGAATTTATTGGGGAACCAGACCTAAGGATACCTTCCCCCGTCCCTGCCTTCCAGAGATGGACTAGGTCAGTGGGTCGTGGGTCAAGATTTGTGAGTGAGTCAGTAGGTCGTGAACCAACATGACATGATCCACTCATTACGACCCACCGACCCATTCTGCTCAGTGTATTGTAGACAGAATCTTCTGAACATTGGTGATTTTGTATACGTTTGACTTTCAAGACATCCATTTTTCTCCCTTTTTCATTTCTTTCTATTTACTTACCTGGGATAAGTAGAAGTGAAAAAAGAACTTCAGATACTTTTGGATATTGATATTTGTAATTGTAATAATAGCAGTAGGACTTACTACTTGGCTTTCGAGACGCAGTCGAATTTTACATTTTTTCCTTTATGTTGACCTACTTTACCTTGATTTTCGACTCAAATTTCATTTTATTTTCCACTGAAAAGTATCTGTAATTCAACAAGGAAATGATTATGTATGATAATTAAATTGAAATTCATCGTAATACGGCCCATGACAAACACCTTACCATTTTATAGCGATTGACCATAGAAATTCAAACTTCGATTAGTGACAATTTCACAGCCTCGTTTTACTACAAGTATAAACTTTAGTCAGTGGAGAGGAGGACATGGATCATGGGTCAGAATTGATGACGATGGGCTTTGGTAGGTCAGAGTGGGTCATGAGTCAGGATAGGTCACAGTGGGTCGTGGGCCGAGTGGGTTGAGTCACGGTGAGTAGTGGGTGATGGGTCAAGTTTTCATTGACCCACACCGTCTCTGATACCTTCAGGAAGTCGACATTATAGAATATCAGATCTTAAGATATTATATTTTCTAATAAATATCATATTTGGATGCATTATTTTCATGCTTTCCTATCCTATCTGCATGGTCAAATTTTCACGTGCATTTAGAAATTGACAACAACAATCTGGGCCGTAGGCACGATTGGGGAACGGAAGAGGACGTGCAAAGCATAAAGACATACTAATTATATGTAGCTTCTGTAATAGTTATAATGTCTTTCTTCTGAATAAATACGACTTTAGTCTCTCATAACTATGATTTGTTTAGTTAATTCGTCTTTTATGGCGCTTAGAAGCCCATAAAATTATGTTTAAGACATCCTTGTAAACTTACGAAATTTTTCATCGTCTGCTTGAAATTGTGGTTATAAACTGAAGAAAAGACCTCTATGCCCACAATCTGATATAATTCTTCAGCCCAGATTTGCTTCTTCTCATTTTTCGTTCTCGATGAATTAACAACGGCAATATCAAACACTATCATCATCAATTTCCATTCTTAAGCAAGGACCGCGGTGGCTCAATGGTAGAGCCTTCATTTCTGGTGCATGGGGTCCCTGCTTTGATATCAGCTCGGACCAAGTGACCTTTCTAGTGGATAAACACCGTGTGCGTGGGTTTTCTCGGGGTTCTCCCGTTTCCTACCACTTTCTTCATACCACCATTTTTCATTTTTTTATCATCACCGTCTCCTTTAGTCTAACCGGCATAATCGTAGGACGTCAAACTTAAAAATTTTCCATTCTTAAGCATGTATGATGATATACCTCTGCTGTCCGGGGCGGTAGATTGATGACTGCCGGACATGTGCCGGTACGGCAAATAGCCGCACCGTGTGAAGGCAAAGAAAGCTGCCGGTCCGTCATTCTGCTGTACCGTATGTAATCATGCTAAAAGAGTAAGATTTAAAATATTTTGGTAATATAATAATAATAATAATAATAATAATAATAATAATAATAATAATAATAATAATAATAATAATAATAATAATAATAATAATAATAATAATAATAGTAGTAGTAGTAGTAGTAGTAGTAGTAGTAGTAGTAGTAGTAGTAGTAGTAAATGTTTGAAAACTCTCAGAGATAATTGCAGATTAGCTAATACTATTTATGTTACAACAGAACACACTATTGAATAGGCTATTAGTTAGGCGCCTAAAAGAAGAAAAGTGCTTTTGAAAGCCTTAATTCACTACTTGGTCTTTATTCTATTGACATTGTGTCTCTGACAAATAATTAATCTTGGTGTTTAGTGCTTTTTTTCTTCTGTTTTAATTTGGATGAATTTGCCTTTAACCAAGGCTACAGCTCTGTGGGATAGCACAATCAATTATTATTTATTCATGTAATCCAAGGTCAAAATCATTGAAGTTTTCTCCTGTCCAATATATTACTAACATATATCTTGTAGAATATTTCGATAACAGTAACTTACGAAGTGGTATGGTCGGCTACAAGGCATGTTAATTGAAGCATATCAGTTTCCAGTCCTACTATTTTTGACTTCCTTGTCCGCTACCCAGTGGCGTAACAATAGGGTAGGCAGGGTAGGCATTGCCTATGGGCGCAGGGCGTTTCGTTATATTAGGGGGCGCCCAGATTTTTTAATAAAAAAGAAGCAAATTATATAAATGGAGCCCTAAGTTTTCGTGGTCTTCATTCCGAACATGGCAAGAATAAAAATTCCTGTTATAGTTAGTGATGAGCGCAAGAGTCTTGGTCTTGCAGTTTTTGCAAGAGTCTTGCATGCAAGACCAAGACCAAGACCAAGACCAGGAATCCCGATGCAAGACCAAGACCAAGACCAAGGGGTGCAAGACCAAGACCAAGACCAAGACCATACCTGCAAGAACAAGACCAAGACCAAGACTCTTGCGCAAGAGTCTTGCACAAGTACCGGCACTACTTGAATTTTTTATAGAATGTAAAAATGAAGGGGAAAAATCATTACATCTTTCACGTGAACTTCTTGGCTCCAGTAAAAATACCGCCGGAGTGAATGTGTTCCCAGTAGTTTATGCAATCCATGTGAGTCGATCTGCTCCTGTAACATATAGCTACAGTATGTCGTTTTTTGAATCGGTTGTTCACGAGACGACCGATAGCATAATTCTATGAATTGTTACAAGCTATAATAACTTCAGTGTCTGATTTACTTTGGTCATCATTTGATCATTCACGACGGCCCATGATTGGATTTTGGGAAATCATACGAAGAATTGTTGTGTCCATAAGAAGTGGATAAGCAAAAATAAACTAGAGCATGTTATGGACACGGTAGCTCAGTGGCAGAGCGTTCACCTCTGGCACATGGGGCCCTGGTTCGATCGCAGCTTGCGCTATGTGAGCTTCTTTGGTGAACAAACACCCTGTGCGTGGGTTTTCCCGTTTCCTCGTACTTTCTTCATTCCACCATTTCTCATCATCACTGTTTCCCTTAGCCTCAGTGTAATAATCGGGGGACGTTAAAGTAATATTTCATTTCATTTCAAAACATATTAATGGTGTTCTTCTTCCAAAACTAAAGAAATGTAGTATTGAACATCGGCAATTCCGTACACCATAGATGTCGACTACCTGAGTATGGCATTGACTCTGAGGTTCAAGCATCCGTTGGAAATTTTTAATGTGTACTTATAAAATTAATATTGAAATAACATTTTCATGACATTGACAAAAACTTAGCGCATGTGACCGCAAGTTTGATTTCATAGGTGGATGCTTATACAGTACGTTGAATAATTGTTTATCAATATAACTTATAGCCCCCTTAGGTATACGGCATATCTAGGATTCAACGATATAACATTATACTACATCTACAATAAATAATCTATATTCACAACTGAGAGTGATTTCGTACTTATTTCAAATAACTTGAAGTTTGATGCCGTTATTATGTATTTCTAATGTAGGTCAAAAGTATTTATATAAATTGAGTTTACACAAAAGACATAGACAGTTGAGTCGTTTTCAGTTTTCACTCAAATTATTTTAAAATATTTTGGCCGCGGTGGCTCAATGGTAGAGCGTTCAGCTCTGGTGTTTGGGGTTCCGCGTTCGATCCCAGCCCCCGCCAAGTGAACTTTGTGGTGGACAAACATCGTGTGCGTGGGTTTCCTCGGGGTTCTCCCGTTTCCTCCCACTTTCTTCTTTCCACCATTTTCATTCATTTTCATTATCACCGTCTCCTTTAGCCTAACCGGCATAATCGTGGGACGTAAAACTCACAAATTTAATTTCATTTCATATTCTAAAATATTAAGAGGTTTAATTATTATTATTTTAATTTTTTCTCTCTATTTTGGTCAGTATTGCAAAACATACCATCATCGTCATAATAATAGCTATTCTGCCATTATTGGCAGGTCACTTGCTGCAGCTGAGAAGCTTTGATGACTGTGGTCCTCAGCTAGTCCCTTCGTATTAACGTAGCAATTTTCTGTCTTAATATCTTTCTTCAACTACAATCTCCTTCGCCCCTTCCCTCTAGCACGTCCCTCATAATACAGTTCCCCCTCAGCCAATGTCCTCCTCTTCATTACATCTAAAATTCTTCTTTTCTCCCCTACTGCTACTATTTCTAAAACCTTCGCATTCGTTTACCGTTCAACCCAGCTGATTCTCTCCTTTTTTCTCCATACCCACATTTCGAAACTCTAACTGTTTCATCGTTTTTGCGTAATGTCCTTGTTTCTGCCCCATACAGTACATATTAGAATCAGTAAAACTAAATTTCAATATTTAATTGGGAGTTTGTTCAATACAAAGATGAGCTAATCGTGGTTAGAAAGAAAAAAATCTGATGGCTTTAGAGTGTAAAAATAATTTTGCAATTTATGGTATTTCAGTAATCTGTGCCGTCTTGGTTTTCTTTCATGCGTCTCACTGTCAGGGGTAGCCTCCCCAGTTTGGGAACCAGTGGAGTATTGGATCTGTTAAAACATATAAAAAGATTACGAAATGTTGTGATTTATCTTATAAGTAGTGAAGCGTGATCACCCATTGAAAAAAAAAGTAAAGGTCATCGCCCATGTTGTACAGTATCATCACACTTACACGAAGGTAAAATATATTACATTTAGAAACATACATTGTATTTCCCTCACTATTGACGCAATGTAGGATTTATTATCCCTTATATCCAGAGTAAAATTTACTTATGAAAATCATAGATTTCTTAAAAGCAAAACTTGCAAGACTCTTGCAAGCAAGACCAAGACTGGGTGTGCAAGACCAAGACCAAGACCAAGACTAGGTGTGCAAGACCAAGACCAAGACCAAGACCGAGGGTTCCAGTGCAAGACCAAGACCAAGACCGCATGTGCAAGACCAAGACCAAGACCAAGACCACCCGGGTCTTGGTCTTGGTCTTGCATTTGCTCATCACTAGTTATAGTTGCAATTGTTGAGCTAGCATTTTGTAAGTTAAAATTAATCAAGACATATTTCAGAAACAGTATGATCCAAGAACATCTTTGGAGTGTGGCCATACTATTTGAGAAAAAGACTCATAAATTGGACATTTCTGATCTGATAAGAGAATTTGCAGAAGCAAAACTGAGAAACAAACACTTCTGGTTTTGTATTCAATTTGTCGATTTATCTGTTAAAAAAAATGCTTGTAAGCGGTTTCACAATGATTATTTATTTATTTATTTTATAATTATGTAAAATTGTTACATACTATATATATTCATCTGAAATCCTTTTGATAATACTGGTCGATACATTACTGTTTATTTACATTACCATTGCAAAAAGTATGAATTTTACATGAGCATATTGTTATTGAACGGGGTACTCTGTCCATTTACTTTTAAAAGACAAGCCACAACGATATAAAAAGAAGAACGGCCAATGCCCTTCCATTGATAATTTTCGGTTTATGACCATTTATGTGCGTACGTAGAAGTTATAGATGGTGATTCATGGGGTGAGGGGGACGCCACTAGGGATTTTGCTTAGGGTCGCCAAAGGTCATTTTTTGTTACACCACTGCCGCTACCTCTTTCAAATGACATCTGTTTCCTCCCTCTGCAATTTTTGCTGATACTGGTATATTCTACTATAAGTAAAGATAACTCTAAATAATGCTCCAAATATGTTCTTGACACTCCAATTTCCTGTGTGATATACACGTCTGAAATATTGAAAAACGTAGTATAGATCGATAAATACTTTGCACATCACGAGTTAGTTTGCACAAAATATAAAAAGAGTTTCACAGCCTTCTGTCGGTAAAACCACGAACTGTAAAGATGAAGTTTCAACTGCCACCGTAAGATAGAATATCTAGGGCTAGTTTTAGATGGAAGCATTTATCGTAGCAGATGTGCTGCCAAAAATCTCGTATAATACTCTATGGCATCAAAAGTATGTGGTTGTTTTATAAGCATTTTGATAAGCATCTTGTTCTGACGTAGCAAACAAATCACTGGAGAAGAGAGCAATTATGGTCCCGAAACTAAAGGTGTATGGTTGTAACAACAGTTCTCGCCGGTTATATTAAAAAACGAAAACCACAAAGAAGTATGTGGACACAGAACATCCCTACTCCAACTCATTTTTCTTTACTACAATTCAATTTTCCACACCAAAGAGCATGAAGGTTTGGCACAAAATTTTTCATTTCCTTTTAACACACCAGGGCGCTGCAATCAAACCAGAAATGCTGGGGAAAACGCTACGAAATAGTGCGGGTTCTATCGACAAGAAATGTCACAGGATATGCCATGGCATGGGAAATGCTGTAGCATTTTCCACTTTACACAGTATGATATCGATGATACGTTTTTTGCTACGAGAAATGCTACGATAAATGCTTCCGTCTAAAACCAGCCTAACTGTATTTTGGCTATAATTTTGGAGGTTAACATCAGTTCCAATTATCCGGAGGTTTTGTTGTTGTAGACGTATGGAAAGCAGTCACTGTTAAGGCTGCCAAAATTTGAAAGATATCACGCACAAGAATTTCCGTCAAAGTTAAGTTAGTTTCGTAGAATACTACTGTGTATAATGGGACTTTGATGCAATAGCTGAAATCGAAATGTAAAAGTTTTAAAGTCATAAAAAAAAGTAAAACTGGGAGAAGGCGGTTTCAGACTCTAATCGGAGTTATTTTGCACCAGTCCAAAATATCGCTTAGATAGGAGATTATTACTTCTGGAACCTCCTGCATTCTAAATTTAGGTACATTTCCTATTTAAGTAGATGCCGAAATGAATTTCTTGTTGGAAAATAAATTATGAACAGTGAAGGATCCAGAAAAAAGTTTGAGAGAGTCTTCACTCACAAAGGTTCCGTTTTTTTAAAAATCATTAGACTTTTTTTTTGGGGGGGGGGGGGACTTGAAGCTTTTACTATAGGGATGTCTAAAATTAGATTTTTTAAAAAGGAAATCATGCAATTTCGGTGGGCTTTAGCCTAAAAGTCCCAAACCCCGTAAATCTTCCACTGATTATAGTTGGGATGATATTCTTGGACATAAGGAATAACCAACACAATTCAGTTCACGGGGATGATTTTTTTTCTGATCCTGAGTTGGTATTTTTGTGGAACATGTGCTAAACTATTAGAATATGATTCCTGTGCTGGTATCAGAAAATACTTAATTTTATTTACAAATATTGGTAATTCATATCAAGTATTGATACCGGTACCTTCCTTCTAATATCAATATTTGTAGACTGCATGCAGTTTTGAGTAGAAAGTGAAATGTATAAATACTGAAGGGAAAACATTGCACAGAAATGTTATGTTCGTATGTTGAACATACTTTTTTGTATGTTGTGCAAAGTAACCCCATTAGTGGGGTTACTTAGCACCAAAGTTTATGTTTCAATAACTATTGTCATACTGAATGTTTACTAATGAATTTGCACAATGTTTTCCTTATATATCTAGCTACTGTGTTTAAAACACAGTGTTCTAAATCATTACGTTTGTTAGTTACATGTGATTTTCTTTAAACTTCGTTAAATATTGTGCAAAGTATCCCCGCCTTACGGTATTATTAAACATTCCAAACAAATTTTTAATGTAATAGCAGTTACAATAATCCTTAAAGTATCAACCACAAGAAAAAAATCGTTTATTATATTGAGTTTGGAATGTAATACTCGTTACAAAACTATATTGTGATTCTTTTATTTATTTATTTATTTATTTATTTATTTTTATTTCGTTGTTGGAGAGTACTTCTACAACGTTTATATGGAGTAAAAGCAACGATCTCTGCAGATGTTCATTTCAAGAAACAACATGTAAAATGTAATTGACAATATGTAATAGAATTCCGTCATTGTACCTGAAAACACTGGAAAATTCTGAAAAAATCTCAATCAGGATCATAACTTTGTTTCGCACTCAGAACCTTCCTAACTATACCAACGTTGTACTGAGTAAACCACGAAATCGTTCGAGATATATAGTTAGTGGTATTTGCGTCAAGTTATTTTTCATTTTTTCTCAAAACACGTTAAATAGTAGTAGCTCCCTAACCACCATGGGCGCCCAAAGGGGGAGGGCCTGCCTCCTGGTTCACGAAATAATGTTCTTAAGGTTTAATTAATACAAATAAAAGAATACCAAACGTAATATAGCAACCATTAGGGAGATGGGCAACCTAGAAAATTTTCTTCGGACGCCAATGCTTACCGCTTCCTTAAAAAAAAAAAAAAAAAAAAAAAAAAAAAAAAAAAAAAAACGCTACTGCTTTTTAATTACTTCACGACGATAACACTGAAGTTCTAGCAAGAATCGAAGCTAGAAGATGCGCATCAAAGGCAAAAATGTCAAACATTTGCTACCCCCAAAAAAGAAGAAGAAGAAGAAGGAAAGGAAAGAAAGTTTTCTTTCATTGTGAACAGGATTAAATTTTATTTCTCGTCTCAATTCTTTAAGTTTGACTCAATTCATTTTAATTCTATCAGAAGTTTATTCTCCCACTTTGTTATATTTCCATAACTTTTAGTGGACTTAAGATTGGTGCTGAAGACCAGTGTAGTTAGGGAGATATCGGGACCTAGAGAGCTATAAGCAGCGCATGAGGTCTACAGTACAATGCTCCAATAACCTTTTTATTTATTTATTTATTTTTAGTGATATGTGTAAAGTTCGTATAAAATAATAGATAACTACCTGAATAAATATTTACTCTCGGAAGGAAATATTCATACGATAGCTTTGTCACTGAAGAGACAAATAGAAGGGTTTTGTAAGAAAGAAAGAAAGAAAAAAAAAAGATTGACGTAACCAGTGGTGCAATCAGCCATGAGCTCGGGGGGGGGGGACAGCTCCCCTCCGAAACTAACCTGGCCTATCTTATACAGTAGCGCTGTAGAAAAAAAATTGTGAAATTTCCAAACAATCATTACTGCTCGTCATTTGTCCAGTATTTTTAAAAATATGCAAACTTACACACATACATGCACCATGCGTAAAGAGTGCTCTTAATCCATAGTAAGTATTGAGGCATGACACATCACGTGCGAAATATCGTCTTAATAATTCTGAATTTGAATTTTTATTTTAAGGCCTTTTAGCATGTTAATAATAGGGATAACTAAATTTCTTGTAATGGGAGATTTCAAACTTTCAATTTTGTCCATATCTGATGGTGCAGCACGTCGTTTGCAGTCTACTATAAAAGGTAGTCTGCCTCCCCCCCCAAAAAATAAAAACCCTGGTTACGCCACTGAACGTAACATTTACTTGTGTATAATTACTAAGAATTTTCACGAGGTAAGAGTTGAGGGTGTCTCATCACGAAAATACGTCATGAAAGTGTTGTTTCGTCTCGAAAATGTACCTATTTCCATTGGGAAAGTATGTCTCGTGTCGACAAAATCGTTTAGTCTCGTCTTGTATGCAATTCCAATAACAATCACTAGGGCCACTTATAGACTTCATGGGTCTGAAGACAACTTTCATGGTCCCCAAGCATAGCTAAAAGTCGTCAGAACTTTTGCAAATTCCTTTTTTCGTGAAAATAGTCAAATAACAATTCAAAAGTCGTACAAAAATTCCTGTATTATCAATAGATTAAATTTTATTTTTGTTACCAAAGGGTAAGAAAGTTCCTAAATTCATGTTTTTATAAATTTTATTTTGATCTCTAGAAAAGTTATAATTATTTTGTCGCTATCGGGAATTTCAACCTAAAAGAGATCGCAATTGAATGAACAAAACTTTAGTTATTTTTGTCGGAAATGCGTTTTCTTATGGGTGGCCCTAACTATAACTGAAACTCACAAATCTTGGTCAAATGCATTTTTTTGGATAGTGTACTAAAACAATTTTATCCTAGAATAACACCGAGAGTAATACACATGTTTAAATACTAGATAGACCTAAGTCAAATGTGTAGTCAAAATTAAAAGAAGGTAATGCCTATCTCTCTTTCAAGGCCACTATATATTACTTTTTTTTCCCCCACGAAATCAACAAGTGATAATCTAACGACGCCAAGTCCGGGCTATACGATGGACTGAGGTATATTACAATTTCCCTGCCAAGTTCTTTCAATTTCTGTTGGGTGGTTAAAGATGTATATAGCTTTGTGTTGTCAGCATGATTACAACAGCCTTCCTGTTGACCAGTTCCAGCCATTTCTTTTGAATTGGTAGACGTACTCGCGCTAGTTGTCGACATTACAAGCCCGTGTCCATCGTTCTGCCCGACGGTAGCAGCTCGTGATACACGATGTTCTTCCAATCTCACCAAACGCACAGCATAATTTTCCTGGGTGTCAGTGTGGGCTTTGCCACATGCTGTGGACTTTCTCCTCGTTTCCACGATGAAATTTTTCATACATCGTTGTCGTCCGTTATCCACTTTCCATCACTCGTGAACAAATACTTCAGAAATGTCTCGAGTTCGCTGTGTTTCAGTACAGATTTGCAGACAGAAATTCGATCAAGTACATGTTTTTGAGTCAGCTCATGTGGCACTCAAACGCCAAGCTTTTATTTGAATCCTAGGTCATTGTCGATGTCATGATTGCCTATGTGAGTCGAGGACCTACAGTTTAACGTGCATCCGAATCACATAAGCTTCTACCGGGAATTGTAACATACTTCTCTGTCTTTCATATGTTGCAATTATTTTTAATGAAACTTTACCCAGTTTGCAATTCCACTTAAAAAACATAAAATATTCTCTTCTTTTCCCTGAAAAATTTGACAACCCCATCCAATATAATATATATTAGAGAGAGGAATTGGTGTGTTACGCTCAATTAATTGCAAGTCATTCTCGCATGCAAAGCCTCCATAATTAGGAAGTACTATACTGAGATCTTGGTATGCTCTACATTGAAGGCTAGGTCTAGAGTTCTAAGAGATGAAATCGTTATACGTATTAACATTTTTCGTCAGGAAGGAAAAGTCCAGTATAAAGAATTTTTTTTGCAACTCGGAGAGCACACTTGTGCTTCAATACGCAATATATTCAAACAATATTCTATGCTGTGCGTCATGTAAACAACAATCGTCTTAAAAGTACAGTACCTTCATAACTATAATTGTATTTCGCAACTGGTTTTTGCTGCTTGTATAATAATGTAGTCTTTCTGAAATCGATGGCAAAGATCACGATAAACAAAGGTTTGTACATGTATTGTTTATATGAAGATATTCAGAAATATAAACAACTGTCTGATGCAATGTGTTGTGAATGTCTTTTTTTTTTTTTTTTTTTAATCGACCTGGTGTAAAGAGGTCATAATAGATTCCTTTTTCGAGGGCGTTAACTTCAAACGATCCACAGCAAGAGCAATCTGTTCTGTGTTTTGTTTGACTCCTCACACAAATACAATGTGACGTTTCTGAACAAAAGCGGTGTTTAGTTGTGTTTAGTTGTTTTAACCAAAGTTTAAAGCCTCATGTATAAATCTATTTTGCGCAAATATTTCCACTAGAGAAACCAAAATTCTAGATAGAGGTAAGATGTATTTTAACATATAAATACTTGTCTTGAAATGTAATAGATATTAGTGTATAGTAGCGATATTTTAAGAACGTTTCTAAATTTACTTTTGCTTTGTCCCTCACTTTCCATGCAATTCTATTTCAGCAGCAATATTTTATTACATGATATACCACTTAGAAATTGCTTTTAAAATTAGTCCAAGAAATTTTAGTTTAAAACCTGTACACGTGGAGGCAGTGCTTAAAGTGGCATCAGATGAGGTGGAGGTATGGAACAAATATGACCATTTAAGAGCAGTAATTTCGAATTAACCCTAAAGAACATCTCTACTCCTGACATTTTTGCACCATTTTGGACGTGAGAATCTATAGGAAGAGAGAAAGAGGGGACTAATATGTGAATGTTTTACTCCCCAGTATCATCAGCCTAGTATTCAATGAATATTGTTTTGCGTTGTATTGCATTGTATTTCACTAGTATTTAATAATTCTTTCCAATCTCATTTCCATTTTCAAAAGCTTCTTCTGGTCTCGTCTCATCTCGTGATCAACACTAGTTTTCTTATAGTTGTCAATACAGAAGTCCAGACAATATGAAAAGAATAATTTTAATTTTTTAAAAAAATGTCCTGGCAATGTCAGGAGGGGCGGATCCAAGTTAAACATCTTAGGCGAGTGGTAAGATACGTTTTTTGATGGTATTGAATTGCTCTCTGAAATGTTGAAAAAAATAAGAGCACAAATTCTGTCATTAAATAGAGTGATAGGGAATTGTTATTCACTTTCGAAGCAGTAGCAACGAAATGTTTGATAGTACAAACATATTTGTTGACTCAATGCTAACATATTTATTTCTGTGTAAAGTGTGTTGTCTTCTGCACGCAAATTAGAATTTTAATCACTTATTTTTACCGGTATGCCATACCAGTCGCTTTTCGAACTTTCTGATGCATAACCGGCTCATACCACCTCACTTTAAGCACTGCGTGGAGGGTTCAATAAGTTTTTGCCCACGTATGAACAGTTTTGTATTGTCTGTTCACTCTAGGATGGAAGATTGTTTACAAACAACAATTGTAGTGCGAGCGTCAAAACCTTGCTTCTCACCCCTACATGGTTAATTCATGGTTGCCAGGCACATGAATCTCCGAACCGAATGTACCTACTTCTGCACAGTCATGGACCAAGTGCTATTACTACATAAATTGCTGCTTTTGAGATGACTGAGATATTAACGTTATGAAAAATTGAGTTAGTTATTATGTAATACAATCTTACATATAATGCACACTCAATTTTGTACAAGTGTTCTTGTTCGAAAGTGTGCGAAAACCTTGTACGCCTGGCAATATTGGAAGATGGCAGTTTGTGTTGTAAACAATAAACAGAGGTATTTTTTTTTTAATAGCGAAGACCGTTAGGTTCGCTGGACAGCGTTGTTTTCATGATAAGGCGACAGAAACATATTGTACTGATTGTAAACAAGGGCTGGGAATTTCGATGCGAGTATAGGTGGAAATATTCTCCCCACATATTGCCTGTTGGTGAAGGTTTGCAATGTTGCAAACTGCTAAGTGTAGAATTTCATACTAATTGAACGAGCTTTGAGAAGGATAAGTATGATGCAATAATTATAAATACTAACAACCATAGACTTAAAGTATTAGGAAAGAAACCATGCTGCTGTAAGAAGAATATAATACACATTGAATTAAGTGTTCAAAGTACAGTATAAAGCGAATTTTAACGTTTAAACATTTTAAAGCTGTACACATCTGCCCTGTTTGGGTGTCCTTACCAGACACTGTGCAACACGAAAAAAGGCATTAAAATAGGTAGATCGAGCGTGGGCATGAAAGCGGCTCTGGCCGGTATTCCTTATTAAGGTTTTCCTCAGTCCCACGAGGTGAATGACTAGATAGTAGCTTCTGTAAGGCAGGGGCGGATCCAGGACGGACTTCTTGAGGGCGGTGGGTTTTAATACTGCTACATAGAGCTATTTTTAAGAGCTCCAAACTCTGGGATTGGGTTTTATTTAAATATATAAAATGAGAAAGGTTCCTTTCCTGGGGGCAATCGCCATGATCGCCCCCCCTGGATCCGCCACTGCTGCAAGGCCAGAATTGGGCCAAACACCGAGGCCCCAGAGTTGGCGGGAAATATATTCCTTCAGAATATTATGTTGTCAACACTTCCACAAATATTATGGTGGTGGGTTCCTACATCCCTTTTTCGTTTGTGTGTGTTTAAATTCATTATGAAGTAAATGTAGAAGTGTTTCTTTCATTCTCTTTCTTTCTTTCTTCTCATCTTCTCATCCTTGCTCTCCTTTCCCCACCTTCTTAAAATATGAATACTATCCTCCTGTAATATTGTTTCTCTCCACGGCCCAAGATTTAAAGAGACCAACCTGATATAGTTAACTATTAGCAGATATGTACCAATAAATTCACATTAGAGACAGCGCCGTAACTTATATTTTTTTTCTGGGGGGCAAGCATTAATATGTGTATTTGGGCCTCCTAGAAAAAGTTGTTTTTCTCATTCTTGCCCCTCTTTCTAACTTTTTCTTACTATTTATGCCCCCCGGAGCCTGTCGGCCCTCCCTCACGGCAAGGTCTGCGGGGCCGTTACTTACGCCCTTGGGCCCATTCCAAACATGACAAATTAATTAAGGGGACAACATTGACAAATCTCAAAGCCATACGAATAAATGTTATTTCTAGGGCCCCTAATAATAGACGTTTCTTGCTGAAGTGGGCACAAGGCTCACTTTTGTTTTATTTACCTTTTGTGCGCTGCTTTATGTAATGTAGTGAAACTGTTTAATGCTTCATTTATAATTTCATGTTCGTATTGTATATGGATTAAGAAAATTTCGTCTCCAAATAGGCCCCTTCGAACGGCGGGGAACCTCCCTGGGGGGAAGTTGCCCCTCCCCTGTCCCACACAAGTTACGGTCCTGATTAGATTAGAAGTAAACTCTTTCGAAATTTACGCAACTTGCAAATACCAAACCCTACTAGTGCTAAAATTGATGAGTTAGTTCCACTGTTACAACTGCTATAAGGGGAAAGTAGGGGAAGGACTGCTAAGATTCGCTAGCCAGGTTTTGTGTCAAAACACAGCGCCAAGCTACAGTGAACGGACAATACTGCACGTATGAAACGTAAATAGTAAATGTGCCCATGTATTAAGATGCTAATGTATAATCTTGATGTTTGTAGATAACAAGAAGTTTGAAGTCATGAAGTATGAATGAGTAAAAGTGTCAAACTGTATTCATTCCTTTTCAGAAACAGCAACGAGTTGATTGTGCATTCGAACTGTTAATTCTCTGCATACTGAATGAGAATGATTTTTACATTTGTTTAGTGCCCATGGACAAATGTTGGGTATATCACCATTACCCAGAGACTAAAGTTACGAATAAATAATAGAAACATTTCCACTTATTCAAAAAGGTCCACTTGCATTCTTCTGCCATTGTGTAAAAAGATCCACGTGCATTATTCATGTTTTTAGTTCTCTTGGCGCAATTCTCACCAATTACCTAACCCATTATCGTAATGTGACTGGGAAATATTACAAAGGCAGCAACCCTCTTCCCTACATAATCCAGGAGACATTAAATAATTAGCAAAGTCTCGGTTACTAGTTAATTACCCATCCATCATATTACTCTGACTTCACGCCGTTAGACTTCTTCTTCTTTACAAAAACGAAGCAGTTGCCGAAAGCAAGACATCTTTCTTCACGTTCTGCGTTCATTTCAACTGTTGGGCACTGACTTTCTAGCAAATGTGACACTTTCTACAAAGAGTGACTCTTGAATTTGAAAGATCATTTAGAGTAGTGTGTTATTTTTCACGATAATTATGTGGAAAAGGACAAATAACGTGTGTCAATTTCACATTTCTAACTCCACTCTCTCTATGCGACGGTAAAAAAAATACTTGTTGATCCCTCCACGTATGTTTATGCGCAGCAAAAATTAATGGTGTTAATTGAGTTTAATACTAACACAGGCCAGTAATCTCACCATGACTACCACTTTAACGTGTTATTTCAACAGCAAGGATTCGGTGTTGCGGCTAGCACAACACCAATGTTACAGCTTGATACAGAGTCAGTGTTGAGCGGGGTTAGATTAGGTTTATTTGTCATGGACAGGATAGTCTGCCATGAGATCCGATCACATGATATCCTAAATGTAAAGTCAACAGTCAACGAGCTGAGCCACTGCCACTCCATATTATTATTAGGCTAGTATTAACAATAATAATAACAATATTGGTATTTAAGGAACAAGCTAGCGAAGCTTTGGATTTTCTCGAAGTCATGGTTTCTTGTAGTAAGGTCCGTATCCTGATCGTGATTTCCAAAGAATGTCTTCAGACTTACTAGACAAATGCCAGGGTAGTTCATAGCAAACAGATACTGGTGATATTTTCTCAAATCCTTCCCTTTATTATTGATATTCTTGTATAGGCCTATCAACTGTAAAATAGTCTGGAGCTATATCTGGAATTTATTATTATTATTATTATTATTATTATTATTATTATTATTATTATTATTATTATTATTATTATTATTTGTTCCCTAGCCTTTGGCTCGTCTCCAAGTTGCCTGCACGCTTGCGACGTCTCTTCGCGTCAGGTAGGAGTCAGCACAGCTAGCGACAACTATTAGCCTGACTGTGAACTATTAGGAATTAGCGTGACCGGCAAGGAACGGACATGAACGCGTTATCTGGACATCTGAATCAAACCTAGTCCATTCGATAAACAAAACTAAGATATATTCATTCAGAAAAAAATAAGTGCCGTGGACAACGGATTAAGTCTCTGGGGCCCATTAACTCTGTTAGTATAAAGAAAATCGTAGTCTCGCAGTGAAATAGCTATTGCATCAACACTGTTCCTTGGAAAGTCATGGCTTATAGTTAATTTTCTTCAGCATGAAAACGCTTTCCAGAGGTGCTGTATATTGGGGCCCATAACGTACTTGAACATGGAAAATTGGGAGAATGTCGGTAAAATTTCCCCCAAAAATCACTCCGGGTAAAAGCACACAATCGAAATGTATCTGGAAAAATACTATAGGGGATAAGAAATGAGTGTACGAAATGAATGTTTTGTTTTGATAGACAGAATAGGTATGTAGGAAAAGGTTGTATACCAATACGCTCTGTGCATACAAAACCGAATCTATGACCTGACCTATAAGAACAAAATATAAAAATATAAACGCAGTACTATTTATCCTGATATCAAGAATTGTACCACATTCTCTATAGAATGAAATAAATGTTTTAAACAGCAACTGTGCTACAGTTGTATTGAGATAAACTCACATTATCCAACAACACCCCCACCTATACCCCTTTGTTCTCTATTCCGTTCTTACTGTGTCATACTGTATCTTCTCCCCATACTATATCTTCTGTCCGTACTCCTCATAGGATTTTTCAAAGTATATTTTAATTGTGTACTCCTACCATTACCTACCTTATTACGAAGGATGAGGGGAAAATCCCCCTCTGAAGGATTGGATATCTCTCATATGTCTTGAACTTCCTCATGTTAAATTTCTCGGATGTGCACTTTATCTCCCTTAAAATGTAATTTAATTCGCACACTGACTCGTCCTATCGGCTCGGGTGTTGCTTCAGAGGACACAGCTTCACAATAGAGCTACTTTGAGAGACATTTTTGCGACTTATCCCCAATTTCCCTCTTCACATGTCACAGAACGATATGCGTGATTAATAATTATTGAAACGCTTGCTTAATTTTACAGAGAATGTGGTGCAATTCTTGATATAAGAATAAATAGTACTGGGTTTATATTTTTTATATTATGTTCTCTTTATAGGTCAGGTCATAGGTTTGGTTTTGTATGTACAGAGCATATTGGTATACAATTTTCTCCTCATATCTATTCCGTGTATCAAAACAAAACTTGGTACACTTATTTCCTTATCCCCTATAGTATTTTTTTGAGATACATTTGGATTGTGTGTTTTTGCCAGGTACCACTCCAGAGGGGGGCAAAGTTGATGGGAGAGATTTTTGGAGAAAATTTTCCCGACATTCTCCCAATTTTCCATGTTCAAGCATGTTATGGGCCCCAATACATAGTACCTCTGCAAAGCATGTTTCATGCTGAAGAGAATGAATTATAAACAAATGACTTTCCAATGAACAGTGTTGATGCAATAGCTATTTCACTGCGAGTTTACGATTTTCATTATACTAACAGGGCTAATGGGTCCCAGGGACTTAGTCCGTTGTCCATGGCACTTAATTTTTTGTGCATGAACATATCTTTGCTATGTTTATCGAATGGACTAGGTTTGATTCGGATGTGCGGATGACAGGTTCATGTCCGTTCCTTGTGAAAATGAGATGTCATGCGTTTACAATAAGTATTAAGAATATCTAAACGTTTTCGCCTCGATTTTATTCAACCCGTAACTCTGAGGTGTTTTAAAGTTTGCATATTAGTGTTAGTAACTGATATTTGCTTTTTATATTATTATTATTATTATTATTATTATTATTATTATTATTATTATTATTATTATAAACTGCATAGAATAGTACTTAGTTCCTCAACTGGGAGTTGAACTTGTAAGTCTTGGCTTCCTGCCAGGTGCTCTACCAGTTAGAGTACCGAAGAACATTCACCTGATAACTTGTAACCAGGTTTGACTCGGGTTTGACTTTCAGCTGAAGTACACTACTAAAAATACTTTCCGAAAGTGTTGAGAACAATGTACCGAGACACTTATTCTTAAAATTGAAGTTAGATTCAGAAGTGAGTTAAAAAAAATACGAACCAGTGCCTATCGTTTGCTTCAACAAATGAGAATGCATCTCGCCAAGATGTAAAACATTTATGTAATGTCCTCACCTTTTACGTTATGTTTGGCTTTGTTCTTTCATTTGTAAATCAGATCTTTTCGAAAACTGACCACAATATTGCTCCTCTTTTTATAAAGTTTAACGTCCCACGATTATCGAGGCTAAGGGAGACGGTAATGATGAGATGGATGATGAGTAGAATGAGGAAAGGAAAGGAAACGGGAAAACCTCGGGAAAATCCATGAACACGGTGTTTGTTCAACATAAGGTTCACTTGGCGCGGGCTGAGATCGAACCAGGGACCCCACACATCACAAGTTAACGCTCTATCATTAAGCCAAAGCGGCTCCATATTGTTTCTCTTGATTAAAACGAAATCATATGAACATTATTCAGGCAAGATGCGAAAACGATTTTACACATTTTCACCTTGTGACGATTTGATTCAGTAGATATTTCAGGAGAGAAATTTGGGAGGCCACGCACCTTCTGTGCCCTCCCCAACGCTGCAACCTTCTGGAATAATTTGTTTCAAGTGAGTTCCAAGAAATGTGTAACATATTATGTTTTACTATAACATCTTGTACTAAGTTAAAAACATTGTGGTTAAAGAAAGAATTGTAATTTTTGTTTTTTAATCTTCGAAAAAAAAATGAATCTTTAAAGGCGACATTGATAATCAAAGTTAACCACTTAAGGAATTGTGGTTCTACATGGAAATAAATGTGAAACATACATATGTGTACTACTTATGTTTTCTTTATGTAGCCGTCACTTTTTTTTTTCATCGGAACCGTGCACTTACAATGTTACTTGACACATCCATTATGATTGATGAATTCCTCTGTACAATGCACAACATTTTACATTTCTCCTAAAGGTTATAGTAGCAGTCTTCGCAAATAAGTTCTGTTTTAGATGTATGTAATGATATGGAGTTACGCGAAAGAGAAAACCCAACCGCCCTGTCAGGTTAGAGAAATGAGAGACACGTAAAATTTCGATTAGGTCATCAATATATTTCAAGCACCACTTCGTGCCTTGATTGATAATATCTTTGGCATTCAATAGTGACATTGTCACAGAAGCAGTTACAAATTAGCAGATATAATACTGGATAAGATATACTTACACAGTTTAGCCCTACATGCCATGACAGAACTTACAAAGTATGAGTTTTTAATAATTTTCTCCCCTTTTATGTTTTGATTGCGAAAGGTACCTTCAAGAATTTTCTATAATAATTGCTATATAAAATAGTAATATTTGACAGTGGAAAATTGGCTTATGTTAGAAGCTTCTAGGTTGATTGGAGGTTTTAAAGCTCTTTTCAAAAGCAGGCCTACATGAGACGTTGACTTGCAATTGAATTGATTTGAATGATTGAAATTTAACTTCCTTTTTCAGTTCGAAGACGGGACTGTGAAACAGCAGCGTAACGCAAAAATGTCGCCCCTCCCCCCCGCAGGATTACTTTTGGGGCCCCCTTCCCATGCCCATTAACTTCCCACTATTATTTCCCTGTAGAAGACAATGGTTAATAAATCTATGGAATGTAATAAAATTACAATTAAAATTAATACTCACCGAAATAGGCATAAATTATTTTCCCTTAACCTCCGAGTACTAAGATGATTTTTTAAACTGATGTTGCTAGAATGGATGAATTTTCACCCAGAGTATATTTTTTTCTTTTCTAAAGTAAATAATGTTGTTCAGGGAAATGGATATTCCCTATTCAGCTCACTTTTTGTAGCCTATAGTTCTTGGCGGTGGTGGTGGGCCCCCAGACCCTGCGGACCTCCTCGCACTGCAGGACCAGCGAGACCCTCAATTACGCCACTGCTGTGAAACGGAATCTACTTTATAAAGTTAAATCCGACTCGTTAATCGGGTTTATAACCGAGGTTTTATGGTATCTGAATCATATGAAATCGCAGTAGGAATCGAACACAGGACTATTGCACAAAAGTCAACCATTTAACTGCTAGTTTCTATGGCTTCGTCTTTTCGTTTTTCTCTAAGTATAGCAGCTTCTTTGTTTGTTTGTGTGTGGGGGGGGGGGGGTGCGTGGAGATAAAATAACAACTTCAGGATTTTGACTATCCATCATTAAATAGTGTATAAATATCAAATTGTATTTTTTGCTTCAAAACTTGCCATCAGAAGCAAAGGATTGAAAAAGTATGCAACAACAGCAATTGAAAAATAAAAGTATATTAAAAAAATGTCTCCACTGCTATCGCGGCATTTTTAACGCAAGAAGCAGGGATCTCAAATACTGTATTTCGAGTAGATTCAAATTAAAGTATACCTGTTCATAGAAACTGCTCTCACAGAAATTGAATGTAAATCTTGTTACTTTAAATTTATATACAAAATCATGTTACTTGAGTTTGAGCTTTTGTGTTCTTAGCCTATATACAATACCAAGATTATAAAGGACGGTACCTGATTATATATACATACAGTAAAACCTGTCTTCAACGGACCCTTTATTAAACGGAAAACTGTCTTAAACGGAAATATTTCACGGGCCCATGAATTTTGGAGAACAAAACGTGTGAAACCCCCTTCATTAAGCGGAAACTGTGTTACGCGGACAACGGAAAGAAAAATAAACATTTAACGGAAAATTCTGAGTTCCGGACTACAGCGTTTAGAAGATGTTTAGACATTCTGTGAGACATACACCCTCCATTCCAAAAGAAACCGAACGTTTTAAAAAAACAAAAAAGCAATGTACATTTTGGAACAAATCATTTTTATTAATCAATGTATTCCCCTTCTGCATCGATACACATATTTGCACGCTCCAACAAGTTGTCAAACGATTTCTCCATGTCCTTTATTGGAATGGTCTTTAGGACGGCGGTCGTCGCCTTCTCAATGGCATCAATCGATACGTGCCACTTTCCTTTCATTGCCAAATGCAGTTTCGGGAACAGATAGAAATCGCACGGAGCGAGATCTGGTGAATAGGGCGGATGATGCAACCGAATAATGTGATTTTTGACCAAAAATTCAGTTACAAGTCGCGAACGATGTGATGGTGCATTATCGTCCAAAAGAGTCCAACTGCCGATTTCGCGATATTCGGGCCGAATACGACGATTTCTTGCCAGCAAACGCTTCATGACGCCAAAGTAAAACTCTCCAATGACTGTCTGGCCGGGCTGAACAAATTCTTTGTGGATAATTCCTTTTGAATCGTAAAAACAAATCAGCATCACCTTAACTTTTGACTTCACCAAGCGACTTTTTTTGGGTGTTCCTTCATCCGGCGCTCTCCATTCAGCACTTTGCCGCTTTGTTTCGGGCTCATATTCAAAACACCACGTCTCGTCACCTGTTACAATCGATTTCAAGAAGTTTCGATCCTGCCGAGCACTTTTAACGATGTCTTTGCAATGCGCAATTCGATCAACTTTTTGGTCTTCGGTGAGTTTGTGTGGTACAAACCGCGAATTAACTTTCTTAAGGCCCAAAACTTCGGTCAAAATGCGGTAAGCGGTTGTTTGAGGAATGCCTAATTCCATTTCAATAACTTTCACCGACGATGTTTTGTTATGTTTGATGAATTCACGCACTTTTTCGATGTTTTCTTCCGATAATCCGGTTCTGGGACGGCCTGATCTTTCGTCATCATCCAGCGTCTCTCTACCCGATTTGAATCGCCTGAACCACTCGTAAACTTGCGTACGGGATAGACACTCATCACCATATGCATTTTGTAGCATTTGGTGCGTTTCACTAAAAGTTTTACCCAGTTTAACACAAAACTCAATTGCAGCTCGTTGTTTGAAACTCATTTTCCGACCGATGTACACAACACACTGACAGTTGAAACGCAAAACTTTGTTGCCGTGCATCCAAATGTCATGACATTTATACCAGTTGTCAATGAGGGACTACGCCATCTACCGGTAAAATATTACAACAGACGGCACTAGTGGTACTATTTGTTTTCAAAAGTTCGGTTTCTTTTGGAATGGAGGGTGTATACATTACACTGTCTGCGATAAAATGTTCGTTCTTTTGTTAAATATTTCTGGACAGTGTTGACCTTCCCCAACCACTACTCATATTCACCACCACAAATTGTCCTTAATCCCCGCAACTTAATCAAGAATCATACGGAATGTCGGAAAGAAGAAAAGGAGATAGAGGAAGAAGAGGAATACGATACCGAGTTCGAAGAAGAGTGTAGAATAAATACATATCAAGATTCTCTCAGAAGTTTAAAGGAACTGCAAAAATTTGCCTTACGAAAAAATGATTCTGATTCACTTAGTATAATTTCTCAGGCTAAATTTTATGCGGAAAGTCAAGCAGCTAAGCAGCAATGTACACAGAAAACCCTGCTTGGCTATTAGAAAAATAAAGAAAACGTGTGCATAGCATATTTTGTATTCTTTGTGTGTGTGTGTGTATTTATTCGTAGAAGGAAGAAGTACTGTAATCGAACAATGTACGTACAGCAATACATTTCCTCAGTATGCCCCTTTATAAGCATGTATTTAAAAAAAAGAAAGAAAGGAAAGGTCTACCTGCACTAAGCGGAAACCTGACTTTAACGGAAACTTTTGCAAGTCCCGCTCGATTCCGCTAAAGACAGGTTTCACTGTATTTGTATTTAAGTCCGACGGTTATGCACCGAGGCTAAGGGATAATAACATGGATAATAATGGTAAAATGAAGAAAGGAGGCGAAACGAAAGAACCCTCTACGCACACGGTATTTGTGTACCACAACGCCCACATGGTGGCAGCTGAGATAGATTCAGGGATCGCATGCACGGAAACTGCTATCAACCCCAGCTCCAAATAATGGGCCTTCATACGGCGTTCCCCACCAAACTAACTCACCTGAAAGAGAGATGGATCACAAGAACATGCCACCAGCCCAGGTTAAAATCATAGTTACTACAGTATTATGGAAACTAGAAATTACTTTTTTTTTTTACTTTTTTTGTAGGAATTATGTAGAGGAACAAAATTTGTCAGTTTTCTTCTCGAATTTTTCGCTATTACATGTTTTCCCTTTTTCATGTTAATATCAAATACATTCGCGTAAATAACAACCATGTAGTAAATTGACGATTAATTTCTAATTTCTAGTCGTACGTCCAACAGTTATGCCCTTTACGTTAAAGGAGAAGGGTGAGTAATAAAATTGAAAGAATATGAAAAATTGGTGGAATGAGCATGTGAGAAAAGACGAGAGGAGCCCAGAAACCCCACGGACTCAATGCTATCCACCACATACTCGCGCGTACGGGATCGAACAAGGAGTGATCCCTCTAAAACTTTTAATAATAATAATAATAATCCTACAGTTATAAATACGCCTTCTCAGTAGTTCCGAATTTGCGTTAGAAAAGCATTAAACTGACACTGGAAGAGCATCAGATTGAAGATTTAAAGGCTCCAAGTACAATTACAGGAATCAGCATTTGGTTCATTTTTAGATTTCGGTAATACTTTCAAACCGAATTAGAAGTTTTGAAGCAGTATAAACTTTCTTCTGAGAAAAGACTTGAGAGAGATTTAGTTAATTATTTTTAGAGAACGAAATCTATAAACTCAAATCTGTAAAAGCAAATCTCAAGTAAAAGCCGAAATAGCTCAGTTGGGAGAGCGTTAGACTGAAGATCTAAAGGTCCCTGGTTCAATCCCGGGTTTTCTGCATTTGTTCTCTTTTTAGACATTTTTAATCGAAATAAAAATTACGATCAGTGTAGCCTTTCTTCTGAGGAAAGACTTGAGAGAGATTTAGTTAATTATTTTTAGAGAAAGGAGTGGATAAACTCAAATCTGTAGAATAAAAGTTCAAATAAAAGCCGAAATAGCTCAGTTGGGAGAGCGTTAGACTGAAGATCTAAAGGTCCCTGGTTCAATCCCGGGTTTCGGCATTTGTTCTCTTTTTAGATATTTTTAATCGAAATAAAAATTACGATCAGTGTAGCTTTTCTTCTGAGGAAAGACTTGAGAGAGATTTAGTTAATTATTTTTAGAGAAAGAAGTGGATAAACTCAAATCTGTAAAAGAAAGCTTCAGATAAAAGCCGAAATATCTAGTTCGTCCGTGACCTTCGTGCAGTTCACATCATATACTGTGCTGTGTCTGTACGAGTTGAGTGCTTGGAGTTTGGTTGAGAGTGGTGTCTGGTTGCTTAGCTGTTTTTGCCCTGGTTTGGTGTTGTGTTTGCTGCCTGTGCAATTGAATTGCATTTTTTTTTCTCTTGGAACGCTAAGTTATTAATTGTGGTTATTCAGTAACTAATGGCTTCCTTACGTCTTAATACGATTCGTATTAACTTCCAGAGTGTAGTGAATGTTCCTAATTATATTTACTTACATGAATGGATACACAATGAATTTAAGTTTGCATTAATTGATGTTTTGAGCATAGAACTTGATTTTGCTCGTAAGTTTCTTTTTATTAAACTTTCGAATGTGGACTTGTGTGATCGGATCCTCATGGATCGTAATGGTATTGTGTCATATACTGACGCTGAAGGTACTTATAAACTGCCTTTAGAATCGGCTTCTCACATGTTCAAATTGGTGAAAATTCATACAGTTCCTATGGAAATTTCGGATGCCCAAATAAAGCAAGTGCTGGGACAGTATGGAGAAATTATTTCTATGGACGAAGAAAAATACACCAAAGGTCATTATTATCCTGTACGAACTGGTCGGAAACTCTTAAAAATGATTTTGAAACGGAACATTCCTTCCTATGTGACCATCTGTAATTTACGGCTTTGGGTTATCTATTTTGGGCAATCTAAAACGTGTGCTAGGTGTGATAGCGAAAATCACCTCGTTTCCTCCTGCCCTCATCGCCAGGCTAAGCCAGTTCAGCCTCATGGGCATACGTCAACGTCAATGGCTCCAGGTGTCCGTACCCTACTGAGGGGACCCCCTTCCCCATTACAACTTGACAGTGCACCCGACCTTACAAATTATAGTATTTTTCCTTTGTTGCAACCGAAACCTCCTTCAGACCCTCCCGCTAATACCAGTGTTGAGTGTGTTTCTTCTGTGCCAGCCCCCTCTGTAACTGGGGAAGTACTTTTCTCAACAGTAGTTCCTAACAGTTCTAAACTTCTACCTAGTGCTGAGTCTTTTTTTGAAGCTGAACCTTCTAGTGACAAATGTCCCCCCCTCCCCCGGATCCTGTATTTTGCAGTCGCAGCAACAGTCCCACTACCGTAGTAGAAGAATTGCCCGGCCCTCCAGTTCCAGTTTCACTGCCTCCCACTGTTGAGACCCCTGTGGATACTCCTGTGACATGTTTGAATGCTTCACCTACCAAGAGTACAACTACTCCTGACGTTCATCCTGTTTCTACCACTACGACTTGTTCTGACCCTACGGTGCTGGACAGCGTTTCAACCGCACCTACTACCACGGAAGTCACCCGTTCATCATCTGCATCTCCAGAACGAGGACGTCGAAAACGTAAGAAGCGGCATGAACTTGGTAAGTTAATCTTCTCCCAAACCGTTCAATTACAAGATGATATCAGTGCTCCCGAGGATGTCAGTGCTTCTCAATGAACTCGCCGATCTTGTGTTAATTGAAAACTACAGTGCCTAGTGTATACTGGATATTGTCTTGTTTTTATAATGATTCTCCTCCCGGTCCGTTTTTTACTTTTATGGTCCCTCTTTATAGTGTTTTCATTGTGTTTGTTACCGTTTTCGTATGATTATTTCTCCATGTTTTCAGTGAATTTTGCTACAATTAATGTTAATGGTTTGTCTTCCGCGGTTAGAAAAGCTGCTTTAGTGGATTTTATTTTGGTCCATTCTCTTGACGTCGTGTTTTTACAAGAAGTAAACTATTCTACTCTTCACTTACCGCATCAGTATATCTATGTTGCTAATGATACTCATTCTGGTACCGGAACTGGTCTCATTTATAGGGCAGATTTGGCAATTGAAAATTTATTTTTACATCCGGAAGGTAGACTGTTAACGGCAAAATTAGAACACTGTCATCCTGCTGACGTTTATGCTCATTCTGGAAGTAATCAAAAAGCTGTCAGAGAGCAGTTTTTTTGCTACTGATCATGCAGTCGCTTTACATGATAGTACCGCTCCTATTATCTGCGCAGGGGATTTCAATTGTTCTCTTCTTGCGCAAGATCATCATCCAGGACGCAACTTTTCGTCTACCCTACAACAGGTAGTCAATTCGTTTAACCTTATCGATGTTTGGAATTATTATAAGCCTACGGAACTAGGACATTCATTCTTTACTATCCACAGTTCTAGTCGGTTAGACAGATTTTACATATCTCAATCTTTAATTCCTTGTGTGCTAAATATACAACTTTATCCTGCTTCGTTCACCGATCACTGTGCTGTATTGTTAACATTGAAGTTACCTGTTCAAAAATTTTATCAGTGTTCTTCAGTATGGCATATGAATACATCTCTATTAACGGATCCTGAGTTGCAACAACGCCTTCTCACTAAATGGCGCCAATTTTCCAATTATAGTGGACGTTCATCCTTGCTTACTCGTTGGGAACTTTATATTAAACCGGCTTTAAGATCTGTATGTAGCCATTATAGTAAGGAGCGTTGGCATGCTTATCATACCCAGTTTAATTATTATACTCGTTTACTTCATGACTATTACTCTGCATATCCTGGACCTATGCCTCCTTCTGTGTTTGTCAAGGTCAAAGAAATTAAAGCGTTACTAATATCATTGTATCGGAAGCGCACAAAAGGTTTTTTTGTCAGAAGTAAAACAGAAAGTTGTAATGCAACGGAGGATGCGACACTTCAGCAAATTTGTAAAGATGCGCAAACGCGGCCAACGTAAACTTATAAGTAAATTAGTAGATCAGACTAACACTGTGCATCAG
Organism: Thermobia domestica; assembly: GCF_964235325.1. Taxonomy (NCBI): domain Eukaryota; kingdom Metazoa; phylum Arthropoda; class Insecta; order Zygentoma; family Lepismatidae; genus Thermobia; species Thermobia domestica. The sequence goes on along the minus strand of NC_137454.1, from coordinate 166,377,008 downwards.
GGTAATCAGGTGGTGCCATGCTTTCATACGTATTATACCAGTTTATATACAAATGTATCTCCCATAAATACTTCCTCTTCCCCCTTTTTTGCTATGCTTCCTAGCTTGGAGGCTGCCGATCGAGAAACTCTGGATGCACCATTTACAGAACAGGAAGTTAAAAATGCCATTCTTATGGCTAAACGACAAAAGTCAGCAGATCCTGATATGATACCCAATGAAATGTACTTAATGTTTACTGACTTGATGTTACTATTCCTAACTCAAATGCTTAATGAATTTTGGAGTCGGCCTCACTTGACTAGGCACATGAAAAAAGGATTTTTGGTATTAGTTCCTAAACATGCCCATTCTACTCGCATTCAAGATTACCGTCCTATTACATTACTTAATTCTGATTACAAGATTCTTGCCCGTCTTCTTGCAAATAGACTGAGGCACGTCTTACACCGTTTATTGTCTCCATTTCAGTTTGGTCATGGCTCTTGCCCCCCCCCCCCCTTGTATGTAGCCTTAAGTAATATCAGGGACACTATTGCTTATTTTACTAATGTTCATGGTTCTACCACTGCATTACTCTCAGTCGATATGATACAAGCTTTTGATCATCTCCATCTTGATTATTTATATCAATTACTGCCGTATTTTATTTCTATGATAAAAGCGCTTTCTTCCGATCGCTTACTTCAAATACATTGTAATGGTATTTTATCTAAGCATTTGGTTGTGAACAGAGGTCTCCCCCAGGGATCCCCCTTAAGTTCCATTTTATACAGTTTAGCTATTGCACCCTTAGTATACAAAATTAATAATCTTTTTCCTGGTGTCCGTATTGAAACAAGGGCCATTTGCATTCAAGCATACATTGATAATGATGATGTCCACGTCATACTTAATTCCCCTGCAGATTTACAGGTGGTTCAGACGGAGCTTAATAATTTTGCTAGTATTTCGGGTGCTGTTGTTAATTACCACAAAAGTAAACTTTTTTGTTTTCACTCTGAGGCTGAGCAATTTTATCACACACCTTTTACTCTTGTTGATGGTTTTAAACTTTAGGAGTTCACTGGCGACGCACAATAAAAGAAACCATAGATTATAATTATTCTCAAGTCACGGTTAAAATAATTTCTACTTTATATGCTAATAAGTTGCGAGACCTTACATTATATGGTCGTGCTTATTTTCTTAATGTATTTGCATTTTCTCAACTCTGGTTTCTTGCTCAAATTTTCCCATTACCAGTCAAATATGAAAGAAAATCACCAGCCATGCTTTATACTTTCTGTGGCATAAACGACTGAGTTGCTCGTCCCACTATCTATGAGCCTCTTGCTCATGGAGGTTTACGTATTTTCAATATTCGCCAACAATGCCGCAGCTTATTGTTACACCGTACATGTGTTTTACTTTGTGTTTATGATTCTTTAATCACAGCTGGGTTACTAAAACAATGTCTTTTTTATGTATCTTTAGATTCGCCAGTCAGTACCTTGGTCTCATATGTACCCCCACCTTAATAATGTTATTCTTGATATAAGTTATGCTCTCATCAGTCATGAGAGTATTGAAAAGTATGCATGTACTGTTAAACAATTATATTGTTATTATCATAGTAATATAAGGTATGTTCCTAAAATACAGCAGAAATTTCCGACTGTTCAATGGTCGCAAATTTGGACCAATATTACGACGAAATTTCTTTCTTTTAGTCTTAAATCGCTTTGGTTTCTTCTTGTACACAATTTAATTGTGACAAATGTACGTAGATATAACATTGGACTAAGTAATACTATGTATTGTACTGCCCTACTGAGGATACAATTGAACATCGTCTTTCAGGGTGTCATGAAAGCAAAGTGATCTGGTCCAAATATTGTTGTATTGTAAGCAGCACTCTCCGTTTGCACCCAAAATATGTCACTGTTACGAACATATTGCTCCTTCCTGAATATAAACATTTTCCGAAAGCAAAGCACAATCTTATTATCTGGTTAACGATAACTACGGCAGCTTTAATACTTGAGGACGATATCAAAGGAAATACTGATTTGTATCTGAAACTTTTAATTTCTCGTCTGTCACTTTTTACATCTCAACAACAACACAAATATTTTGCTAATTATGTAAACGCCATTTATTAATGTTCAAAATTTCTTTTCTGTTTCCTTTTATCTTAAGTCTGTGCTTAATTATGATTGCAAATTTCTTGAATAAAGAATTTTTTAAAAAAAAGGCTCAGTTGGGAGAGCGTTCGACTAAAGATCTAAAGGTCCTTGGTTCAAACCCGGGTTTCGGCATTTGTTCTCTTTTTAGATATTTTTAATCGAAATAAAAATTACGATCAGTGTAGCCTTTCTTCTGAGGAAAGACTTGAGAGAAATTTAGTTAATTATTTTTAGAGAAAGAAGTGGATAAACTCAAATCTGTAAATTAAAACTTCAGATAAAAGCCGAAATAGCTCAGTTGGGAGAGCGTTAGACTGAAGATCTAAAGGTCCTTGGTTCAAACCCGGGTTTCGGCATTTGTTCTCTTTTTAGATATTTTTAATCGAAATAAAAATTACGATCAGTGTAGCCTTTCTTCTGAGGAAAGACTTGAGAGAGATTTAATTATTTTTAGAGAACGAAATCTATAAACTCAAATCTGTAAAAGCAAATCTCAAGTAAAAGCCGAAATAGCTTAGTTGGGAGAGCGTTAGACTGAAGATCTAAAGGTCCCTGGTTCAATCCCGGGTTTCGGCATTTGTTCCCTTTTTTAGATATTTTTAATCGAAATGAAAATTACGATCAGTGTAGCCTTTCTTCTAAGGAAAGACTTGAGAGAGATTTAGTTAATTATTCTGAGAGAAAGAAGTGGATAAACTCAAATCTGTAAAATAAAACTTGAAATAAAAGCCGAAATAGCTCAGTTGGGAGAGCGTTAGACTGAAGATCTAAAGGTCCCTGGTTCAATCCCGGGTTTCGGCATTTGTTCTCTTTTTAGATATTTTTAATCGAAATAAAAATTACGATCAGTGTAGCCTTTCTTCTGAGGAAAGACTTGAGAGAGATTTAGTTAATTATTTTTAGAGAAAGAAGTGGATAAACTCAAATCTGTAAAAGAAAGCTTCAAATATAAGCCGAAATAGCTCAGTTGGGAGAGCGTTAGACTGAAGATCTAAAGGTCCCTGGTTCAATCCCGGGTTTCGGCATTTGTTCTCTTTTTAGATATTTTTAATCGAAATAAAATTTCGATTAGCGTAGCCTTTCTATAGAGGAAAAATTTGAGAGATTTAGTGCATTTATTTTTAGAGAAAGAAGTCTATAAACCAAGGTTGTTTTGTTTAAAACAAATTTTGTATACGTTTTAAACATTTTTAAACACGTGTATTTTTAAAACTTGTTTTAAACATTTGTTTATTTTTATTTTATTTTATTTTTGTAAAAATATTTGCCAGAAAAAAAATTGTGAAAAGTGTTCCCCACTCAGAGGACTATTTTCTTCCCATGTGAATGTTTTGATTTCTCGTGGCTACAGTAAATCACTACCGTTCGAGAATTGAGTTCTGGTATTTGATAACAATCAGACAATTCATGCTGGGATTTGTTTGACCATTTACTTTAGCCGTGTCTATATGACCTTAAACTAATGCGGCTTAAACATGATTTATGACTGTAGTATCAAATAGAAGGTCAGTTTAGTGAATTTAACTACCATCGTCATGAAGTCTGTTTCCAACAAGAAATATTTATTTTAAATAATATAATTATGACAGATTTTGTCACCCCATGCAAATGCACATGTTACACATATAGCAGATCCGGCCCTGCTTCTATCAGCCTTCAGGTTTTCTACATTCTCCTTGTTTTGTGTGAGGGATTTACTGGGAATCTGAGCAGCAAAATGTGACATTATGCTGCATTCAGTATGAATATTCATACTGAAATAGTGTGATGCCGTTGAAATCAATGAAAATATAATAAATTATGGACCCTTATTTTAAACACACATTGGGACATAAATATCGTATATGATACCTTATAGAGCAATGAGTATTTCTTCAGTTCTTAATAAAATTGAAGGGGTCGTCATGTTGAAAGATTGCTTCTTTCTCTTTACAAAGAGAGAAAAAAATGGATGCCATTTGAGTAGGAGCATCAATGACATAATGTGGTGATAGAAGGCTATGGAATGTGTTTGCTGTCAATTAACACATCGTGTTTTGAAAGACTCCTACATTTGAAGAAACAATATACCTGTCTCCAGCGACCTTGGCGATTGGTCAAAGGCCAACGAGATTCTTTCATCGTGTAAATGGTGTTGTAAGTGTATGACTTGCTCCTTTATTAAATTTTTCCGCTGTTCTGCGACGCATTCTAAGCCTATGGACAGAATATTAATTACAATATTAGACTATTAACTGAAGTAGTTTCGAATCCGATTAGTTAATTTTATTACTTAATCATGTAGTTTAAACCTTAATATGTTACCCTTTTATCTTTTCTTTCTCTTTTTTGCACAAAAATTTGAAAAAACTCGTGCTTCTTTGTTTCTTTCTTTTTCTTTAATGTGTAACTAAGCTCTATGTTCAAGCTCAGAGGAGAGATTATATTATGTAAGGCGTTCCGACTAAGGAAGAAACGCAACAAGGTTTGTTTTCTGAAAATGCACTCTGAAATAATCATCCATTTATTTTGAAACTGTATTTTTTCAGAGAAAGAGGAACGATTTCCGCGAACATCTCATATGCAATGTTCGAGTGGCCAAATTGCACGTAACGCTTGTTGAGTTCGCTCTTCCTACCCGGTACGCCTCGTATCATGAAGAACTGTTTGCTTATGAAGTCAGAAGAACTTTTTTTCTCTTTTCGCTGGTAGTTCGTTTACGGAAGTTGTTGACTGTATATTAAATATTGTGAAACATTTTATTAGGGTTCAACTTTATACTGCAGGGTTAGCCGAAGATCCCCCTATGTATGATTCAAATATGAATGCTGATTTATCTTAAGGGAATAGAAAATAATAACAGAAGACATATCTTATCTGAGAAGGCTATACGCAACATTTTATTCTAAAGTGTTTGTGTACACACCATCATTTTCATGAGCGAATTATTTACCTCCGTACGGTGAAAAGTTCGTAGCACTTCTGGGGTGATTATAGCAAACGTATTTCGAACGTTTTCTTTAATTTCATCGGCTGTTTGGTAACGAACGCTGGCCATTTTTCAATTTGATATACCGTCACGATGCTTAAACACACAACTACACAGAGGGGGACCTCTGGGAGGCCAGTCCAGAGATGCTGATAACTGTAGGAACCCCCCACCAATCCATTGGCTGGGAAACACTTCAGTGAGATATTCTTTCACGGCAAGCGAATGTGCCGGTGCTTCATCTTGCTGAAACCATAATCGATCGATAGTTCTAGGGTTTGCAGTTGAAGTACAAAGTAGTCTTGTAACACGTTTAGATAGATTACATGGTTAAGAGCATAGTCAAATAAATATGGGTTGTTACAGACGTTGCAACACATTTCGTCACATAAGCATAGTCAACACGTTCTTTTCCAATTCTTTAAAGATGCAGAAATTTTTCTTTCTCCTCAAGTAAATGGTTGTCGCTTTCGCACTGCGGTAGATCACACACTCTTCCATGCGACGGAGTTGCCTTAAATCCATTTCAGCGCAATGCTTTTAATCTTAGTCCTATTTCATTTAACCTCACTAAAATAGACTCTCCTTTTTAGTGCATTATATATATATATGTAATGCATTAAACCTATTTCATATATATATATACAGATGGTGATCAGAAAAATGGAAACACCTTAACGAAATTGCAACTTACCAGATTAATATGGTGTCGGGGACCACCTTTCGCCTTCAGAACAGCCTTGATGCGACGTGGAATGGAGGCATAGAGGTCGTGAATGGTAGCAAGTTGAATTTTACACCATTCCTCGTGCAGGTCTCCCATTTTACACTACCTCCGTCTGCTGCAGTCACTGGACACTGCTGTTCCACTGCGTCTGACGTAGTATGGAGACCGACCTAACACACCACAACCAGCGGTCCGGCGCTGCGGGCGCCACGATACCACTGCCAACCCATATATACATTGTTTTTATAAGTTTGTGTGGGGTTATTATATTTTTTAGTCCTTAATCAATATTTTTAATTGTATCATGGAAGGGGGAAGCACAACACTATCTCTCATCTTACTGTGAAAAGAAAAAATATCTCAAACTTGTTGATATGAATTAAGTCAAGGAACCCTACTCGTCTGCAACCAACCAAACTTTAATGAAGATTTGGGTTGTGTAACCAGCAGGAACTCGATAATTGTTTCTAAATAAATTTTACAGTAAAACAATAAGCTACAGCGAAAGTTACGTTAAAATATTGTGTATTGTAATCGGATTTACTTAGCTATCTGTATGAAAGTGCATAAAATTTTGAATTGCAAAACGATTCTTAAAAACAAACAGAAAGCAACCTATTAATGTAAGAATATAAATCGAGAAATAAGGAAATATGAGGATAAAATTTAAGCTTGTATTAAAATCCATACTAAAGTTCAAATTTATTCTAATATTTGCCTCCTAAGAAAAGCATTAAATACCAGCAATACTTGAGAAACAATTACATTAGAAAAGGCACAAGTTGAGAAACTCCTTCACAGATCCCAGATAATCTTTGTTAGTCTAGGAACTAACAATTCATATGTTCTTTATACTTAGGAAATGAGAGTAATTGGTGGATTTGTTTTTCTTTTCCTCTTTTCTTAAGGTCAGGGAAGTTGTGCTCAAGTATCATACCCTTTTCTGAACTTGTTTTTCCTTAATCCAAGAACATCATATAGTGAAGCATGACACGGGCTATATTTTATTCTTATTCCAGAATTTCATATTATACTTTCCTTAAGTACACTCTCCAAAAGTTGTTGAGCTACGGGTAACAGGTGGGTGTGATACAAAAGTTTTACAACCTACCAAATATTTCTTCAGGATTACGTCGGAGTCACTGCTCTAGAGACACTTTCCTCCTTGGGATCATACTATATCCATTAAATGAGTTTATATACAGGGTGACTGGTAATTCAATGCATTCCTTGCAAGGGGATATTCTACAAGTATTTTGGAACATTTTCACCTATATGAACCGGTAGTCGCAAATCACTAGTTTCTGAGTAATTTGCACATGTGTGATTTCTTTGAAATTTGCCGGCTAACGAGAGATGCGCGAGAAGGTTTTATCCTGACCCAGTAGCTCTCACCCAGGGGTTATTTGGGAATTGCTCCCTTCTCTGAGTCTTTAATAAATTCAAGAACATGCGGAAAAAAGATATGGTAACCGTCATTTTAAAAACGAGATAGTTGAGTACAGAAAAATAGTGATATATTCTAACACTCGTGTGACGATGATAACACAAGTGTGGAAACAATTTAGTTCACATTCATTTCAAATATTGTCGTTACTTTTTTGTACTCAACTCACTTGTTTTTAAAATGAGGGTTCCCCTCCCCAAACTCTTCAATTGTATGGTTTCCCTAGGCAATATACTAATGAAAAAAGTACTTCCTCGGTGGAGAATCTTGTTTCTCCACCCCTTCAGAAAAGAAAGCAAAATTTGAAATGGCGCTGGTGCTCTCACCCCATATTAAATTTTAGCTCTCCAACTCATATAGCTCCTCCGATAGAAAGAAATAGATATTAAACTATAAACCGAATGGTTGTTCTTGTTTTGTCAGCGTGGGTATTCCTGATTTCAATTTCCTCAACTCAGCCTTTTGTTCTGGCTAATTCATCACCTATATGGATTACCTTGTACTTTTTTCTTTTAAAATGTATTTATAGGTTATCACTGGAATCAAAACTTAAAATTTATATTCAAAACTTGGGAAAAGCCAGATCTGAATACAAAGAAGTGAAATTTGTTTTAAGTAATCTCAAAAACTTCATCTATTTTACGAAATTAGTTTTAGTTGGTTTGTAATAACGTCAGTAAAATTGGCAAATAGCACATTTTACTGTGATTTGCTGCTTGAAACATTTTTTTACTTTATTTATTCTATAATTTTCTATAATGACGCTATAAACTATCATAAAAGAAGACTGAAGCGTTTATGGCGTGATATATCACAAACAAAGTCACAAAGTAACCTCGACTTTTTTTTTTTTTTCACTTCTTGCCATGAGCGTAGATGCTGGCAATCATTATATTCATGTGCCAAGATATCACAAACCATCACAAGAGCAGAAGAGCTCGTGACTAGAGTTTGAACAGACTTTTGTTGCGGTTGAGGTTTGCTGTGTCATTTGGCAGATTGTGGTTAGACTAACAAAAAATAAAAATGATATCCAACCGAGAAAGAAGGGAAATGCAAATATATTTCAAGGATGCTTAAATGACTTGATTTGAAACTTCCGTCTCAGTCACTAACATTTACTTAGATAGTATTTACAGTTGTTTGAAAACAACTAACAAAATGTCTGAAGTATCCATATTGAATTATTCACCTTTTCTTTATTTTTCCCTAGATGGATTTTTAAAAAGCTGATATCATTAATTTAAGATTGATAGTATGAATTTTCATTTTTTTTTTGTATCAACAATTTATATCTTGTGTCTAATTATGTCAATGTAAATAATATTGCAATGTTTTATTTGGTAGAGTCTAATAAAAGTCCGGGATATAAAGCTCTTAACTTATTTTATTTACAAAATAAATCTTTATAACAGTTTTACGAAGTTTCTTTTTAAATCTCTAAATGTTTTCAGGGTTTAACAAGCCCTTGGCAAACACAATAGTGGCTTCGGAAATAAAGGTTCAATATGACTTTAGTTTATGGCCGAAACTCCTTTTCTCATTGCAGCCTCCGGAGTAGGTGATTAATGGCAGTCTCCTTCGATCATTGTAGCCTCCAGAGATAGGTTTAAAGGAACTCCATAGCCCATTGCGGCCCCAGGAGAAACGTGTTGATAGGTTATCAATCAATTGTTGACTGATGCCTTCGTCCTCTTGAAATCTTTTATAGACGTCCTCTTGAAGGGAAGGTCGACCATCTTCGGTTTTCTTCCGATCCTTCTTCGTATTCGTCTTCCATCGTCTACTGGTGTTTACGTTTTTAACATATTAACACGTGTTCATGATTGAAGCACCTATTTATAGTAGTTATTTATAGTAGCACCTATTTATAGTATGTGAGGGTATGGAACCTTACAATATATACGGTAAAGCAGTTGAAAAACTGTTGGCAGTGGGGAGTTTCGAACTCACACTTCCGAATAGATCGCTCGGCAACACCAAAGTACGTATAAGGAACGCTGCGACTTGCTTGCTGAGCACTCTATGTTAACAGTATACATAAATCATTCAATATATCTAAAATATTTATAATGAATTTTTCATTTTTTTAAAAGTAAAATGGAACTTTATTGTGAAACACAGGGACGCCCGCAGTATTATTTTTCCAAATGGGGACAAAAAGACAATTCCATTGGAGAAGAAACTAACATGAAGGATAGCCGCAAATACAAACACACTTTGATGCACATTTGCACATAATACATAATATAAAATGACAATTATTTGTGCACATATCCTTGTTCATTACAGTAAATAAAACATAGTACTATATTATTTAATATATAGGGTAAATGTGCCAGTAGTCGGCCGCTTAAAAAATGTTAAACTTTGTTAATTTTTTTTTTTTTTTTAAATATCATTTTTCAGTAATAACTTTTACTGCATAGACCATTACAAGAAGTAACGTTTAAATTTTATGTTTGTGGTACTCACAGAAGAAACATTTTATGATTAAGTACACAGGTTAAAGAAACTATGGATAATCCTAAAAACTCCAGTACTCGGTCTCTGAAAACCGAAGGTCAGTCATTACCTTCACTAGTACTCATCCTCATTATAGAATTGACTTTTTCGACGGGACTTTCTACACCAATTCTGTAGTTAATCAAATCATCACTCGCTTATATTGCGTACAGAGTTCCTATAGATATAAATGTACGTGGTAGGCATATTAAGACACAGGCAAAATGTTTCTTGTACTTACCATAAACCAGGGGTGCCCATCCCCCCCAAAGCTGATGGCGCACTCCCCCCCCAAAAAAAAAACTAATAATCTCTTCCCTCCTCAAAACTCAAGTCCTCTAAAAACAATTGCCCAGTGTAGCAGTAGTTTTTATAGTAGTAGTAATTGTTATTTTTGTTGTTGTTTTTATTTCCTGTAGTAGTATTATAGAATGCTTGTTGTAGTAGTAGGGGCAGTAGTAATTATAAAAATGGCATTACTTTTATTAGTAGTCTTGGTAGTGTACAATACTAAATATGTTCTATAAGGATATTGAAGGGTATAAAAACTTCTACACACTGTGTATGGCACAGGTATTATTTTTTTTACAATTAGAAGTATTATTTTTTTCTTTACAAAATATTGATATAATTCCCTTGTACATGAAAAGTAAGACGCAAGTTACAAGTTATTGAGTTTGATACCAAAAGAAAATGTTATCCTCGAAATTAGCCTACAAAAAGAAGTGATATCCAACAAAAAACATTTCTGTAAAAGAGCCAAGTACGAGTGGCCTTAAAAAGAATTGAAATCACAAAAATAGGCGCCATGTTCTGGTGGACAACAGTTACAAACACTCACTGGCTCACTTCAAATTTAAATTTGAAACTTGGCTGTTGTCTGTATGGTTACCACTAGCTCACAATTATGTCAAACTACTTTATAATTTTCAACAGACAACATAGGCAAGTTTCAAATCTAAATTTGAAAGTGATTCCTTGAGTGTTTGTAACTGTTGTTCACCAGAACTTGGCGCCATCCTTTCATATAGCAAATGCGCGGTACTTCATTCATAGAGTTTCTAAGCAGGGGGTAGGGGGATTCATTCTCGAGATTTTTTTTTAAAATAATCGCATCGTGTTCCAATGTTATCCTGACGACAGCAAAATTACTAATTCGACATTAGAGTAAAATTCTTCCCCAATTTTTTTTATTACCCCCAATTTTTTTCTCGATTGCACAACTTGCGCCATTCATCCCTCCTGTGGGCGGCCCTTAAAACGAACCAATCTTTCCTTTCATACGGTTACTTGCGCGGTACTTCATTCATCGAGTATCGAAGCAGAGGGTACGGGGGTTCACCCCGGAAAATTTTGGAAAATTAGCTTCTCAAAATCGTGTTTTAATGCTATTCCGACAGTAAAATTGCTAGTTCGAAAGTAGAGTAAAATCCCCCCCAAAATTTTTCTCAATGGCGCAGCTTGCGCCATACATCCCCCCTGTGGGCGGCCCTGCCATAAACTAAGAAAACTACGCCTCAGCGTAGACTAGACTAGGCTCTATTTGACTTTCTTCTGAGGTTATGGAATTAGGTATGGCATTCCAATTATAAAAACCGAAGCAGACGTTCCACTGTGAGTCGTTTCACCACAAGAAAGCATAAGGGATTTGTTTTGCTAGTTCGAAGCAGACGTAACATCTATTTCTGATAAAAATAGGTCTATTTGCAAGCTCTAGAAGACCAGTTAGGGGAATTTCGTATGTTCTTGGACTAAGATTATCGAACCCTCCACTGACAAGTACTGATGTAGCAGATTGATTACGATCGTCTTTGGACAGAACAATAGGCCTACCGACATTCATTAGTGTAGAATAACGAGAACGCAGTTTGAAAGCAGTATCCTCAACGCAATTGAATTCGGAAACTTCATAAACAGCGGGTTCATTCAAGACATCATTTCTAACATCTGACACAGCATCCAGCAGCAGGTAAATTTAGGCTGGTTGAAGGAATAGGGTTAGGATGACGCGTTCCTAAAATGATAGATAGGCCTATATTTTCTTCAGGATCAGCAGCTCTTTTAATTTTCTCAAGAACATCAATGTTAATTTCTTTTTCTTCAAGATTCGATTTCAAGTATTCAATAACTTTCACAGCTGCCTGGTAGTTCTCTTTTGTTGGAATAATTGAAACTAACTCTGTATGTTCTATAGTTGTCTCTAGCTTTTCAAGTATATTTAGATGGATTTTGTGCAGTCTACAGGGTCAGGATTCCAGGTATAGAGGCCAGAACTGCCGAAATATTTTCGTATGATTTCTGGTTTGCATGTTGTTTTGAGCACTTTTTCTAGTAGTGGACAAAATAAGGTTTTATATTTACGCTATTTGCATTTTGTGGCAATTGATTCCAGTTTCTTACGTGCGTTTTCCTTTTTCATTTGAGTGGTCCGAAAACACCAACATCAGCAGGTTGTAGAATTTGGGTGGTGTTCGGCGGTAGCGAATACAGAATAGTTCCATTTTCACTGCAGAATTAATTGAGTTCCATCGTTAAATGAGTCTGATGACCATCAAATATAAATAAAATAAGTTTAGTAATGTTTCTTTCGGTGTCGTCCTGCTTGTGACAGTCTTCTGTGCGACAGGAACTGTTAACCGTCCTATGAGCGACCGACTCGATCTGTTAACTGGCCTATAAGTCACCGATTCATTCATTCTTAGATAATGGAAAAACATAAGGTTCCCTTTGCTTTTTGTTTCACGCTAGTGTGATTTAGAACCTAACAAAATGTACTGTGAAAAAGTTACGTTCCTAGAGGTCTCATTTCTTCCAGCCGTTTCACAATTACAAGGAGCATACACCCTTAACTTTCGTCTTGCTTAATAACACATTTTAAGATGTAACCTTACCATTATATTTATAAGTATAAAGCATTCTTGAATAAACATTGCATACAAGCATTAATGACAAACTCTTGCTGGTGGGGTTGGTTGGAAATAGCCAATCAGATGTAAGGGATCTCAAAAGATGTCTTTTATTATTAAAATGTTTCTTCTTATTTTATTCATAGTCTTAGGAAGTCTAAAAAGTAGATATTTGGCGAAACTGTTATACGTTTAAGTTTTCCAAAACTAAATATATTGCTTTGCTTAGTGAGTAATTAAATTTAAATTAAATTAAATACAGAAAGCACAACTTTTGAAGAAAAGAGACATTACAATTGGATTTTCAATAATTAATTACACAGGAATATAGTACTTTTCATGGAAATATCCCTGTTGTCTTATTAAGTTATTTGATATGCTTTATATCAAATCTAACTTGCTTAAGATAAGTTTTATTTGTACTCACAGTAGAGAGTAAATATATTTGATGAACAGTCACTAGCACGTACATTTTTCATAGCAAGGTTGTTCGGACGTTAATAATGCCAGAGGCAAACATATTTTACGAGAGGGAATCATATCATCTTTCATCATCTCAATGTAAATGAATCGGTTGTTCATAGGACTGTCGCTTCTAGGACTAATTCTTTCTCTCTAGTCACCACTTGTGAAAACCATTACTTATATATTCATAGAAAGTTTCGCTCTTCATCCAGCCACTATCATATTTTCCGATAAACCATGATGATGTTAACACTGTGAATGACAGCTGCCGGTGATTTGATGTACGGAAAAACTACCATAAGTGTAACAGTATCAGTATGAAGTATGTAATCCTTTAGCAGAAATTACCTCTTAAATTCGTTTTGGCACTGACTCCACTAGTGAAGTGCGCATATTTTGGGATTCATCATCGTATGAATCTATGAACCAAACTTCTATAGTATTCGTTCCCATGCCTAATTTGTATGGACGTCTCTTCAAAATACTCCACAAGTTCTTGATTGGATTTAAATCTGATGGATTTCCAGGCCTATCAAGCATATTCATTTTATTTCCCAGTATGAATTTCTTGACCAATTTTGAATAATAATAATTTTTGTCCACGAGCTTCCACGTCGAAAATGGCCTGAAACAAGGAGATGCAGGGACATGGGTTTAGAAGTAAATGCAGAGAAAACTAAATACATGGAAGTGCGTCGGGACCGTAATACGGCAAATTGTGGAGGCGTTAAAATATTAAATAATACTTTTGATAAAGTGGATACTTTCAAATATTTAGGATCAATATTAACACAGGAAAATCATATTCACGAAGAAATTAAATGTCGACTAAAAGCAGGGAATTCGTGTTACTATTCGGTTCAAAATCTCTTGTCGTCGCGAATTCTGTCGAGGAATTTGAAGCTTAAAATATATAAAACGATAATCATGCCTGTTGTTCTGTATGGTTGCGAAACATGGTCGCTTACTCTGAGGGAAGAACATAGACTGAAAGTATTTGAGAACAGGATCCTGAGAAGAATATTCGGACCCAAGAGGAACGAGAATGGGGAATGGCGGAAGCTTCATAACGAGGAACTACATAGTTTATACGGTTTACCCAACATTGTTAGGGTCGTCAAGTCTAGGAGGCTTAGGTGGGCAGGTCATGTAGCTAGAATGGAAGAAAGTAGAAACGCTTTCAAAGTCTTGACTGGTAGACCCATAGGAAAACGACCATTAGGAAGGCCTAGGCGCAGATGGGAGGATAATATTAAGATGGATCTCGCAGAGATAGGAATACAAAGTAGAAACTGGATCCAATTAGCTAAGGATAGAAGTCAGTGGAGAGCTTTTGTGAACGCGGCACTGAACCTCCGGGTTCCATAGGCCATAGAGTTAGTTAGTTAGTTAGTTAATACGGAGCTAACAAGTAAGGTTTCCCAGGTGATACACGCCGATTTTAATCAAACTTTACAGGTTTGTAGAACAGCAAAAAATAAGCGACACGTATTTTTTTATAGCGGCCCATATGCATATTTAGGCTGTATAATAGGGCTGTCAAATTGGGACAACAAAGCATACTTTATGTAATAGCGCGAAAACGAGAAGAGATAGCCAACTGTTGTAAACGAGCAAGTTGTCATGACACGATAAGCATTTCAATAACACATAGCGCTTCCACGGGGATAACCCACAACATCCGCAAATGGACCAATCAGGGATGAAAAACAGTCACAGAGCTTTATCTATTACGCGGAATCCAAATAACGTAGGTAAGAATAAAGAATGATAAAAAATAAGTGATACGTGTTTTTTCGTTTTTGCAAGATGAGACAAAAAACGTAAATAGATGCATCGTTATCTCAATGTCGAAAGATTGGAGAACTGGGAATATGAAGATGTGAACGCCTGTATGAGAGGCAACCTGTCAATCAGTGTTGTAAAACTGGTTGCAGGTGACAGGTAGAATCCTGCTCGAGAGAGAAATACCAAACCTGGTCTTGTTGTTCAATGGTTTATATGTTATATCTATTAGTAGTTAGTGATTGCGAACAGTTCAATGCTCATAATCAGTAATTCAAAAGCCGCCCAGCAGTAAACGAAATCAAGCCTTTCCTGTAAGCATCGGCTGTATAGGGTAGTAATACAAACATTGATATTGTTTTGCAACAAGCCCGTTGTAGGGATAAATACGCCCTTTGTGGGATACTAAACAACATGTTGAACACAATTGAACAGGTTGACAAAAATAGACAATTCATAGTCACATGCATATGAGCATGCATTTAAACCAAAACACATGAATATGTTACACAAGCACTATTTTCGGTAACATGCTGTATGTTGAACCATAGCCGGCTGCTATTTAACAGAATGTAGCGTAATGTCGAATATTGTATGGAACGAATATAAGCAATTGTAGTAAATATTCGTCATACAAATGATTCTTATTGAAATCGGACATGAGCCTAATAGAACTTCCGGTCACCAACTTGTGGAAGGTACGCAGGCTGAAACCATAATTTGATTATTTCTTTGGTTACTTTGCCGGATGTCGATGCACAAATCAGTAAGATTTCTGGTCGAAGCATTGTTTGTTGTACCCGTGGCCCGAACTTTCTCTGAGGTTCTTTCTAGACGATGAGCATAGGCGACAGTAGCTTTCCATTGGCAGATACGATTGGCTGTATCGTGTAACTGTGTGTCGTCGCAGACACAGACTGAACATTTGCTTAGACCTGTTTCTCTCCACGCATTGCCAGACATCTACCCGAATGAAATTCCAAATTGAGTCCACTCTGATCTGTATTATACACATTCTCCGCGCCATGAGAATTTATACATGAGCGAACACTTTGCACGAACCTATTAGCATTATCATGTATATCTTTGGATTGTTCTGCACTATTGTACGTGACATATTTTGTAATTTTCCGTGATATGATGTGATGACGCCTTTTAAACTGTCATAGTCATTTCTTTGACGCTTTAAGCCCGTCGAATCCCACAGTTTGACTAGCTTCTATAGCCCAACGTTGTAAATCTGTGTCATGAATTATAAGATTTTTGCATTTAGCAGTATGACATTTCTCATATACGATTGTATCAATATGCGTCCCTTTTTCATAATTTGTTCCACCGTCATGCAACTGTCTTTCCCATTTATAGAGATCTTTCCTACTTTTGACGAACTTGAACCTATGTTTCACAGTTTCAAACGACAGACGCCTCTTCTTTCCACTTTTCCAAAACTGAACTGCCTTCACTTTATATTCTGTGTCTACAGCTTCGCTGGTGCTCCCTTTCTCCGCAATACCGACGTTGTATTGTGATAATCCTTCGTCTTCTTTGCTTTCTGTGATCTTCACTCGCGAGTGAAGAAGCGACGTCATGTACGTCATTATCAATAAATACCAGATCATCTTTAACGTCCACTTCGATATTACAACCTTTCCAGAAACTTTCCAGGACATCAACAAGTATATCCTTTATTTCCATTTCATATTTTGTTTTTACAGTGTTAACACGTTTTGTTTCTTTGTGTGTGTCCATTAACATATCCAGCACATTGTGTGGATTTACATACATCATTTTCACAACACTGAAAACAATAGCATACCATTTACACACACCTCATGCTGACTACTTCACAATACACGGGTTCATATGTTCAGGACTTCTACCGGTATCTTTACATGGCATATACACACAAACACACGTATATCCACGTATAGGATGCACAAACGTTCGCCAACAACCGGCCGTCTATTAGTTTCAAAACACAACTGTGCCCCCACTTCCACACTGTAGGGCTTCCGTGTTTGACGTAGACATACACTCGCAGGTAATACCCAGTTTTCGCCGCATTTCTGGTTCTGCTTCTTTACACTACAATGTCCTTGAGCCAATGTCTCTCTTCTGGCGTGTCTGCAACCAGTTCTACAACACTGATTGACAGGTTGCCTCTCATACAGGCGTTCACATCTTCATATTCCCAGTTCTCCAATCTTTCGACATTGAGATAACGATGCATCTATTTACGTTTTTTGTCTCATCTTGCAAAAACGAAAAAACACGTATCACTTATTTTTTATCATTCTTTATTCTTACCTACGTTATTTGGATTCCGCGTAATAGATAAAGCTCTGTGACTGTTTTTCATCCCTGATTGGTCCATTTGCGGATGTTGTGGGTTATCCCCGTGGAAGCGCTATGTGTTATTGAAATGCTTATCGTGTCATGACAACTTGCTCGTTTACAACAGTTGGCTATCTCTTCTCGTTTTCGCGCTATTACATAAAGTATGCTTTGTTGTCCCAATTTGACAGCCCTATTATACAGCCTAAATATGCATATGGGCCGCTATAAAAAAATACGTGTCGCTTATTTTTTGCTGTTCTACAAACCTGTGAAGTTTGATTAAAATCGGCGTGTATCACCTGGGAAACCTTACTTGTAAGTAACGTTGAAATGTTCCATAAAAAGTTTCCAAGAATAGAGCAATCTTACGTCGTAATATTTCTAAGTACTTGGATGAATTCATCATATCTTCCATAGGAACTAAGCTTCCAGTGCGATTTGAGTGAAAAAAATGTTTCAAAGGACATTTTAGAGTTCGTTGAACATACTCAAGTCTTAAAGGTTCACACTTTCTTCGTCTAATGACGTTTGCTTTGTAACCCTGTACAAATCAGAGCCCTGCAAACCCAGGCCCGAAGACGGCCCGGCCCGACCCGAATGGATCTGAATTCTGTGCCCGGCTCGACCCGGCCCGGCCCGAATCTCGAGCCGGGCTCTAACCGGGCCGGGCACATTTCGGGCCGAGCCGGGCCGAAACGGGCCGGGCACAGATCGGGCCGAAACGGGCCGAGCCGGGCCGGCCCGACTCGGCCCGAACACTGTGAAAGACGGATCGGAAACTAATGTTGGCAGCCTGTGTTAATCGTAATGTGTTTGGCATGGGCGGCGATTAGGGGGGCAATGGGGGGCAGTTGCCCCCGCACTTTTTTAAGTAACCAATTAATGTATATAGTTTCATTTGGAAATATAACGATTTTGTATGTGCTACTGATTAATAGGAAAAAATGCTGCCATATAATATTTGCTGTTGCGTGAATACGTATTGGTTGTCTTCCCGTGGAGTAAAGAAAGCTACAGTAATTGCGTTTTAATCGCCACAGAAAATAACCCCAAAAAATAATCTATTGGAGCACAATTTCAGCATACTTTCATTTCTTCTTACAAGGGCTCGATATGTTAGTGAGCCGCTTTGAAGCTAATCGAAAGAACATTATGCAAAAAGTAGGGCCTATTTCACAAGTTATTCTTTAATTGCACAAAAATTGACAGTTCCTAAAATGTCTTTTCTTCTTTCTAAAGTAAGGAATATCGATTAAAAAGAGCGTGATAAGAAACAACTTCTACCTTTTCCATTGTTTTGTAGTGTAATATACGAGTGAAGTGTTGTGTTTTAGGATGTACGAGTGTATATACAATAAAATTTAATAAATTGAACATAATTCTAGGTTTTAAGTTTATTTTGTATAACTGAAGTGTGGATTGTAAGTATTGTTGTGTTTTGATGTGTTCCAAGAAAGTGAAATCTGCACCTAATGGCAACGAACATATTTCAAGAAGTTGCAAAAGCAAATATTTCTTTAAATGTCGTAGCATATGCTTGTAGTATTTACTGTCTTTCATTTTCTAAGAGTAATAACATACATTTAATATCATGTTTGGAATTAAATATTAAGTTTTTCATTAATCCTCAGTTTCAATATAACTTTTGCAAAACAAGCATCATTATTCATTACTATGATTAATATTATCCTTTCTATTTATTTGTTTTGCAAATTTATTAAATAATCTGATCACACAATTTTCCAGACAGAATTTTAAGATGTTCATGAGCAAGGAATCAAATCTCTTCTTACACTTTCGTTGTTTAAGAGTACAAAGGGCTAGTATCTACTTGCGTTGTTCTTCTCAATTTACTTAATAAAATAATTATATACGATATACGGTATTTTAACTGAAAATATAGTATCCTATTAGTTATACAACCTTTCGTCAAACAAAATGTTAGAAACAACCAGGAAAACTAACATTTATATAAAATATTCAGATCATGTCTTGCCCCCTCACTTTTAACGTCCAACCGCCGCCACTGGTGTTTGGGAAATTAACTCTTTATTCAAGACTGTAAAGTACTGTACTTCTACTACTCTTATTACTACTACTACTGCTACTGCTATTATTATTATTATTATTATTATTATTATTATTATTATTATTATTATTATTATTATTATTATTATTATTATTATTATTATTATTATTATTACTTCTACTACTACAACTGCTACGAGCGTCAGAGTTGACATGTCTGGTGGTACATACTTTACAATCTAGGTACAGAAAAAATCGAAGAAATACTAGTTATTATGGCCAGTCTGCGTAGTCTGGCCAGTAGAATGCATTCACATCTGGTGCTAGAGGTCGTCGGATCGATCCCTCCTCGTGTTATGTGAGCTTTGTTGTGGACAAAAATCGTGAGCGTGGGAGTTTTTGGATTAGACCGTTTTCGTCCACTGTCTTCATTCCACCAATTCATCCATCATCATTCATACGTCTTGAGCCGTAATTGCCTAAAGAACATATGAGAAAGTCAAGTCCTTGACCTACTAATTAGAATTTGTTCCACTACATTAGAACACGGAGGCCGAAACCATGAACTGGCGTGTTCATAAGATTAGCGCAATTTGTAGTAATGTTCAATTAGCACGGCAGATTCCAAATCATATTACATGTTCCTGTATTCTTTATAATTCGATGCTACAATAATAATAACAAAAAACAATGATCAAATAAATCACCCAGACCCCAGGATCGATGAAATGTTCCTGGAACGGTGCGTAACAAGTAAATAACAGAGCTATATGACGGAATGCGAGGCAGTAAATCAAAACAAAATCTACACATATCATTGTTGATCAAAAAATACCTCAAAAGTCCCCTGAATGAAAAATGTATAGATACCAGCTATCAAAAATGCCTCTTAACATCACATATAATAGAAGGGATAGTTGATATTAAGAAAATGAAAATATAAGGTTTCCTAAGAAACCAATAGTGCAAAATGAACATCGCTTTACTGTATGTCCTTGTACGCATCGAATAGCACGGAAACAGATTCAACAGTTTCAGGCTTTAGAGCATTTCTCCGTTACTGAGTACTAAAATCTCTTTCAGTAGACGCACTAGAAGCAGGGATGACGAGATACTGACGCGTTAATTTACACAATTTTGGTAATGATTGTTCTTGTTGCTTCCACCACTGCAGTATATCTAGTTCTCTTACACATGATGACATGTTGAGGTAGATGTCTACTTCATCATCAAATTCACCAGAGACTGAATGTCTATCTTCCCAATCCATTAGTTTATTCTTCTTGGTAGGTGGTTCCAAGTTATGCCAACTAGCCTAAAGGAGACGATGGTGAGAAATAAATGAAATAGTGGAGTAAATAAAATGGAAGGAAACAGGAGAACGCCGCGAACCCCCCACACGGTGTTTGTCCACCACAAAGTTCACTTGGCGAGAGCACGGATCAAACCAGGGACCCCATACACCAGAGGTGAACGCTCAACCGCTGAGCCACCGTTCCAGGAACACCTAATCGACCCTGGCGATTTGGTGATTTATTTGATCATTATATTTTGTTATATTTGTAGCATCATACTATAAACAATACATGAACATGTAACACCATTCGATATTTGCCTTGCTAATTGAACATTACTACAAATTGCACTGATCTTATGAGCACGCCAGTTTATGGTTTTGCCCTCCGTGGTCCAATGGTAGCGTACCAAATTCTACTTACTAGGTCAAGTACTTGACTTTACCATACGTTCTTTAGGTAACTACGGCTCAGGCTGAATGGATGATGATGGGATGAATTGGTGGAAAGAAAACAGTGGGAGGAAGCGGGACCACCCCACAACAAAGCTCACATAGCATGAGCAGGGATTGATCCGACGACCTCTAGCACCAGATGTGAGTGTTTTTTCTATTGAGCCACTATTCTCCCTCGTAGATCAAACATCGGTTCACATTCTACGCAGACCGGCCATAATAACTAGCATTTCTCAATTTTATTCTGTACTAGAAGGTAAATTCGGTACCATCAGACATGTCAACTCTGACGCGAAGTCGTAGCACTTGTAGTAGTATTAGCAGTGGTCATAGTAGTAATAGTAGAAGTAGTAATAGTAGTAGTAGAAGTAGTAATAGTAATAGTATTACCAGTACATCACAGTCTTGAATAAAGAGTCAGTTTCCCAAACACATTACGATTAACATAGGCTGACAGTAAGACCGTACAAACACGGCAAAAATAGAGGTAGTGGAGGACATTAAAAAAACAAGTAGGCTGACAACATTAGTTTCCGAACCGTCTTTCAGACTATCGGGCCGGCCCGGCTCGGCCCGGTTCGGCCCGATATGTGCTCGGCCCGATTCGGCCCGAAATGTGCCCGGCCCGGTTCGGCCCGAAATGTGCCCGGCCCGGTCCAGTTTGATATTACTTGAAACGGGTCGGGCCGGGCCGGGCCGGGCACCGGGCCGAATCGGGCGCGCCCGGCCCGTGCAGGGCTCTGGTACAAATAAATTAGTTTTATCACTGAAAATCGCCTTCTTATACTCATCAGCAGTACATGATTTATACTTTTTGGTCAAATATTGTTTTTTCCTTAGTCTTCTTGTATTGCGGCCAACTTTTACAATAGAAGCATATGATCTACAGTTGAATCACTAACTTCATAACCACTTGCCAATAAATCTCCTTGAAGGCATTTGTTTGCTGTTGTTAGACTAATTTTACTATTTCTGATTAGAATTTTATCGGTTCATGGAGTTATTTTCTCTATCGTCCACATTTACCTCTCGTTTTAGAACGTCGTAAGCAGAGGTGGAAATAAAATACCAGAACCAAGGAGATGGTCATTATTGGATACAGATTGATCGGATTACGTCACAAGAACATAAGTCCAGGGGGTGGAGTGAGGGGAAACAAACTTTCTTGGACAACCGAATAAAGTGTTAGCGTATGATGCAGAACAACAACCAAATAAAATCAAGATCCCCATCCAAGTTTCCTATTTTTCACTGATAATCAGATTTTCTTCCTTCTTTTGGGCAAATGCTTCAGCTTACTAAAAGGGACACCGTCCTTTCGCACGTCCCCTGATTTCCAGTCCTGGTCGTAAGAATTCTTGATACATTTGATCTGCCTAAACCAACTGCACACGCGATATCTCTTACTGTCATAGAGGTGTGCGCTTTAAGAACATTTTTTTTATGCTTCCTTCGAGTAATAAGCAATTCGTGTCTCACAGAAAGCAAAAACGCACATCCACTTGCCACAGAAAATACCTCACAACTGAAGTTGAAGTTGCTATTTCCGGTTAAAACCAGTCAAACCACATTTAAATGTCACGACAAACACATTCATATTATCATGGTCAAACAGTGACACCACCTCAAGGCAGATAACACTGGTTTAAGCCGGGTGCAGACAACAACTAGCAATTACAATTAAATTCTTAGAAAAAAGATATTCCAAATAAATTGCACAGTATAGTAATGCAAAGAGCATAAAGGAAATGAGGTTTTCAGTGGTACTTCTTGTTGCAACTTAAAATTTTGCTATACGTTATAGAACACAATCATGTTTTTAGATTTACTATCATCATCACTATTTTACCCGTAATCTGTACAAATTTAAAGTTCTGCTTTTCTGCATCAACATAGAGTTTATTTCTATTATATATCTATAGATATATCATTTTCGAAAATATTTTATAACATTAAGAGTTGCAATTGGATACGGAAAAACTGTATTTTGTAATTTTTGAAGTTCGTAGGATAGGAACATTACTTAAAAATGAATCTATACTTTCCTTCGCCTGATGTAAGTTGCTATAACTTTTAAGATGACACTACAGTACAACCCCGATTATCCGACACAGTTTTCGAGATATTTCTCATCCCCTATTTAACCGATTTACAGAAAAGTGTAAAAATAAGCTTATAGGGTTATCTAGTTATTTTCCCAAAAATTTGAAACAGATCGGTTGAATAGAGTCTGAGAATTAGCCCGGAAACTTTGTCGGATAATCGAGGTCCTACTGTATTTCCAAAACAATATTCTTTATAGAACACATCCAAAGAATTATTTATAACCCATGAAAGATGGACAAAACACACCCGGCTTACTTACAAAGGAAGATATCAATTTTGCTATTTCAAAACCGGTTGTCCGACATCGTACTCTCCACCCAACTTTGTTTTCCCACCAAATCTATACTATTTTGCTCTGTAGCTTCTTTCGATTTTCTATTTCTTTGTTTGTAACATGGTTCAATTTCCTATTCTAAGTATTTACCTTTATCTTTCTTTTTTTTTTTAAAAAAAAATATTATTTCACTTTTGTTATACTCTTGACTAATAGTACCCCTTCCCTAACACTTTTGCTTCCGGAGATGTGATGTGAATCAGGATATATTACTTCCGAAATGTTTTGATTTGTAAGACCATTACACAAGTTGAATTCTCTTCCTTTTCGTGATGACCAAGGTGGAAATAATGTGACAGTTGTTTGCAGTGTGCGAATTAGATAATCTATATTGGGGGGGATAAAATTAGGCCAAAGGACATAGTCTGAAGGTTCAAATTTCAAAATGAGACAATAAATGCCTTACCCCCCATATATATATATATATATATATATATATATATATATATATATATATATATATATATATATATATATATATATGTGTGTGTGTGTGTGTGTGTGTGTGTGAGGGTGTGTGTGTGTGTGACATCTGTAATAAATAAGAAATTTATTAATTTAATAAATCTACCGACAATAACTATGCATATATATATTGTCTGACATACACACACCCCACTAAACCTTTCTGAACGTGTTTTAATGTTGTACTCACCCTTGTCCCCGTAGCTGTCTAAGGTTTATTTAGTTAATAATTTGGCTGGAGCGATAGCCATGATCACAAACATATGTTAATTTTTCCACTCATATTGAAAGCTTCCACTTTGCATTAATACATACAGGTTGCGAAAAGAAACCTACTTCAGTCTTGTGAAAACCACTAAAATTATCAGTTAAACCGGACATATCTTTTTTTTTTTTTTTAAGAAAATCTAGATATTAGCCTATCAAATAAGAAATGGATTGTTGCTGGTCCCGATTTCTCACATCAAGGTCAAATCGAAGGCCAAATATTTAAAATCTCTCAATTCAAATTTCGAGCTTGTGCTTCTACTTCCCGCTAAAGCTGTGCTCATCACGACTTTTTTTCTCCAAATATCGATTCCGTGATGGGCACAGAAAGTCAACACTTAAAAATTACTTTACTGTTAGGTTGAAGATGAGTTGATTCACTATGGGCTACGTTATTCAAATAAAGTAAAACATTACATTATACGGTTTACCCAACATTGTTAGGGTCGTCAAGTCTAGGAGGCTTAGGTGGGCAGGTCATGTTGCTAGAATGGAAGAAAGTAGAAACGCTTTCAAAGTCTTGACTGGTAGACTCATAGGAAAACGACCATTAGGAAGACCTAGGCGCAGATGGGAGGATAATATTAAGATGGATCTCGCAGAGATAGGAATACAAAGTAGAAACTGGATCCAATTAGCTAAGGATAGAAGTCAGTGGAGAGCTTTTGTGAACGCGGCACTGAACCTCCGGGTTCCATAGGCCATAGAGTTAGTTAGTTAGTTATTACACTGAAGTTTTTCAGACAACATTAATTGTGTGGACAGCAAACTGTACAGCGAAAAGATGGAAAAATTAAGGATTAACTTTAAACAAACCCGCTCCAGTTGAAATCCTTATACAGACACGGACAATGACACGGAGAACCAGTCGTATTAACAAATGCTGAAACAAATCTTGAATTATTCCCTTATTCACCTAAAAATCATCTTCATTAGCATGTCTGCTCACTAGGAGCGTATCCCCCAGCGTGTACGTAAACATATACTTACGAGAGAATACCTATATCTCAGATTTTGAGTACAGTTTCAAAAGTTCATTTCCGTAAACTGTAAAAGCAGTGATTACTATGCTAATTATCACAAATTAAATGCAACTTTTGAGTTGCATACACACAACCTACTAGGGAATGAAGACCATGTGCTAACAAAGAGTACACTGGAAAATGAAATAACATGTTATAACAAAAATTAAAATAAGATGATAATCGATACAAATATAGAGGATGAATATGACATATCCGAACTTCGCCAAGTATGGTAGAAGAAGCTATTTGTTTACTTCTTCTTGGCCAACCGCTAAGAACATTTATAAATCTATATGTGGCTTTGTTATACGCAATTAGTACATTCAAATTCACAAACGATGACGAACTGAAGGGTACGAAGGTACAGTTGCAAGTAACGACCGTAGTCATAATAATATAGTTCTACTAAACAACGTTGAAAATAGTGGGTAATTAGGTGGTAAGTAGAAATGACCAAAACTGAACAGTTTACAACGATCATTTCGAAATACAGCTAGAAGATTAAATTTACAAGAAATAAAAAAAAATCAGTGAAATTTGGAGTTATACTAAGCATAGTTTGAGGGGGAAAGCGAGCATCCCCGGTGGGGATACTTCAGCTGACTTCTTTGGGGGTGAACAAAATGTGATTGAGGGAGAAAATCCCCCTCATCCCCCCCGGTAATTCGCACCCTGGTTGTTTGTTATTTTCCACGCCGTAGTATTGCTTCATTCTAACCACTGCTGGAGTTGGTTGTTGTTAGTTGAAGATAGGGTTCCTTTACAGCATAGAGCTATATTATACATGGACCTTAAGTTTAAGATGGAATCTGAATCACCGTGATGAGTTCAATGGTCTTCTATCACCGAGATCAGGTGTACCAACGGAGCGCGGGCTAGCCACTAGACCAGCTGGGAGGGCTACCAGGGACTAATGTCCAAGTTGCTGTACCACTATAACTTCCACCAATTTGACTCCTCAAAGAATTAGTGCCTTCTCTTAGCACAATTTTTGTCTGGATATTACATTTAGACAAAATCGTATGGGTGACGTGAGTGACTGTTCCGGGTGCCACTAATGTAGCTCGAAATTTCGCTGCAGCCTGCAATTCTGTCCACTTGGCATATCAAAGTGTCTGTATAAAGACGGTGTCTCTTGAGGACTTTGAAATAATTTGTTTGCTCATTTCTGGGGAATGTTATCCAAAGAACAAATGATCAAATCTTGTTAACACAATTTCGTGTTTTTGATTGCGTGCTCAAAAGCATGTTGCTGACTAAAACAAACTTTGGTTAATGACCTTAGCAACCCTTACTTTTTAGGGTATCGATTATTAGGAAAACACATAAAACATGCATATATATATATATGCTACGTCACAAACATACATGGTGACGTAGAAATTAAACTTGCGGGAAAATGTAAAATTTCCCATTGCTATTTTAAGTTGTCTTGATTTAAAAGTAAACTAGAAAAGGTTATATTATAATCAGAAAAGAAAAGCGCTTCAGTTTAAAGAACACGCGTGTGTGTGAAAGAACAATGACTGTATGTGTTCGTTATTAAAAATGGATAGAATGAATAGATGTGCAACCAAAAGCAAAGCTTGGAGCTCTATTTTATCTTTTAATTATTATGTAAAATGTATCCCGTCATGGGTTTCAAAATATTTTCCCCGGGGAAGACTTTCAATTCAACACATAAAGGTGAAAGTAGTACTTGGAAAATACTGGTAATCCACGTTAAGCAAGATGGGATACGTGATCCGGGGGATTTCATAGCTCCGGGGATAATTTTTCCTCTTGAGCCACCCCTGAAATCACTGTTCAGGTGTACAATATGAAATGACGATAGACAATTTACAATTTGTATATAAGAAAAATCTACAATCCCTTCAACAACATATTTAATATTTTTCTAGTATAAATTCATCTAACAATATAATATAAATTCCACTTAGAACATGTAGGTCCTGACCTGAAACTTAATTATTTTCAATTCGAGGACTGATAAGGTCAAGAAATCTAACTTCCACTTGGTCCACTTCCTTGCAACATTTTGTGTTGAGCCAATGATGTGTAAAATTGCCACTTACTACTAATAAAATACTGTTCGTAAAGTAAAGCCCTGTTAAGAAGTACTTAACAAATTTTAATCCCCCCCCGTCCAAAATACTATAGTTTTCCTATATTATCTTGATTTCCCTCTCCCTCTTCCTAAAAAGAAAAACAAACAACTCACCCATATGGAAGCTCTTAATACAAATTAATATTACTTAACGTTGATGGAGCATGAGGAAAACAAATCGATTTGCAATAACAATAACAAGAAAAAAAGAACGAAATACTTGTGTTTAGGCGACCTGTTGAAGTAAAATAACAACGCACACACAAGAAATGAAGAAAGAAAAAAAGAAAGGAAGAAGGTAATATACGGAAGGACCTTGAAACACGCATTACGGTAATTTTGTGTGTTTCTATATGGGTAAATATCCTACGAGAAAAGTGTCGCGTGTCGAAAGGAAACTTACAGTATTAACACGCACAAGGGTAGTTGGGACATGCGCAATCAGAGTTAAAGAGGTCGAATTGGAAACGAAGCTGAAAAGAAAAGTGACTTTTTATGTAAGCGTATATGAAACTTCTTTTTGTAATTCTTTTCGAATTCAAAAAGAATATAAGAACAAGCAAAAAGAAACAATTTTTTTTAAGTAAATAAAAGTTATTGGATGCTGTTGTTTGTCGTTCTTCAAAACTGATACGTATGCAATTTGTATTTATTGTTCAGTACTCTTTTACAAGTGTTATTTCTTGTATTGTGTATGATATTGAATTTAACTCCAAGATAAAGGAAACGTGTTTCTGAAGTGAATATTATTCATAGTGGCTACCACCAAAAGCAATGCATTGGAGGTTCCCTTGGCAAAAGGGGAAGATGATGATGAT
Source organism: Thermobia domestica (assembly GCF_964235325.1). NCBI lineage: Eukaryota > Metazoa > Arthropoda > Insecta > Zygentoma > Lepismatidae > Thermobia > Thermobia domestica. The sequence goes on along the minus strand of NC_137454.1, from coordinate 166,348,800 downwards.
GATGCTCGCTCCAGGACTTCGATATTTAGCTTTACTCAAGGTAAGTTACACTACTCCAAGTCCGACGCATTTGCCTTTATAAATGGATGCATGTTGCCTTTTTTAAAAATAAATAAATAAATAAAAATTCTCATGTACGTATATAATAAAGCAATCACACACAAAATTGCATAAGAATGAAGTCTGCATGAAACAGTTATCTGAACAACTTCAGAAAAAGATTTACCCAAGCGCATCCATCTGAAACACGCATATGCATTTACATATATCTCTTGTTATACGAAATGAGTCAAATTGTTCATTTTGGCTGCATATTTGTTTATAAAACACACACACACACGTGCGCGTGTGTTCACATTTATATATTATATACATCAGAATTCATGGTCTATATTGAACTTTGAGAACTATTTTAAGAATCAAACTTACACTGAATAACATAGCACTTTATAGCACTTGATCCTATACAATGGTCAAAATGATCTGTAGGCGTATTTATCCCGATTCTTTGCTTTGCTATATATAAGCTTTGATATGTTTTACGTGGGCATTGTGTAGCGCATAAATACATGAACTTATTAAGATTATTTTGTTAGTGGAATGCAATCTGTATCATGTACAAAATCCAGCTTACACGAGTATGATCAATGTATGTAATTCGCATGTTAATCGGTGTTATTCATAATCCTTTTGTATTGCATTCAGTTGCAACGTGTAGTACTATAGGTTACATTTAAGATGAGGAAAGAATATTTAATCTCTGTCTTACCATTAATTGTTCCTCAAGGTTTGCTCTGAAACCATTACAATGAAATGGATATCTAAATAATCTTATCATCATCTTTACAACTTGCAGATTTTGACAATAACCCATTCTTTTATACCCATGCTTTTTTTGTTTTAAAAATGAAATACTTTAAATATAAACACACCGGCGGTTTATTTAAAATGCGTCGCATCGCAGTTTGCTACTGATAATTATAAAAGTGCAGTGGCAATGAAAAATCGCGTAGCAAAATGCGAAGCGTCTATGATTATAATCCTAATTTAATTAAAACAACTATTTTGAGACATAAAACACAATAGCATTCTCTTTCCTTCATGACAAAAGGATTTATATATATATAACGCACAGTTCATGTACAGTAATAAATGGACCTTCGAAAACTCGATGTTGTCCCTTTAGGTACCTATTAGGTTCTCAACAAGGCAACAACACAAACCAATTCACTGCAAGACATACAGCATATCACTGAAGACTGACTGTAGAGTTCACAATATTAAGATCACATTTATTTTACATTTTATTGTTGCCCCTGGGAAAAAAAGGAGCTGAGTAGGCTTCACTAGTTCCGAGATGCAAAAGCTCAGCTTTCTTTCTACAAAGTAGAGCAGGAAACAGAACAGAACTTCACTAGCACTTCTTTTTCTGTTCTATTTATTCTCATTTGTTTCAGGCTACGATGAATTACATCTCTAGCTTTTCCTTAACTTTGGCCTACCAGCAGAATTATTTATCTTTTTTTTTTTTAATTATTGAAATGTTGCTGAGAATTCGAAAAGAAATGTGCGAGAGCATAAGAAAAGAAGTTCTCATGTTGCTAACATTTCATTTTTCCAGTTAATTTTCTTCATTTTTCTGAATTCACATAGTTTAAATGTTTCTGTTTATCAATGCTCTTTCATAATACCCAAACGTAATATTTACTAATATTTTTATCAGTTCTTTATTGAGAGGCCTACAAAATATTCTACTTAGATTTTGTCTTGTTTTATTTTGTTTGTTATTCGTACCCATGTTTTACTTTTTTGATCATTCACTTCATATATTATCTATTGCTCCATTTTTCCTGTTTTAATATTGAACTATATGTTATCTATATCTAACAACGGGCACTTCTGGTAGTAATATTGGATATAATTGAAAAGAGAGAAAGAAACTGTTTGGGAAAAAATGAGCTCTGAGTAGTGTAAGATGATGGAAGGTTTCCAATATAAACTGGAAACATTCTTCCATCAACAGAAAGAGGTCGTCTGGGTAACGGGGAATCGAAGTAGAAGAAATATTATAGATTAGCAAAAGAAAAATGATAGAGATAGAAATAGCGTATAACGTTCGAAGCACAGAAGTATTATGTAAATTTTACTGTACTCATAAGGATTCTGGGAGTGAACGTTTCCTTTCTCATCTCAGTTAATTCACACCTATTATTGTAACTGTTAGCAATAAGATAGGAAGGTAGTTTTATTAAATAGGTACATAAATAAAGAATTGTTCAGAAAAGAAAACTAGGCGCCAGTAACCTATTCTTTGGAAAGTCTTGTATTCTCTACAGATGAAATTAAATAAGTCAAATATGAATATTCTTTATAACCAACAGGTTCCTTTGTTTCAAGGAAGATTTAAAATTCACTACTACAGTTGTGAGAATATGGATTTTTAAAAAGAGATTATATATATATTCAATTTTTGAAACCTTGTTGCCTCATATCAAACATAGTACAATGTCCAGTTGAATTCATTTTTTTCGTGTGATTGCATTAATTGAAACCTGTGATATAAAAGGATTTGTCAAACCTTATATGTTTAGCTAAAACGGCTGATCGTTTCCGACTGTTTTAAAAAGAAATTTAAATAGATAGTTTAAAAGTTAAATTGTATTGAAGAACGTTTATATTCTAATATGTAAAGTAGTTAAAAAATTTTTCATTTAATATTTTGAAGGTGTTTACAATGTAACACAGAGCTAATTTCAGTTCTCAGTGAGAGAGAGAAAGAGAGAGGTAGAATGAGAGGGGAACGTTCAGATTAAAAGAAATTTCTAAACAATTAAATATATAATAACAAACCAATTACAAACATCATTACTGGAATGAAACACACAGAAAAAAGAATGAAGGATCAATGGGCAAAGATGGATACCAAAAATTTCCATCAATAAGTAACAACATTATCTACTTTAAATAATTATCATTTAAAACAAGTAACTATGAGACAAATTATTATTACATAACCGTTTAAAACAACTTTTAAAAGATTATTTGAACATATTTAAATTGTAAACATTAATTACTTATTTGTTAATAATTAGTTATTTTTATGGGGCTCTATTGTAATTTTCATGGTGTGTTCATTTTGTACTTAATTAATTTCAATATTAAGTGACTAGTTACAACTTTAATTAGAAATAACAAATGAGACATACAATATAGAAACTAAGAAACAGTTCTCCGCCAAACCAAACAAATTAATCAACTCGGCAACGTTGCCAGGTCGGAAAGCCAAAATATTTGTAAAAATCCGTATTTTTATTAAAATATTTAGATAAGTATACTGTATGTAATGATTATCTTATTCTAAGATTCTTCAACACAGTTCACATATTTAACAAATAGTGCTGAATCAGAGCAAATGAAATAACTTCTTACAGCATTCAGAGGCATCACAAATGTCTATAACATACGTAATAATCTGCGGTTTTATCAACAGGATGGTTTCTGGTTCTTTGTCAGTGGGACTCGACATTTATATTCCTGTCCAATGTCACCCACTCAATATTTCTTTTGCAGTTGGTTTGCTCAATGTCGAATGTTAGTTAACCGATTTTTGCTATTACTTCTGCTAGACAATAATTAAAACATTATGCTCATCTTGTTTTAATAAATGATGTTAATGTAGTAGGTTTTAACATTAAAAATTAAATTATTATATACTGAATGCTGTAATTGGACACAATCATTGAGACCTTTTCATTTAATATTATGAAGCCGTTTGTAATGTAACATATTGTTAATTTGATTCTTTTCACAGACAGAGAGAGAGAGAAAGTAACATGTTTTGATTGAAAAAACTCCTAAACGATTAAATATATAATAACAAACCAGTTAGAAATATCATTTATGAAAAGAAACACACCTTTAAAAAAAGATGGACAAAGATGGATACCAAAAATTTCCATCAATACTTTACCAAAAATGTCCATCGATACTTAACAACATTATTTACTTTAACAACTATTATTTAAAACAAATAAGTATAAACAAACAATTATTATATAATTATTCTGGAAATATGAAAACCCGTAAAAGAAGTTTATATGACTGTTTGTTATATAAATTAATACAAAAATAGAAAAAATAATACCAAAAAATCTGTAAATTACATCAAAAATTGTTTCCGTATTGCTTTGAAATATATGTAAATCTACAGATAAATCTGTAGACCTGGCAACGCTAGAATTTAAACATTTAAATTGAAGAATTCATTGGATGAGGACAAAGGCTTTATGTACTGAAGTCTGGAGATCATGCAAAGTCTTATAAGAGGTGCGAAGAAGAACCATTTCAGGTGAGTTTAAAGTAACGCTGAGTACCAGTAGATGGCAGCACATTTCCCCTGTCTTTCCAAGATATTTTGGTAGGGAACGACAATATTTGTACCAATTTACTCGAAGAGATGGATTTCGAACCTTTGCCCCAAAACAGATTGAATCAAAAATTAGAGAATAAGTCATACAACAACTCCATAACTAACTTTTCCTGGGAGGACAATTAATATTTATTACCCCTAGAAAAATGTAAAGTTTAGCACCCTAGAAAAATATGGAATTTTGATTCCCTAGAATTTAAAACTTTAATGAACATTTAATTACTTCTAGAAGCTCCAGTTGGCGTTTTACTAAAATAAGATTCAGATTACATTTATACTTCATCTTAGGGAAACATATTTTGTTCAGATCATGGGGTAAAGAAGCACCTTAACGTATTTTCAGTTGTTTTAGAAATCATATGTGGGTTCATTTTATGCTTAACTAATTAAAATGCTTAGCTTCAATTCTAGTTAAATATCTTCGTTATAATTAACTTTTGTTATGCATAAAACTTTAATAATCAAAATTTAATTCAAGTAATATAAAGCGTATGGGCTCCCTGGTTTGATCCCAGCTCTTACTGAGTGAGCTTTTTGATAGAAAAACTGTGTGTGGGGGGGGTCTCGTGGTTCTACAGATTTCTCCCATTTTCTTCACTCTACCATTACTATCCAGTTCATCATCACTGTTTCCTTTAGTTTCGGAACATAACCGTGGGACGTTAAATTAAAAATGTTGGAATGAGAATGTGGGGAAAAGCGCAAGACCCGAGAAAACATACAAGCATAATGTTGTTTACCTCAAACTCAGGAATCCTAGCATCAGAGGTGAACTAAAAATTACCTGGTAGTACAAAAATTAGATTTGTCAGTAATAAAAAACTTTTTTTAAAAATATTAAACCTACTTCAATAAAACTGCTGAAAAGTAGAAATTTTTAAAAGCATAAAATAATAATAATAAACGCTTAAAAGCTGAAGATAATTCATTACCATTATCTATTAAAAAATTAAAGTCTGGCAAGCCATTCAAATTAAATGCCTCGTAAAATTATCATTTAAACTAATTTTATATTAAGCACTCATTTGCTTGGCTTGACATAAATTTTCTTTATAGATAATTGTAACGAATTATTTTCAGCTTTTAAGCGATTATTAATAATTTCTACTTTTTAAGCTCTTTTATTATTTTCTACTTTTTAGTAGTTATTTTGAAGTCGATTAATATGTTTTTTTTATTTTCTGGTTTTCACTGCGTTCTTGAAGTTGATTATGTCTTTTAAGTTTTTTTTTTTCAATTTTTCGTTACCCCCAGTAGTTTAGTTGCATTCCTAAACTAAAAGACACAAACTTCCTATAAAATTGTTTGCCCTACGAAACATGCGTGAATACGTGACTACTATATATACACTCATGTGCAAAACTTAAGAATAATGTGAAAATACATAGACAACAGTTTTGGAGAGTATGGTAAATGCATATAATTTATCCTATTACACATACCTGACTGCTTGACACGCATAACTCCCAATGTTGCCGCTTGGTGATGCTGTAACACCCATTGAACGATGATTGGTGATGAGCGCTGTTTCAACACGCAAGCACTTGTGTTCCAGACGTTAGAGACTTGTGAATCAAAGCTGCATTACTTGACATAGTGCCAGTGAACGTGTAAAAGAATGGCGCAAAGAGGCCATATTGATGATGTTATGCGTGGAAAAATCATCGGGCGACTCGAGAGGGGTCAGAACCAGATGGACGCGTCTCGTGAATTGGGTATCCTACAAAGTGTCATATCGAGTATCTGGCGACGATTCCAAAGAGGTGAAAACGTCTCTCGGAGGTTCGGTGGAGGTCGTCCAAGGAGCACCAGTGACCAGGAACACCGTTACTTACGTCTAACTGCCAGCCGCAACAGACACAGCACTGCCTCAGATCTCTCTAGAGACCTTACAGCTGCTACAGGAACGTCAGTGTCAAGATTTAGAGTGCATAGACTGTTAGCTGAGGGACACTTGTATGCCAGAAGACCAGCAAGGTGTCTTCCATTGACCCCACAGCAAAGAAGAGCTCGGTTGAATTGGTCCAGAGAACATCACGCATGGACCCCGGAACAATGGCGTCATGTCCTGTTCACAGATGAATCCAGGTTCAGTCTCACCAGTGATTCTCGACGTGTGTTCATCTGGAGAGAACCAGGAACACGATTCCTTCCAGCTAACATGACTGCTGTAGACCAGTACAGGGGCGGCGGAATTATGGTATGGGGTGGGATCATCCTGGAGTCCCGTACACCTCTGCATGTCTTCCCACGGGGTACCGTCACTGGTGCAATGTATCGGGATGACATCTTGGACCAATACGTTCGTCTGTTTCTGGGTGCAGTGGGTCCTGACTTCATTCTAATGGATGATAAGGCACGTCCCCATCGCGCTGCCATAGTGGATGAGTACCTTGAGCACCAGGATATCAAGGGATTCGATTGGTCCAGTTGCTCACCGGACTTGAACCCCATCGAGCATGCGTGGGACATGCTTGGCAGGCGAATTGCACGTCGTCATATGGCTTCAAGATCCATTCCTGAGCTTCGGGAGGCACTTGTACAGGAATGGCAAAACATACCCCAGCCACTTCTTGATAATCTCATTCTCAGCATGCAATCACGTTGCGGTGCATGTATTGAAGTGCGGGGCGATCACACACACTATTGATGTCCTATACCTTACGCTTAACCCTCGAAAATTACATTGGTCTATTTCCGAATTTTCCCATGCCCATGCATTTTCGTCTCTGTTGCCCATCCTGTGTATTCTCTTCCAGTGTTTTCGGACTGTATCCATTTGCAATTCCACATTCCAATTATATATGGCTGATTCACCATTTTCTGAGTGCAATAAATCATGCAAATAGCATAATTCTTAAGTTTTGCACATGAGTGTATAATATATATATATATATATATATATATATATATATATATATATATATATATATATATATATATATATATATATATATATATATATATATGTGTGTGTGTGTGTGTGTGTGTGTGTCTACACGTTGCGGAATTATATGTGAACATACGCATGATACTAACAAAATCATCTGGTGAGGAATTTCACGGTGTAAATTTAAAGAATTTTATTAGATTATGATAACATTTACACGGTATCGCCACGAAAGCATACTCTTTCTAACAAAGTAAAAACTCATCAAAATCATTGTCCTTATGATGAAGTTATGCATGCTCATACACACAATTATGGTATGAATACTGTCAGCTATTGTAGACTTTTATGGTCTAGCTCCAAAGACTATCGTCAGATTCGTATGAAGTTTAGGTGGGACTACCAGGAAAGAATACTCTTTCAAACAAATAAACAAGCATCAAAATCGATGCACCTACGCCGAAGTTTTGCTGACCACACGCGTATTAAAATTGGTTAATTACGCTTTTCACACTATACTTGTTTAGGTGTTGCATGATCTAGCTCCAAAGACTAGAACTTTGGAGCTATCATTATATATTAATGAAATTTATATAGGACCACTGGGAGAGTATACTCTTTCAAAGAAAAAGGAATAATCAAACTAGGTGGAACTATGTTCAAGTTGTGTGTGACCGTACACTTACATACACACACACATTATAACATTATATATATATATATATATATATATATATATATATATATATATATATATATATATATATATATATATATATATATATAACTAGTCGAATTGAAAACCTTCTCCTTTTTTGTGAAGTTTGTTAGAAAACACTCCATTACTAGTAGCCAGGTCTGTAATAATATAGGAATATTTCGTCCTTGTTTTTATGTATGAAGTGTTCAGAGCACAAGAGTGTCAAATCAAATGACTAAAGTTGTGAGAAAAATACATAAAACAAAACACTTAAATAATTGAAGAGTTTCTTTTACTTTATAAGATCTATTGACAATATCTGGGTATGAATTTTTTATGCTTGAAAAGGGATTCCAGATAGAGATCTTAAATATAAAAATGTCCAAAATAACCAAAAGTGGTCTTTATTCCCTTATGCCTTAAACGTAGAACCCAAGGATATAGATGCACTGTTTCACATGAGCTTATGTGCATGTATATGTTCTACATTCATCTCTGGTCGTCACGCAATGCCACTAGCACGAAGGAAAAATTAATCACTAAAAAAGAAAAAAGTCATTTCTAAAATGACCGTTCTTATTGATATAATCATATGATGTACTGTGTATTGATATGTATTCTACCATACAAAAGTGTCTCTTTTTGTTCTCCTGCTCTTGTACAGAGCTCTGTGTAACCATTATGGTTAAGTTGTTTACTGTAGTTTGTTGATACATATTAAGTCTTTTGGAGTGAAGACATACTAACATGAATCGAATCAAGCATATACTAACATCCCGTCTATACGACAAAGGTATGTGGAGGTGTCACATAATGATCAATTGAGGCGTGCGGGTGGACGAAGGGACATAAAACGTGAACTTGAACCTGAACAAAGCTTGGATTGTTAGTGAAACGTCCAGATATTTGTGAAAAAGAAAAGAAAGATTCTCAGTAATTACTGGAACATTTCTGTTTGTGGGAAGTTGAGTAGAGCAACGGGGTACATGTACAGATTGTCCTATTTGGGTGAAAAGGGAGCTAGACTTTTAAATTGCCCCTCGTGCGCAATTTTATCGATGGCGTTTGTCCCGATGTTCGACCGCACGTTTCAATTAATTAACTTAAACCATTCGTTGTTTTTGGTAATAGAGAACGAAATGCTAGGTAAGATTCTAGTATTTTATCGTTGTCAAATTATTGAGAAGGTTAACACGAGAAGTACGGCTCAAATCATAATACTAATTGAATGTATTACTATAACGCTGTTGAGCTATTGTTTATTTTAAAAGGAATCTCCTTCTTGTGTTATACTAAATGGTCATTTAACCAGAATGTAATGACAGCCCTTTTCCCAGTGATATATTGTAATTTTGCAGTAATATGTTTTAGCGTAGTTTCAAAATAAAATATGTTCTTTGATGCAAATTTTGCTGGAGAGATCACCGTTTGTCTACATGAAACAAAACACATTGGACGACCATATTGTTGTATGTTATTTCTCTGAGTATTAGACGCTGACAACAAGAACGGATTTCAGCACATACACACACACACACACACACACACACACACACACACATACCTACACATAAATACATACAGGCATACATACACAAGATATTTTTTAGTAAAATAACAAGTAGTACTTGCCTATAGGACTATACGTGTAATCGTTTGGAAAAGACAATACAATCTGATACTGAACAGTGTATTTATTTACATATACAGTACATAAATATATAGTCATTTTTACAACAAAACTGTAAATTTTATTGGCAATGAAGGACGTACTTTTCCGCACCCCAAAAGTCCGGTTTTTTATTATTTCGAAAACTACGCATGAAAATTTTTCGTTAAGCGTGTTATTTTATTCAGCTTGATATAATCTATTTACTGGTATACGTCTCATCTTTGGACGATAGTTTATTCACACAAAAATTAAATGTTTAAAGAGTTAATGATAATTTAAGGTTAATATCTCATTTATTATATTATGCACTGTCGTCCTGGTAGTGTCGTAATGAAGAGAACTTTATGAAGATATTTTTTTGTACATTTTAGCAGTGTCTTACAACCGATGACCATTCATCATCAAGCGGTTTCGGTACATTGCAGAAACGTAGGAAACATTGAATAATAATAATTATTATTATTTCTGTACCATGAACAGCCTAATGGCAAAGATACAGCTTCTTATCAGATAAAAATTCACATATCGCACACAATATAACCTACCTGTTGAAAGAATAAAAAATAATGATAAAATAAAATATTATCGGATTAAACAATAATTCCTTGTCAAATTAATACCAAATATTTTCAGTTTCAAAATAGATACATCGTCAAAAATATAAGATTTTTCAAACTTTAAAGTTTATACTTCTGTGCTGATAAAAATAGGCTTATCAAATTAGATTAAAAGAATTGGCCATTCTTCTTAAAATTACAAATTTTGGATTCAAGGGAACTAATGTTGATCCATTTCTTATATTATACATTGGTACACTTATACCTGTGTTATGTAAGCAGTATCCACTAAGATATCCATTGTCTAGTATTTTCTGAATAAAATCTCTTTTAATAAATTTTCTGCTGTCACTTAATGCCTGTAATCCCCAAAATTCATTCCAGTATTCATAACTTCCTGAATAATAATAATAATAATAATAATAATAATAATAATAATAATAATAATAATAATAATAATAATAATAATAATAATAATAATAATAATAACTTTCAATTATCCGAAATTGTCTGATTGAAGTTTCTTTACTTCTCTGTCACAAACTAACGACAGTAGGGTATAAAAATGCAAAGGTTAAAGATAATTCCAAGTACTGAATGATCTCTAAAGGTTGTATTTCTAGCACCTCTAGCGAGCCATACCTTTCTACCTATTCTGGGAAATCGGTGGTGAGTGCGCAAAATGTTAGGGATAGAAGAAATTAAATATGCAAGGAACGTAATAAGAATACATCAAGGATCTATTTACAAGGATATTATGTGCTTCAAAAGAAAATTCTTGCTTTGATCTGTCCCAAAGTTCCTACATCAAGACATTTAAAATGTATCATTAGATATTGTATGACATGAATTATACAAATTACGTAATAGCACAATTTTCACCTTGTACTATCCATAGGGGTTGTATTAGCTATTATAACGTACTATAAATAAGGTTTATTTGCTATTATAACGGGGATTATTCAGTGATTTCCTCTGTTTAGGGGAACAAGATAAACCCTGCATGATTAAAAATTTAATTCTTAGTAATATTTACAGGAGTAAATATCACATTTTTCCTCAACACTTTCTAGAATTAAGAGGAATATCATGATGTTATTCAGAATATTCTGACATTTATACTGTATGAAATATAGTATCAAGCATTGGTTTATTTCTCTCTTTTGTAGCAGTTTTAAGCCTTGTATTTATCGCAATGGAAGCCTTTGCTAGAACACGTCCAAATAATGACATTAACAGACTAAGTCTGGTCTTAAAAAGTACATATGCTAATACAACAACAATAATAATAAAGGCAAAATAAATAAAAGTAATAAGACCAGACATTACTTTGCTCTAATGACATATCATTAGTATGCTAATTATTTTTTAAAAAAATCCATTATTATATTGTTATTGATGATTGACTTTAGTAGTTTAAGTATGAGAAAATGATCATATTGACTCGGAGCAATTCAGCGACTATTTTTGACTTAGAGAATGGAAGAAAGAGAGCAAGAAATCTAGGGTTACATGTTCTAGAAACGAGGGAACTTCCAGCGGAAAGTTTTTTGACACGAAAGTCATGTAACTGTTACACTACATTTTATTACATGCTTGTAATGTTAAACTCCTGCCCAGTAGAAGAACATTTTCTAAAACGTCAGCTGAAGATCGATGAGAAATTGTCAGGTCAGTGGGGAATGTTCATGATAAGTATTTCTGGCACACAGCTTCAATAAATCATAGTCCGAAGATTCTTTTTTTCAAAATATACATACATGCTCATTTACTGTACGTACATTTACAAGGGAGACATGATGACACGAACAATATGTTGCATGCCATAATCTCCCATAAAATGGAAATTGTAAGAGTGAAGACTTGCTGAAAACTTCCTTTCAAAAGTTTTTTTTTTTTTTAATTATACATTTAATAACATGAACTGTCATATAAAACTGTTATTATCATACTTATACGTAAAGAACAACACTTCACAAATAAGATTATTCGTGCTACTTATTATTATTATTATTATTATTATTATTATTATTATTATTATTATTATTATTATTATTATTATTATTATTATTATTATTATTATCACTGTCTATTACAGATTTTTTTTAATGATTACTTACCGAATTTCAAAAATATGTATCAAAAAAACCTTAGTCTAGTTGTATTGTCCATGAATCAACCAATAAACGGCAAAGCAAGACAAAAATTACAAGAAAAATACCATTTTTTAAAACATATTAAATGTCGCTTGTTTTTCTATAACATACGTACCTTATTATAGACGTAAAAACTTACAACTAATGTATGTAATTTTTTGTATACATTTCCATTAGACAACGAAAGAAATATAATATGATGATCACCAATTGTTTTTAAATTTTAGGAAAGCCTGTATTTGATTTTAAAGAAATAGGATGTATCTAGGGTTTCCAGATTTTCAGATTTTGAAAATTTATATTAAAAAGCGGATCATCCTATGAAAATGTATAATACAGATATTCATGATATGCACTTGCTTTTTTGCTTAAATATCAAAGCTAGTAAAATAATAGTTGACTAACAGAGAATAGACTATTCTTATTAGCTCAGTACTGATGACTAATAAAAGTGTAATCTTTTAAATATCATACGAATAAATGCTAATGTTGCTAAAAGAATATTTTGTATTCATGTTCACACTTAAATCTATTGCCGATTGTTTTGCTGAAATACATATTTTTCTTCATTTATCTAGCAGAGTTAGCTGGTGGAAATATGTTAGTATATGATGCGAGTAAGGAGTCGTTTCCTTCTGATTTATAGGGAAAGAATGAAGATTAATTAGATATAGGCGTATAACAAAGGTTAGCTCTACATAAAACTTGATTATTAATGGATACAATACCCGGATTTTCACCTGCACATGTTGAATAAAATATTTCTAATATAAGAATATTTATCAACTTAAAGCAAAGAAATCATAGACCATTAAAATATAGGAAACTAAATATCTGTATTAATAATAATAATAATAATAATAATAATAATAATAATAATAATAATAATAATAATAGGGCTACAGTAGCTATAGTATGGCACTCACTCCTGGTACAGACAGCAACAAAATTTCTTTCCGTTTGGTAAAATGTGTTTTGAGAATAATGATGGTATGGTTGGAATGTACAGAAAATTATATTCTTTTTAGTTTCCTGAAAACTGTACTCAAATTGTCCATCAATTCTGGAGTTATTTACGAAACTAATTTAAACAAACGAAAAGAATTTTTGTCGCTGACTGTATATGGGGTCCGTGGTTCGATCTCAGCTCCTGCCATGTGCGCTTTGTTGTGGGCAAGCACAGCGTTCATGGGTTTTCTCGGGTTCTCCCGTTTCCTCCTATTTTCTTCATTCCACCATTATTATCCTTGTCATTATCACCGTTTCTCTTGGTCTCGGTGAGTAATCGTGGTTCATTAAACATAATAATAATAAACAGGTTCTAACACAATTATTTCATGTCGACACGTACCATAAATTCCTTTATATGTGTCACTGGAACACATGTACAGTATTATCTACTATGTACTCCTTGCTTTAATGCAAACACACTATATTTTGAGTAAAGATAATTAAGAGAGTACTGGAAAGAAAAAACTAATAATACACTCTTACTCTTTCCTTTGCATTGTGTTAGTTTAATTATATAGTTAAATATTGAGTAACAATACTGCAATTGGTAAGTTTCTTGCGGGAAAAGAAAGAAAGAAAATATTCATTTTAAAGTATTCTCACACACAGAAATTAGAATAATATTTTTCTTTTTTTAAAAAAATCAGTTAATTCATAATACCAGTGACTCGTAGTAAGAGCTTGAACTAGTGTTCTGGAATCCTACCTCATTTTTACTGTTACTGTTTCTGTAAGTATGCTTACCATTTAGTTAGACTTTCATTGTATCCAATATAATTTCTTGCAATGTATTGAAAAGTATACCCATTTTCAACGAACTTGAAAACTTCGTTACTGAATTCTCTGTCTGTCTGTCTGTTATTTGTTATTATTTTTTTTTTCAATTTTGAGCCCTCCATTCGATAGAGCATTAAAAACTATCTAAAAGAAGTGACGGAAATTTTCGGGTCAATCGTACCGCTCCCGAGATATTGGCCAAAGAAGTTCCGATTTCCGGAGATTATAACTAATTCAATAGATCCCCTAATACACAGGTTCCAAATATGTAAATGTATTATCTATTGAATTTAATCAAATAAATCTAATATGCAATTTCATATAAATTTCGAAAAAAAAATTCTTTTTAAATTCGTTCTAACAACTAGTTTGCTTTTGGAATGAACTATAATATTCTAAAACCAAATCTGAACAATTGTAAGGAATGTACTGTATGTAGGTCCACAGGTAAAACAATTTATTTCGGTGCAAAATTTGCTATGACAATTCAGCAATAATCTATCCATCTGTGCAATTTTACAATGTATTGAGCTTAATATTTGGGTATAGGAGGATATTATGGAGCTCAATAGTTGAGCTAGATTTGTTGTACGTAGCTAACAATCAGTGGCGTATTTAAGGGGGCTTCCGGGCTTAAGTCCCTCCGAAATTTTGTTTTAAAGTCAATGAAATATCTTTCGGAATTTTCACATTTCCAGGAATAAAGTTAGCAAAGCCCCCCGAAACAAAATCGTAAATATGCCACTGATAACAATACTCGATTGTTGTTGTTTTGTCTTCATTTACAACTAACATATCTGTCTATCATTTGTTTAACCAGTTTTAGTGACGGATCATTCATTTACGAACTGTTTCAATGGCACGTTCATTGGAACTAGTAGCGATAACTAATTCGTTCAATTTGAAGTGCTAGTTCAAAGTACTGTAATTGTTGCGACTCAGGGCCGGCGCTAGTAGTTTTGCCGCCCTGGGCGGTACTTTCATATGCCGCCCCTTTAATCCGCAAACTTTATTTGGACAGAAGACGTTCAAGTGTCACGAGAAAGTAATATACCACATTTAAAAACATGTAAGAAATGGAAAAGTAAACAAAAAAATGAACTTCCTTCGAATGCTTACATAATATTTAAACGACTCCATACATGACACAATATTCAGTATGCTCGATTTCTGTGATGTACAGCAGCGCATACAGAAAATAAAATAAAAGAGGTATGCTTTAGTCACGACTAAGAATTTTAAGTTTATTTTATATCAAAAGGCGTTTCCAATAGAGTATGGAACATGAAGATAATATACTGAATCAGATATTACGGCAAAACTAAGTGATTAGCCCAAACCCTATAATGTACTAGAACACAATAGACAGACATAAATTTAACATACCTTAATTGAAAGAAACTTGTCTTGCTTTATGAGCAAATTCTATTATCACATTCGCATAGTCTAATGTTCCAGCCAATTCGTGTGCTGTTGATATCGCTAGACTACTCAAGTGTGCTTCAGACATGAAAGAACGTATATAGTTTTTAATAAGCTTAAGTTTCGAAAAACTTCTTTCTCAACTTGCCACTGTTACCGGCAAGGTTAACAAAATCCTAAGTGCAACACTGACATTGGGAGCACAGTCATGTTTCTTAATTAATTTTAAAGTCTCTTTTGGTGAACATTTAGGCTTAATTATAGCGGATAACACTTCTTTCAGTTCATCTTTCAAATCACTGGGGTTAAGATCTTTAGATTATTCGTGTGTTAAAATGCTGGCAAGTTTAGTACACTTTTCAGACAAAAGTTCAGGTGGCATATCTTTAAGATTACTTATATCGTATAGAAAATCGAAATACTCGCTGTGATGTTTAAGTTGCTCAGAACTTTGTAATAAAAATCGATCTTGTATCTTGTTTGTGTATCTTCAATAGCTCTGCCTTGTACTGAAATTGTCTCTTCTTCTTTCGACTTCGAGCATGCACTGTATTGCCTATCAGTGGACCATCCATATCTAATGCTGATACCACCTTCATCGCATCAACTAAGTAAGATTGAAACTTTGCGTAATTTCTTCTCTTCTCAAAGTACTCAAATACATTTTCAAGAAACCCGACTGCATCAACACATGGGAATCAATGCTGGACACTTTTGCTTACTAGGTTTATGTGGAGTAAAAAGTCATACCAGATAACGAGTGAGCAAAGTAGCCACGCAGCTGGTTTGCTATACACAGAGCATCGTGGGTGACCATTCTATCTGTTCTATTGTCCTTACTTATTTGAACTAAGGCATCATAAACCTCCCCTAGTTGATATCTAACCAGTAAGTTGAGTCAGAGCATCAATTCGGCTCTCTCACCTTATGGTGCTTAACAGTTTTAAAGTGAGACTGCTAATATGTTCGTTTAGTATGTCCCAACGTTGAACTGATGCAGAAAAGAAGTCAAACTTTTTTAGCTGTAAAAAAAATGAAACGGCATACTGAGATGCTGTAATTGCATCGTTGAGACAAGATTTAGTGAATGACTACCACGAGGAGCATAGAAGACTTTGAAATTTATTTCTTAAATTCTCTTCTGTATACCTGAATGTTTGCTTTTCATATTCGAGTCATTGTCGTACCCTTGGCCCCTCATGTCTTCGATAGAAAGTTCATTTCCTTTAGCTGTTTAATTATTACTTCTGAGTCCTAGACTAGTGATGTCTGTTACCGGTACGAAACCAAAAATCATTCGCAAATTTTTACAAGGCGTTCTCCATTGCTATATGTAATTTGTACAAAACGGAAGTTGGTTATTTGCTTATTAAATTGGTTAACTCGCTGCTAGAACCTAAATGTCTCTAAAAGCTGTGGGTTAGAACGGCCTGCCTCAAGTGGAAGTGAACCTTTTGCATACTTGGAGTGGAGCGTTAGAAAATTGCTGAATAGAAAAAAATATAAAATAAACCTTGATAGTCTTATCCATCCTAACTGAAAATCTTATCTACGCCATTGCAAGAAAAATCTTGAACGAGATACCTGTGGCTAGTAGTTTGATAATTGAAAATGAAAGAGAATGTTCCGAATTTTCTGAGTATTATCTCGAATGTGAGTGAAGTAAGTTCAATTACATTCTCAGGTGAATGCAATTTTATTTCTCCATGTGGGCCTATTACGAAGCATTATATTTTGATAGTATTCTTTTCTTTTTCAAATTTTGCCGCCTATTAGACTTGCCGCCCTGGGCAATGGCACGGCTCGACCCCCCCTCGCGCCGGCCCTGTTGCGACTTCAACTTTAAGGAAATACAATAATTTGCCTATAGTGTCTATCTTTTCTCCGAAACACCACATTTGTTTGTATAAAAATGAAATGAAATGCAATTTGTAGTTTTACGTTCAAAGTTTTTTGAATTGTGGGCTTAAGGAAACGAGTGGTTATTGAAATTACATGATTATGGAATATGTAAATTAGTGGAATGAAAATATGGGATGAAAAGAAGAATCACGAGAAAACACGGACGTGATATTGTCCAATACAAACTCCTATGGCCCGGGATCGAACTGAGAACCTTCGCACCAGATGTGAACACCTTACCAATGAGCCAGCATACTCACGATTTATTCTTATAGGAATTGATAATTTGAATAGATATATTTTGACTCATAGAACAAATGAAGAAAACAAACAAAATAATAATAATAATAATAATAATAATAATAATAATAATAATAATAATAATAATAATAATATCTGTGTGTGAATTTTTGAACTTGTTCGGTTAATGGTATCACAATTTCAATTATGTTATATTTATTCAATATAATATCCTATTCTATTGTTGCATTTCAGCTAACACAATTAATTGGAAATTATAAAATGTCTCGCCCGATACCATTCATTTTGTCTCTTCTTAGGCATCATTGTTTTACTATCTTTTTCCTGATATATCTGGTGCAATATGCATTTATTAATCAACATGATTTTCTTATGAGAACACAATATTGAATTGATTTTAACTTTAAAGTCCTTTTCAGTAGCGATGCTATATGAGACGGGACCTACTGATTAACGTGGAATCCGAACCACATGAACTCCCGCCGGGTATCGAACCCAGGTCTCCCACGCCAAAGGCAAGTACGCTATCCGCTTAGCCACGAAAAAGCTCAACACAGTATTGAGTTTATTAATATTCTCAAAGTTGAAGTCTAGAGTGAACATGGAACATGGAACATCAGTTAACATGGAACTACTAAACAATATTATGCAGATTATTCTATCGTAATATTTTAGCCATTATAACATCTTCAAACAAAGATTTATAATTAATATAAGATTATATAATAATTTATATATATACTTTTTCCTTATCAGCCAGTCCAGAATTACAAACAATGGACGACATTGAGAATAAGGGCACCACAGAAGTGGACTCAACAGAAGCTATGCCTGGACCTTTGGCCATATTCTCGTTAATCGTTCCAGCACGAATGGAGAGGCTTTCATATCGAGATCAGAAAATCGCACTACGTTCAGCCATTGCCAACAGTTCACATTTCAAGGAAGGCTACCTGTTAGATACGTGCGAAAAAGGAGGTAAGAAAAATCAGATACTACGTAAATGTGTTTTTGGATGCTTTTATATTCAGCAATTTACAGTATCTCTTTCACGACCAAAGGACATATTTGCCCTAATTCTTTAAGCTATCCTCTAAAATTGTCCTGATCATTTAAAAAGTTTCAATGTTTGTGTATTAGGCGTTGAAGATATATCAACTACCTAAATGAATTTGAATATATAAAGGTAACCAAGAAAGTTCTGTCGCTTTTTCACTTACCATCTTCGAACATCGACATGTAACCTAAGACGTACCTGCAAATTCAAAAATAGTCCCCATCAGCATCGACGATCTTCTGCCAACCTTCTGAAAGGCCATGAATTCCATCGCGGTAGAATTTGGTGGGCCGTGAAGCGAAGAAGGTATCAAGTACATTTTGCACCTGTACTAGGGATTTGAACTGGCGTCCTCTACGGCGACTGTCCAAGAAATGGAACAGGTGAAATCAGACGGTGCAATGTCCGGGAAGTATGGTATATACAATATTGTTTCCCATCCAAGGCGTATAATGGTGTCATCCTAGCCATGTGGTCCTGTAACAGGAGGACCCCTTTGCGATTCAGAAATGCTGGCTTTAGAATTTTTAATTTTTCTTGAACATGGCTCAACTGCTGACAGTACACAGTTGCATTGATACTCTGACCAGCTGGTAGCAGTTTCCGATGGACGATGCCGCGAGCAATCCACCAAACACACAGGAGGATCTTCTTCTGGTGCAGTGCTGGTTTCGGCTGTTTTGGAACCGGTTTATGCTAAACAATGATGATGACACCGTGGAGCTTCGACCCCAGTCTGAACTTCTACTGTATGCATACCTTATGACGCTCTGTGGAGGTTCCATGTTCACTCTGTCCTTACGCAAGTTAACGGTGTAATTGAATCGCCACAACCAGGTAGTATGTTGGATATATCCACACCAACAACTGACCTTTGCCTTATCTCCATTCGCATTCAACTCACGATGTGAGGGCCAATTGAACAGAGACCTCCACAAAAAGCGACAGAACTTTCTTGGTTACCTTTATAAGTTGCTGTATAATAGTTTTGCAATACCTTCTGGTTTTGTACAATTTTTGACAGCTACTTATGGATTTATGAAGTATATAGAAAAACACCTCTATTGGCATACACATATATTATATCTGAATACCGACACTATGCAGAGAAATAAAAAAAAAAAAAACTTTAAGAACCTATCTTAGATATTATACGTATTATGGAACTGCTTATGCTTGCTTGCTTTTAAAAATCCATTAACTATAGGAACATATTTGGCCGGGTCCATAACTAGGTAACCGTGAAGTGATCAATTTGCGATGACAGTCTTTGGAATCTTCATGTCAGCTTTAGACTAAACAGTTGAAAAATTGTTTTCTCTCCTTGCCTACAATTCTTAGGGTCGTCGTGAATGGTGTTAAAATATGAAAACAATAAATCAATGTATGTCTTTCCATATATCTATCTATCTATCTATCTATCTATCTATATATATATATATATATATATATATATATATATATATATATATATATATATATATATATATATATATATATATATATTCACTCACATTAGATATCTAACCAATCAACACAATGCATGTCAGTTAGATTTTAAAAAAAGACCAAATAATCAATCATACTTGTATGATATTTTGTTGCATGTAAAGGAAACATTGACATGGTGCTCGGTTGTAGGTTAGGAATTGATTTGGTGAAACGTGACTCATTTAAGAGAAAAACATTTGAATAATTAATTTAGGTTTTAGATAGCCTATTTTAAGTTAGAGTTACCAGAATCCTCTACTTTTACACGGATATGTCCTCTTTTTCGGGCCTTAAAATGGTTTGGGTGAGTTTTTACTAAAAGGGGTAAATGTCCTATTTTTTAGGTACAGGACTGTTTCCACTTCAAGATTTGTAACATTCTGTGATCGGTATTGTAAAAGTTTAGTTGTATAAATCATATTTTCTCTCCAGAGGCACCATTTGGGAGTGAGGTAATTGTCTGAGTTTGAGATAAAATATTTTTAATCATCGTATGGTCATGGGCACCCGCAATGGGAGATAATTGCCTCCCGTAGATTTTCGAAAGGAGTTTGGTTCTTCGAAATATATGTCAAAGCATATTAGATTTGCTCACTCATTAATGATAGTATTTAATATATTTACTGTAGTTAATATAGTTATGCAATGCACGTCAATATTAATGGTTTTACATGAAGTAAATACAATAATGCCCAAAACTTAAGGAAATGTCAATTTCGAAAAGTAACCCTTAAGTCATGTTGCTCCTGTGAATGCCAGACATCATGCATTATCCTAATCCTCAAACAGAGGAAGCACGCCTGACTAAAATGGCGTTGGTACCAGTCCATTCGACGAAAAACGTCTGTAACAATCAATGAGTTATGGCTCTCGAGTGTGCAATACATATCGATCAGAGTTAACGTGTTTTAGGAACACACGTTGGTCCAGAGAACACATGTGAATGATGTAATATGCAGTCGGATCATCGGTAGGTGAGAAATGGGGCAAAGTTAGGGTGTGTTTAGGAACTTGAATATTTCTCACAATATTGTGCCTCAACTGTGGAATGGTTTCCTGGCTAACGAAATCATTGAGGGTGGAGGTCGTCGGCGTGACTGCTTAAGGAACGTTATCTCGTCTTAAATGCCCGATCAAGAGACTAGCGTGCACAGAGATCCTGCAGCTCCTCTGAGACCCACCTATCATATCAAACTGTATACCAGCGGTTACACGAATGCATATTGTAAGCACGCCATCCCGCCATGCATACAACAGCAGCGCTAGGCATTCCTACAATGTTGTATAGCCCATAGTGAGTGAACCCAAGAAAAGGGTGCTAGTGTACTGTTCAGTGACAAGTCACGATTCAATTTGGAGAGTGATTCCCGAAGTCTATTTGGTTAGAGGACACCGGGAACATGTTACCACCACCAACATGTTGTTGAAAGGGCGTTGTATGGAGGCCTTGGAGTCATGCATCATGTTAGTAGCCCGAACACAACTTCATATGTTCCAGCAGTTGACAGAAACGGCTGAAATCTACAGGTACGTCATCCTTGAACAGTCTATCCGACTATTCAGTGGTACATACAGTCTTCATGGATGATAATGCACGTTCACATAGGGCAGCACCGTGAAGATAAGTCTCAACTGGTAAGGGTTGTCACTGGACCTTAATCCAAAAATGAAATGAAATGAAATCTTTAAGCTTTACGTCCCACGATTATGCCTTGTGGGCTAAAGGAGACGGTTAATATGAATGAAATGGTGAAATGAAGAAATTGGGAGGAAACGGGAGATCCCCGGGGAAACTCCCCACGGTGTTTGTCCACTACAAAGTTCATTTGGCGCGAGCTGTGATCAAAATAGGGACCCCATGCACCAGAGGTGAACGCTCTACCATTGAGGCACAGCGGCTTCCGGACTTTAATCCAATCAAGCATGTATGGAATGATGACGAATTGCAACCTAAACAACTTCATCACGGTCAATAGCTGAACTGCGCAGAGTGTCCATGAAAGAATGGGTTGGTTTAATACAGGAGCTGCTATATTGTCTAATCCATTGTATAGGTGCACCCTGCGTATCTGTTTGCGGTACGCACACCCCGTATTGAACATATCTGCGAACAAAAACCCAGACTTGCGATGGACACATAACGTTAAGTATATTCAGTAAGATATTTAAATGTTTATATGTCATTACACGCGTTTGTTTTGTCCACAGGTATCTTTTCTAGTCTTCTGAGTGAGCAGAAACATTTCTGAATCAATTGATCATGATTGTTACTGTTATCTACACATTCCCTTAAATTTTGGACATGATTGCACTATGTGCTTAAAACTGTGCGTATTCACGATTTTGCTTGTGTGTCTGCCTTTATCCCGCTTGGAAAAAATCCTCTTAGCGTTTCTCCGTATAGTGTTATTCTAATAATAATTATAAAAAAGAAACTCTGTTTATATTGGTGAAGAACCTTCCTCTTTCCCTCTACTAAAATACATATTGTAATACATACTTATATTTGTCATATTGTAATTCTGTTTTAAGTGCTGTAAATTTAATAATAATAATTTAGGGAAGCAAGGATGATTAATGTTGATTTTTTTTATTTTTATGGGAAAAATATAAACTACTTTCATGTCAATGTTTATATTGTTTGATAATAATTCACGTATAGATAGTTTTCTACTCCAGCGACTCGTTAGTCTGTGTAAAATTGATATTGTGCTAAAAGAATATATTTTCTTTTTCTTTTTTTCCTATTACGGTAGAGAAAAGGAAATATACTCTTATGATCAGCAGTAAGAAAGATATGATGCTGATTAACTACCCTCTACCAGTGGTGCCCACCCCCCCTTATGTCTATGATGCACCCCCCCCCCAATTGTCTATCCGTAGGTGTTCTTCCATGAAAAAATCTTCTTTTCGATTAATTTTACCCCCCCTCATCAAACATATTTATATAATTTTAACCCCCCCCCAATATTTCAATGACGCAGTTTGCGTCATAGCTCCCCCTTGTGGGCACCCCTGCTCTAATTAGTCTATGCATAAATAGAAACACAAGTACAGCAAATTAAACATATTATTTTTCTGCAAATATTAGTTGCAAATGCCAAGACAACTAATAATAGCATGAAAAGGGTGTGTTCTCTGTAGGGTGTGGTGCTTTAAATTGTTTACAATTTGGTAGTACCCTGTCCTCATAATTTCCCTTGAGGTTCATAAATAAGATGGATATCATTTCTCATAGACTAAAATATTTACGATATACCTCGTAATGTGAATACAAGCACGAATTTCGTGTATATTTATTTCTTTTCATGACCTACTTTAATTTATAGCAAATGACGTAATTTGTCGCAAGAATTAGGTTAAAACTCATTTACTGCAAATGGGCGACGAGGAATAATAAGGTAAGACGGAGGAAAATTGCATGAAAAAGAAAGCAGATTTTTGGATCAGAAGATCCAATATATATCAATCAATAATTTTCTTCTAAGCCTTATATCTGGAGAACTACATATAGTGTAGCCAAACCCAAACTATCACTTAACTCAGTATGATGTGCTTATTAAAAAAAAAAAACTCTATTTAGGAGTTGTTCAAGAAATGTTGTGACCCCTGATCCAAAAAGTCCAATATTCATTTAATCAAATTTTTTCTTGTTCCATCTTAGTTTTCAACACAAAGGGAAATCTTTGTTTTACATTCTCTAGAGTTTATTAAAGAGCTCTGAAGGGAGAAGATGATAAAATGATAAGTGATACTTTTGTCAATGGATAATCTTTGTTTGGGTTAGCATGAGACAAGAGTTGCAACTATCTCGTCTCAAAAATGTGTCGTTAAAGTGATGTCTTGTCTCAAAAAATGTATTTCTAATGGAAGAGCTCTGTCACATCTCGAATATCGTCACGAAAATTATCTCGTGTATTCTCGTGCGCAAATCTCATACTCCACGTGTAATTGAATAAACACATTGCCAACTCATGCCAGAAACTTGCATTTTGTCATTTTATTTTCTTCCCGAATCCTTTGACTATTATTAACACCAATGATGGATTCACAATTATTCTCTGTTGTAGAAACTACAAAGTATTCTTTCCCACAGTAATGTTTTCTATTATAGTCTTATTATACAGTATGCAAATGTTAGAAAACAAAATGCTTATTTATTACTTTTTTCTAGTATAACTCAACAGTTTGATTTTAATATCGAAAATTGTGACTTTGGAGCATTCATAAAATGCCAAATTTCTGATTTTTTAAAGAAAATAGTTCACCTTATCTTCCCACGAATGCACTAGTTATCATTTATCATATTTTTTATTATTATTATTTTTTCCTAAATCGAAGAAAATGACTAATGAATTGAGATGGATCCGCGCATTCATGTTTGTATTCCGATTATATTTCCTAGCATAAGATTTCTATTACAATGAATATGGCATGACACAATTCTGAACGGCGCCAATGTCTTGCTAATCAATTTATAAGTTTTTTTTCTTTCAAATTACTTCCTAAAGCTAAATTGCTTTCTTGTGAAATACCCAGAGCCGGATTTACCACTAAGTCCAGGACTAATTGTGCTATGTTCTTTAGGGAGAGGGAGGACGAATATTTAAGAAGTAAAATAAAAAAAATACAAAAGTTTAATAATAATAATAATAATAATAATAATAATAATAATAATAATAATAATAATAATAATAATAATAATAATGATAATAATAATAATAATAATAATAATAATAATAATAATAATAATAATAATAATAATAATAATAATAATAATAATGAACATGATTAAAGTCATAGTAAACGCCCCCCAAGTAATAATTCAATTAACTAGTCATTTTGTTAATAAACACCCTTCTGCTCATCACACCTCACAACATTCTACCATACCATCGCTATCGGATCAGTGCGTTTTGCTCGTTTTAGTGTAAATAAAAAGAGACAATATTGAAAAGGAAGAAATGGTTTTATTTATTGTAATCAAAATAATAATTTTGTTACAGTAGAAAGATAAATTTCAACAACCAAAACAATTATTCGTTTTAGTGACATTTTTAGTGTTGAATATTCACACTAGTACGGACGAAAATTCAAAACGAATTTCTTTTATTATTGCACTAGTGCATGTTGTAAAAATAAATCTAATCGTTCTCTTTAGCTTTACTTAAGAGCAAATAAGCAAATAAATTTCTAATAATTCAAATGTTTCTTTACAGCAGATTCAATATGACAATTCATTAAAACTTATAAAAAATCATTGAAACAAAAATATGCATAAAATAAATTTTATTGTTTATTATGTTAAAATTTTGTATATCGGAGGAAGTGAGGATAAGGCAAACACCTTTCGGCCTAGGAGCGGCCAAAAATTAAATCCAGCTCTCAGGTATACCCCATTCCCATGAAAACCACCAAGCTCCATACATGAAGTTTACCAAGTTGCTCCTACGAAATTCCTACTAGTAGCACACAGTAAGACTTATAAAATTGTATTGTTAGTCCGTCCGTCTGTCCGTCTGTTACTCCGCGATAACTCTTGAACGGCTGCGATTTTTTAAAAATTCTGGTTATTTTAATGGATAGCTAGAGCGATTATCTTTGGTTGAGTTCGTTAATGGAGTCTATTTGTTAACATGTTAATGGATAACGTTGGCTATTTATATTCCATACATGTAAGTTTCTCGTGATCCGGTTTACTGTCTTCACCAGGGTTTATCTTTCCTGAATTCGAGACATTGGCACCAAAGGCAAACCTTCCTAAAGGAGAAGAATTGTTATGTTCCCTTAAATATTTTTTTTCTAAAGCCACATCAATATGTTTTTTTTTCTCTCTCTAATCGAAACGAAGATTTCTTCTGAAAATAAGGCTAAACATTCTCACCCTTCGCCAAGCCCATATTTATATATTATGCGCCCCTGTGCTCTAAAAAATTTGCCGCTCCTACCCCGCACGTCTCAAACAAGGAAACAAGCCGTGATTTTGCAAACATACCAGGTCTTGTTGAACAGCAGTTTAGGTGTTACAAGTTACAAAAGTTACAACGTAATTTTCAATGGCTCAATTCTCTCAATGATGATTATGATGTCGTGTTCCGCCCGAAGATTGCTGTTTGACTCGAAGGTGTCTGAGCAAGGTGAACCCATTGTAGTTTGCCATTGCTTTCTATGGGACGATGACGACGTACTAAGAATGGGACCTACAGCTTAACTTGAGATCCGAACCACTTGTGTCCCTACCGTAAATCGAACACGGGACCGCTTGATTACAAGGCAACGAGCTTAACCACTTACCCATTGAGGACCCATTCTCTCAATACTGGCATGTAATTTATTCATGCAGGTTTTAATTTACTGTCCGGAGAAAATGCATTCTATTAATTCTTAATCAACCGATATATCTCTGAGAGAAATGATCCAAATGACCTGTTCCAGGTATCCTAAGTCATACTTGAGCTGAGATATATATATATGGGGTGCAAAGTCCCCATAAGAATAACATGGAGTATTTTTAAAATAATCGAAAACGATCAATTACAGTTAAATTCATAGTTTTTGGAGTCGCTGAGAAGAAAGGTGACAGTTTAATCTAATTCAACTTCAAACTCATACTCCCCTCCCCAAATAGGGGGGCTTATCTCCCTCGTTTCTATATTACGTTTGGTATTTTTTATTTGTATTAAGAAAATCTTAAGAAATTTAATACATTTTCGTGAGCGCCTGACCCCACCCTTCCTTCCCCTTCGGACGCCTATGGGGGTGAGATTTCAAAAGTAATCAAGAACGACAGATATTAATGTTGAATTCATAGTTTTCGAGGTAACTGAGTTTAACGATATCAGTTTTCATGATGTTCAAGTTCGTCCTCACCTTTGGGGTGGGAGTGGGAGAGGATGATTTTTAAAAAATAACCAAATAAGCTAGCTAATTATTACCGGTAACTACTGTAATTAGAGCGAATTAAACACATTAACATATTTTCTGGCGCTTACGTGGAACTCTGCAGGTTGCTAGTTTTAATATTATTTTATTGTGAATCGTTTTTAAAAATCCAAAATTTTGCCGCCCCCTAAATTCTGCCGCCCTGTGCTCGAGCACAGAATAGCACTTACCTAAATACGGGCCCTTCGCGCAGAGATTCAATTCCCACTAGGAGTTCGTTTAGTTCAAGCGGATAGAGTTAACGTTATTGCTTCATGATCGGGAGGTCTGGGATTCGAATCTGGTGGCCAGGCGTCATAACAAAGAGTTTCCCAGGGACTTCCTTAGTTCCATCAGGCGAATATCTGGATAATATATTTAAATAGAGGCCCTATCCAATAGCCTTTCAGTCCCTTTCCCACTGTTGATATTGTTGATGATATTTAATGATTCCAGCATCGGCATCGTATACTATATCTGGAAGTTTAACTAAATAAGTAAAATGTAGATACCAGAAATTGACATTTTTTGTAACCTCACTCTTTCACACTCGTCCTCATCCTCAAATAATATTGGTGGCCTCACTCTCACACGCCCTCAAGCAATAGCGATGCCCTCACCCTCATTCGACCTCATCATCATGTACTAATAATGATGTTGAGGGTCAGTGAGGGAGGCCCTCATGACTACAAAATAAATGAGAGTGCCCATCTCTAATAAGTACACGTCACATGTAATATAGGTGCTTAAAAAATGAACGATAAACTCCTAACAGTAACAAACCCAAGACGAAACTTTCTTGTCCTTAAAACGGTAAATTTATCCCATTTCATGGAAACGCTTAAGGCTTTCTAAATGAGGTTTCTAAGACCGGTTTCTAAATCGCTTTCTCGTACGCGGAAACGCAAGATCATCATGAAAATCGTTAGCCCTATTTCCAAGATAAAACTTACAACCAAATAACCAACCTTGAATACAATTAGATGACATCCATTTTTGTGTGGTTTATCCTAAAGCAAGTCTTACAAGTATAGTTGTTGAGTCTTATAGCACTCTTTCTGCAACAAGGACGGTAGTAAGCACACGTAGCTTTGTCATACATTTAAATAAAGGTTACGGTAAGCTATGGTAACACCATGTCTGAAAATGTCGGATTCAAATGTAAAACTGCCAATAACAGAACAAATATATTTAAATCAAACAATTGCAATAACATAAATAACAAACTAAATAGTCCAATGACATGTATCTTGAGGAGGAAACAACAATTGAATCAAAAAAGAAGCTATCATAAGAAAAATCATAGGAATTATATCAATTAGAGAGTTGTTGTTCAACTCTTGCGTTGAGTCTTCTGGAACTAATCCAATATCTGAACTACTACGCACATCCACATAATGTTTCCTGTTAAAACTTGCAGTTTTGCTAGAATTTGACCGAAAAGACCGTCTTCTCAAATATAATGTCTCCAATGATGAGCTTATTTTGCTTAATAACTGAGATTTGGATGAAGTTCGAACTTTAGTATTTAGGGAACGTACAATGCCATCTACTGCTTTCAGTAAATTTTCATTTGATACTCCTAAAACTGATGATGTGCTAGATGATGTATGGTTAAGTGTATCTTCTGTCTTCAGTTTGTGTTCCATAACAATTTCTTTGATTCTATCAAGTGCTCTCAGACAAAGAGTTGTATCAATTACATTTACCTCTACTGGACTTTTACTGATTGAACTTTCAACAGGTGACAGTTTTTCGACAGTCTGCATATTTTGGTTCATATTACCCTCTGAATTTGTTTGTTTATTGTGTCCTGTAGTACAAAAGATGTTTATGTCAACGCGTTCGTTATTTGTACTTTTCTTTACATCGTTTTTTCGCTGTACCTTATCATTGCTGATAGATGGAATTAGATTCCCAACGTGATTTCCAGAACAACCTAGTAAACAACGCTGGCTAATACTAGCTTCTCTCTCTCTCTTGAATTCAGGGTCAAAAGTATAAAGCTTGTCTAATTCGTTTTCGGTTTGATGAAGGTTCGGCCAATTAGTAAATGCAAACATCTTTGCCCGTCGGTTTTTACCACAGGTCGTTGAGGAAAATTTACATAATTCCTTACTTTTAGCTGAAAATATCCCTTTAGTGTGTCTAATAATTTGCTTCACAGAGTCTGTGATTAGATCTTGTACTCGGTCATGACTGCACAACTGTTTTCTAATTTCGCTTAGCAAATATTCGTCTTCATCCACTACAGTCTCTGTACTTGAATCTGAACCTTCAATAGTCTTTGGAAGAATGTATACTGTTTCAATTGAGATATTACTACCTAAAGAACTTTCTAACGTTTCGTCTTTCATCTGTTCATCGTCGTCTTTCATAAAACTTTTGTCTTCTAACTTATTTTCCGAGGACTTTTTGTCATTATGCATCAGCGAATGTTCTTTGACAGCATGTACAGTACCTGCACAAGTATTTGGTTTTTCTTCATATGCCATATGCTGGTTATTTGTCTGTGAAACTTTAATGTTTATTGGCGGTGTCTGTAACTCTGATCCAATTGTGGATGCTGGTGCAGAAACACAACGATGTTTATCTAGCGTATGCTTGCAAACTTTTCCAAACTTTTCCATGTACTTCTTATAAACGTTCAATCGCATTTTCTGTTCTAATTGCTTATGATGCATTGGAGGTTGTGATTCATTTATACATCTTTTCTGCTTTTGCAGCCCTTCGTGTGAATAGATCTGAGATATTATTTCGTTCATAGCTTTCTTCTGCAGAAAAAAAGAGTGATATCGCTGTTGTGGTTGTCCATTATTGACCGAAGATCGTACTTCATCCGTAGTTTTCTTTTGCACAGAAAAATGATTCTCTTGCTGTAACTGACTATACTGTATTTGAGATGTTGTTTCATTTGCCAACATCTTTCTTCTTACAAGCTGCTGCATATCTCCATGTTTGGCTTGACATTGTAGTTCGTAGACGATTGTCTTATGTAAAGGGGATTGATTCCCTCGTAACAGTTTCTTATCATAACTGACTGGTGATTGTGATTCGTGTACAGATTTCTTTTGCCAGCTTAAAGATTGGCTTCTCTGTTGCTGACGAATCGGAGATTGTGATTTGTCATTTGTGATATGTTTAGACACATCCGAGCTATGTTTTTGCAGATCTTGGTGGATTTGAGAATGCGTTTGATGTTTGCATTTCGCATGAGCAAATGTTTTCTGGCTTAGTTGTGGTCTTTGGGTACCTGATTCACTTAATTGGTTTTGTTGGTAGCAAAATACCTCCAAACTGCTTCTGTTGTTTCTTTGATTTGGGATACTTGTATTAATAACATGGCTTTTAACACAACTATGTTTCATCTTTTCTTGAAGATTAGAAACTTGAGCTATAAAATTCGATGCAAGATTCTTGTGTTTGCTACAAAATTGTGTGGTGTCTGGCTTCATTTTGTCAAAATCGCCACAACCGTTTATTACAACCTTAAGTGGCACTTTCTGTTGGTCTTTTTTTATATCGCTTTTGGCACTTGGGTTCCTAGAACACTTAATATTTATTAATAGTTCTCCTTTCTCAGGAAATATTTCATTCATATTGTAATTTAACTTCTTGATTAACTAGCACTCCTCTTAAGAAGACAATTAATAATCCTAAATTCAGATAATTTTCTATCTCACTGGTTATATGAAGATACAGTCCAAATGATGAACGTTTCTAGTCAAATCAAATATATAAGCTAATT
This sequence comes from Thermobia domestica, assembly GCF_964235325.1. Lineage (NCBI taxonomy): Eukaryota > Metazoa > Arthropoda > Insecta > Zygentoma > Lepismatidae > Thermobia > Thermobia domestica. The sequence continues at coordinate 166,317,806 of NC_137454.1, read as the reverse complement.
TTTAAAAACATACGTACAGTGAAAATGATCGATTTAAAAAGAGAATTCAGCATATCGAAAAGTTCATTAACATTTTTTATCTTTGTCCATCATTTTGTTTGATTTTCCTGTTGCGGAAAAATCTAGAAATAAAATAAAGAATTATATTATTATTATTATTATAGATTTCATATCTTAATACAAGGGTCTCTGTAATTCGGGGATCTTCTGAGTTGTATGGCGGCTGTTAAGTCACTGATTTTTTTTTTTTTATATATATATATATCTTTTTGGAATCAGAATTAAAGTTATGTATATATGCATACCCACTAAATTTTTTGTACGTCATTAAAAGAAAATTGGTCAATTCAAGTACGATTTTAATTGATATAATAAAAACTATTCTACTGAAAAACACTACTTAACTCCCCTCTTTTCGTTTCTTACAAGCCAATTGATTGAGAAACATGTGATTTTTGCTGGTAACCATGCAATGTCACTCATATTGAATATTTTCTTTTTTTTAAAAAAAAAATATATATATATATTCATACAATATTTTATCACTGATATGATGTATTTATCTTTGTTTTAAAATAATAATTGTCATTCTCAAAATAATTAATTAAAACGCAATCACAATTACACATATACGAGAAATACGTACACATTCTTCTTTAAATTGTACTTTCATCTAATCTAATACTTAAAATTGAATGTCACTATGTTCGTGACTCTTAATCTCTTGAACCACCCGACCAATCTTAATACATGTGACTAATCTCGATCAAATTTTCTATATAGATGAGATTCTGGCCTGGGATGTTTTTTATCATTTCACTTTGACGGTGCAACTTCGGAGAGGAGGAGGGGAATATATATATTCAGTAATAGTAAAAAGTGACTGACTAACGGAACATGTAACTATTTTTTTCTTATATTAACCCAGCGAAGTGGATAATTGACAATAGCTCTTAATAATTTCAATCACACTTCTTCGTTATGGTATCCTCTATCATGATTTACGGTGATATGTGTATTATTTGTGTTTGACGACAGTACAGGTAGATCAAAATATGTTTATCCGATCAAGTTATTTCTGATCAAAATCATACTGCTGTTAGAAGCCGGATAATCACTAGGAAACCTTCCTTATTACTAACAATAAGTTGTATAATTTTATTTTCAGTATCATTCACATTATTTCTATTTTGACTTAGTTGTAGTTTCTCCTTGATTGAAGAATTATATTTAGGTAACCTCTGAAGTTTTGATGTTTTGTTAACAAATATCTGATATATCATAGAGTTAAAATAATAATAATAATAATAATAATAATAATAATAATAATAATAATAATAATAATAATAATAATAATAATAATAATAATAATAATAGAAAGTAACAACTTTGATATTTTTTCATAACGAATGTCATCAGTAAAAACTAAAATGAACGGATTAATCCCTAATCTTTCAAAAAAAGAAAAGAAAAAGAAAAAAGAAAGAAAGAAAAGAAAAGAAAAGTTATATGATCATGCCAAGTTTTTGAGACATACTTTCGAGGCGGGGGTACATACTTTCGAATTTTGAATTTCACGTCCATCACATGAATTTATTATTTTTATTTTCATACTACATATTACCATGTTAAATTAGTTTATATCCTACAGTAGTATAATATTAACTAAAGGTTGTTATGTTGTTAATACGTTACACTTACCATAAGGAGGAACAAAGAAGAAAATTACAAGACCACATAATTTTACAAATGCATAATTTATATCTTCTGTAAACTAAAGTTCTGCATACTCTTGATAATTTAGAAGTGGCCTTTCCTGTAAAATAAATTTTACATATAGTTCCAGCATAAAGTAGAAGTGGAGTAACCAGTTCCTTGCCCATACGATTTAAGGGAGCATATAGAAAACTGAAAGGCAAAAACTGGAGTGAAGAGATGGATTGAGCACAGCAGTGTCATTTCAGGTTTTGCTTGGAGGGTGCAAGACCTGATATAAATAAAATTTCATATTTTTCATTGGTATATCATTATTCTATTAACTAAAATTTATATAAATCTCCAACTCAGGGAGGAAATTGTTCCCCTAGAACTCCAAATAACGCCCGTGATTGAGACACAAGGGGCTTAGGATTAGGGACACTACATATACATAGAACTGAGTAATTATATCTTCATTATATTTGGAACGTCAATTAACTCCTTTAACTCCTCTTTTTTTGAAAGGACAGAGATATGAAATGCATACTAAAACGATCTTTGACTATCAGATTTAAGGATGTGCACAACATTTATTGCTATTGTTGGTTGGAATTACTTTAAATAAATGCCCTTTCATTTATATGAAAAAAATTACAGCATAATATTGAAAAAAGCTGCTTATTATCGATATAATCAGTGAAATTGCTACAAAGTTGCACCAAACAAAATTGTTTTCGTGTACATAGAAAATGTACGAAAAACATGAACAGGAAAAAATGAGTTGAGTTGATTTTGAGTTTAACGTCCCGTTCAGCAGCGAGGCTATATGAGACGTAGACCTACTGACTAACGTGGAATCCGAACCACATGAGCTCCCGCCGGGAATCGAACCCGGGCCTCCCACGCCAAAGGCGCGTACGCTAACCGCTTAGCCACGGAAGAGCTCGAACAGGGAAAAATGTTTGAAAACTAGTTATAAGGAGTTTTCTTTCTGGTGGCACAGTGTAATTGGAAAAAGATGTTCCCAACCGTTAAATATCAGGAAAATAATGTTATTTTCTAGATGCGAGCTTCAAACAAGTTTCCCACGCAACTGACAACCGATCATCACTTGCAAAATGTAACTGAAAGACTTATATGTAAGACCCGTCTTAGGCTCGGGCTCCATCCAGTTGTATTAATAAGGATTACTTCCTGTTTCGCAGAGTGCGTTATCAGTGTGCAACATTGCCAAGTTCACCCATTCCTGTTCTGCAGATCTCCTAGTGGCTAAATACTGACGAGTAGTTCAACTCGATTACCTTCTGTTTCGCAGAATGGCATGAGAAGTTTTGGTAGCATCTCAATATTAGAAATATTTGCGAAAGAAAGAAAAAAAACACCAACTTTAATCTAAGAAAGAAGTATAACTCGCAATAGAGTCTTGGCGCGCAAATCCAATCGTAATACATTGCAACGAGAACAACACATACACACGAAAATGAAAATAATAATAATAATTTGCGTTGAACAATAGTGTCATGAACCTTAATAAATGTAGTATACAGGTGCGACTCTTAATATCGCTTTGTCTTTATTGGATTATAATTTCAACATTCAAGTTGTATTCAGTTCGTCAACATAGGTGTCTACCAAGTAGTCTAGTAAACCTGTGCCTTTGGGATGTCGAGTGCATCGTCTCGTATATATTGAAATACATCAGGTATATCTTCAAGAGGAACAAGAGGAAGTACAGTTGCTCTCGTAACCCGTTTCCTCACGTCACTATCGACCTTGTAGAGTGAAGCCAACCCAATATCTTATACCTTTCTCAATACAAGTGGAGTAAAATGAAACAAACATAGGCGTACTGTCGCTTGCTGGAATGTTTCTTTTGTAGCGTTTATTGACACTTTTTCTAAAGTCGATCATAAAGTCTTGCACACAAAATTGGAAGCAAAATCTTCAGATTTTTATTTATTTATTTATTTATTTATTTATTTATTTATTTGCTGAAGCATGCGTGTGTACAACAACTGATTTTTGCTTTGCAATAAGCAGAACAGAAGTGGAAATAATCGCTCCAGATACTTTCCGCGCAACGTGTGCTAGTATACTAGCCATCTTGACTTTCTTAATAATTTATGAAATAATTTGTTCTTTAGTTGCAATTCATATATGTGATTACAATATTACGTTGGAATCAACTTCCAAAGGATGGGATCAATTTTCTCGACATGTAATACAATTATCGGCATTTTTCAACATGTAATACAAATATCGATGCCTTCCTATGCAGTACAGATTTTCAATAAACCGATGTGATAAATAAAATCTTTCTTTCTGCGAAACAGGACTACATGCATTGGATTATTTTTCTGTTCCTCAAAACATGGCAACGGCGAGCGTGAAAAACCAGTTTGAAGCCCTTTCTACAAACCAGGAGCACACGATTAATAAAGTACAACGAGTCCTACTCGGACGTAGGATTGAAAGTATTAATATTCGTTCAATTAAGTTCTCCTCTAATGAGTCAAGAAGCTAGGTTCTGCACAAAGATGAATCACTGCTATAATAAGATTAAATTCAACACTATTGAATACATCTTACTACAATATTAACTAATAAAGTTCTTACACTAAAATTGTTCTTCTAGAATGAGGAAAGCACAACTGAGTATTTTTCAATGTAAAGATTTTGTCTGTCACCTTGGCATTTTCAACAATTAAATGAAACAAATTACCAAATAATCAGTTCTTTTTTAATAAGATATTCTAATAAATAAATAAAATAAAGAATTGAAATTTGTTTCAAGTGTAATTGAAAGTAATGATTAAAATGACATCTGAAATCTAACATAAATAGTCATCTTAAATTAAATGTGAAAATTAGAGTCTATATAGAAAAATAACAAAATCTAAAATGAATAAAAGAAAACAAATCAAAGTACAGTACAGTAATAAAAATAAGGAAATATATCGAAATTGGATTATTAGAAGCTCTCTTTACTTCTAATTATTTTCATCTCAATATACTTCACTATTTTTATTATTAGTGAACTATGATATGAGGTATTATGATATATTCTCTATGTGAATGTGAAAATTAGAGTCTATATAGAAAAATAACAAAATCTAAAATGAATAAAAGAAAACATAAATCAAAGTACAGTACAGTAATAAAAATAAGGAAATATATCGAAATTGGATTATTAGAAGCTCTCTTTACTTCTAATTATTTTCATCTCAATATACTTCACTATTTTTATTATTATGATATATTCTCTAATTTATATTTTCTAAAAGCATCTATTACATTTTCCTTCTTATCAAGCTAGTTTAACGACTCATTAAATGACTCAGCAAATAATGAGTTTATTTAAAAAATTGACCTACAAAAACTTCCGTAGAACATGTATTTCCCTTGCTTTTTGGGATAATTTTGAAATTCATTATATACAGTAATTATGTCAAAAACAGTTAATCAAAATAAAATAAACTAATAAATAAAGTAACATTTTTTAAAAATTATTTTAAATTTTAAAGGAATTTCTGTAAATTAATTTTCAAATAAACTATAATACAGATTATCCGTTATAGTTTCATTAACGTGATGGGAAGATGAGATGGGATCTATATATATGCAGACATAGATATAGGTGACAGATAGATAGATTTAGATAGATTCATAGTTATTGTTAAATATATGTTTGTTAAAATCCTGATACTAAATCAACTTGATATAATATATAGCAGCATTTTAGAAACTTTTTTAGAATTTAAGAAGCAAATACTTAATTCAACATGATAAAATAATTATCGATACCTTAATCTTATAATGTCTTTAGTTACATATATGTAATTATAGAATACATTTTTTTCGACAACTTGGCTCATTTACTAGTGATGCCTACTGTAGCAAGTTTCGTGACAATATTCGGAACTTTCTTTGGATAACTTAGATCTTCATCAAAATTTTTCTTTATCAGCTTTCAGCAGCACGTAACACTTTTATTTTGGTATGTTAAATGGTCTGGGTATTAAAGATGAAAGACTAGTTAGTACTCAGATACTATTAATATTAATATGATACTAACAATAATATAATATAAATTAATAATAATATTAAGGCTACCGTCGTTGAACCTATGCATTACGTTATATCAAATTAAATTATATTCATTGATACAAATGTGTGATATTGAACAAGGGTTAGCTGTAAATATTCAACAAAGACATTACAACAACAAAACTTTATGCAAATGTAGTGGTACGACTTTATATACTATGCTACACCATTTATTTAATGAATCTATGTACAAGATAAAAAGTATAGCATTATATTTTAGAGGTCTTTTAAAATTAAAATTTAATGATACCTCTTTTAAATTGTTAAGAACATGTTACCTATTTTCACTTAAGTATGTGATCCTGTTGTAGACGTAATAATTTCATATGAGATAAGATGAAGATACGTATGTTGCTCTGAATAAGAAAATACAGGCACAGAAAGTACATTTAATCATTTACGTGTATGTTTAGTGTTAGATTCGATACTACGTGTATTCTTATTGCCTATTTTTCAATCAAATGAAAGATGGTTCTACTTTTGTATTAGATTCAGTGTCCTAGAACATTATCCTTATTTTAATACTGAATAAAATATAAAATAATAGATAAGTTCAATTTTTTACTTTATACTTTAGAAATACTTTAGTTCTTGACAGAACTTTACGTGATTATGTAATTAATATATTTTAGTTTAACGTTCCACCATTATGCTCTAAGGCAAAGGGAGACAGTGATAATGATAGTGAAAAAATGATGGGATGAAAAAATGGGAGAAAATAGAAGAATAATCCTCAGAAAACCCATGGACGTCACCACAAAAGCCTCTTGGCATATATATAAAGTGTTTAAATTTACTTCTTGAAACTTCATATCAAGTGAATATTTATGTAATGAAGACATAACTACTCAGTACTCGTAAATGTGGTATACCTGATTCTAATTCTAAGCCTGTACTCTTGTTTCTCCCTGATTTCCAATCTTTCGTATACCCATTCGAACCATTGGAGAAGGGAATTTGTCACCCTACTCCTGTTCTACTGAGTTAATTCCCAACCAACTACCTTAAGAATACAGTAATACCTTAAAGTTACGCGATACGTAGGTCTGATGGAAATCGCTTACGTCGAATTCGTGTAAGTTGGGTACAGCTTGACATATAAGTACACATAAATTTTGTTTAATGAGAATCAAGGACCAACAAAAATACTAGTTTAAAAGAAAAATATAGTTTGTATTTATCAAAATTACATTTCTTTATAGTACATATTAATACAAAGTATTTAAATAATGAGTGAGTTCCGTACAAAAGTTATTGGGATGCCAATGGCTTCATAAAGCTTAACAAATTCGTCTGACAACACAATGTCTTCTTTTAATTCACGCAGAATTTCTTCGAAGCAAGATAATATTTTTTTTATTTCTTACTTTGTAGCCATAATCGTGCAAGTAGAGTTTGCGCTGAACGAATCCAATGCATATCACAGCAAGAGAAATAATGAAGACAGCGAGCAGCATTGTTGCCAAACAAGAAAATAGTGACGACAGTGTTGCCAAATGAAAAAAACTAAGAACTACGTAACTCCGAGTTCGCGTAATTCGGTATATTACTGTAGTAGAGTTTGGGAAGAGCATTCGGATAAGCCACTATATTTAATAATACTCGTGTTGAATACTTTCAAATTATTTTGTTGAATAGAATATTGTAAATTTTACGAAATGTGTTTTCATTTATTGGTGTCATTTCAGTTTTGTTCCCTATTGTACACTTTATGGATGACCGAGAAAGTGTCAAAAGAAGATTACAACAAGGCTGTCTCCTGGATGAAAGTGCTCTTGGAAGTAACTTTGTTCTTCACCAAGGTGAGTTATTTCATTAGAAAAACAATTCAAGCCAAGAAGCGGAGAATGATTATCAATTTATATTTTTTTTAGCCGCTGCATCTGTTGCTTTCAAGATAAAGGAGGATGAAACTTTATTGTGTATAAACTTATAATAATCGAACTATAAAATTATAACAATTTACACAGACATATTAAATGTCACACTTTGCTACCCACCCTTTCCATTGGGACTATTTCAATTATTGTTAATTTCTTCAAGAATTGTTAGTTCTATTCTTTTTGCTTTAAGTAATTATTTTAATAAAGAACTTATTTATCTTGTTTTAAATCATAAACATAAACAACAACAGTTTGAATGAACAATGTGTTAATTTTTTTCAATAGCACAAAGTGTTAAGTTAGTTCTTGCAAATAATATTGGAAAATACATATCTGTGCATTAAACTTGATCGGCATTCGATAAATTAATTGCGGTACGCTTTGGTCTCTATATGTAATTCAGAACCCAAGTATCAGCACCATGTGTTTAGTTGAAATCTTTATTACTTGCTACTACTCTTGTGTAATAATCAGAATAAATCTAATTGGGATTCATAGAATTAAAAGACTTAAAAAAAAAAAAAGTTCGAAATAAGTTATTAGTTAAGAACAATTAATGTTTGACAAAGAGATATTACAGATTCAGAAATCTTGCAACTGCCAAAATGATATAAATCTCACAACCACTTAACTAAATTTAGGGAGAATTTTGTTATTTCATTACTCTTACTTCTTGTTTCACTGTTTCGATCTTCAACTTAAATGTTTAAGTTGTTTATGAATATCCTATTCTCATAGGTGTTTACCGAGAGATTAGAAGCATTGTGCCAGAAACAGACTTACCAGAGCCTTCATCGCCGTACAGTTATGGCTACATGCTCATTGGATTTAAAAGCTTAGAAAGAAATTTTAACCAGGTAAGCGCTTAATACCTCTTCTTTCAGGACTGAAAACAAATCCAAACAAATATTTTTAATATCTCTTAATATTGTTTAGAAAAGTGAAATTTTAGAATGCAAATTTTTCTCTAATTTATTATTGGAACAACTAAGCACGATGAATGAAAATGAATTAGTTCAGAACGAAAACTTTGAGTATTACTAACAAAAGGGAAGTGAATATTTGAATCTTTTTCTAAGTGCATTATTCGTCTTTATATATAAGCTATAAAACGATATATAAAGGACTTATAAGCCCTTAGCAATTACTTTTATTATTAGAAATTGTGACTGGGCACATGCAAAGGGTATTTCGTATAGACAACAGCGTTATCATATATTCTAAAAGATTTACAACTACCATTCAAAACTTTAATATCAATCACAGAATGTTTCGGGGGACTTTGGACCCCTTCAATTGGGTTAAAAGAAACAAATATACATAATTTGGGTTTAGAAATTCATTACATTAAAACCATTAAAGGAACATGTTTAGTCAATTTCTATCCTTAATCAGGCTTTTACCAATCCTTTAAGTGTATAACAAGATTCTGGTAAATTAGCAAGCCTATATATTTTTTTTTTTTAAATAACACTGAAATTGATTTTTTTTTTAAATGTCGGAATACAAATTTAATCATGGCTATTTAGGTTTTATACAAAACGCCTTCAGCACTTTTCTATTGATATTCTAGTTTGATTTATACAAAACCTTAATTTTGTTTATACCATATAGGCTATCATTTCTTAAATACTGTAGCAAGAATGATTTTGGAAATTCATTATTAATATCACTGACATATTCCTTTTTGTTGTTTGTTTGTTTGTCATAATATACCATTTTAGTTGGTTAAATTGGAATTTAGCATTCCTGTATGGAACAGACGTTGATCTATATTTTAAGGTGAAATTCGAACCACCGTAATATGTTTAAATGTAAAGGCTCTCTCGCCCGGGATTGAACCTAGGACCCTGTGCAGCAAATACACGCGCGAGTTAGCTACTAGACCAATGGGAAGGACTACTCCTTTATTTTTTCCTTGTCTTTATACAAAATTCATTATTTGATCATGAAACCTCATAAATCTTATTGTTTTACAGGTCATCAGTGACGTAACTTGTATAGTCCATCAGATATTTTCGTACGTTTCTATGCGTCATCTTATTTTGCTAGTAAAGGTTAGGTAAACTTATCCACTTTCAACTCCTGTCCTGTTTATTCTGTGTGGAAGCTCTGTTAAACTTTACTCAGGCAATATATATATATATATATATATATATATATATATATATATATATATATATATATATATATATATATATATATATATATATATATATATATATATATATATATATATATATATAATTTCGTTAACACCAGTCCTAGTAGTTTCTTCAAGCTAATTCTTTCAAGGTTTTATGACGTTACTTGATTTAATCCTATTTTATGCTTTCTTAACTTGAACTATAAAATATTCTGATTTTGTGAATCATTAAAAGTGTTAATATAACTAAAAGTTAGCCTGCAACATTACGATACTTTAATTAACTTTTAAAACTGAGTTTAATTAACTTTTAAAACTGTACTGAAAGTCATCTTTGCAGATACCTCAGCATATAATTATATTTACATAAATTTTGTTAATTGGAATTTGAATCCGACTTATTATGTCTCATTGTCTACCTAAGTTATCTTTATTTAAATTTAATTTTAGTTCTTTCTTCGTGGTAAAATGTGATTCGTGAAATGAAATAAGAACTTCCAGTTTTACGTTTCACGATTATACCATGTAGGCTAAAGCAGACGGTGATGATGGGAATGAATAAAATGGTGGAATGAAGAAAATGACAGGAAACGGGAGAGCATCAAGAAAACTCACGCACATGATGTTTGTCCATCACAAAGCCCACTTACCGCGAATTCGTATTATCGAACCAGGACCCCGTGCACTAAAGATGACACAATGTGACTCGTATACAGATATTTCACTAATGATGAAGTTTTTGAAATATATTTACTTTTTTGATTGAATGTTTGGTGTCACTTGTACATCTTGATAATCCTCAAACTGTTTGATTCATATTTTTGGCATATCTAACATGTTCCTTTATCCTATATTCTTTTTTATTATACTGGCATATGTATGATTACAATCATCATAAACCTCATATGACCTTGAATTTACTTCCTCATTCACATTACTTTTGTAGCCTTTTAACGACTTCTCGAGATTTGTTAGAGACTAACAAATGCCCCCACGTGTTACCATGGGCAATATTTTGTGTTCGTCCTTCTGTACTTTCCGGACTCGAGATCTCGCAAAAACTTCGAATGTCCCAAATGGGCATCTTAAAAAAGTACCACCTTTTTCTTCCATTCCAGGTCAAACATCTAAAGCGTTTAATTATTTTAGATTAGAAGTTTAAAACACCAAATTTCATGTGTCTATCTTTAAGAGATTTATATATATATATATATATATATATATATATATATATATATATATATATATATAACAAAAGTCCGGGAACACTTTTTAAAAAATTATTGTGGCCAAACGAGTAGTAGTACAAGGCAACAAAGAATATAAAGAGTAAAGCTATAAGTGGTTTTAAACAACACTCTCTTTATAAGCACTCTATATGAGAATCATGTGTGACCTGACAAATGTCGACTCGATAATCGAATTCTTGCCACACACAGCCGACATATCTTCCAAGACTGTGGCTGTTACTTGTTCAATTGTCCTTTTGAGTTCTAAAACAACACGTGGACGAGAAGGGACATATACAAGGTCCTTTACGTAACCCCATAAAAAGAGATTTAAAAATCACAAGAGGTGATATCCGGGAGGCCATTTTAGAACACAATGATCGGTAACTCCACCATGATCAATCCAACGATTGGGTAGCTCTGCGTTCAAATATGCTATAATACCACATTAAAGTTGTGGGGAAGCCCCACATAACTGAAGGACAAAGTGCTCTGAATCAATTTGTACCAGTTACAGTTTGCTCTTCAAAGAAGAAAAAAACATAAAGTTTCTTATGAGACATAGAACAAAAAAACATTGACCCTTGGAGAATCTCGCTTGTGTTCAACAATGTTATGTGTGTTTTCTGTTTCCCAAATTCTACAATTCTGCCTGCTTACTTTACTTTCCCATTTGTATCAAAATATTTCCTCGTCCGAAAAAGTTATCAAATTTACAAAAGCATCATCTTTGACCTGAAACGCATAACAAAACTGGAATCGCTGGTCTTTGTCTTTAGGATATAACTTTTCCACTAGCTATAGTTTGTACGGTTTGATGTTTAATTTTTTGCACAAGACACGCCACACAGTTATTGTTGACATTTACAACTCACATGAAACTCTGCGTATAAATTTTCTTCGACTCCTTGTAAAAGCTTCTCTTACTCGTTTAATGTTATTTGCACTGACACCTGCCTGGCCACTTCTCTTCTTGACACACAAACATCCAGTTTCAACAAACTTTACATGCCAATTGTAGATTGCCTTTTCCGTACTTCATATCAAATTTTTGAGGGACATCCGTTGGACTCTTTGTTTTGTCAAATGCTAGTACACAGAAAGCCTTCTGGGCTCCAAATGCACCGTCTTCATTATGACACCATCTAGTCATGATATGTGGAACTATACATAACATCTTCAATGAGAAATAAAACTTACAACATTACAATTTGAAATGATGTACTTTGTTATTCTGTAATGCTTCGTTTGGCTACAATAATTTTTAAAAGTATTTCCGAACTTTTGTTACACGATGTATACCTAGGTATATCTATGTAATATGTATGTGTGTGTGTGTGTATGTATCAGGGGCATGGTAGCTCCGTGTACCTTACGTTAGAAATCCTATGTTCTGTCCAAATTTTAAATTTCTAGCTTTAGTGTTTGGCCTGGACGTTGTTTAGTCACTCACTAAAGATTCTTCTGTAAATAGAAATTTTAAACTCTACCTTGAATCCATATTTTGTTTTAGTCTTTGCAATGTAAACGATAAACATGCCCATAACGAGAAAAAAAAAATCCATTTGTCTATTAATCTTTTTATTCCTTTTCGTGTGTGAGTTGTGAGTCATGACTGAGTCCCTTTCTACCTGCTCAACGTTTGTAGTTCCAATTACACTGAAATTTAGTCTGTTTAAAGTTAAACATGGGGCAAACGTGGTTCTTCATTCCTTACTCTGAAGCTTTTCCTTATCGATAATATATATTCCTATTCACATATATTATTTAGATAAACCTATTATTTTTGTTCAAATTTTGTTTTATTAACACAAAGGATTTGTTGCATTGTATTGTTTTGTTAAGGATTTCAACATAATCTCTGAACATAATATTATTTACATTTTAGTTACTTTTCTCCCATTCAAGATGTTAAACACATCTATAAAGTTAAATTTCATTTTTATCATTTTATTCCAGGTAATGATCGACACATGGAAGGATTGGACAGGAGCTCGGTTCATTTACATGTATCTTCATGATGATTTAGGACTTTCTAGAATCAGCTTTTATCACAGAGAAGCACCAAATGATTTGGATCTGTTCATGTATATCGTCCTAGTGGAGTGTCAAAACGTGACTGAAGAGAATCATGTGAGATTGTTGGACTTTGCTCAGAGGTTGCGTGTAGAACGTATGACCGGTTACATTTCTGTTTACAAAGTTGCTTCCAATGTCGATCCTCCAATGGATAACGGCGCCGACAGCCTCAGTGTTTTGCTCCGAAGCCTGGAAGATAGTCCTCAGCCAACGAAAATTGAAATATGGTAAGTGTTATCTAGATGGAACACACATGAAGATAGTTAATTTATGTAAACAAAACGGGGTCAAGGAAAGGTGCCATCTGATAGTTGAAAATAACATGTCATGTGTTGGAGGCATTGTTGACAAAGATTTCCGTTGCCAACAATAAAGTCAACAGATCTGGCGATAAACTTGAAACGTTGAACAACTCATACTTCTATGATCGTAATAATATGGGAAGATTACTTGTAACGTATGATTTCCAAATAGCAAAAATAACAATACTTAAAATATTTGACAGAAGATACAACAACTAGCTACTTTTAACATGCGGTCAATGACCTTGGTTGCCTAGAAACAGCGTGAAAGAATACTGTAGTGACTGGCAAATAACCCTCTCTTTCGTTTTGTTTTCAGCACCTACAACTATTTGTCAGACGGCAAGCTTTCCTTAACATCACAATGACTCGTGTTAAAAAAAAAAAATACTAAGATACTACAAAAATTAAAGAAGAAAGAAAAAAAGATAAATTTGCGGAGACAACAGACGATGAAGACATGCGATGTAAGAGTCAACAATTTTGAATTGATTCCACTTGTTCTCTCCTTCATTTGACTACTATTTGATAATGGTCTTTTACTGAAATCTTTGTCCAGTGTGAATTACCCATTCGGCCTCGACGAGGCACTAAATTTTCGATGTTGACACAGTATCGTAATAAGCACTGTAAAGAGGAACTACTTAATTCATGAGGTAACGAACTCCAAACTAAAAAGATTTTTTTTTAAAAAAATGCGATGAGAGCTGATGTCTCGACTATATATTAACCAACAGGTGTCTGGCGCCATAAACTCTCGTGGTTTGAAAAGCCATGAAGTTAAACCTAGATGAATAGTCTCTAAAAAGTATCAATATAGATTACATGATATCGGTCCAAATTATTTTAATGAATGAATTATGTGGGTTTTTATTTATTTATTCTTTCGAATTTGTGCCTTGACAATTTAAACATGAACGAATTTTACCGAAAACTTTTATGAAAATCAGAATGATCAAATGGAATAAACCTTCAATTTAACAATAAAATTATTTAAACTCGTGTCTTTTTAAGTTTCAACTATAAACATATTAATGAATATATGAGTGGCTCGGGCGAACATAATGGTAAACACCATTTCCGGTGAAATTAAGTTAATAGGTGGAATGAGTAGTGATCGAACCACAGAAGAGTATGTATGTAGCTTAATTTGGAGAATGTACCTATAGATGAAGTCAGAAATCTGATAAAATTGCTCGAGACATAACGTGAAGCTTTGGTTTCTTTTTTTAACGTTATAAAATAAAATTTTAGGTTGAAGAGATGATGTTTCAGAAAAGTATCAATTTCTTCTATGGATTCTATTTTACATTTAATACCACAATTCCACATGCAAAGCAAAGCGGTGCCATCATATTGACAAAAACTCAAATTACTGTTGAATTTTCTAGTTATAGAAATACGTAGCTTTATTGATAGTGGTCTTATATTTGTCCCAGAAATACAAAGAAAAGTACACTTTCTTGTAAGTGCCTTCGGTGAGCTTCATAAGGCTGAGATCCTTTAGATTTGGCGTCATAATGACTTCCAGGTCATGTGATAATGTTGCCAGGTTAAAAATAAAAAGAGATTAGTAAAAGTGAATAAAAACTCATAGAGCCGATTGGTCGATAAGAGTAATAGGGAGAAGAAGTAATCATTGCGTAAAGAAAAATCGAATGTAATAAATTAATAATAATAATAATAATAATAATAATAATAATAATAATAATAATAATAATAATAATAATAATAATAATAATAATAATAATAATAATAATAATGTTTAAATGTTTATTCGGCAGCAAACAGCATACAGCCACTAGTGCGCCAAAAGAAAAAAAAAGAAAAAGAGCGCATGCAATACTAATTATATCATGAGATTATACATAGGGTTATACATTGTAATATGAAGATACAAATGAAGCACAAATATTAAAAACAGGGGGCAGCGGAGGCTCAGTGGTAGAGCGCTCACCTCTGGTGCTTGGGGTCCCGGGTTCCATCCCAGCCCCCGCCAAGTGAACTTTTGGGTGTACAAACACCGTGTGCGTGGGTATCCTCGGGGTTCTCCCGTTTCCTCCCACTCTTCATTCCACAATTTCATTCATTTCTCATAATCACCGTCTTCTTTAGCCTAACCGGAATAACCGTGGGACGTAAAACTCAAAGATTTCATTTCAAATATTAAAAACAGAATAAAGAGTAGCAATATATAAATAAGAAAGCAGATAATTACTGAATATGAAGTAGAAAATTAAAAAAAAACTAAAAAAAGAAAGACAAATGATTGTTCCATAACACTCATGAAAGACAAAACTCGCGTAGTAATACTTTACAAAAATGACCTCCAGAAATACCAAAAATTAAGAAGCAAACAAACATATGTATCTGTTCAGAATTAAAAAAGGGTTCATACAATTGATAAAAAAATACAATATATATATATATATAAAACAAATCCATACTGTACTTAATAAAAATACAAAACAAAATTAAGATAATATCAATTGCAAACATAAAAATACTGAGAAATTTCATATTTTATTTTAAAAAATACAAAATAATTTACGCACCTTCTTGAAACTCTTATGAAACACATCAAGAATAGGTAAAAGTTATTAGCTGTTTCTATAGTTCTATATATTGAAGATCTAATTAAATATTTACTCTTAAACGAGTCAAAATTTCTAATGTTTCTGTGAGGAATTTTTATAGAGGAAAAGTTCTCCAGAGCAAAATCTCCATGCAGAATTTCATGAAAAAAATTTCAAGTCAAAGAGTCGACGCCTGTCACACAGAAAAGGGAGATTAAGATCCGTCCTTATGCCTGACAAGCTCGCCCCTCCTATTTCTTTAATTTTCCATTTTAACCAGGCTAGGAATGAATTTTGAACTGATTCAATTGAGGAACTAAAATAATTTGTTTCACTATTCCAAATCACTGGACAATATTCAAGATGAGACCTAACATTGCACATATAGAAAATTTTGCAGGTGTTAATATTAGTAAAGTTTCGCCATAACCATTTCAGCATTGTTAATTTCTCCTAGCTTTGGAGATTGCAACCTGACGATTTTTCTGAAAAGCAATTTTTCATCTAATATTTCCCTACCCCTAAATCTCTAACATGCTTGACGAATTGGATATGTTGATTTCCTATCCTGTATTTGTAGATTAAAGGGTTAACTTTCCTTGAAAATGTTATTCCTTGCGTTTTATTGAAGTTCATGTGTAGGCAATTCTCTTCGGACCATTTCACTATGATTTCTATATTTTTTTGCAAAGCATCTTGATTTTGTTTGACTTAATTTGACTGAAAATTTTAATATCATGAACATGCAAAAGATACTTACATGTTAAATCAACACAAATGTCATTAATATATAGCAAAAACAATAGAGGACCAAGATTAGAACCCTGGGGTACCCCGGAGGTATTACTATGAAAAGCAGATTCCCTTTATATTTTACCACAAATTTTCTTTCATTTAAATATGAAGTCAACCAATCAATAATACAGTTAGGCAAGTTATATCTTTTCAATTTGTTTATCAATAAGTGATGCGGTAATTTATCAAGTGCTTTAGCAACGTCGAAGTAAATAGCGTCAACTTTACCACCAGCCCAAATAATTGGAAGCGTATAATGCATAAGACTTGCTAAATTAGTTATTACAGATTTACCAGCCATAAATTCATGTTAGTTTATATTAATTTCATCCTTTGCTTTATTATACACATATTTATAGATTATTTTCTCACAGATTTTCGGAATTACCTTCATTACAGAGATTAGTCGAAAATCATTAATAGACTTTCCATTAGTTTCAGGTATGGTGTTATAGAAACATTTTTTATACATCAGGATAATTACAAGTGGATCAATTCCAACTAAACAAAGAAGACAATACTGGTTCAATTATTTCACCTATTCCCTTAATAATGAAAGCTGTAATACAATCTATTCCACTTGACGATTTAATCTTTAAAGTTCTGATAGCTTCCAATACATGTTGAATAGTAATTTCTGGGGGTTTGACCAAATTTTACAGATAAAAATTGATTTTTAGTAGCACTAACCGAGAAGGCTTGGAAGACTGATTAAAAATAGCGAACTTTTCAGCCAACATACTGTCATCCGTCAACAAAAGATCTTTGTCAATAATACCAGATATTACCTTATTTTTTGAACCATTTACATATTTCCAAAATTTTTCAGGGGCAATATTAAGATCATTTTCTATCTTACTAAAATCAATTTGCCTGTCCACATTTAATTGAGTTTTGAAAGCTCTTCTACAATTAGAAAAGACTATATAATCATGTTCACATTGAGAAGTTTTGTATTTTTTATGAGCCTGATTCTTTACTTTTCATAAAGAAATCAATTTTTTCGAATGCCATAGGGGAAATTTAGATTTTTTAGGCCTAGATTTAAAAATACTACAACACCAATCAGCATTAGCAGTTTGAAAATACAAGGATAAATAGTCACCTTTAGCATATAAAAATCTTTCAGTGGATTCATATACTTTACAAACACTGGATAAAAATACTTTAGTTATAATTGAATAATGGTGTACATCAGGAGCCAACATATAGTCATCATGTCTTTCCGACACTATAGATGCATTTGTTAGAACTAAGTCTAAATCCGATACTGCTGGTTCAACACTTAGATTCGTGTTATCCAAAAGAACTTGACAATAACTGAAACCTGACTTTAGAGTAATAGTGTAATTCTGGTAAGGGCTATTTAACCAATCTATTTTAGATATATTCAAATCTCCCAAAGATTAATACACATTTTTTAACAAGTTAAGCTTATTGGAGATACAATTTAGATAGTTCTTAAATACTTCAAGGGAAAATGTTGGATGAAAATAAACACAAGAGATCAGAAGATTCTTCGTTGATTTACACTTAAGTTCAATCCAGACGCATTAATTTACACTTTCCAAATCATATCTTCGAAACACCTGAAAGTTATTTCTGACAGCTATTAAAGAACCACTACCTATATTACCAGTTTCTTCACTATAACACCTGTTCGCTCTGAAGCAAGTATATATATATATATCTGGGAAATAATCCCGATCACTATGAATTTCAGATAACCAAGTTTCGGTTACAGCCACAATATCATAGTCACAACTAGAAATTGAGGAAAAGAACTCGTTACTTTTAGTACGCAATCCACGAACATTCTGATACCAAATTGACTCTCCATGTTTAGCATGAGAATCAGCATTTCTAGGAAGTTCATCCTGATTTCGTAATTTTCCAAAGAAAGGATCAATTAAAAGACCTCTAAGTCACACCTCAGGATCACTGATAATAGAAAAGTATTGTTCGTTTACCTTAACATGGAAGGAAGAGTAAGAATCATACTTTGTTTTTGTGATTTACAGTCCGCATCACTTAGTTCTTGATACAGAGAGAGTGGTACGGGTGAAAATGTGATTTCTACAGAATACGCAGGACACTACCTTCACTAATACCACGATCTCGTGCGATCTGCCGCGTAGATACATGAGGATTTATTGCAATAGCGGCAAGTACATCAATGGCAACGTCTTCATTTTCTACGACTCTTCTCCGGACACCATAGCGTCCACGCATGTTGCCTGTCTGCCGCAATCGTGCTGCTAATCTCCGCAGCAGATTGTGGCAAATAGCTTGTCGCTGTGGATAGCGTTCAGCGTATAATCGAGCTGCAGCCCTATAATTTTCCCGGCATTCCCCTAAAATCATGAGCATTTGGAATGCCTCCAAATTCTTATACTGCATGAATGTTATTTGCTACCGACACTTCCTATTACAATCACTCAAACATCAACACAATCAAAGAGGTTTCACTGCTTGTGGAAGTTTAGTATTCGTCCCGTCACGAGCTTGTAATGCACAGGGGTAGTAGAACTCAATGTACGACACCTTGTCCACTACACGGACCACTTTAACTCACTGCAGAGGTTAATCACTTTCGGGCTCTACACGCTTGTGTTACCGCATAGCCTATGTCTTGTGCAAGATCATGTACGTGTTAGCTACTGGATCTACAAGAGTACCACCACACAATCACTGGCAACGATAAATGAGTGTGCTGTTCGAAACAACGACAAACAAGCCCACAACATATGCTTCCGGATTTGGGAGATATTTCATATTGTACGTACGCACATAAGATACATCGCGCTTCCACATCATTGTGGGTCTGGGCTACCCTTGGCTTAGGCCCCGAGTTAATCCTACAAAGGCGTCGGCGCTTGTTTGCCAGGGCATGGTTTGCAGGTACCCTCCCGGCATTCGCCTGGTGTGACTGGGGACACCCTCGCACCATCTGACTTTCACCTAGTAATGCGACCGGGTTGCTGCCACAGAGGAAGAAATATGACAACGTGTTTCCTCTCGACGTTTCTCCCATTGTGCGCTTGTTTCAATGGTGGCACAACCAATCCCTGTTTCCATGTCAAATTTTGCAGATGACCCCCGTTGGAGATATTCACAATACGCCACTGGTGTCGCTACTATTTTTATTGACGTCTACACATACGATTTGGTAGTTCAATTGTTTATTTGACGGCTCTATGTGCATAATTAGCTGAGATAAAGGCCTGCTACGGGTAGTTAGATACAAGTCTGCAACAACGCCTCTAACGGCTAAATGGGAAAGAATATGACAAAGTTTGTCCTCTAAAAGTTACATGATATTTAATGTCCTTTCGAACGATTCCAACAGTTATACCACTTTCCATTTCAAATTTTGAAGTTGCCCCCAGTTGGAGGTATTCACGAGACGTCACTGGTCTCGCTACTATTTTTATTGCATTCTACACATATGATTTGGTAATGCAATTTTTTGTTTGAAGACTCTACGTGCAGTATTACCTGCAATATAGGCCTGGTACGTTGTTATTGAATCACCCTGTATATATATATATATTTATGAGGGGGCAGGAGGGTAATGCTAAGGTATGTATGTATATATGTATTAAAGATAGAAACATTAAAATACTTTGAAATACATTAAAATTACACAGCACATAAAGGAAAAGTTGTGAAATTCCCGTATGAGCCGTCAGAAAAGTAAATTCTTATAATTTTGTCAGACGTTGGCAGAAGTAGCATTTTACATAGGCTAAACAAGATAATGTAATCGTATAACAAGATGTTTTACTGTTTTCATTGAAAATTTATGATTAGAGCTCAGATCTGTATGACCTAAGATCTTTGAAAATCTACATGCATTTATGCTCTAAAAATGGAGAAGTATGACCTAAAATATAATCTAATAAATAAAAGTGTCTATGGGCCTGTAGAGGTGGGTGGAAATGACCTCTCTGAGTATTAATTTATACTAATAAGTAAATTAAAACTATACTAACATAAAGTGACTGTGGTGACTCAGGACGCTCACCTCTAGACGCGTGGGTCCCTAGTTCGTTACCAGCTCTTGCCAAGTTGGCTTTGAAGTGGACAAATACTGTAGGCGTGTTTTTTCTCGGAATTGTCCTTTCCACTTTCGTCATTCCACCATGATAATCCATCTCATCATCGGTACATAAACGTTGGACATTAAACTTGTATATGTAAGAATCATCTCCCTTCCTAGCAAATGCTGAAATGATGCTGGTAAAAAAAAAAAAAAAAAAAAAAAAAAAAGCAGCGCAACTTTACAGTACTAGAACACTTTAACTTTAGGCATTTTGAAACTCAGTGATGTCAGATATTATGGCAAAAGCCTTTCCAACTTTTTTAAATATAAGTGTATGAGTTTGTTAAATAATAACACATACTAGAAAACTATACATACGTTCAGTGTAAAAGGAGAGAAAATAAGTCATCAGCAATGAGTCAGGAAGTGGCCCGGGGAAATTCTCCTGTGTTCAAAATGGATTACCAGTACTTTTGTAATACTACTTTCCATGTACTTTATGTTTCCCCTGGATGTGCATGGAAATATTTTCCACCAATATGCAACGAAGAAACTGGACTTACTTTGCAGGAGAAGAGAAAGGTAGAATTAGGATTCAAGTGGAGATTTCTTTTTCAAAAGTAATCGATGCTACGCCAGGTTACCCAAATTTGACCCGCTCACAGATTCCTTCAAATCCTGTTATACTTCTAAGAAGGAAAGTTCCAAATAGCTTTGTTGTCAATGCTGGCAAATATAATTCTTAGCAATAAATGAAATTTGCTTAAAATATGACTAAAAATATGCTTGTATCACTTTGGGTCCAAATATGACAAAAAATATGCTTTTGTATCACTTCGGGCTAAATATGACCAAAAATATGTTTTTGTGTCACTTGGGACCCAAATATAACCAAAAATATGCTTTTTGTCACTTCGGGCCCAAATATGAGCTAAAAGCTAAACATGGTTCAAATACTTATTTATATGACCAATTAAAACCGTTTTTTCGTGTTCATAATAGTCGGAAATGTGTTCATATCTAATTAGATATGTATAAAGATACCAGAATGAAAATATATCAAGAAATCCGAGCCTTAATGATTAGTTTAGATGGAAGGAGGCAGTAGTGGTACGGTTCCGTCCTTGTGTCTTTTCTAAATCCTCGTCTTATATTATAAATTAATAATTTTCGGAATATAGAGTTCCGATCGTAATATTTTGTTCTCAGTAATAAATTAATAGAATTTGATTCCAATTTCACTTTTTCTTTTTAACATGAAGACTATGAATCATTAATTGTATTATTATTATTGTATAGAATTGTATAATTTTTTACCTGAGAAGAATCGTTTCCAGAGTATAGGAAACATTCTGTATATTTAGTAAAGTAAAAATTCGTCCGAATCGAGTAGGATACTGTGTGTGAAGTTATTAATCTTGTCTTCTTTCTAACAACTGATCTTTCATTCTCAGTTATAATTTTCAGAAAACTCATTCAGAGTGGACGTACCTAGAAACATCCAAAAAGAAGAACAAGAAGAAGAAGGAGAGTTGATGACCAAACTGATTTTATAGGAAATAGACTGTTAAAGAAAGAAAAAGAGATGATTCTGTGATAGGATTTCAAAACATATCTTTGTTTCTTTACCAAAGAAATGTTTCAAGTAAGAAAAAATACTATCCTTTACCAAAGTACTGATTTCATATTTTTGAAGTTCGATTTTTTTTTTTCTGGCCGACAATCAAGCTATGATCTATATCAACCCTTCCCATTTCTCATAAATGTGCATATAATAGAATCAGAAGAAATCAATGGTGTAATACATCACTTAAATTTATTTAAGCCTTGACACTTCAGATACCAAATATTCTATTCTGATAAATTACTATGTTAATGCATCAGATTGTAAATGATTCAAATATTGAAAGTGGATTTTTTTTTTTTTTTTTTGTATAGTGTGAAACCAAAACTTATCAATTACTTTAAATCACTACGTTTACATTGTTTTCAGATATATTCAAAATATATACATATCAACTTACCATTTTTAAAAATTTCAAAAATCATTAGTGTAAATTCCTTTTTGGAGAAATATTTTTAAAAACTTTCAAAGTTTGTATGTACTGATATTTGTTTTCTTTTTTTTTTTTCTTTTTTGTACTTAAAAATGTAAGTATCGTTAATAAATTTCTTTACATATTCATATTGCCCTAGTATTGATTTCGTTGTTATTAGGTATGTTTTGTATCTTTATTATATATATTTATACTATATTACATGTAGGTATATTATTATTATAGATATTTCAGTACTGGTATCGTTTTCACTATTTAATCAAGATAAATCGAAGGCAGCAGACGCCACTGAACTTTCTCTCATTTTAACTAAAATTTTAAACACACGTAAGCTCGAGTGGACACCATTAATACGTTATTAAGAGCTTAGATTTAACGTAGGCCATATACATTATACAAAGAATGTTCAAAAAGTATCGAACTTTATTTTCCCCGCGTAAACCAATGGAAGCGTGGGAGACTTTCTCGAGCGTAGATGTAGAGGAGACACCCATGTCCAGTTGTAAATTTTTTCCCGCCTGCAGAAAGTGTCAGTTACTGGCAGTCGGCCAAAGGGTGAAGACGTATAGTGAACTGTCGTCGAGTTTCACTTTTTGTAAAATGACAGAAAAACTTGAGCAGCGATATTGCATCAAATTTTGCCAAAAGCTTGGCGATACCCAAGCGGAAACTATTCAATCGGATCGGTACATTCAATTTTGAATTAGAATTTGGGCATGAGGAGAGAGTGTCTGCGAAAATTGATTCAGGCTTTCATCGCCAAATAACATTCTTGTGTGTTGTCAGGCTCCCTACTCACTCGACATGGCTCCTTGTGACTTTTGGTTATTTCCCAAGCTGAAAATACGACTAAAAGGGACCCGATTTGAATGAAGAGAAGATATCATGCGGAATACGATGGCACGGTTACTCACCATTCCAAAAAAGTGCGTTCCAGAAGTGTTTCCAACAATGGCAGGAGTGCTGGAAGAAGTGTGTGCATTACCAAGGAGACTACTTTGAAGGAGATTAGTGTTTCGGATTTACAAATCAATAAAGGTATTTTTGCCAACCAAAGGTTCGATACTTTTTGAACACACCTCGTATACCTTGATATTTTTTTTTAAGTGGCTCAATAGGTCAACATGAATGATAGATATGTCAATGCACCTGTATCAATGAAAGCTTCATGGTGCATATTGAAGTTAATATTTATTACATTAATAGTTTAAAAGAAATCTCCATGAGGAAAGTTCATAAGGAAGACTCCATAAGGCCATGAAATTTCCATCGATACAATTACATTAACGTATCATTCGTTTACATTGAACTATTTTGATTTTTTTTTCTGAAAGAAAAGTATACACTCAAACTACGTAATGAAAAGTGTATATGGCCCATGTTAAATCTAAGCTTTTAATCCATACTTTTTAATCCATAGTCTCTACTACATGCACACATTCACTCCTGCTCCCTCTTAATGCTTATCTAATATATAAGAATTAAAGTGATCTTGAGTGGGATCACATCAGAGGAAAACGGTTCAATCGTTTAAAATTAATTTTGGAATATAGCTATCACTTACCTCAAACTGTTTTTTTTTTTTTTCATACCACTTTGATTAAAACGCGTAATCGAAGGGTGGAGGGTATAGGGTCAAAATATGTGGAAAAATTTAGTATCTCACGAACCCATCAATTTAGGAAGATGAACTCGATAAATAGACTCCTCATTAACTTTCGAGCTATAAGGAAATTTAAATACTCGCAGCAAATAGAAAGAAATGTAAGCAAAAGGCTTGTACTTACCACAAAAAAAAAAAATATCAGTTAAACGGCTCCCCCAAATCACATTTATTTCACCTGTATCTAAATTGAGTGTAGGTTTCTCTTTATGAATGTAATAGGATTCTTTAGTTTTTCGTTCAGTTGCTTTCTCTATTAAACATGAATTCGCAATGCTATGGTCATATTCTTTAAGATGAGCTGCCACTCCAGATAACTCTTGTAAGCTACGAGATTGCGATGTACGAATGTGCTCGTCTATTCTGGTACAAATATTCCTTTTTGTTTGACCTATATATACTTTGCAAATGTGATTTGGAGCAGCCTTCTTACTACATATTTCCGCCGTCTGGATATAAAAGGGAAAAAACAGTTAACAACAGTGAACAGTGAAAATGGAGTGACCATATGCATGTGTTTATTTTTGACAGGAGACTTTTAACCATTTTTTACCTATCTATATTTCTCTTCATATTTTGAATCGTCTTCGAATTGGGCTTAAGTTGAAGATGGAAGAAGAATCTTCCGAAAATGTTACTTAATCTTAGAAGATATTTTGTTTTTCGTGCTGGGTACAAACCTTTTGCTTATATTTCTTTCTAAACATCATCACCGCTCGCAATACTATGACACTTGCAGCATATGTTCGGTACGTAGTAGGTAATAAAAAAAATATAATCAAATTTTTAGTACGTTTTTTTTTAAACATTGAAAAGTATCTATTTAGTGAGCAGCAATTGATATTTGAAAAGCGTGAGACTGAAAATATAAAAGCGTGACATCCTGCAATCTTGGATGTATGGTCTTACAGCTCTTTTGTTAAGAACTTTTTTTTTCAGTAATGTTGTTAGTTTATGAATTCATACCTTGAAGGTGGAAACATTATTTCATTAGTGAAAAAAGTAACTTTGGAATATCTTATTCTCCCTGCATTTATTTTTTATTGTAGTATTTATTAGTGGAATTTCAATTTCAGCCCTTCCTCTCTCGAAACAATTCCTTTCGGTGCTTGTTGTGAAATAGTTGATTCCTTTTTTTCTTTGATAAAATACAAAAGGTGGAAAGATCATAACATAAAATTAATACACTATAGATTATTTCATGAGATTAGGAAGTTGGTTCTGGGTAAGTAAATCCACGATAATGGAAATAGTTTATGACTTAATACACGTCATTATTATTATTTTTTTTTTATCAAGTTGTCATTTCATTGACCATCGATTCGATTTCTGGAGAGGGTACTTACGTCAGATACAAATTCCAGTAATGGCTCTCTGATCTCACTAAGTTCTGTCTCATATAGTCTCGGTGCTCTAAAGAAATGTTCAATCTATCAATCAAGCAACCAATCATTTTCACTCACTGATTCTTGCACTGAAAAACGCATGTGGAACAACATAAAATAAGAATGCGAGCTAGTTACTATTTTAGACAAGATTAATACAGAAATTTAATCTTTTTTAAAAATTTATTTTTATACTATTTATTTATTTATTTATTTATTTGGTATTAAGTTTGCAATACAATTAATTCGTGATTAGAGAACTGTGAAAATTATATTCAGTGATTTTAAAATCATAATAATGAATTGAAAAATTCTATCGTACATCAACTTTAACTTAGATCCGTCGTATCAGACATCATCTGATTTTTTAAAACATATGTTTAGTGCTGTTCAAGATTGAAAGTCCAAAAAATTGTTCACAAAAAAAAAAAAAAAAAAAAAAAAAGTATATTAGTGAGTTGTGCCTTCAGTGTTGTCTTTCAGATTAAGAATATATAATATAAAATAAATAATACATAATATATAATATAAAATAAAGAATTGCCTTGTGTTGCTTAAATTATATTTATCCTTGGTTCTGTTGTTTTGGTTTTAATCGTCTATTGGTCAATTATTTAAATGTAGATGAAACAAAACTTCTTACATCTTTCTCCATGTCTTCTATTTCCTGAAACTAACCGTTCTTAACTTCAAGTACAATTCAAGTAAACATATATAATTTATAAATATTAAGATTCTAACGAAATGTATATAACGCATTATAAATATCAACAAACAGTCGCCACCATCTTACTTAACGCTAACGTCCAATATTTCCGTACTACAATTTTCCATGAATTTATCTTTCATCTGTTTTATTAGTAATATCCATTTCAGTGGATATCCTGGTACGATCGGTATATCTACGGAAATTTTAACAAAGTTTATGAATTGAGTCTCTTATTATAAAGTTCCATTGTTTATCTAACTTGGTTTATATAAGTTTATTTATTTATTTATTTATTTCGTTCTTATGAAATATCGTTTGTATGCGTATCTTTCTATTATAGATAATGTCTTACGTAAAACCTTTATGGCTTTAATGGAATGGTTAAATTTCCTTAAATGCTTTGATAATCCTGATGCGGGTGGCTTGTGATGTTTGGCATCACTGTGCTCTCTAATCTTAGAGTCTACATTTCTTTTTGTCATTCCAAGATACGTTCGGTCATAATCACATACAACTTCGTATACGCCCGAAATTACCTATCTTGGTCTGTATACATTAGAATGGAACATAGCCATTGTTTGTTTGTTGATATATACTGCGTATTATATACATTTGCATAAAAGTTTGAGATTTACAAGTGATGTAAGTTTACTTTAGGAGCACTTCAAATTAAGAACATTTTGTTCAAAGAAATAAAGACATACACGAAGATCTAAAAGTTTCTGTTTAATCTTCGTTTAATTGACCAATAGAAGAGTGAAGTCTAATCTATTGAAGAGGGTTCTTACTGGCCAGGGAAGTCAGGGAAAACTCAGATTAAATGGTGCAGGTCAGAAAAGCTCAGGGAATACGAAAGTTTGTTCCCTATTCCCTGAGTGACTAAAAAGCAGGAAAAAAGACTGAAAATCAACGAAAGTCTGGGAAATTTTATAAAATATATTTTTTCTAACATTAATTGTACACCAATTTCAGCTTAGCCAACCACTATATGGGATGTTGCTTAGAGTTTTATGTGAGATAAGCGGAATGTACGTATGAGTAATTGATTACTATTTGTATCTATAAAATAAATGTTCTCATACGTAAATATTCATCGTTATTTATTCCTTGTTTGTATGTCAACGTCATCCGACATGTCATGAAATCAGGAAATATGCTGCCAAAGATCAGGGAAAGTCAGAGAAAACGTCAGGGTGAAGTCAGGGAAATAGATTTCTGCAAATCAGTAGGAGCCCTGTTGAAATCATTGTCAAAGACAAATGTAATTTACACAACACAAGTTAAGCAATTGTATTTTTTATTATAGGATTTGCATAAAACTTCAAACTTTAAATTTATAAGAAAATCATATGTTCACTCCTAAGAGAAATAACATTTTGGATAATAGATTATCTATTAAAAGGTTTAATCTCTAAGAAACCAGTATTGTTATACACTATATTGATAATCTATGATCATCGGAAGCTTATGATTTGTCCTAGAATTGGGGCATTCAGATCACAAAGGAACCAGGGAATAATTGATAAACTATTATCTAAAGTAAATAGAAAACAAAATAATTACCAAAGTTGTGAATAAAGATTGTAAAGTTTGTACGGATCACCTAAGCACATGGAAAAGTTAACCTTGTAATCATGAATCTTTTAAACTCTGAATGAACTTTCAGATAGAGATCTTAAAAATGAAATATGTACAAAATGATCAAATGTGAACTTGTTTCTCTTATACTCCAATTGATCGGCTCGTTTCTTAATATAAGTTTGGCTTAATCATAGACTTGCAACATCATCTATTGCAAAATCATATATTTACAATTTGTAAGATATTAAGTAAAGCTCAAAACAAATACAACATTGATTTACAAGTTTAACTGTATTCCATCGTATTAAAAATTATCAATGTTCAACACTTCAACCAATCAGTAATACCATGGAGAGAGTAATTCCATTATTGGTACTTCTGTGTTAGTATTCACTTTAAAAAATAATGCTCGATTAGTGGCCTAACGGGACAGAAGTGAAGTGTATTTGAAGCTCATAAGAGACCATATTGATCTACCTGCATGAAAAGTACTCTTATCTTTTAACACACAGCTACAGTAATTTCAAGAGCCTAATATGGCGGAATGCATACCGATGTGGTCTTTATTGATTCACTTTGGCACTACTGCAGACATAGGTAAACTCCTTTTCATTTATATGTAAACACGAGCTTCTATTTTCCTTATCCACATAAAGTTTACTAATTAATACATACTAGCCTGAATGTCTACTTTTCGCATGAGTTTAGAGAAAATATTTGAACCCCCTTTCCCCTTCTGAATAGAAGTATTCCAATGAAAGTGTAATGATAAAAACCCATAAGATATTTTTATGGGTTTTTATTATAAACTTTATTTTTAACATAAATTTTGAACTCCCCTACCCAGTTGAATGGGATACCCCATTTAATCTGAGTGACACAACAAAATTCGAGCATGAGGTAGTCCGAACTAACTATGTTCAGACTATTTCAAACTGTTCAGATGTTTACTCATGATGCGATCACAAACAACAGACAACATCACCTTTAATGTGGCGTGTAAATATATATAGGGTGTTCTAAAAATGGCGCCCACGGACTTCAGAGCACTATTCTGCAAATCAAAATAAAGCAAAATATATATATATATATATATATATATATATATATATATATATATATATATATATATATATATATATATATATATATATATATATATATATGTACAGTTGTATATCTTTCAGGGCCTTGTCTGAAGATGCGAATTGCACTATGTGGCAATGTCGTAGGTAAAGAACTATGAAGAAGATCTATCAGTCTATCAAACAGGTACATCGATTATTTCCAGATGGAAGTTAAAGTTTATATAAGTTGGCACTAGCACCACATATTAGCTAACAATCGAAGTAACTGCTTGATGGATTCGTAGAACAATGATTCGAAGTTAATCTGCAACGTTGCCACATAATGAAATTTTGATTCCCTATAGCGGCTGAAGGAGGCCCTGAAGAGTATGTCATTATATAGGATTTTAGCTTTACTTTAACCTAAAGAATAGAGCTCTGTTGTTCGTAGGTGATAGTTTCAGAACATCCGATATATATATAGCCCCCTCTTCCCTTAAAACTTAACTACTAAGATTTTTCGCATAGTAGAGCTACCGTGAAGATGAAATATTATCTTGCTGTGACTTAAGCCAAAGAAGGAAGCCATCCCACTTGCAGTTGTTCATTCATTGTGCTTGTGGCTAAACTTCGGTTTATTATCGTTCCATATTTTCAATACATAATAGCAATCATATCACTAATAAGTTTTGTGCAAAACTTTTATTTTTCAACACAATCAGAATTAGTATCTTGCTTATGAGAAATATCTGCTTTATCTGATGGTAAACTAGGTGTGATTTTATTACTTTTTGAACTCATAATCACTGTTTTCTCTTTCTTATTCCCAACAGTATTTTGAGCTAAATTATCAGTTTTATTTTTTCCCACTTCCCTAGCAGTAATAGTTGGTGAAGCGGTTACAAGACAATCTAATGGCATTGATTGATCTTTTATATCTTGAATGGTTTCTGACAAATTATTGGAAGAGTGTTGCTTTGCATGTGATGTTTCATGTTGATCATCATCATTTGTTAAGGATGTTTCAAATGTTGGTGATAATGGCGCCTCTTTAATGACTACAGAAGAATCACCTGATGCTATTGAAGATTCCATCAACGTACCTGCAGAAACAAAAGTTGAAGAGTCATCTTTACTAACAATCACATACGAAGCTTGACGGATGGGAACACAAGTAGGAGGTGCTGGCAGTTCTCTTTGATGATTTGGAATAGCACTGGTAATATTCTCATCCTTTTCAGCTGGTGGATACGTTACAGTTGATGACACTTTCTGAGTAGCACACGCGCACGTATTTGTAGAAGGTGTTGTGATATTCTTGGATATAGACAAAAGAACAGGTGAAGTACTCCGGGGGCATGTTATAGTTTTTTTGCTTCTCCCGCTCTTTCGAGAGATCGGAGTTTGTGAATATGAAATGGAGAGAAGATGAGGTTTACTTGCTGATTCATTCTTATCATTTGAATCACTTGTTTGTGAAAGTGAAGGAAGACTTGATGTAATACTATTTTCATCAGAGGATGCTGCTTTTGCAGCAATAGAAGGTAGTGGCTTACCATTTAAGGTAAAAGATAGAGTTGGATCTTCATTCACTGTGAACTGTAGAGGTCCTGAAGGGGGAATTTTAACGTTCCACATAAATGTTTGCTGTGAAGGTTGAGAATCCAAGTCATTTCTTTCCCTCCATGTTGTGGACGCATTTATTAATAAAGTATCGTCATCAAGGCACTGGAATTTGACTTGGTTCGACACTAATTGAGAACTTGGAGATTTACTAGAAGAGGGTGTGACAACAGCGCATGAAGAAGGCGAATATCTCATGTTTTCTAAGAGAGCATTACCGTTGCATCCATGACTTGCTTCTTTTGCTCTTAGGTCACTTGTTACCTTGCATAAGGGCATAACACTAGTTGACGTTAAATTTTGTGTAGTATTGGATTTTATATTTCTAGTCATGGGAGAAATAAGTTTAGATTTATCTCTTGTGCCTGATCCTTCCTTTTGTCTATGGAGGTGAGAACCATCTCCTGGATATTTCGATCCCAGAGAATTGTGTCCTTGATCTCCACTTCCTTTTAAAGCAACCTCTTTGGAATTATTTTTTTGGTCCATTGACTCAGAATACTTCTTTTTGGCTTCATTCCGTTGATGTTCTAACTCTTTCATTCTCCTGTAACTTTCAGTTTTCTTTGTATTGTCCTTTTCCGTTCGAGTCTTACCTGAGGACTTAGACCCACTCGGATGAGGAACTTCTGGCTTTTCATTTTCTTCTAGATTTTGCATTGGTAAATTTCCTTCCATCATATTTTTTATTACACCTAATTTACTGTGTAAAGACCATAACCTTCTCAGTTCGTAAAACGAATCTTTATTCCTATTTCTTTCGGACATTTTCGGATCCTTCTGGCTGGAAGCGTCAGAACGAATAAAAGTATTTTTGTTTATTTTGTTTACTGTTCTACTTGAAGATAATAGTACACTTGAAGTGTCGTGAGTATCCCGTTTAGAGGGCGACATGCTTCCTCTCTCGCCACCAGATACAATTTTCTTTTGATGGTTTCTTTGAGACTCCATTAAAACACTTTTGTTTGGCAGAGGCGATGTTGCCAGCCTGTCTTTTTTGGATTTTTTTTCTACAGCCGGCTGTTTTGTACTATTGTCAGTTGGTGTCGTTGTCATACTGTTGTCAATTGTAACACGAGATGATTTATTATTGGAACGTTGTGGACTATTTCCTGTGGTATTGCCGTTCGAAACAATACTTTCCTTTTCTGTATTTGGTCGACACTGATGTGGTTGAGCTTTTTGCTTTCGTATAGTTCCTCGCTTGTTATCAGTTCGTGAACTATTGTTACTATTATCACTTATTTCTTCTGACGGGTTAGGTTGCTGAATATTACTATTATTTTTGCTTGCTTTGATTGATAGTGCAGTCTTTCGGCCTGTCTCACTTTGTAAGACGGATTTAGAAGGTTTTACATTTGGTTGTTTAGCAGCCTTCATTCTTCCGATGTATCTAAAATGAAAATATTTTGTATTATATAAAAAAGAACTAATATACACTATAAATGGTTATATGTAATATATAAAATGTTATATTTTAAAATGGAATTTATAGAATGTGATGAGATATATTGAAAATATATAATTTCAAGTTCTTGTCTAACATCTGAATCGTACTACGAAAGAAAAAGAAGAAGCTTGACCACTCGATGTTCCATTAGGGTATTTCAAAAACGTATTGCAAACCCAAACTAACGGAACAGTGAGATCTAAGGGTTATGCTATTTTAATAATCAGCATGTTCTTATCGTTTTCCTATCCGCCGAATACTTTCAAATCTTTGCAGTATTTAAATCAATATATTTATTCTATTACTCTGGAAACGATAGTACTAATACTTTTTTGTAGTTGTATCGTTGACGTGTGTACTTTGGTACCATGAGCCCGGGTTTTATTTCCAATGGGATGCAGAATTTTCGTAGTTGACTTAGCATTGGGAGATAATTACGAAGCTTTTGAACTAAGAAGTACCGAACTCCAGTCTCAGAAACCAGAAATGATAGTGTTTGGATTCAAGACACTGGCCATTAGCCAGTTGAACAACCCGCTATCTACACATTTGCTTTAATAAGATATTATGTACACTTCCAACGTGTAAAAATTCTTTGAGCGAATTAAGCAAATATGATCGTCATTTATAAGTGAGGAAGAAAATAAAAGAATGGTGGTTTGATACTTGTAATATACAATAGTTATCAAGTATAACATTCCACCAACTTAAGCTCGGGGTATCTCAATAATAAAATAAAAACGAATCATGTCAAACTGTTCACCTATTTAGTGAACCGAGCAGAAGGTTGCTAGACATGGAGGTTAGCTGCGAATATATTGAATAAGCATCCCAGAAAGATGACAATGGGTAGTCTTCCAGCTTAGGGGCATGGGCATGAGGCTAACAAACTCATCCAGTATAAAAGGGTACTTGATCGGAAACATAAACAAAAGCTTCGGATCAGGACTGATCACTTGGCAATTGGCACAACCTCAGCAAAGTAAAATGAACATGAAATTTGGAAGATGGAATATAAGTCTTTATAGAGTAGATGCATTAAATCCGTAACGAATGAGTTGGAGAAATATAGGATGGACGTGATAGAAATTCAGGAAGTTAGATGGGAAGGAAAGGAAGCCGGACATTTTATGTTGTTTATGGGGAAGAAGAGGGTTTCGATCACGAATGAGCAACATATGCAATTAAATGTCTTGAATTTGTTAATATAAACTTTTCTTTATTACTCTCAAGGATCGATGGCACAATATTATTGTTCTAACTGTACATGCCCCAACCGAAGAGAAGGATGACGATGTAAAGAATAGTTTTTACGTAGGAGCAAAACGCGTATTTGACCAACTACCGCGATACAACATGAAAATTCTGTTAGAAGATTTCAATGCGAAAATTGGACGAGAGCATATTTCCAAATCGACTATAGTGAGCGAAAATCTACATAAGGAAAATAATGACAACGGCGTGAGACTCATGAACTTTTCAATATCCAAAAATCTTATGGTGAAGAGTATAACACTTTCACATCACGATATTCATAAATATACTTGATCCTTACCAGATGGAAAAATATATAACCAAATTGATCACATTTTAGTAGATAGAAGAAAACAGTTGAGCATAATTGATATTCGGTCGTTTAGGGGAACTGGATGTGACACTGATCACTACCTGGTAGCAGAGATTGTAAGAGAGAGATTATCATTGAAGAAAGGAAATAATCAAAATTTGAAAACAGAGAGGTTTAATTTAAAAGAGTTAGAGGAGAGCCAGGGGAGAGAGGAATACTAGATTGAAGTGTCGAGTAGATTCTCGCTTTTAGAAGGTTCGGAATACACTAGTGTTGAGGATACTTGGGTTAATATTAGTGATATTAAAATTTCAGCAAAATTAAAATTGAGACAAGCGAAACCATATAAGAGAAAACAGACAAAACTGCGTTTGTTGCAAATTCCGAAAGATAGGACGGCACAATATTTGGTTGACATCAAGCAGGAAACTTCACAAACTTTTGGAACAAAGAAACCTTTTTTTTAAAACTACATTTATTGAATTTGAAGATAACGCTAAAACAAAAACATTAGGAACATGTATAAAGACATCAACGAATTTAAGAGTGGCTATCAACCTCGCGCTTATACAACGTACATTAAAGAAAGTGGACGGAGCAGTTCTCATGTATACAGGTAGTATTTTGAACACTTGGAAAGATTCTTTGATAATTTGCTAAACAAATAATATATAGAAAACTCAAAAAACTGGGCAATAAAAAGAAATGCATACAGCAGAACTGTATTCCAGATCCTAAACGAACATAAATAGAAGTTAGTATAGAGAAATTAAAGAAACACAAATCTCCGGTGTAGAAGAAATTCTCGAGCAGAGTTAATTTTTGCTAGTAGGAAAAAATTGTGAAACGAGATAACAAACTAATTCCTTTCATATGAAACAAGGAGGAGTTGACACAAAAATGAATGGGATCAATCATTGTTCCAATTCTCAACAAAGGTGACCAAGTTGATTATAATAATATCAAGGAACCTCTCCTTTGTCAACATCCTATAAAATCTTGTCAAATATTTCTTTTAACAAGCTTGATCCGCAGATGAAATTACTGGAGATTATCATTGCAGATTCAGGCAAAATCGATCGACTATCGACCAGACCACTAGCAACTCTCTTGCTGAAAACCGAGGTAGTTTAGTACAATATGGTCCTCAGGTAACCTTTCGTCTTGATATAGCAATTATCAATTAATATTTCCTACATTTAATGCTTCTATTCTGTCAAAATACAATACTGACAGAAAAAGCATTTTTCACTATTTTCACTAAAGAGATATTGAATAAAGTTGGTGAAAGGCTACACTCCTGTTGCATTCTTCTTCTAGTTACAGTTCTCTTCATCATTTCCTTTCCTGACTTTTAGCTGTTAGCTTATGCACAAGTTCTTTATGGTGAATTATTCTCACTGAATCAGATTTTTTTTTTTTTTTTTTTTTTTTTTTTTTGCACTCTCATCAATATTTTTCAATTTACTCAGTCAAATTAGCAAATGCTTCATAAAAGTTTACCTTTAAAAAAATCACTGACTTCTCGCAGTAAGTCAGTAACATTCCAGTATTAAATCCTTTACAATCGAAATTGCTTTTCCTAAATTGTTACTTGCTCGGTTACATTTAAATATCCATATTAAAAAATATTTTCAATAAATTTCTCTGGCAGAAAACTTAGAAGCTTCCCGTTCATTTGAACTCTGCAACTTGGCTATGTGTGTAAATTGATGAATTTTCTGCTGAATCAAAGAGGGTCAATTTTAGAAAGATTTAATTCTAACGCACTATGCTACAGTTGAACTTACACTCAAGAACATAAGGAATGTCAGCGCCTAGAGTAGTGGAGAACTCTTAGTACTTCATTCAGACATTGGCACATGAATTCATGCGTTTGCACGTTAGGTTCCTTCATTTCTTTGGCTTTGAAAATACGAGAACATTTCATTGACGACGTTTTATTAGTATATTTCTACAAGGGCTTCCGATACTCAAGATCTACTTACTATCTGAAAAAGAAAAATAATTAATTAGAGTGACTTTTATTATTATTATTATTATTATTATTATTATTATTATTATTATTATTATTATTATTATTATTATTATTATTATTATTATTATTATTATTATTACACATGCATCCCAAATTCAACAAATGCGAAGAGGCCTTTCAATTTTTCTGTTTTAAAATTACAAATTAGTATTATGATTGAGCAATAAATATTTCCACCATCTGATATACGTATGTTAAAGAGAAAAAGGATTGTAAACTTTTTGTTTTCAAAAACTTAAATGAAAAAGCGTATCCGTGAAAGCAGAGATAGAATATTACGTGACAAATTGGAGTTTCATCACATTTACAATGAAAGAAATTTTTCTAGGTATATCAATTTGCAGAATCTTTCTTCTATAAATCCTTCTTCACTATATAAATACTTAACGTCATCGAATTATACGATTACATAACTTTATATTCCTTAATCTGTGGCGTTCTGAGTTGTTGCTAGTGTTTATCAATTATCAGCACCACATTTCGTACATGTATCAAATACCGGTACTTTAATACACGTACGGAATACATTTATCGTTTAAATATAGGAAAAGTCGCATCATCACTTGATACTGTCATTATATTTATTACACCTTCTTTTGTTTCATCTCATTTCCATTTAACCCTCTTAAGAAGTACCTTCTTTCGAAAATAAATTGCACTAACAACTCTGTAGTTTTGTTTCTTCTTAACAAACTACTTAAAAAACAACAAAAATAGCCTTATTTTAGGTAATTTCTTAAAGTTATTTCACACTGTTTCCAAATTTTGTTATCTTTTTACCTTAAAAAATAATAAGCTTGATCCCACTTGTATTCAATGTGAGATAGCTTCTCCCATTTCTTTTATTTTACTTATGTTATGCACTTGGAAATTTTTCACAACTCCTTAAAAGCAGCAGTTGTTACCTTGACAATTTTTGTAGTCCTTACGTCATTGTCATTATTTAAAACAATTATTTACTTGGAATATCATCATAAACATTCAATTGAACTATTTTCACATAAAGTAATGTATCTCAGTTTATGATTTTAACGCAAAAGTCTCAAAATATATTTGAATCGTAAAATTACGTGTCTCTATTTTATTGTTGTTTCGATTGAGCTATTTGATGACTATGTAATTTTCCAATACATTGTCGATCGGACTTGTGCAAAACAAGCTGCTAGCAGTCTGAAATGAAATGGGTAGCTCCCAGGAGCGAGACCAAGCATGACTGAAAAGAAGGTCAGTGAAAATTCCAATTCTTCAAATAAAAAATACCCAATGCCTCTCACAGCAAGAGTAAGATTTACAGTTTCAACATATAAAACCAAATGTCAAATATAAAAGAATCATTACTTTCCTTTTATTTTGGACCACAATTACAGATTATATACATACTTATTTACATTTATATTTACATCTTTTTAATTTGTTATATGAATATATATTACACCTCCTGTGTAGAAAAATTATATAATTTGATATACTGATGCATTAATAAATTAAGAAAATGTAAATAAACAAAAAAAAATCAATAAATTTTTATCCTGAATGGGAAAGAAAACGTTTAGAAACTTCAGACAAAGTAATATATTTTTAAAAACTTAGAACAGTTTACATCTTTACATATACTGTAATAGTGCAATAGAAAAAAGGGTGTACCCGGAAAAAAAATGGTACAGAAACGGTTTATGGCTTGTTTGAAAGGTTTATGTTTGTACTTCAACATAATCAAAATCCACCAAAATCCCTCTCGGGAATATCGAGATATAACGTCATCAAAATGGCCGCCCGTGATTTCGCCTGAGTACCGGTACATTTAAAAATGCATAAAACCTCTACCATTCGTTAGAAAAGTTACATTTTAGCTTCATTTTTTAGGGAATACATCAGAAAATAACTTCTGTGAAAAATATCTTGCCTATGTTACTTCCATTTCTTAAATATGGCGTCTAACAATAAAATAAATCGAATTTTCTAAGTGCGCTTTGTATAAGGAACATTTCTTTACAATGCTACTTACTGCAGAAACCCTTATATCAGAAATTTAGTGAAAAATTCTATGTAATTTTTCTGTTCGTCACTCCCTAGCACATGTTATTTAGCCAGCAAGATCGTATGATAAATTTCAAAATGGCGGAAATTGGAACTTTTCGTAATTTTCGCAATTCTTAATATATTCCGCAATTATTAACCAAACCAAACTTAGCATAAAGATGGATATATATAATGCCTCAGTTGTGTGTTAAAATCAGCATGATTATGCAAAATCTTTTAATATGGTAGCTGTTTTAAAGAAATATACCTTTTCTATTCTTGTTTGTTTGTTTCAAAAGGCTTAAGGAAAATTAACGGAAATATCTACAGTACTTCTTCATCTCTACCCGACAAAATGGTACAGAATCTTTTAACAGCTAAAATCAAAGTACTTACTATTAACAACAAAATATCCAAAATTCGCAAAAATCCGTCAAGGGTAACGACACTTTTGCTGCTTATAAATTTATTTTTATTCAAGAAACACATTGCAGAAAACTATTTATTTGCACATCAGTAATTACATTTGTATGTTCATCGCCACTGATAATTTCCTTACAGACAATTTCCTCACAATAAGCGCTGTTGTACAACAAATGTACGTTGTTCAATCATTGACACTCGTTGTTTATGTTTTTTTCTTTCTTCTTTTTCTTTAAAATTTATTTATCTATGAATGCTGAAGAAGAAAATATCGACTAATAAAAAAAAAAACTCTGATAACTTAATATAACATATAGCACAAAAAGCAAAAGAGAGACAAAGTTCTAATAAATTTCATTTGAGTCCTCCAGCAGTTCACCATTTTCTTCAAGTTGCGGAAATTCAGTATTCTGGCATCCTTCACCATTACAATGACTACAAGCCACAACGCATTTTAGGCCGTACTTACGACATGAGCAAACACTTGTTCCACGTGGCCGCTTGGAGGACATCTTGCATTTACAACTTATCGCTTTCAGTAGGTCATCAGGAGCAGGTGCTTGAACAGTCATAATGGGTGCTAGCTTCCCATGCTTGAGCTTCCAGCTCCATTCAAGAGGACAGTGAAAGTTGCTTCCAAGAAACAACATGAAGATGCACTCACATGCTGTAAAAATACGTTGCTCTTTCTGTGGGTGGCAGTCTCAGGTTGAGGCAGAGACCACCGGTTGCAACTATCTTCATGTGTAGTTTGAAACGGGGACACTAAGGGAGTCTGAGGCGCTACCACCATATAATTTAACAAGAAATTGGAGGCCACTGGATGCAATAGTTTCTTGGGGTAGAGTTAACTTTGCAAACCTGTTCACTGAGGATTTGACGATCCTTTAATGCTGCGAGTATTTTTTACACAACTTCCTTTCCACATCCAAAGAGAGCGGATGTGGTATGACACCCAGTCATTGCATGGATGAACAACAGATGCGGCTGAAGATTTTCTCCCACATTCTGTAACATATGGTGCACAGTAATATGTTTAGTTGCACCTTTCCGTCTAGTTCCAGACATGAAGCAGACATTAACCATTTCCGATTTTAGATGATAAGTAGCATAATGAAAATATCTATATCATCAGCAACTAGGGTCACTTCGTGACCTTCCTAAAGATATCTGAAGTGAGGCTGCTACGACTTCTGTGTCCATGTTACCAGAAGCTTGAATCACCTTGTGGCCATCGTTTGAAAGATGCTTGCAGAGTATAGAAATGAACTGTCTTTTGTTGTATGGATTTACGAGGAAAGCATTTTGGTTTCTCTGGATTTTCGTCATCACTTTTACGTTGGCTGACATGACTATAGCAGAGCGCCGTTGATGTTTATGGTCTTTAATGGAAGACTGGTCACCATAACTATCAAATACTACTATAATTTATTGGACCTTCCATATTTGCAAAAAATGTTACTGTTGACAGATGCCTAAGTAGGTTCCAATTGTAGGCCATTGAATGTGATGAAGAAGAGTTCCATCATCTAAGACATATCTGTCACATACTTTAGGTTGTGAAGCATCAGGCATGCCCTTCATTAATATTATTGGATTGGCCTTGTCGAGTTTTCTCATGTAGTCGTCTTTGAACAGTGCTGCAGACTCAACAGTAAGCTTATATTTGAGTTGCTCAGCCACATTTCCATTTCGTTCAGCAATGGTAATATGTCGCAAAAAAGTACGGACGGATCAATGTGGAGCACTGTGTGGACAGCATTGATTTCTTTCTGCGAAGTTAGCGTTTGAACTTGGTCTGCTTTTCGAATTGATGCTTTGCATACTTTCTTGTTCAACGTCTTCTGTATCCTTGTGCCAATATCTTCAGCGTCATCGCAATTAATCCCATCTTCCAAAATAGCACGAGTACCTGATGAATAATTTCGAAAGTGAATCGTCTCTGATGTCAAAGGAATTGTGAACTTCAAACCAATCAGATACCTGATTTAG
Organism: Thermobia domestica; assembly: GCF_964235325.1. Classification (NCBI taxonomy): domain Eukaryota; kingdom Metazoa; phylum Arthropoda; class Insecta; order Zygentoma; family Lepismatidae; genus Thermobia; species Thermobia domestica. The sequence goes on along the minus strand of NC_137454.1, from coordinate 166,277,372 downwards.
ATCTGCTGCATCACGGTTCCTTCTAGTCGTCCTCATTTTGATGTGTTGTTCTCCGGAAATGTGACGATTTACAGTTAGTGAAGTCATAACTTCGTGAACAGCAGAGCACATATGCATAGTGTGGCCCAAAGCAATCTTACATTGTCAGAGAATCCCCTTCCTTGAGTCAGACCGCCTCTTAATTAGCGTTTGTTCAATGACAAGGTCTGGCTATAAACAAGCCAATTCGCAACTCAATTGACAGATTGTACAGGAATTTGATATGAATTGTTCATATAACCACGGATGAGATGTCAGAAGTTTGTACATGAATTGCAAGTACAGGCGAGCACATTTTGCGTATTGTATGTGTCCAGTTGCTGCAAAGTGACTGAGCATACGACTGACAGCAAAGAACTACAAGTGTCAATCACCAATACGCTCAGCATGAACAAGTAATTTCACAGTTTTCATAAACTCGAGATACTGCAACCACAGTCATGATGTCCGGGAATTTTCTGGAAGAAATTCTTTGTACTTCTGGAGTTGTGAGTCCACTACAAGTACTTTACTGAAGTCATATTCGCTTAATACTTTAAACGAGAAAATACACCTTGCACGATAAAACAGATTACATCTCTGCCACCTTAACGCGTATAGTACCGGTACTAGGATCGTTTGAATGTTCATGATATACTCAAATCCTGATATAAATATATTTGCGCATATATATAAGAATTTTAAAGTTATTTACCATTAAACACTGTAATGCATACTATGAAAGTCGATTTCTTTTATTGTTAGACACCATATTTAAAAATGGCGGCAATGTATGCACTATATTTTTCACATAAATTCGTTTCTGATGTATTCTCTAAGAAATGAACCGAAAATTTAACTTTTCTATTGAACGGTAGAGGCTTTATGCACTTTTCAATGTACTGAGGCGAAATTCACTGGCGGCCATATTGATGACGTCATATCTTGATATTCCCGAGGGGGATTTTGGTTATGATGAAGTACAAACATAAACCTTTCAAACAAGGTATAAATCATTTCTGTACCAATTTTTTCCAGGTTTCACCTAAATGAAGAGATCTGCTACTGTACTATAATGTGAAACATAAACGAAGAGAAATATTTTGTTGCAGGCACACTAGCATCGTATGAGCACTAACAAAATTAAAGTTAATAAACTACAGCCACTGCACTGGATACAGCACAACAGCAACAACATCAGCTACTACTACTACTACTACTACTACTACTACTACTACTATTATTATTATTATTATTATTATTATTATTATTATTATTATTATTATTATTATTATTATTATTATTATTATTATTATTATTATTATTATTATTATTATTATTATTATTTCACGGAGTAGCCAAAAGATACGAAAGTTAGGTAAATCTTTATGGTCTAGAAACAAAGAAAATGAGCAAATAATGGAAAAACTTCTCCCTTTTCTAAAAAGGTTAAGGTGCAGAAGTCTACCACCAAAGTGACGCTGTCCGCGTTCTGGAACTGTGAGGGAAACATCATGATAGGCTACCTGCTAGAGGGTGAAAATATCATAAAATAATATTATTCTCGTCTTCTAGTGCGGGTGCGAGAGCAATTGAAGACTAAACTCGAGGAATGCTCAGTAAAGAGATGCTGCTGTTGACAATGCACGAGCTCATTTGGCCAACGCATCTATAGCGACGACAGTGCAGTTAGGATGTCTAATTTTGCTTCATCCTCCATATTCATCGGACCTCGCACCAAATTACTTTCTTTTTCCAGAAATGAAACGTCCACTCAAATGGCGACATTTTAACAGCAGGAGAGTAGTTTCAAGTCCAAAATGCACGTTTTATAAGATCGGTTTACGCAAGGTGAAGGGCTTGGCAAAAATCTCTCGAAGCATTGTGACTACACAGAGAAGATAATGACATCATGGTCTCAAACGTATGCATAATTGTTTTCTTTCAGGCGATTGCACGATCTTTTTGATTTCTTCTCGCAGAAATGCGTAGGAAGCAAACGTTGACTACAGTATAAAGGGAATTCAATAATCTTAATTCTCCAAACATACGCCCACAAACGTCGACTGCAAAAAAGAAAGTCTCAAAACAGTGTTAAAGGTTCTTCCCCAATTTGAACTTACATTCGCTCTAAATTTTACAAAAGAAAAGTCATGTTTGTATACGGACGTTTTCTGCTTACATAGATAGAATAAATACAATTTAAAGAAGTTGAATGTAATTGGTGTTAATATTTGTTTTGCATCAAATTATTCTGCTGATGGAGTTGTTCTTTGTTGCTGATGATTTTGTACATGTACACAAGGAAAAGAAAGTATTTGACAGTTGATAAATTTTCTTTTCCCAATAAATCGGCAACAAATGAATTAATTTGAATCTTTTTGTCGTTATCCTTAAAATAGCTAGAATTTGATAACTTGCCAAAATCGGTACTCTAATAGGTTAATTTCTTTTCGAGTTATTAGGAAAAGAAATTTTGTCAACTGAAGAATACTTTCTTTCGCGACTGTACCAGAATTCTGTCATAGACATTTTGGAGACACTTGAAAGTTGAGATGTTGTGAAATCCTCTACTTACATTCCATAAAGAGAGGAATTCTGCCAATTCAGTTTGAATATAGAAATTTTGTTGGTTCAGCGTAGGACTCGAGCTTGTGGAACTCTTCCTTCAACCCTGATGTGCAGATGGTATGCCAAATGTTGCATCTTCTAAATTGCCATGAACTGGTAAATTGATTATATTTGGAAGAGTCTCATCATATCAGTTGAATTTTGATGCTATTAAATAGGACAACTGTTAGGCGAGTATAGACTACCTACTGACAAGGTAAGTTTAAACTTTTTTTTTTTCATTTTGGTACCTACCATTTTTTAAAAATGATTTCTATTGGATCTAAAGTAAAAAAAAAAAAGTTAGACTTTTCGGACTAAAATTTTCTTTTGTTGCGTTTTCTTATTATTATTTTTAAACTGAAGATGTTTTAATAAGTCTTATTACTTAAGTGTTTATCCTACTACTTCGTGAGGCATTATGATGGTACACTACCTAATTACCTACAGTCCGACTTTTGCAGTTTATATTTCCTCTTCCGGTTTAATTCCAAATTAGATCCTCGGACATTACACTACCACAGATTGGCTTTTATTTCATTTTGGCGGTTCATTAGTTCAGTGTGCTAAATGTACTTCCTTACAGTTATTTTTTAATTTAAAAGTCAATTAAATTTTGCTAATTTTATATTATTTGTTCCAATCTTTCAGTACTGCGAATAAACTGCAACTTGAATCTATTTTAAAATTCTTTCCACTGACTTCAGATTCTTTACTGAGGCCAGTAATATGATTCTATTATGATATGTTATTTTTTATGTAATGAAGTCTTCTTAATGTATATCTGTGTATATGTGTTAGAAAAATACTTCGTCTTTTAAAGTAAATGGAAATACGGCATTATTTTGTCTCAAGGTTGTAGATAATTGTATCTCTATTGTTATGTTATTCATATTGTGGGGTTGATATTGTCCTACGTTTCATCATATTATTATGTTTTAATAAAATTGTGGAAAGCATCATTATATAACAGAACTGTTATACCAGGACCGGGGTTCGAGTCCGTACTTCGGTTCAGAGCGCAGATACAGTTTTATGTTTAGAACGTGACTGTCACTGATTGATTCAACTAGGACTACAAATAGTCTCATATGTGATTTTTATGGGATTTTTATGGGATATTTACGCTTTGTCTCAATAGCACCACTTCTACAGTTACTTAGACCTAGAAGTCTGGGTTCGTTCCTCATATATGTCTTCTGTAGCTCATGTCACAAATTTACGAACATTTTCAGTGTTTAGTAACCCAGCAGAATGATTGAAAAATGATGGTATCAACACTCCAACAGGGCATCGAATTGGACACATATCTAAATCACTTCTTACCTTAGATGACCATAATATTTTGTCGCATAATCTTACACTAACATGCACATGTTAAAGTATTTAGCACACATAAAACTAAAATAAGTGCAGAAAACCAAACTCTCCCAAATAAATATAAAATAATTTAAATTTTGCTGTAAAATCTTTCCTGAAAACTTTTTTTTCTTATTGTAATTAGTGAATCTACATTATAAATTTTCTGCTTCATGAAAATTGTACAAATATTAATATTATGATTTTCACATGTTGTTATTATTACTATTTGTGATCTACATTTGCTAGCTTTCTTTAAAGTAATAATTAAGCCCCTGTGTTGCATATACGAGCGCGACGCGTAAACAATGAGTTTCGAGACGTTGACAAAGCACGTTAAGATGCCTAGATGCATCTAACATCACATATTATAACGTTATACTTAGCTTACCTTCTTATGATAATGTACGTAGGTCCTTTACATTTTTGCGACGCGCATCCAGAATGAAAATTACACTCACTTGATAATGTTTAGTATCTTCTTGTTCTTTTTCAGTGTCTGGTGTATACTGCTCTCTCTCCACCAACGAGGCACAATTCTAAGTTCGTGTGTTAGTGTGCGTAATTTGTGTGTTCATCTGAACGTGAGTGGGAGGGAAAAACACTTTTAGTTTACACCAGAAAAAAAAGGAAAATAGCACTATTATTTTTGTTTGTATATGATTATACCCACATTATTAACTAGCCATTAGAAAATCTCATACTTCTTTTATTTTATATTAAAACACTTCCTTTTACATAAGAAATATCTTCTTTCGAGAGACTGACTGAACTGTTCGGGTTCCTTGAGTTTAAACCAAGAGGCGAAGTGAGCTTGGTATATGAAGCAACTCCTAAAAGTAACTTTGAAGGTTCACAGACACTCTTTATAAGAAACACAATTTTATCTTATCAACTTACTGATCTATTTCAAACGATGTCCAAAGAGAAGGACAGGACAGTGACAAGCGTTCAATTAACTAAAACAATTACATATAAGGCTTACGTCAGTCAATAAAGGTTTTGTTTCCGAGATAAAAGCTGATTTTTTTTCCCAATATTTGAAGAACAGTTCTTACCCTTTTCCCTTGAGCTCTCCTGCACTGTCACAATCATTTCTATATCTCCGGTCACTTGATACGACTCTGCGTTAAGGATCACAAAATTTTGAGATAAGTAGAGATGTATTTTATAGTGTTAAATCCATTTACAGTTGATATTCAGGATGGTTCACATTTTTCAACTATATTTGTGTGCGGTACTTCCACCGATCGTTGAAAATCATTCCTTATTTCTTTAACAAAAATGTTTGTATTACCATAATGAAAATGCAGAAAATATAAATAATATAAGAACATATGTAAAGATGTCATAAGTGAGGGCAAACACCATTTACAGGTGATATATAGGGTGATTGATAACATCGTTATACACCTAAAGAGTATTTCTAAAATCAAGAGAATTTCACAGACAGCACTGATCGAAGGTTTTTGTGAATTGGTGTAGAGATTCACCACAAATTGTTCTACACGTGCTATAGTCTCATCATCCACATTACCAGATCCTAAGCTACTTAGCAAGTATGATTTTTTAAAATATACATTCCATACTTTCTTTTTTCCAGTTTCTGCGAATTGACTGGTAGTGTCGTTTCTAGTAAGCACATGGAATTCTGGCAAGAAATGGCATATTTCATCGTTGAGCTCATTCACAATTGTGTGAATTGGAGTAAATTATAATTTTATTGCTGTTCTAGTAGACATCCATATTCCTCCTCCCTTAATTGTTTTTAAAAAAATGTATAAGGAGAACAAGAACATCGGTGTCTTCACAGTTCAGCTTATAACTGCAGCTGGAAGCGTTGTATGAGTGAAGTATTATCCTCGTATCAGTCATTCATGATTAGATTTCAGAAATGGTAGGTCTTCTCCCTGTGATGACTCCACGTCAAGTAAGTCTGTAAATTCACCTAATGTTATAACTAACTGTTCGTCTTTCAATGTTTGCATACAGAACTTAATCAGTTCTTTAAAAAAAATGCCGCGAAGTCAGATTTGTTTTCAGGCAAATGAATAAAATATTTCCATTGCTGAGGAAGCGGGCAATTTTGACCTTCAATACTTCTTCGAATCACTTAGTACTTGCTGTTCGCCTAAATCTTGTCTCTCCTTCAATAGCACATGGACTGTAATGGTAGAATAAATAATCAATTCGTAAGCACACCCTGTTTAGAAAGTTTAGACAACATTTTAAAAATATCCGGCAAATCACCACCAGCCAGTTCGCAGAAACTGGAAAAAAAAGTATGGAATGTCTATTTGAAAAATCATACTTGCTAAGAAACTTAGGATCTGGTAAAGTGGATGATGAGACTATAGCACGTGTAGAACAATTTGTGGTGAATCTCCACACCAATTCACAAAAACCTTCGATCAGTGCTGTCTGTGCTGATTTGGTTAGTTACAAAAAAAGCAGACCATCTTCCAGCAGTGAAGTTTGCTCTAATGCTCCAGATCAAGCGAGCACATTGTCAAACAAACATTTGGCGGCACGCCAGCGACTGGAATATTGGCTTCCTTCAAATCGAATATTTTAGTTGGCAAACAACGAATGGAAAATTGGTGCCCAAATGGACCGCTCAGGAATCTATGCCTAGAGTTAAAGTCTAGTATATGTAAATATATGTGCAACATAAACAATTGGAAGTGTGTGCGGGCTTCAGTAGAGTGCATAAGAACCTGTAGCTGTAATGGTAAAAAGTGTTATAACTCACTTATAAACACTTAAGTACCAGAAAATGATTCATCTGATAAGGATTCAAAAGACTAAAGAAATATGGAATTTTGCAAATATTTTGCGAAGATTTGATATGATAATGTAGAATATTATTATAGTTCTGCTTGTTTCCAGTAATTAGTAAGTATTTAATGAAGTTCGATGTAATATTCTCATAAATTACATACAAATAGAGTTATTGAGGTTTCTGCAAAAACATTTTGTAAAATAACCATTGAGAAAATACAGGCCCATTCTTGATTTTAGAAATACTCTTCAGGTGTATAACGATGTTATCAATCACCCTATATATCACCTGTAAATGGTGTTTGCCCTCACTTATGACATCTTTACATATGTTCTTATATTATTTATATTTTCTGCATTTTCATTATGGTAATACAAACAATTTTGTTAAAGAAATAAGGAATGATTTTCAACGATCGGTGGAAATACCGCACACAAATATAGTTGAAAAATGTGAACCATCCTGAATATCAACTGTAAATGGATTTAACACTATAAAATACATCTCTACTTATCTCAAAATTTTGTGATTCTTAACGCAGGGTCGTATCAAGTGACCGGAGATATAGAAATGATTGTGACAGTGCAGAGAGCTCAAGGAAAAAGGGTAAGAACTGTTCTTCAAATAATGGGAAAAAATCAGCTTTTATCTCGGAAACAAAACCTTTATTGTCTGACATGAGCTGAAATTCAGTGGTACCACTCGGACAACCAGCATTCGAATCAAAGCGCACTTGCCTTCAAACTTACCTCTCTGTATGATTACTTCTGAAAGTTAACCTAACAATATTGATACCGTTGGAAAGATAATTTAATGCTCTACAAATTTCATTAGGGATAATTTTTCCATACCTCAACCCATTGGGGAGATACACAGCAAAAAAGAAAATATTAAGGACAAAATATGGCAGTTTTTAATGTTTATGTTAAATTTTCCGAAAAAAAAACGTTATGTCTATCCAAAGCATGAATGGACAAAATAGTAAAGCACATCTTAGAGATAAAACCGGAAAAAGAAATTCATTAATATCTTGATTCGTTTTGGAGATATAATCTTTTATTAGAAACATTTACTTTTTAGCTTGAGTAGTGGGGGTGTACGGGTGGAACTTCCCCTCGTATTAAACGACCGGCAGTCTAGAAATGATCAGAATAGTGGACTTGATGATTTAGGACCACCGGTTGCTTTCACACTCTCGGATTGAACGAAACCTAATAACCACGTGTTCTGCCTCCCGACTAATAGTTATACAATTAGCATCGATATGTGTAATTGTATTCTATACTTTGTTGTTCAATGCAAAGTATGATTATAGATATTTATATGATAGATCCTCCGCATCAATTTTACGAATTTAAGTTGTAAGTAAGACTATTAAAATATTTATCTAAAAGGATTACTATGTATCAAACATTTGAAATTTAATCCTTTCTTAAATGCCTTGTTGAGACACTCTTTTTCATTCTGATGTGTTTTGCAAATCATATGTTAAAAGTAAAAAGCACATGCTAAAAGTAATATGTTATTAATAAGTCTATCAAGTTTATGTGCTATATGATTATATTGTGAAATCAAGGATATTAGATTTTATTGCAATAAGTCAATATTGTGAAACTATTCTTTTGGCACTTGATATTTATAATCTATCTCTGGTAACTGCTGACCAGTGAATATAGTGGGTTATTTATTTTTAAATCCATTAATTATGCTTTGTAAATTACTTAGTTGATGAAAAATAGTACTTTCTGTATCGTCAGTGCTCGAATTCATTTAGTACGATATTCAGTGTGACCTCAATGTTGGATAAGATAATTCAGAATTGTGAAGGCTGTAGTTCAATGAATATATAATTATGAATTGATAATTAATTCTAAGTTAAGATTATTTATTTATTTATTTATTTAAGTGAAGTACTTGAGAATTCCATATTTTAAGAATAACTATATTAGCAGACAAAGGAGTAAAATGTAACTCTTTATATTTTTTTAATTGACAAGAACTGTGAAACTTTTTTATTTTATTTCAGGCAATATTTTTAAAGTTAAGATTCATATCTGCAGCAATAAATTTACGAATGCATTTGTTTCTCTCTCTTATACGACGAGTATATTATTGCTTATACAGGGTGTTTCGAAACAACACCGACAACGTTTGGGAGGTGATTTCTGACATCAAGGTAAGACAAAAAGTACAGACCTACCTGGGTGCACAAATGCTTTGTTTCGGAGTTATAGGCTGCCGAAAACATGAAAAAAATGAACTTTTAAGGTCCATTCCTTAAAACGTTGTCGGTGTTGTTTTGAAACACTCTGTATGTGTTAGTGTGTAAATTACAGAGTCTTAATAGTGTATATAACATAATATAAAGTTTAATATCCTTTTCTTGTTTATTTGTAATTTTATGTCGATAATTTCGGTATCACCATTTTCTGATTCCTTTCCTTAAACACACAAACTTAGATGGTAATTAACTTGCTGTGTGGAATTAAATTATTTATTTTTTCTTAAGTGGATAATGTACGGCATCAATGTGCAAAAAAGATCAAGATTGAAGGGGGAGACGCTCTACAGTCTATGACAAAGCCCACACTGACATCCAGGAAACTTATGCTGCTTATTTGGTTGGATTGGAAGGGCATCGCGATACAGTCGGCGAGCAGAACGATAAATTCGGACCTGCACTATCGACAATTAGCGCAAGTGAATCTAGCAATTCAAAGCAAACGGCTGGAACTCGTTAACAGAAATTGTATCGTATCTCACACTGACAAGGCCAAATCGCGCACACTTTTAACGTTCCATCCGAAACTGAGAAAATTTGGATGGGAAGTTCTAATGTGTCTATCATATAGCTCGGAGCTGGAACATACAGACTTTTATTTGTTTCAATCTCTGCAGAGCTCCTTGAAGGTGTTAAGTTAGTTTCAAAGAAGGCTTGTGAGAACCGGTATATAAACTACCTGAAGATGGGAGAATACTATTGAACAATATGGTACATATATTGTTCCATAATATTGTATCCAAATTAGAACAAGTGCATTCTCAATTTTAACCTCCAAAGGCTCAATACGTTTCAGACATGCTGATATTAACTACCGTTTACTAATGCTTTCGTTGTCGTTTTCATTTATCACGACATTGTGTTACACATTGTTTCGTATTAGGTCTATTAGTTTACAAATTCAGCATGTCCAATGTAGGAGTCGTAAACTCATAAAGATAGAGAGATATTTTGACACTCATGTTAACAAGACACTGTCGTTGTTTTTCATCTTTCTTACTCACAAGTTACTATGTGTAGTGTTAGTATACGTATGTCATAATAAAACACTTTCGGGAGCATAGTTACTTGATTTTATTGCCATTAAAACATAGAAAACATAGCACCTACTATTTCTTATCACTTTTAAGAAGTGCGATATGGTCTACTGTTGGTGCCATTTACTAGCCTGGTTGCTTAAATGGCACCCTATCAATGACGGAATAATATTTATTTGTTGTTTCATGCTTTTTAGACTTCCAAACTATGCTATACATAAGTGTCCGAAGTCCTATAGAACGAGTTTGTTCGTCCGGCTATCTACAGCTATCAAAGCAAAAACGATAAAAGATAATGAGATGCGCAGTTTTCTGCCGTTAACTCTATACTCGAAGAGATTCAAATTACAATATTTGGGCTGTCAAAATACAGTGATAGATAGCGATTTTTTTTTTCAAACGAGTCAGCTTTTCAAGGGAATGTACTATGACTATTTCAAAAACTATCAAAACCTGAAGTGGTTCAAATTTAAAATTACTTCTACTTTCGATACTGATTTACACAGAGCAAAAACGGTCAGAAGTATCGAGATGCGGTTTCCTGCTTATTGTTTTAATGCTGATTTTCATAGAGCAAAAATGGTAGGATTTATTGAGATGCAGTTTTATGCAATTTATTAGGTTTCATTTCCTTCACTAAGCATATATTTAAACCGGAAGTAGTTCAAATTAACGATTTTCGGCTTCAACATAGATCGCCATATGGCAAATCCAGATCACTTGGTTTTCTACTGTCAGAATGTGATCCTACCAGATGAAGATCAAGATTTAAGAGTCAATCTACGGAATATTCAGGAACAACACGGATTAATAGAACTGATACGTAAAGAGGACCATAGAAAAGGTTTAAACAAAATTTGCACTAAAATATCAGAAATAAATAGAGCACAAATAAGTTTAGATCTAGCGCGAAGAAGACATAATTAAGTGAAAAATTGGAACATTCCACAATGAACAGAAACTGTATAATAATAACGGTACTCAAGTTACAAATAGTGTTTGTGTTAGTGGTTAGTTCAGTGTAGTGTGCTTGTGTCTCGTGTATTATCTTGAAAAGGAGAGTAAAGTTAACATTCGAAATTAGTGGAGGACCACTTAGTAGCAACAGGATTGGAAGTCCAAATTTAACAGAAAAACTATATTAAACAGAAACGGTACGGAGGACCGACAAGAAAGTAATTATTAAGTCATTGACTTACAAACTATATAATACAGGTGAAACCAAATAAGTTCCATAACTAATAAAAACTTTGTTGATTAATTTAAAACAGGTGAGAAACCAAATAAGTTTTATAAGTAAAAGCAAGTGAAAAATAAATAAATATTAATCGTGAATGTTTTAACACAGGAGGGAAACCGAATATTTTCAAATTAACAAACCAACACACAGGTGAAACTGAAAAAATTGGTTTCATTGTAAACAAACAAACAAACAAATATATTTCTTTTAATAATGTTTTATTAGTAGTTGACATGTGACTTTGTGAATGTTGTATCTTATGTATGTATGTATGTATTATGTGTGTGTGATTTGTAAATCATGTAATAACAAATTTATTTATTTCAGTTATGGTCAATAAAAAAAAGAAGAAAATAGACCTGAAGTAGTTAGCCAGAACTCAGATAAAAAAAAAAAAGCCAACCCCCCTACCTAAATAGGGAAGGATAATACAGGAAGAGAGAGAGATCTCGAAAATAGGAGAGAGATTATTCAGAATGGGCAGTTGAGTCTGCCGATAAGACCAAAATATTTGGCAAAGGCAGGGGTAGTGGAGGGGGAAAAATTATGCAATTGATTAGGTTTCATTTCCTCCGCTAACCATATATTTAAACCGGAAGTAGTTCAAATTAACGATTTTCGGCTTCAACATAGATCGCCATAGATCAAAAATGGCATTATATAGCGACAAGCTGTTTGCTGCAATCGATTCACGATGTCATGAGCACATACCATCACAGCTCGCAACTCTATCAAAACTGGAAGTGATTAAAATTTAATACTATTTCTGGTTTCAACATTGATTTCTGCAGAGCAAAACTGTAAGAGATGTCGAGATGCAGTGTTTTGCCACTGACTCAGCTTCAGGAGTAGTTCTATCTTTTCTCTTAACTACGGTATCTGTTCAGTCTGGAAGTGGTTCAAATTAATAATTTCCGGCTTCGACCTTTATCGCATAGAACAAAAACAGTAACACATAGTGAGTAATGTCTTTTTTTTATATATGGATTCAGCATCCGAGGAACAGGTTTCATCTTTGCTTTTATTAATCTATTGCAACCATTAGTTATAGTTGTACTACTTCAAGTTTGAGAATTGAATTAAAATAGTTTGGAAGTCTACTATAGTTTCACACTGTGAAACAAAACTCACTTGTCATTGGAATAGAATTTTCTCGCAAAAGGTAACATATCGACGCACATATTGCAACAATCAACATTTATCTTACTTTATCTGTTTCCATGGTAACGTCATTTTTTCCAAAACCAGTGCGGTTTAGACACCTTTCCCTTATAACAAATCGAATTTTCCCAGAAGATTTTCATTCCTTATTTCTAAAGTTTTGTAGAAGAATTTCAACCACAAAAGATCCTCTGTTTTTTCTGGAATTTCCTTTGCTCCAAATACCAGGCTATGTATGGATATGTATTCTTTTGCTAGTCAACCACGAAGTACATAAACACGCTCTGTGTGCTTTAACGTAACTTAATGTGCAACTTTTGCAAAATTAGAAAAATGTAGTGCTATTGAGAACTTCACGTTTATAGAAAGTGCATTTGTGATGTTAAGACAAACATAAAACTTCTAGTAAAAAGTGAGACTGAATTAACACTCTCGGCGATGCAAAAGTATCACTCCGCCTTTTTATCCACAACAAGAAAGAAAGCAACTGTTCTTATACGAGAAGCTCTAGAAACAAACAAACAAGAAAAAGTGTAGTTTTGTTTCGAGTCAACAAGTAAAAACCATGTTTTTGATGAACTGTGAGCAAAAAGGAAAAACAACAGTCATTCAAAAAATGAAAAGTTAATCATTGTAAAAGTTTATCAAAGAGGCTAATAATCACATAAAACAAATAGTGATTTAACATAAATTAAATCTAATTAGTTTGTATTAAAAAATCCCATTTTGCGTGTACATGATGTCGTATTTCGAAAGCTTCTCGTGTCGTAATTCGGGTCCCTGTAGTAAAACGAGTGTAAAACTTCAATGTAAAATCTTCCTTTTTGTTTGAGTGAAAATAAGAAATCAAATATAAGCCATAGTGAAATATAATAGTGATTTTCCTTTCTTCGTGTAACGCTTATACCTTCCGTGGTAACGCGAGTGTATTCACAAGTATCAAGTATTCATGAAGTTTATTAATTACGAATTGTATTGGCGTAGGAAAGCTCCAAAGCTTTATTGTAAAAAATCTCTTTTCTTTCTTTATTCTTAAGTTTTGACGCAGTAATCATTGCCATTTTTTTATACATTACGTTAGTATACTTTTTTTTTTTTTTTTTTTTTTTTAGGGTCTATAATATAATGTAATTCCCTTCATCTCGTTTCTCGATGTTATGTGGGGACGTGAGAAAGAGAGTCAAACCCGGTTATTACCGGAGATAATTTAGACATTGTTTCCCCTCTTTTTTTCTTTTTCTTTCTCTTTTCTTTTCTTTCTTTTTTTCTTTTCTTTCTTTTATAATTTATTTGTTATTCCCCCTCCTTTTCTTTTCTTTTTCTTTCTTTCCTTTTTATTTTTATTTATTTATTTATTTATTTATTTATTTATTTATTTTTATTGTAATTTATTCGTAATATTGTGATTTAGACACCAGTAATTACCAACAGATAATTTCTTAAACCTATGTAATTGGTGAACCAAAGCCTAGATGATGGTATGATTTACGTTTTCGTATTTGGGTTCAAATGCCAGGATATATTGTAAGTAGTTTAATACTATCATACTCCTATGTAACTAAGTTGTAGCCTATCAGAGGACATCTCTTTATGTAGTTAACTGTGCGGAGTATGCGCCTATCTTCTGTAAAACATTTTACAACCATTAACTTTTATAAGGCATTTTGTTATTTTGTTTTAGATTACCATACAATTATTATTTTATTTATATTTATTTAACTTCAGTTTTCTTTTACTATAGTTTTCCAAATTTTCATTAGAAAGTCTATAGGAAAAAGCAGTGGTGATGATTTTTAAGGAAATCATTTCGGTAAAAATTATAATTCTGTCGCTACAAAGCCAAGGGAGGGAAACCTATCTAATGTTTTACTACTTGTATACAATAATTTGGACATTAGGTAAATTTTCTTCTCTTAGCTTAGTGATTATCAACGTCTTTTGACTGTTGGAGCACTTACTCAACGCGCACATGAGTGGGGGTCAATGTGTTTTTGTCCTCGTATAGACATATTGTAGCTAGTTAGATGGAAATTATATACGAAATGATCCAATGAATCATGAGATTAGTTCTGAACTTTCATGAAAACCAAAGACATCTATGAAGAGATGGTCAACATGCTTTTTTTTAAATTTTATATTTAATTTTTTTTAATGAAAATCAACAGTAACTAAACTGGTTGAGTACATTAGCAACAGAAATCTATATTATAAAATTGAAAGTGATTATGTTTGTAACGTTTAATCTCTTGAACCACCCGATCGATCTCGATTAAATTTTAAATACAGATGAGATTCAGACCTGGGAGTGTTTTTATCATTTCACTTTGACGGTAGAACTTAGGGGAGGAGGAGGAGCAATTATAAAAACATAAATAAAATATGTTTTTATAAACCCTGTTTCTCTTTTTTCCATCCTCCCTCTCTCCATGTCCAACATACACAAAACAAACCCATACACCTGTGTGATTATTAGAGCGAAGAAGTTGCGACCCCCTGCTGAGGGATGCTGTCTTTTCAATCTTTCGCATATTGACCGAAAGCCAATGACTCACAGCGAAAGGATGTTTTCAGTTGGAATTCTAAAAAGGACAGGAAGAAGTAAACTCTTCGTCCGCAGATTAAGGTAAAAGTATGTTGTTTCTGAACACAAATGCATTTTTGTCAACAGAATAACCATAAATTATTTTTCTCCTACAGCGAGGGTCATTTGCACATGAAGCATTAAAAAAAAAAAAAAAAAAAAAAAAAGTCTCACGCTCAAAGAAATGTTAGTAATTCAAAGAAGCGTACCGCATAAATAAGCCAAGTAATGAAGATAATAAAAGTAAACTTTAATTTAGCACTCGAAAGTACATTTAGAAATACAATTTCTTGCAACATTTTAGTCAGTGTTCGAATTAAACTTCCGAACGAGAGGGGGGATGCTTATGTATTGTCGCTATACATATAGAAGGCAAAAATTTATCCCAGACAAGGATATATGTTATGTTATTTCTGTGATATAAGCCGGACATAAATTTTTACGAAAGGGGAATTTCCATGACATACCCTGTTAATTCGAACTACGATTTAAGTTAGGGAGGCCGCAGAAAATTTAGGATGGGTTGAGCTCGTTCTAGCTCCCTCCCTGACTACACAACCAACCAGCATCGATAAAATGATTGTAGC
The DNA here is from genome assembly GCF_964235325.1 of Thermobia domestica. NCBI lineage: Eukaryota > Metazoa > Arthropoda > Insecta > Zygentoma > Lepismatidae > Thermobia > Thermobia domestica. The sequence continues at coordinate 166,261,716 of NC_137454.1, read as the reverse complement.
ATGCAATAATGTCTTTAGGGTAGTGGTTCTTTGTGATAATATCCTAAAGTTTCTCTGAACGGTAGTAGCTGATACCACAAACAACACTCCGCACATTCTGCATTGTTGTACAACTTCATGATGATTGATGTAACATTCATACCTGGTCCTCACCATATCCTCAATCAAGCTGAACTAGCTCCCCTCGACCCGGATCCCAGGTTTTATACTCCTGTAATCCAGGTGGCGAACCCTGATTGGCTGAGGGTATGTTAAGGATCGCGCCCAGAGCGCATCAAGGCCCATCTGCTTTATTGTTTTCAGTGAATAAATAATGCAGTTGATAGTGGGACATTTGATAAACAATATGAGCTACAAATAACAAAAAAGGCACTCGACATATTTTCCAATCAGAAAAACAGGTGAAAGCACTTCTTTAGTCATGCAATCATGATTTCAGTAATGGTGGTAACTGGTATTTTAAAATTTCTTCTAGAAGGATGAAATCAAAGGAAGTCTAGGTGATTCCTTGGATGATTAGTGATAGCAACTACGTACGATCAAGTTCCCAGAAGCTTGATCCTCAAAATACTGTGTTTGTTGGCATCCTCTATGGAATGCTAAACGCAGAGGGACTCGATCACATTATGAACGACTTAGGTCTATTTGGCAGAGTTGTGTACGCTGGTATCGACACAGGTAAATACAAGTATCCAATAGGCTCTGGTCGTGTCACTTTTAACAACCATTGATCTTACATGAAGGCTGTAGCCACAGCTTTCATCGAAATTAAGACTCCAAAGTAAACCAGTGAGGAAGTCCGAATAAATATAATAAATATATATCTAATTATATAAAACGAAGGGTATGTATATAGCAGGAAACATATTTACTCCTTGGTATGTATATAGCAAGGAACATATTTAGAGTTCTCAGAGTTTAACTAAATGTAGAATCACATGCACGTCTTGGAATGTACATAGTGTATGTGCGTCCAGAGAAAATATTTATTACTGTGAAATAGTAAATAGAGCAATTGTATCTAAACTACAATTTCTGAATCACTTAACTGTAAGTAACTGGAATGCTGTTACACACGGTAAGGAAGTAAGGAATACATTAAACAATACAAAATAAGAAAAACTTATTGAAACTGGAATAATAATAGTCTCCGTATCGGTGTATAAAACTCGTCCTATGTTTTATTCTGAAAGTAAATAAATGCGTCTAATACACCAGCAATCGGTATATACAGATGTTAAATGTTACCTATGAAAAAAAAAAAAAAACTCTGTCTGCTGAGACATTTTTATGTCGAAAAGAGAGAGAGATAGTGAACAACGCCATAAATGAAATAAAATGCTGGGTCTCGTAATGCTGAACTTGCTATACGCAGAGAATCGAGCAACTAAGGGAAGGTAGAAAAAATAGTGCGTGGGGAGAAGTTATATTTAGCCCTGAGATGCCAATTAAAAAATAAAATAAAATAAAAAAATTGCATGGCAGCATAGAACATTAGTGTGCTACGCTAACATCATCTTAAAATTAATAAACAAACTCTTACATTTGACTTTGACTAATGATGTAATGCTAGAACTTTTGGTTGGTATATGTTCGACCATTTTCAAAACAATGTAGCCAACCCCGTATATGCGTATTCTTTTGTAAATTTAAGGTGAGCATTCGCTGGACTATAAAAATATTAGGTGGGTATACTCTCGTATTCGTTCCGCTACTTCTCTAGCTTTGGACCATCAGAATGTGTTTGTTGTTTTTTAAGGGTATTGTTATTTCTCTAAAATTTATCTTATGGTATACATAACTAGCATAAATATCATATACAAAATAAAACTCCAGCTTATTTCTGTTGAATGCTTGTGGTGTTCTAACGACACTGCAAATACACTATCACGATTAAAATTTGATTGATAACAACATTATCCTTTATAGCACGCAGGAACAATACTATTTCTTTCTTTATATATTCTTTAGATATTTTTACTTTTTCTTCAGATCTTAAAAGATTTTTTGCCATATTCCTTCTAGTTTCGTTTCTCTGGGAAGCAACGTTAGACAATTATCACTCTGATAATTGTTGGTTTCGAACTGTAATGAAGTAAGTGAATGGAGGATTTACCCACCTAACTGTGGTGAACTACGTTGGTCGCTTTGATCTCAGGAATTCTTTTTATTTGTACGGCCTTCTGACCTATTTGAAGTATCATCAGAAAACGATATCTCAAGAAAGCCATTTTCTTCACTTTTCTGTGAGTCTGATATATATGTGAGTGGAGGCGATTTAGCATTAGTAGATTCTGCGCCCCTTTGTTTCACTGTATTTTCTTGATCAATGTGTGTTTCTTCTTCCAGTTTTTGTTCAGAGTTTCTGTCGCTTGCTGGTGATTTCATACCCAAATTAGCCATTGGTGTTGCACTAGTGTCTAATGTAGGTGCCATTTTAAGCGCTACAACAGCGTGGCATGCATAAACAGAAGAAATTGACACTTTATTTGTGGTATTTGCTTTTGAGTCTTTATCAATTTCAATTTCGCTTAAAGCTAAGCGAGGAACCGTAAATAGATTCGCACTGTTACGAAATTCAACTTCGTTATTTTCCAGATTGGCTAATTCCATTTCGTCCTCAGTGGAACTCTGATTATAATGCTTTAGATCGTTAAAATGTTTGTCACTAATCTCTTGATCCACAAATAATGTGTTGGAAGATCTAGTATTATGCGTAAGGTGATTATCAGCAAAGTTTTGGTTCAATTTACTCCTTTTGTTTCCTTCAAATTTCTTTGCTCTTTGCTGCTTTGTGTATAAGTTAAGGACATCACTACTGGACATATCCTCTAAACTTGAGAAATATCCTGGATCAGGATTGAAATGGCTGCTCTGTTTATAGCTGGTAGACGAAGACAAATCCTGAGTATTAGCCACATCTTCGAGATTATCAAATAGGTCAATTTCTTCAATATTTAAGTTCTTTGCTAGTGAAGGTGATTTTCTGGTTGTTTCATCATCATCATCTTTCGTTACTTCTCCAGAAGCCTCTTGTTTGATTAAGCCAGGAAACATTGCTGCAAGGTTTCTTTTCTTCAGAATTTCAATATCTAAGTCATCCTCGTATTGTTCTGCTGCACATAGAGCAGCATAAAAAGCAGCTGATACGTCTCGTAAATATTCATCAGAGTCCTGAGACGGAAGAACGTCTACTTCTTCGTATAAATAATCCATGTCTGTTGTTTCATATTCGTATTCACTTGCTGGTAGACACAGCTGATGAGTTGGATCATTACAAACTCCTGATCTATTATACTCTGCACACTTAAATTTTTCGTTCTGTTTACTTTGCGTATTAGTCATAAAACGAGTTGGTTGTACTACCACTGTGGCCTTTGTTAGTTTCTCATCTTTGTTTTTAGATAATGTATCCTTTTGATTACGGTCATCGTGTTGCCGTCTACCTACCGAAGTACTATAATGCTGTTTTGATGTTTCTTTAAGGTCAGATTCATGTTTAGCGTTTAATTTCGTCTTTCGCTTCCAATATGAATATTTTAGCATCTCTTTGTACCATTTTGAATACCAGTTATCAAGTACATGTACGGCTTCTTCACATCCTTTCTCAACAGATTCAACCCAAGGTACTTGGTATTCTTTACCTATTGGTGTGTTTGTTCTTGGTACATATCTGTTTGGTTGACTTGATTGATTTATATTGTCACGAGTGTCTAGGTTTCCTTTTTGGATCTGTGTAGCTCTGTTCGTTTTCGTAGGTATTTCGTTTCTGCCTTGTACCGTATAGCAATCCACAGGAGTTTGCTTAACGGACCACATATTCTGCTTTTTAACTTTCCCACATTCTAAATCATTCTCATTTTCATTACAGTTTGAGACAAAGTCCTTCTCGAATTTAATTATTTTTTCATTTGGCTTCTTTGTTGATTCTTTGCCAATCTCATTAGACTTTCTTTCCTTCTTTAAGATTGACGGCGCGACGAAATGTTGTTTAGGTTTCCTTGGTATTTGTGTTGAAATATTTTTTGGTTCAATTTTAAGTTCATCATCCGAATGTGCTGGACAATTCTGATCATTACAAGAAACATTAGCCGTCTTTGTACCTGAGACTTTGGATTTGTCCGAAGAGGGAGTGTGTCTTTTCACAGCGTTCAAATTTGAAAAATTGAAACTGCGGTTATATTTATCACTGTTTTGTCTTCCTGTGGTATTTATTTTAGGCTGATATCTGGTATGTTTAGCAAATTTCATAGGCGATATGAGAACTGGCATTATCATACTTTCATTCATTCTGGTTTTATTATCATCTTCATTGTGACTGATAGTTATTAGTATTTCTTTTGATGGGTTTTTGTTGAACATATTAACATCATATTCATTATCATTTAATGACATTAGTAATTTTGACTTTTCATTTTCTATTTCTAAATTTTGCTTATCGTCTTTCATATACTTAACAGATTCTTTAGAAATAAACAAAGGCTCTTTGGTTTTCTCGTCCAGCTGTAATGCTCTGTCTATATCCCATGTGAAATTTTCATTCTTTTCCTTATCTTTCAGTGGCAAACTATCTTCTTGTGGAGCGTCTTCTGTAATTAAATCTAAATCAGATGTATTGAACCCGCAGCTAGTGGTTGGACAATTGTTCCATTCTGATACATTACACAGCACATTCAAATCGTTACTAACACCTTTATTTCTTCCTCTTTGTTTCCCAATTCCTTTTTCTTCTTTTGTCACAAGAACGTACAAAGTGTTTTCACGAACGTGCTTCCTAGATTTCTTCTTTGAGTCTTTAGATTTTCGTGCTTGTTTAGATACTTTTTTATCGGGTATAACATCTTCAGATTTAGGGAATATATTTCGTAACCCATCATTAGCAGAGATTTCAAGATGCTCATGTTCGCTAGGCATAGTCAGAAATTCCAAAATGCTACTTCGTACCTTTACATTATTTAATGATTGTGAACTAGATATTTTTCGTTCTAAGTTTGCAGACTCTTGGTATAAGCTAGCATCAGTTTCATCTGTTACTGTATTATCTGTCTGATAGCTGGTTTCTTCACGATCGTTTGAACTTCTTTCAGCTATATTCTCTTCACATTTACTTAGTATTTGTTCTACATTTTGGAGACTTTCTAGAAGGCACTCCGTAATCTCTCGTCTATTGAGTGAATTTATTCTTTCTTCTTCTATCAATGGAGCGTTGGATTCTTGCAAACTTTCTTCAGACATGCTACTAACCAGTTGATTATCATTGTTACGTACTTCTTTCTCAGTTATTGAATCAGGTTGCACCATAAGTATCCATATCTTGTTTAAATCATGAAGTATTTTGCCCAGATGATAGTATGTTTTTCGTATGTGTAATTTCATTTCAGGATTTCCAGACGTTGTTTGACGTAAATTCTCTGTTGAGCTCAATATTTGCTGAACTATTGTGGCAGTTTGTTCATCCATATTTGCCTTGGATACTTGTTTGTCCAACTCTGGGTCAGATTCATAAGTGGCAATTTTATGTTCATAATCTGTCATTGATGGCAAATAATTTTTTACTGTTGCAGCAGTTTCTTCATTCACGATTTCCTTAGATGCCTGTTCGTCTAAGTGTGATATAAATTCATAATTAAGCAGTTGGTGTTCACTATCCGTTGTAGACGGTTGAAATTCTTCAACTTTTGTCATATATTCATCTTGTTCAACACTATTCTCTCGGCTCTTAGAAGAAATTTCGGATTTACTTTCAGATTGTTGTAATAATGTTTCACTTTTATGATATTGAGACTCAGTAGAAACTACCGGCAAATTTGGCACAACAATCTTTTCACTGCTTTTAAGAAACTGAGATGCGTTGCCTTTATCTTGTACCAGTCCAGTACCTGAATTAGACAAAATATTATCTTTCTCGCACGCCTCTGACGATGATATGTGGACTTGATGTTGTTCAAACGTATCAGTATTGTCAGTCGTAGGCGATTCCTCAGTATCAAAAGCAGTAACGGTATCATTTTGCTGATCTACTTGTAAATCTGTCGCAGTATTTTGCGGAACGATGTTAGCAAAGCGTGCTTGAGGCGAAGTAATATTTACATAGTTGATGTTTACTGGACAAGGTGGAAAAAACACAGGTATTCTAATATTGCACAAGGGACAGAAAGCAATCGGCAACGTAATAGACAATGACGATGGGTATTCGTTTTCTGTAGTATGACTTGCTTGATTATTATCATTGGGTCGGTTGCTGTGTCGGTTGTCATCTCTTTCTGCCATTACGTCCGGAGAGGACAAATACTTATGTCTGTAAGCATGAACATTAAACTATCTCAGTGATATATCAAGTAATCAAAACAACAGTAATTTGTTTCTAGTATGAAAATTGAACTCCGTAGTCTTTCGAGATATTTAGTCCTAAACTACTAAAGAAATTATCTTATCATGGAAAGTATAACTGTTCCTTTTGCTATTTGTAGGTAGTAGTACTTTTTATTATTATTATTATTATTATTATTATTATTATTATTATTATTATTATTATTATTATTATTATTATTATTATTATTATTATTATTATTATTCCAGTTATGATCACAAATTTATACTGAACTGTTATGGAATGGTATACAACCGTATACAAATTTGTATTTTTTTTAACATTGCGATAATATCTATGTTAAACTTTATAAATAATAATGTCAGGTTTTCAAACATCTCAAGATATTACCCAGACAACAAGTACGTGTACGGCACATGTGCACTATCCATGCATAAGCCGTACATGTGCACATGCGCACAGTGGCGGCGGTTGGAAGTTAAAAGTGGAGGGGCAAGACATGATCTGAACAATTGTATATCAGTGTTAGATTTCCTGGTTATTTCTAACACTGATGAAAGGTTGTATAACTAAGAGGATACTTTTTCCCTTAAAATACCGTATCGTATTTCTTTTGCTATTTTATTAAGTAAATTCATAAGAGCAATACAGGTAGGTACTAGCCCTTTATACTCTTAAACAACGAAAGTGTAAGAAGAGATTTGAGTTCTTGCTCATGAACATCTTAAAATTCTGTCTGGAAAGTTGTGTGATCATATTATTTAATAAATTTGCAAAACAAATAAATAGAAGGGATAATATTAATCATAGTAATGAATAATGACGCTTGTTTTGCAGAAGTTATATTGAAACTGGGAATTAATGAACAGCTTATACTTTTAATTCCACACATGTCACTAAATGAACGTTTTTACTCTTAGAAAATGAAATATAGTAAGTACTGCAAGCATATGCTATGATATTTAAAGAAATATTAATTGCTTTGAATTGCAATTAAAACGCAATTCCTGTAGCTTTCTTAACTCCACGGGAAGACAAATAACCAATACGTACTCACGCAACGGCAAATATCATTTGGCATCATTTCTTTCTATGAAACAGTAATACATATAAAACTATTACCAGGGTGTCCATATTCTGGAAAATAAGTGAAAGTCAGGTAAGTAAAAAATGTATCAGGTGGTCAGGGAAATGGCAGATAGGTCAAGGAAAGTCAGTGAAAAATCGATTTAGGTCCATTGTTCAATTACTGAATTTATGAAATAGGGTTGATTTCTTTACTGTTACTGGATGTAAAATGTGGTGTTCTTAATTATAATATTAAGGGAGTCAGTGTTCTCTGATATAGCTGTTGAAACTAATTTTGTGCGAGAAACACATTTAACTGCATCCTGGCATATTTGCTCAAAAGAGTAGACGCTGTTCTAGAAGAATTGCATGGTGCCAAGAGGATATCTGGACAAGTGGCTGAAAACGCGTAGAATCTCCAGCTCAGAGTGAAAGCTCAGACTGAAGAATTTAAGGAACACTTCGAATGAATTAATAGCCAATGATAGATATGGTATTGGACTTGATAAGTTTTTTTACTTAGTCTTAGGAAATGGGAAGAACTTCGTTGACTTATGGTCAGTTATGAAAGTGTGTTATATCTTCTTACACGGAAACGCATTTTTTGAAAGTGTTTTCACAATAAACAAAATTCTCCTTGTTGAGAACTGACAAGAAGAATCTCTGGTGGCCCGGATCATATATGATTCTGTGATGAGAATAGGTGGATTATCAATAAATTCAGTGAGAAGTTCAATGAGACAATATCAGGTGTATTTGGAAAAGAAAAGATAAATAAATGCTGGAGACGAGAAGAGGAGAGAGAAACGGAAGATTCAGCGACAACTAAAGGAGCTGGAGGAAGAAGAGAAGAAAATTAAAGTGCAGAGGCAGCAAGAAGAATATTCAGATCAATGAGAAGAAAACTATGCGAGAAAGGATGAAAACAAATTTCTAAATGGGTTGCATTTAACAACTGCGCCAGCAAAAATATGTTACATAATGAGTGTATGTGTTTTTTACAATAATCAGTAAAATTATGTATGAACTGTTTATTACTGTAGTCAATATTATAATGCTGTGTAATTGGTATTGTAATGTGTAAGCATATAATGTGTATTTTTTTCATATCGTAAGTACTCTGTATACTGCACACTTTCGTTTGTAACTCTACATTTTGTGTAATAGGTAGGCCTAATCAATATCGGCCTAATGCATATGTTTGTAAGTTTACATTCCTTTGGAAAGAAAATTGAAGAAGAAAGAAACAGAAGCGGAAGAGAACAAGGCCAACTATGGGAAGTGTGGAGGCTGGGGTTTCTTTCTTTTTTCTATATTTTTAAGTTATCCAGGGGGGTCAGGGAAATCTGGAACTTTCGTCATGGAAAGTCAGGGAAAAGTCAGAGATTTTTTTTTCCCGCAAATTGTGCGGACACCCTGTTTACATTTCCAAATGAAACTATATAAATTAGGGCGTCACATCAAAAAGTGGGGAGCAACTGCCCCCTCTTGCCCCTCCTAATCGCCGCCCATGTCATGTGCATTTGTGTGGATGATGCACACATACATAACCCGTGCTTAAGCCGTACATGTGAATTTGCGTGGAAGAAGCGCACATACATAACCCGTGTATGTGCACATGTGTATTTGTGTGGGTTATGCACACGTACATAACCCGTGATTAAGTCGTGCATGTGCACATGTGCATTTGCATGGATGAAGCACACGTACATAACTTGTGCTTAAGCCGTGCATGTGCACATGTGCATTTACGCGGATGAAGCACACATTTATATAACTCGTGCTTAAGCCGTTATGTACACATGTGCATTTGCGTGGATGAAGCACATTTAAAAGGCTACTGCACATGTGTATGACACGTCCATAATGCCGTGCAAGTATATACTTTTACTTTCATTCTCCTAGTATTTAAAACATGCAATATGGCTATAGTATTTTTAATTGAAAGTTGTCGTTCTTCTTCCAGGCGGTGTTATAGAGACTTTTCGACGAATGACAGCTGAATGACTGTAAGAGCTTCGTAACGTCCGCTGAGCTAGGATATAAGATCAACAGGTGGCAGTACTGTACTGATGTAACTACTGTCAGACAGTTCATAGATTTACAAAACTATTTTCGTGACCGATTACAGCAGAACATGTTGCGTTATTTGTTACTTGGCAAACATGTCAAATATACTACCTAAAGCTTTGTTCATTGCAAATAATAAACTCCAAAAGTAATATTTTCACTGACAATTATTAGTTACTTATGATATACTTGGAAGGTGATGTCTTTGGTGTTATAGATGGTGTTACTGCGTAAGGCACCAAATATACAGGGTTTGTCCGGAAAGTAATAGGACTGAGTCGATTAAAAAAAAAATATTACAATTCTTTAAAAACTTTCAAAATAGGCTCCTTCTGCGTCGATGCAGCGCTGCCAGCGCGATTTCCAAGCATTGAAGGCGTCACGGAAGTCATTCTCCGGAATAGCCTTGAGAGCCGCGGTGCAAGCTGCTTGGATCCCCTCTGTCGTCTCAAAATGCTTGCCTTTCATCGGGCGTTTCAGGCGAGGAAACAAAAAGAAGTCCGGGGGGGCACATCTGCTGTAGGGCGGCTGCGGAAGCGTTGGGATGCCGGCCTTGATAAGGTAGCGTTGTCATGGTGGAGCTTCCAGTCGGCTCCGATGTCTGGTCGGACCCGATTGACCCTTCGTTTGAGTCTCTTGAGCACTTCCACGTAAAACTTGGCGTTGACGGTTTGTCCAGGAGGAACAAATTCATGGTGGACGATGCCTTTGATGTCAAAAAAGACAATGAGCATCGTTTTCACTTTGGATTTGCTCATTCTTCCCTTTTTTGGGCGAGGAGACGCCGGCGTGTGCCACTCGGAAGATTGCCTCTTTGTCTCGGGATCATACTCAAAGATCATGATTCGTCACCTGTGATTACGTTATTCAAAAATTGGGGGTCACTTTCACACATGTTCAAATTTTCTTGGCACAATTCCACTCACCGCAATTTCTGGTCGTCAGTGAGCACTTTTGGGACAATCTTCGCGCACACCTTGCGCACGTTCAAATGCTCCGTCACAATTTCATGAACCACAGTTTTTGGTAAATTTAACATCTGGGCAATTAAACGGATACTTAGTCGACGGTCTGAGTTCTAAACTTCGCGCACACGAGTCACATTGTCGGTGTTTGTCGAAGTCGAAGGTCTTCCAGCATGGTCTTCATCGGCGACCTCTTCCCGGCCCTTCGAAAAGGCCTTGTGCCACCGAAACACACCACTTCTTGCTAAAGCATCATCTGGGTAAGCCTGCTTGATCATATCAAACGTCTCTGTCGCTGTTTTACCGAGTTTAACACAGAATTTAATCGCGTACCTCTGCTGTAACGAACGCTGCATTTTCGGCTTGCACCACTCACAGAAACACGTCGCGCGAAAAAGCCTGTCCTGACTCTCCGTGTGCTCGGAGACAACTGACCAGTCGCTCGTTCGTTAGCTAGGAACGCCCTCTACCGGATCCAGTCGGTGCGCGCACGCTCCGAAGTACAGTCATGGCGGAATAAAATCAGTCCTATTACTTCCCGAACAAACCCTGTATAAACACTTTTATTTCGTTGCATCTCGCATATGCTTTTACATCACCTTTGCACTACGAAGAAATCACTTGTGCCCTACATGTAAGTCATCTGGATACTGTGTGTAAATCATCTCTGTCCTACATGTAAATCACCTGTCCTACATGTAAATCACCTGTGCACTACATGTAAATCGAATACGTTCTACGTGTAAATCAACTGTGCGGTAGGTGTAAATCATTTGTGCAGGACGTGTGCATTGCACATGTACTGCACACGTGAAGATGTTGAATAGGACCTGTGACGCTTATGTGCATCACATGTGCAGGCGTGCATTTATACAGATGATGCACATGTTGCAACCGTGCAATTGTCCATGTATTATACGGGTACTGTACATGCATTGTGCTGTCTGGGTTAGTACTATAATCCGCATCATCCGAATCAGCGTGTGGCATCAGCCAATAAGCTCGCAATGTGCTGTTACTGAACTTTTAGGGAGGAATCTAATCATTCATAACTGTCCACAAATATAAACAAAATCAATTATGAATGATTAGATTTCTCCCTGAAAGTTTAGTAACAGTGCACTAAGAGCTTATTGGCTGATGACACACGCCAATTCGAGTGACGCGGACTATAACTCTTTTATGTATATTTATTTCTTTGTTGTGGCACGGTGAAGACATAGGAGCATGAGCCACTAGATCTCCCTTTAAAGTTTCCGATAAAACAAATTTTTATAGAGCTTCTATCACTTTATGTATTTCTATAGAAAGAAAAGTATAAGTCATGAATTATATTATATTACTTTGTACTTTTCTTACCCTTTATGTAACTGAAACCTTCTCCTTTTACGTTTGAAGTTAATAATGTCTGTTTATTTTTCTGCTTATTTTCTCTGATCTGAAAATGACATATTAAAAATCGAAAAACACTTTTTTTTTTTTTTTTACTTCAATGTCTCTTTTTCAGCACTCAGTCTAATGCCTCGACTATACGGATAGTGTTAACGTGTCATTAGTAACAGTCATTAGCAACTTGGAAAAGTGGGCGTTAATTTTTAGGATTATCTTGACTCTAAATACGCAGCGTAGTCCTGTATACAGTATGCTAAAGCCTCTTCAATAGCTTAAAATAGATCCCGTTTCAATTTTATATTTTCTCGTTCACAACAATCACTTTGTAGTACTACAATAAACTTTATACTTGCTACTATTTGCTTCCATGTTTCGAAAAATACTTTTGTATCCAGCAATTATGATGCTAATAACATGGATTAATTAATTTTCCTCCCTCCTCTACTAAATTGTGAAGCTTCCCATAACTCATATTCTTGGCCTGAATTTTCTAGATTTCCTCTACTTCGTATACGCACACAGTACCAAAGTAATATGCCTAACGCGCCCAGACACGTTGAATATTCTCAACTTACGATTAGCGCGTCTACATTCTGCATACAAAACGTTCGTATAATCCACTCAATGGTATAGTGATTGTCCCAATTTGCTGGCGTTCACGCCGCGTTCTTAGGATCCACATAGTCTAGCCCTGATGAGGTGCAAGTCTACAATTTAATGTAAAATCCAAGGGCGTTTGGTACTACATGTTGCATGGTTGTGCAACCGCATATTGTTTAACCTTTGAGAATGTACTTTTAAGTACTAAAGCAGTGTTTCAGTAAAAATAAATCGTTTTCTTCAGCGAAAGACACTACTGAAGGTACTGATGCATAAAAAAAAAAAAAAAAAAAAAAAACTCATTTAAGAAAACTGAAAGAAAGAGAAAGGTTTACATTTCCGAGTTGTCACGATTGTTGCCACCGGACCCAGTAAAGTTGATCACATGGTAGGGAGCTCCTTAACATGGGAAAGCGTGCTGATACCTGCCTCGCTCCTATTTTCCTGTATTGACCACTAGCAGCTGCAATCACTTCGGCAACCGCTAAATAGCTACCTCCTGTAATAGTTACGAATTCCTCTACTTGACAGCGCTGATTCTATTGTTAAGATGGATGAGTCACGGCAACTTAGAAGAATGATTCACAAAACAAAAACTCGCAAAGAACAAATACGAGTCTGGTGGTAGTAGTGTTTCTTCTAGGTATATTTTTGGGAAATTTTCACTCCTGAATTTGACAATCGTTCCCTCAGCAGCTAAGAAAAAAATTGCTATCCAGTCTAATCCCTTTACATTTTGATTCTGCTCCCGGACAACATTTTCTGGAAGCAATATTGAACAGTATTGCAAAAAAATTGAATTTTACCAATGACGAAACGTTAGGACCAGCAATTCAGACAGGCTCATCATGGCTTAATCATCCGTAGGCTCCATTCTTTTCTGATTGAGAGACGCTAGATTATGTATTACGGTGATTTTATAGTATAGTCCTAAGAATGGATGCCCATAGCATGAAGAGGGAATTCTCCCTGCCGGAATTTTCGAAAGGGGTTAGGTTCTTCGAAATACATGAGCAAACGTTTTAGATTTCTTTACTCACCCAGTACAGTATTTAGTATATTTTCTGTAGTTAATAAAGTTATGCAATACGCGTCAATAATGGTTGTTTTACATCAAGAATTATTTGCATCAAGGTGTGTATATTTGCGATTTCACTTGTGTATTAATCCGCTACCCCCTAACTTGCGGGCAAGAAAAGATCCTGCTAATGTTTCTGATCCCAAATATTCATTATGGGTAAAGCAGAGGAATTATCAAAATATAGAATAATTTGATACTTAATTTTATCCTCAGGTTGTCTAGTTTTCAAGAACGTTCACTCTCAAAAACTGCCTAACATCGCCTTTCTCTCAAGCAAGACGTTTTCCTATCTTTGGATATTTGTCATACTACCAGCTGTGAAATCAGGAAATTCCAACATGATAAACCAGGATATTTAATGAAAAACTGAAGTATAAATGCAGCTAACGATGCACAAAACTATAATAGACTTAACAGCTGTGATACTCCTTTCCATTCCACTCAGTTAAATAATTTCAAATTAATCTCTCATCAATATTTTTCAATGCTGTATAGAGAATGAATGAAATGGTAGAATGAAGAAAGTGGCTCAGTGGTAGGGCGTTCACCACTAGTGCCTGGGATACTAGCTTGTATCAACTAAATTTTATGATGAATAAATACTGTGTACATGGGTTTTCTCGGAGTTTTCCTGCTTCTTTCCCACTTTCTTCATTCCACCATTTCATTCATTCTCATCAACACCGTCTTCTTTATCCTTCACTGTATAATCATGGAACGTAAATACGGAAAATATTTCAATTTTTAGTATTGAATCAATGGTATAGGAAGGAGTGAGACTATAGGAACCAATCCCCCTCCGTTTCCTACGTCTTCAGCATTACTAAGGAATTCGGTTCAAAAATTCGCTAAAGGCATATTATATGTTTAAAATAGTTCGCAACATAGTAGAAGACATATCGAAACATAAGATCAGGAAGCCATGAAAAAAAAAAGTTCCTCTTGCTCTTCTAAACTGCAGAGAATGTAAACAGTAACGCGACAATACAAAAACTTGATAAAATTATGAAACGTTGCTAATCTAGACTAGAGCGAGTAAAATAAATTATCTTTGGTAAAATAAAAGAGTTTGAGTCAATACCAGGAAAACTCTAATCCGTACCAAATGTAGCAATGGGAAGTAGAGAACTTTATAGCGTAGAAAATCTGATCGCAGCTATAAACTCAAATGTTATTTTGTATTTTTTTTTATTTATAAGTTACCCACACACACATACATACTCTTTAATGTATCTTACATTCTCTATTTACATTTCTAGATCCATTATAATATGCATTTACATAAAAAGTGATATGTTCCCTTACTTCTGTAGCGTGTCTTTCTGTTTCGCCGAATGCCTTTGGCCACTAAATTATCGCACATTGGACAGGTGGCCATGTTGGGCAAATCAGGAATTCCTGTTTGGCCGAATCCTGTTTGGCCGAAAACTAGTTAAACGGAATTTATATTGAGAAGGAAATTTTTCCCAGCAAAGTCTAAATTTTTTGTAACTTGATTTGTGCGGTGTTGCCAATTTTCATGAAAAACCAGGTTGATTGAGAGAACAAAACACTCCATTTAGTGTTAAGCGTAGAAAATATTTAATTTTATTTTCTACAAAATTTTAAAGGTAAAACTTTTGATTAAATGTTATTCCATATTAACTGTATTTAAGGCGGCCAAAAAAGAGGGGGGGACCAATAATGGTTTTATTGTTCGATATAATTTCGGTACTTCCTTGACAAGATAAAAGGATTGTGTCGTTTAAAATATCCTTATGATTGCCGGTTACGAGAATTGAGCTGTCAAGGTTCTGCAAGGGCTCAAAATTAATCTCAAAAGAATGAAATATATATATATACTTTTTTCTAATGTATAATATTAATCCTCATTGTAGTGGACTAGCCAGAAAAATGTAATTGTTATTGATAATTTTTAACTTAATCTTGCTTTAACTAACAATTTAATAAAATAAACGAATCTTTCTCCCAGTATCTAGTACAGTAGATAAAAAGGTGACGCTCCCCCCTCCCCCCAAATGATACAGAAATGTACAGAAAAGTTACATTTTCAGTTCATTTCTTAGAGAATACATCAGAAAAGAACTTCTGTAAAAAGAAATGCCATGCATATATTGCAGCCACTTCTTAAATATGGCGCGCATTTTATATAGGTATGAGGAACATTTCTTTACAACGCTACTTTATTGTAGAAACCCTCATATCAGAAATTTAGTAAAAAAATTTATGTAATTTTTCTGTTCGTCATCCTGTAGAAAATATGTTTGTTAGCCAGCAAGATCGTATGATAAATTTCAAAATGGCGGAAGTTGAAACTTTTAAAAAAATCGTAATTTTTGCAATTATTAACCTATTCTAATATATATATATGAAAGTGACTATGTTTGTAACTTAATGACTTGAGCCACCCGACCTTTCTCGATCAAATTCTCAATATAAATGAGTTTTGGGCCTGGGGTGGTTTTTATCATTTCACTTCGAAGACGCAACTTGAGGATATATAAAAATGATCGAAAATGATCGATATTAGTGTCGAACCATAGTTTTCGGGATCGCTGATATGAACAGTGACACTTCCGATGTCGTTTAAATCCAAATGCAGCCCCACAACTTGGGGGAGGGGGAGATATACAAACAATATGACCAATATTAGTGACGAATCCATAGTTTTCAGGGTGGCTGAGAGAAACCGTGACACTTCCAATGCCATTTAAATTCAAATTCATCCCCCATTACTACTTCTAAGGGCGGATGGTGATAGGTAAAAATAATTGAAAATTACCGATATTAGTTTCAAATTAATCGTTTTGGGGTTCCTAAATTGACTGGGGATAATTTTGGTGCCCTTTATGTCCAAACTGAAACTATTCTACCCATGCGAAGAACGAGTATTCTGCTAGTTATTAACTAAATCAAACTTAGTATGCTAGTTATTAACTAAATCAAACTCATGATTCTGTAAAATCTTTTAATGTGGCAGCTGTTTTTTTTTAAAAAATATTTTTTTTTCTGGCGGCTTTATGTCAAAAAGTGTAATGGAAATTAACAGAAATATCTACAGTCAGAGGTGTCCGCAAGAGGGGAACATGACGCCAATGGTGTCACTATTTTTTTTGGGGGGGGGCATTGTTTTAATTTAAAATAATTATTTTAAATGACCACATTTCACCAAGTAAAGTACTACATTATTATACTAAAAAGCGAAAACTGTTAGCCTACAGCAGATCTAAAAATGGGCTTTCTGCGTGCATTGTATGCTATTTGCATTACCACGAAATCAGAACATATGATCTACAACGGGATACAAAGGATGGATAGAAAAGAATACTTCTAGAGATTTAGAGATTCACGAACTATTGAAACGGCATTTCGAATGTCGAATTGCAAGAATACAATGATTTACAGGAAATCAAATTGATCCAAGTCTTATGGTGCAGAATAATGAAATTGTAAATCATTATCGAGAAGTTATGAAGGTTATTATTGACTGCTGCAAATACTTATGCGAGGAAATGCTGCTTGCTTTTCTTAAGATAGATTGTATAACGGGAAAATTAATGAAACTATTTCAACTCTTTGCAAAACATAATCCAAACGCTCAAGTCTGTGAAAAGATACATGAGTGTGGACGAAAAGATAGGAAAATGGGCTCCAACCTTTTAACCTACGTAAACCTCATAGATATTATGAGCAAGCTTGTTGTCTCTACTATTGCACAATGTATTTTTTTCCTCAAAATACTATTCTATCATTGTGGACTTTACATATAATGCAGGTAAAAAAGAAGCAAAGGAAGTCTTAGTTCGCTACGTGCAACACATTTGCGATGCAAATTTAGAAGCAAAACCGATGGAGCATTTCTTATTGGTTTTCACAAGTGGAGACACGCCTGACATAAATATATCTAGTCGTGTAATTAACTCTTAAAAACATCTTAACATCAATCTCCAAGATGTGATTGGTCAAAACATGGACGGAGTTTGTACATGAGTTGTATGTGTGGTGTTACGCCCACAGGTTTGCGTTAGTTCTTTAAAAATCCGTAGACATGTATGCAAAAATGATGAATATGTCTTCCTTAATAGAGGAGCTGTACGTTTCCTTTCCTGGTCATTTCCGACAATCCAAACTTACAGACAACTTAGAGAAGTCTGAAGAAAACACGAACAGAAGAAAAAGATTAAAACGAGTTGATACTACTAGATGGACAAATAAAAATGATGTTCCAAGAACTGTGTTGTCCTGTTTTGATGTGATCAAACAAATTCTTTATGAACTGAATACAGACAAAGATTCATATGGCGATACTATAGCTACATGTAAAGATTTGCTCAAATAACTTATGAAGTTGTTGCTGGAATGTATATCTCTAATAAGATATTTAAAGTTCTTAATCCTGTCATGATTTGTCTTCAAAGCACAACAGTTGATTATAGAATAGTTTATTCAGTAATTGATGTAATAAAAAAAAGAAGCTTAGTTCACCAAGGAATGATGATGAATCGTGGAATAATATATGTTCAGAGATAGATACATTTGGTGAAAGATATGAAGCTTTAAAATAAAAGGTGCAGCTTCCAAAAGGGGATCTTCTTCGTTACAATCGTAAAGAAATCGTATCATATAAACCGAAAGAAAAAAACTTCCACAACTATGTACACCTGTAAATAAAAGTGATCTTTAAATTAACAAATACAAAGTCAAGGCATTAAAATAAATGTGCACATGCTCACAGTAAATTGAGAAAAGTAAAATTGTTTGTGATCACAGTTACTAATCATCTAATCCTCTAAATGTATGCAGTACCCTAAAAAAATGTCCCTACAAACATAGGACAAAAAATTCCTCTTTCTACAGTTTTACAGTTATGCTGAAAATGAGAAAAATCACATGTTAAAACTTCTTAGGTTGAAAACTATAGGACCTATTACAAAGGGTTGAAGGAATTACACAGGAAGAAGTGTGCGTTTTTAAATTAAAAAAAAAAAAAAAACAAAAAAAAGCATGTTTTACAATCTTCTAGTGCCAGCTGAATGAATTATAAAAGATGTTGTTATTGAGAAAACTTCTTTGAAGTTAGAGTATGTTGTGTGAGATTTCATAACTTTTAAATATCATATTGACTGTTTCATGATAGAGAATTGATATAAGTAATTTTCGATTACTAACAAAGGCATGGAATGATTTCTAAATGGCATCTACTTGAATACTGCCAATAATGTTCCTTTAGTAGTTAAAAGTGTATCCCCTTACGGGTTCGATTCCCAGAGGGGTCACTCGGTCAAAAAGGTGTAACAGCTTTTTCAGGCCAGCTATCGTGCGTGAAGTTATTTCTGGATTTTCCTCATTTACACCAGGCAAATACCGGGATAGTCCCTAACATACAGGTCCCAGGCTGCTTCCTTCCCTCCCCATTTCTTTCTTCCGTTTCAGGATAGTGTGCTCGCCGGGAACGTCATACCTTATACGTGAAGGGCTTAAGATTGTAGATGCCGATAATGTCCACACATCTGTATAAATAAATGAAAAATGTACACTCATGCCCAAAATTATTGTCGCATGTCTATAAATATGCTTTTTGTAGGAATATAATTTGATAACGAATTCGCCCTGTATTACATATAATGTTAGTATGTGTATAATCGGCGAAGACATGTATGTGGAAAATTTCATGTCAAAAGAGCAATAAATAAGAACAATAAAACGAAAACAAAACCTTCTTGTTCATTTAGCAACATTTTGTTTTACTCATTCTAATTTTCGTATTAATAATTATTTTCCTATGAAATTTACCACAACTATACATTTCCCGATTATACACATAGTATCAGTATTAAAAGTACCCTGCAAAATCATTATCAAATTATATTCTTACAGGATGACAGTTATAGATACGCGACAATTATTTTGGACATGAGTGTACAATCACAGAAATTCCTGGAGGATGGGAAAGTCACGAAACCGATAACCAAAATTAAAACTTTAATTATTTGCTTGTTTGAAAGTCAATAAATGGTGAGATACACGAAGTTAACTAAACTAACTAACTAACTAACTCTATGGCCTATGGAACCCGGAGGTTCAATGCCGCGTTCACAAAAGCTCTCCACTGACTTCTATCCTTAGCTAACTGCATCCAGTTTCTACTTTGTATTCCAATCTCTGCGAGGTCCATCTTTATATTGGCCTCCCATCTGCGCCTAGGTCTTCCTAATGGTCGTTTTCCGATTGGTCTTCCAGTTAAGACTTTGAAAGCGTTTCTACTTTCTTCCATTCTAGCTACATGACCCGCCCACCTAAGCCTCCTAGACTTGACGACCCTAACAATGTTGGGTAAACCGTATAAATTATGTAGTTCCTCGTTATGAAGTTTCCGCCATTCCCCATTCCCGTTCCTCTTGGGTCCGAATATTCGTCTCAGGATCTTGTTCTCAAATACTTTCAGTCTATGTTTTTCCCTCAAAGTAAGTGACCATGTTTCGCAGCCATACAAAACAACAGGCATGATTATCGTTTTGTATATTTTAAGCTTCAAATTCCTCGACAGAATTCGCGACGACAAGAGATTTTGAACCGAATAGTAACACGAATTCCCTGCTTTTAGTCGACATTTAATTTCTCCGTGAATATGATTTTCCTCTGTTAATATTGATCCTAAATATTTGAAACTATCCACTTTATCAAAAGTATTATTTAATATTTTAACGCATCCATAATTTGCCGTATTACGGTTCCGACGCACTTCCATGTATTTAGTTTTCTCTGCATTTACTTCTAAGCCCATGTCCTTGCAAGCGTTTAATAAGATCTTTGCATTTCTTTCTATTGTTCTCCTATCATCACCTATTAAATTTACATCATCAGCATATGCCATAAGCTGGTGAATACCGTTCAATTGTAGGCCCTGGTTGCTATGTTTGATTTTCCTTATAGCGTATTCCAGAACGAAGTTAAATAATAATGGCGACAATGCCTCTCCTTGTTTCGGGCCATTTTCGACGTGAAAGCTCGTGGACAAAAATTTTCCTACCCGGACTTTACTTTGGGATTCATTTAAACATATCTTAATTAATCTAACTAGCTTTCCCAGTATTCCAAGTTCTGTAAGAACGTTGTATAATGTTTCTCTCCTAACCGAGTCGTACGCCTTTCTAAAATCAATAAATAGTTGATGTACCGGGGTATTGTATTCCCACTTTTTTTCGAGTATTTGGCGAATGGTAAATATTTGGTCGATAGTTGATCGATTTCGTCTACATCCGCATTGATAATCTCCAATAATTTCATCTGCGTATGGGGTCAGTCTTGCTAATAGAATATTTGAAAAGATTTTATAGGATGTTGACGGAAGAGAAATGCCTCGATAATTATTACAGTCAGTTTTGTCGCCTTTCTTGTGAATTGGAACAATGATTGATTCTTTCCACTCTTGTGGCAATTCTTCCTTGTTCCAGATAAAGAGAATGAGTTTGTGTATCTTGTTCCACAATTTTTCGCCTCCAGCTAAAATTAACTCAGCCGGAATTTCATCTACACCCGGAGATTTGTGTTTCTTTAATTTCTTTATAGCAGTTTCTCCTGCTATTCGGTTGGGTTCTGGAATATACGGTTCTGCGGTGTGTATCTCCTTTTCTCCACGCACACTAGTTTTCGGCTGCGTGTTAAGCAAATCGTCAAAGAAATCTTTCCATCTATTTAAGATGCTATCCGTGTCAGTGAGAACTGTACCGTCAGATTTCTTTAATATATAAGCACGAGGTTGATAGCCTTTCTTAAATTCGTTGATTCCCTTATACATGTCCCGGATGTTTTTATTTTTACTATTATCTTCAAGTTCCTTAGTTTTAGCTTTCAGAAAATCGCGTTTCTTTCTAAAAGTTTTGGAAGTTTCCCGCCTGATATCTGCGAAATTTTGTGTAGTTATTTCATTCGGATTTTGTAGCCAGCGTAATTTTGCCTATTTTCTCTTCTCTGCTAGTTTTATGCATTCCTGGTCGAACCATGGTTTGCTCCTACGTATTTCCGCGTGTCCCAATTTTTCTTTTGCTGAAATTTTAATGCTATCTCTAATTTCAATCCAGGTATCCTGAACACTAGTGCACTCCGAATCTTCTAAAGCCGAGAATCTATTCGAAACTTCAATCTGGTATTCCTCTCTTACCTGGCTCTCTTCTAATTTCTTTAAATTGAATCTCTCCGTTTTCGGACAATGAATATTACCTTTATTCAACGATAACCTCTCTCGTATTACTGCTGCTACCAGGTAGTGGTCAGTGTCACAACCAGCCCTTCTAAACGACCGGACATCAATTATGCTAGATTGCCTTCTTCTATCTACTAAAACGTGATCAATTTGATTATGTGTTTTTTCGTCTGGTGATGTCCAAGTGTATTTATGAATGTCGCGATGTGGGAATTTTGTACTCTTCACGATTAGGTTTTTGGATGTTGCAAAGTTCACGAGTCTAACACCGTTGTCATTACTTTCCTTATGCAGACTTTCGTTCCCTATTGAAAATATCCTCTCGTCCTACCTTCGAATTGAAATAACCTAATAGAATTTTCATATGGTATCGCGGGGATGGTCAAATATCCGTTCCACTTCTTCGTAAAAACTGTCTTTTATATCGTCATTCTTATCTTCAGTTGGGGCATGTACATTTAAAACAATAATATCGCACCACCGTCCCTTAAGGGTAATTTCATAGCTTAAGGTTGTCGGAGAAACAGGAATCGGTGAAACAGGCAGGAACCTTTCTGTGGACGTTGAATGCTCCTCGCAATATAAAGTACTCCTGGCAAACCGAGTCTAGATATTTTCTAACATTGAGATTGAGTTGATTTTGAGTTTAACGTCCCTTTCAGCAGCGAGGCTATACGAGACGTGGACCTACTGATTAACGTGGAATCCAAACCACACGAACTCCCGCTGGGAATCGAACCCAGATCTCCCACGCCAAAGGCGCGTACGCTAACCACTTAGCCATAGAGAAGCTCTCTAACATTGAGATGATGAATATTGTAAAATTCAATTCATTTCTATTTCACTCTTCCATGCCTTGAAATGTCAACAAATCGAAGGTCAAAGTTGTGATATTCATTTAAATTTTTCAATGTTCACCAAAGACGTTGCTTCTTCCACTTTTCCGCCCACCAATTTCAGTACTTTTTCTCCACCAAAGATCTAGTCCCAGTTATGACTTATGAATAATGTTAGGATCAATGTTAAAAACGAGACAAATTTGACATTCTAAAATCTAAAACCTTTCTAAACAACTAAACTGTTTCTCTCAATTTCCTAATTTACTTCGACATAAATAGTCCTTTGAATAATATCCTTAGTATAACTTCTGCCACATGCAATATTAACTTAATTGTTTCGTTCTCTTCACATCTTCCTATGTTTATTTTCTTTTACAACAGAATCATTACGGTCTGAGAAAAGTCAAATGGCATTTTTTCTTCCTCTAATTTCTTAATAATTCAATAGGAAACTTGTTTACCACAGTTACTTTTGTATTTCTTGCGTTCAATAGTGTTTGTTCAAATTCGTCTCTCAGAATCGTAAATCCTTGGTAATTTTTACTCATTTGTACTTTGCCCTCAATATTTCTCTTCGTTAATTATATTTCCATTCTTATTTTTAATTACCTTGTTTATTCGTCTGATATTGTCTGTTTAAATTCCAGTAAATTTGTTCATATTTCCTTGATTTATCGAATTACTCTACCTCTTTTCTCCCAATTGCTTCTATTATGTTTCCCTGACTTGGTTAGTTTCCATTCCTAATTCATTGAGAAAGTTCTCAAAGAGACGAATCATTAATAAAAGTGAATGAATGATTATTATATATACCGGTATATATATATATATATATATATATATATATATATATATATATATATATATATATATATATAATAATCATTCATGATGTATGTATAATTGGTAGAAAGGGAATTTGATAGGAGACAGGAGAAAACCCACATTGACTACTTCAAACCTCTTGGCCTGAAATCGAACTAGGGACTCACCGCAACAGAGATAAATGCTCTACTATTGAGCCACACTGTTCCTCTAATTTTGATATGTTAATACGTGTCATATGACATATAAGATACGATTTCTCAAAAAGTATTCATTCGATATCAAATACAAATACAATGGAACCGATCGCTTGTGGGATGCTGCCCCGGGCCATTGAGGTGAATCTATAAACGTCAATTTAACACATTTGTACCTTTCAAATTGCAAATCCTCTCAATATGAAATTGACGGTTCTTAACGTTTTCCTCAAATATCAGTTGGCTTTACAATAATGGAGTATAATCCAACTTAACGTATTGTTTTCATGATGTTATTACTGTGGTTCAAGTACGTATATAAGTTTGCGTCAATCAATTTACGTCTATCAAATACCGACAATTGCTCAATAATAGGAACAACAAGAGCAACCTGACAAGTGAATCTGTCTTCGAAGTTTTCGAGCATGCATAACAGATTCTATAGCTGATAAATCTACTTACGAAGAAAATTATGCATGTTCACAACCTTTGAAAATCATTAAACGTAACCTCCCTGCAATGTGGCGTAGCGAAGTATCTCACTGTTTGTCTAACTTCTTAATTTTCAGTCAAATATTTTATTTTGATCTTTATACATATTCCTTTACAACAACGTAATACGAACGTATTCGTAGTTGTTGATCCAATGAAAAATGTAAGTTAGAAAGCACTAAGTCTGGAAAGCACGATGAATGAATCAACATCCAAAATAGAAGTCCTTTGAAGCATATAGTTCTGTATTAAATACTTTTAGAACAGAGGGATCTCATGGTTAAATGACTAACGATTTTACTTTCGGTGTTAAGGAGCGATGTTCAATTTGCCGTGGAAAATCAGGTAGTTCGGATGCCATTTAAACTGTACTTCTACGTCTCACATAGCCTCAATGTTGAAAAAGGATGTTCGACTCCAAAGAAACAAAACAGGTTTCAACGCTGACAGATATCTAGCCCATGCTTTGATGTCGACATATGTTGCGTCGGGGCTATGATACCTTGTATTTGAACCACAAACCAATTTCAATATTCTATTTTCTAAGAGTTGTAACAAAAGTACACAGGGCATGACTGTACATTGAAAAGTATCAAGAGATTATCTCACTACTTATCAACCAGGTCTTGTATATCTCTTATTAAGGATTATCGGCCCTGGAATTTCGAATTTAAAATACCATAATAGTTTGCTGTAGTAATACACTGTTCAATATGCAAAATTGTCGGTACTTTAATGAAAGCTTAATATTTCCTGCAATCAACAATACTGATTACTCACAAAATCAAATCTGTAGATACGATTCAGGGTTATTGTTATTGTAAAACTTACGTCACTGAGACAAACTCCCATCCATATTGTAAAACGAAACTTGAAATACTGGACTGTGCTATGGTGTTTCAGAAATTTACATAATTGTGAGTCCATGGATAAAATATTAATGTATTTATGGAGGCATCCTGAACGTTGAAATTTTGCTGTTATGGAAACCTAAATTAATGCGTGCTTATTTAAAACAACTTAAATTAGTTGTTCAATGATTCTAACCCAACAATAGCGATTAAGTAATTCCGAAGTTTGAGTATAGTACCGGGCTGTTCCAGAAAATGTATATACACTTTAAAATAGAATAGCTGCTTTATTATTGTATTTCAATAATACAATAATACAAAGGAAAAAGTTACACCACAGACAAAGTCTCTTCACGCAATTACAATAAGAGCTCAAACTACAAATCACCAGCCTCCAAATACTTTTAACTACGATATTCTACATGGCTGGTGATATGTTCCAGAAAAGTCACAAGTCATTTCAATATCACATCTCAGTTCCACTAGTGACTGTGGCTTTTTACTGAACAATACGTTCTTGGCGGTGGGGAGGAGCATTCTCTTCTCGAATGAAACTGTATTTGCCCTGTCACTGCATTTTCTCAACTGATTGCGAAGATTTCTTACATTGATTGTATCTCATCGCGTAAGTGTAACACTAAAACCGTATGTTGCTGTTGCTGAGTGATAGTACTATACGTCGAATCTACAGCCAAAGCAATTAAAATGCATAGCATGTTTAACATGTTTTTAAAGTGAATATTCATTTTGTAATAGCCCAGTATAAGACTTCTTAAATAATAATTTAAGTATTTATAAAATGTTCAGTAATACATTACTATACCTTTGGCAACATTACATATGAACAAGTTCCAAAGAAGTTCGTCATTTGTTTGCATGCCAAATATGTTGGTGGTTTACTTCCTTTCTATGGCATCTTATGAAAGCTACAGTGAGAGAGTAGCACAGACTATACATTATTCGGCGTAAGCTCTAAACTCCGATAAACAAAATATTTGTATCCTTCCGCTTGTCACAAATACGATTGGCTAGTGATGTATCACTCCCACTCCCCACGGGGAGGAGAAAATTATACACGTCCATTTTGACAATACTGTCTCGTGTTGTCCAGATACTTACAGCAGCAGCAGAAAAAAAAAGAAACTCGAAAGATTAAAAAAAAAAAAAGTATTTGAATTTCGCTCGTAAACAATTGTTGCTTAGTGAGTAAAGGTTTGCCTAGTTGGTGCTTCACCACAACACTCGCGGAACTGGGATTCATGCCAGTCATCTTTCAGACTTTAAAAGCAGAACACCCGTCCACAGTTGAGTTGGCGCCATAATTACTGCGCGTGCGTAGTGTTTATTTCTATTGTTTCATTAGCTACACTCGATTGCAGTATTATTAGATAATCCGTATTATATTTTTGTCATTTATAATAATATAGCAGTTTTATATGAAGCTTCATAGTAAAAGTAATAATGCAATCACATGAACTATTTTGCGGAGGAGTACAAGCGTCGGCAGGACAACAGCAAATCAGCGAGATTTAGTTTCATGTGGCTTTGTTTATCGCAGTTTAGAGCTTACGCCGAATAATGTATAGGAATATGCTAACTACAGAGAATAAACTCGGAGAAAAACAAGAATTTATAGGACGGAGCTAGTGGCAGATTCTCAACGAAGGACGATGTCACACATGGTTGTCAGCATCATAAGAATTCTCAACTTGACATAAATACAACTTTTGCATAAGACGTAGAAGATAAAGTGTTCTTGAGATATGAGTTATATACAAACTTAAGTCAGTATATTTACTACATTTTCCTACTATCTCCTTTATTTTCCCACTCTACAACTGCTAAGCCTGATATACAGCCGATTTTCTCTCTCCTCTGTGATGCCAAAATATAGAGCAATGACACTGACATTCTTTTTCGACATTGCCCTAATCTGATTCCCTGTTACTTGTGCAGCCAATAGAACTCAAGTTTCAACGGACAATGTAGTAAGAAACACCATCTCTAACTACACAAAATATTACAATATACATGGACAGTTTGAAATATTGAGAAAAGGAAATAAAGGACAACACAACATAAATTATTATCGCTAACTTTAATTGTTCAGAAAAAATGCTTCTTCATGGTACATTGCTTCACCAAATCTTTAGAAATACTGCTGTAGATCCTTGACTTAGAATTCTTCATGAAATGGATAATGTGGATGGTCATTTACCCTGAAAATAGAAGAAAATAAGTATTATATAAAACCAACCAAAACATTTCCCCATGGCAATGTTTTGTTTAATTGGTCGTGTTTGAGATGGAAATCTTCACAATGATGCCTACCCGCGAGACAAATCTCATCTCATCTCGTGTTCTGCATTTTTTTTTTTTTTTTTTTTTTTTTTTTTGATACTTGAAATTTAATGTCCATTTTCAACACCGACGCTATATAATATGTGAAGAATAGCTTCATTGATCCAAACGATACATCATTCCACTTTGAACCAAATCTTCGGACTAAAGAAGAAGCTAACCGTTTAGCCATAGGGAACGCACTATTACTATAGAGTATGCTAAAAGAAATGCAACCTTCCAAACTTTGATCGAGTATATTTTTTGAAGTAAGAAATGATGAAGACATGATTTTTGTGATAAAAGTTAGAATCTATGGAGATCTAATTAATAAAACAAATCGTGACGTTGTGATTGTTTAAATGAGCACAAGTGTAATTCAACACTTTGCGAATTTCTTATAATCAATTGCGAATAACAGAAAAAAAGAATTAATTACAGTAGGGGAGAGGGGGGACATTGGTACGATTTTTACTTATCCGAGATTTTAGAACATATCGTCAGCTTAAGAAACATATTTTTTTCCCTACTTAAACTGTGCTTCTTTAGCTACATTTACAATGTACAATATTGTTTCTACTAATGTCCTACCTGGAGTAAATTACATTTTACGAAAGGTCTGCAATCTGTACCAATCTTCCCCATGTAGATTGGTACGAGTAAAGTGAAATATCACACAGAGTTTTTGATAATAGGGATAACGTATTTTTTTTCCATGAAAAATTTTAAGATATAATATTCTATTAAACTTTCACAAACTCAAGTATTTTAACAATAGATTTAAGGACCTAAGGCAGCAAAAATGCAAAATAAAAACATGTTTCATAAAAAGATTGTGAAGATTTGTAAGAATCTTTAGTAATTCAATAGATCTAGTTCAACCTGTTACAAAAAACATAAAAAAATAAAAAGTCCAATGCTTGCTTGTGTTTTCATCAAAATTTAAAAGTTCCGCAAGTTATTTACAAAGATAAAAACGTACTATAAATGAGGTTCTGTCTCTATAAGGAAAAATAGAAGTAAATAGTCCAAGGGCTATCTACAGTTTTACAAAATTTTGAAATTTTTCATACCTCAACTACTAACTGGAAAAGATTTGGTTCGAGCGTACCCCTTGTCTCCAAAGGAGGAGGAGCTTTGTTATTACAAAGGTAACCAAGAAAGCTCTGTCGCTTTTTCACTCACAACCTTCGAACACCGATATGACACCTAAGACGTCCTTGGAAGTTAAAAAATAGTCCCATCAGCATCGACGACCTTCTGTCAACGTTCTGGAAGGCCATGGATTCCATTGTGGTAGAACAAGTGATAATCGGATGTGCAATATCCGGGGAGTATGGCGGATGCAGTAGTTTTTCCCATCTAAGGCATAGAATGGTGCCTGGGTCATCCTAGCCACGTGAGGCTTAGCGTTGTCCTGTAACAAGAGGACCCCTTTGCGATTCAGATGTGCTGGCTCCATAGTTTTGAGTTCTTCTTGAATACAAACCAACTGCTGACAGTCCACAGTTACATTGATTCTCTGACAAGTTGGTAGCAGTTTCCGATGCACGATGCCACTAGTAGTACGCCAAACACACACGAGGACCTTCTTCTGGTGCAGTGCTGATTTCAGCTGTTTTGGAACCGGTTCATGGGATGCTAACCTGTGATGACGGCGTCGTGAAGCTTCGTACAGGACCCACTTCTCATCATATGTCAATACCCTGTCTCGAAATGACTCCTTCCTCAGACAAGATACCAAAGAAACACGCATTGCCTTCTGGCCCGGATCCAATCATGTGGTACCCATCGACCCAACTTGTAGTGCTTCCCAAGTTGATGGAGGTGCTGCCGAATGGTTTCTTCACTCGCACTGAATTGTAGTCTCAGTTCCTCACATGTCTGGCCACTGTTCGCCCTAATTGCTGCATGAAGGTCTCCATTTTGTACATGTGTTGGTCTTTCGGCACGTGGTTCGTCTTCCAGTGTTTCGTCACCGTCTTTAAACTTGTTAAACCGCCGGTGCACTGTCCGCGTAGTCACGACACCCTCACCAAATGCCTGTCAAAGTGACAGAACTTTCTTGGTTACCTTTATAATATTAAAATTTCAAGAATTTCGCCGAATAACTTTCAAATAGGTTGCTGAAAGTCGAATAAATATGACACTTACTACATGCTGGCTTTTAGCGTCCACGTACAAATATATGTTTGAGGTTTATTTTGTTAGACATGTGCCTATAAAAATCACTCGCATGTTATGACATGGGGAACGAATCTTCAAATTTTTGCTATCATGGCTTCTAAATGTTAAACAACTTTCTATTCGAAAGTTTGTGTACCTATCGACTATACCTATAGTTCCGGAAAGTCGGAAATATAATAATAGGAAAGTTTTCCATATTATTTTGGTTAATTTATTTTTATGCTTTGATTATGGAATCAAGCGATCACACGAGAGATAGCCTATATTATTAGTAACTTTTTGTACTTGATATTAATCACAATGAAAACTGTGATACATGGGAAATGCACAAAGAGTAGTCTACCCTTATAATTACAAATGGAAGGGGTCGATTGGTACAGAGCAGTGGGGGCACATTGATCCGTACCAATCTACCCCACATGCATGTGTACTAATGTGCCCCAACCGAACTTCAGGATCATTAATTCCTATAACTGAAAAATTACTCCACGCAGGGCATAAATGAACATAAATGAAATTATTTGTAAAGAATTACACTTTCATGCAACATACAAGCACGTTTTCACAAATTCAGTGCTTATTACAAATATAAGCTTACAAAGACATAAGTGAAAACTTACTTTTGCTCTAAGAAATCAAGTTTTTTTTTTCTGCTCAGAGAAAAGAACGCTGCGTCCGTCCATCAACTTTGCCTCACGATATTCGTTTTACACCAATGTTGCCAACACCAAACTGTTGTCCATTTACCTCTTCACAGTGGAAAAATATCTATCTCGTACATATGTGCCCCGTGTACCAATGTCCCCCCTCTCCCCTAATTCTTAATGTAAATGTTTAGTACGCACCAATATTTATCGGATGGGACAAAAACTGCATATTATTATGCAGCGCTGACAATTGCAAAACGCATTCAGAAAAAACACATTTTTAAAAATAAAATAGCGCATTCTGGTAACAATGTTCCATCAAAAATACTACCAAAGGTGTAAGTCATTCTAGCACATGTTGAGCAAGGTGATTTATCAATAAAATAACAAATTGATTTTTTTGTTTTAAAAAACGATAAAAATAATAACTCGCTTATATCTGGCAACCCGTACTGGTATTAAGAAAAAATACGTAATTTTTATTGGCGTTGGAATTTTGCTTTGGACAAGAGCGCTGATTTCTCTGTAAATTTGGTGGGCCCATTCAGATGCAGACGGAATATATATGAGGATTTTAAGACAAGTTGCATTCAAATTATGCCAAATATTGTACATTCACAAATACAATGAGGGGGCCTGGGTCCCCCAGGATCAGCGCCCTTGGCTTTGCGTCAGGTGCAAATATAGTGACGCAAACAATTTTAATGTAGTAATGCAATTTTATGGATTATAGTTATTTCACGAGATTTGAAATGTTTTATATACCGATAGTAGTAGTATGTCTTTTTATTATAAAGATTCTAGTTTTAAAAAATGTATTTAGAACAAAATTTATATTGAAAAATAGAATTATTATTGACCTTAAAAAAGTGTAAAAGAATAATGAAGGATAACAAAATAATTAAAGCGACCTGCCTGGATGTTTGTCATTCTCAATGTGATCATCCCTAATAGAATTGGGTGTAGGCCTACTTAGAAAATTTTCAGCTCAAACCAGCCATATTCAATGCGGTAATCCCTTATAAAATAAGGTGTATATACAAGACAATTTTCCAACATAAGCCAGGAATGTTTTACTCGAATGTGACAAAACTTAATTTATATTTTCTTCATAGCATTGGGAAAAAATCCCTACAGCTTAAAGATAAAATCTGCTAAAAATAGAAGTTTCAATTCTCCCCTTCGACCTCCCCCCCCCATACTTTCTAAAATATATTCCAGGATAATTTTCGATAAAAGAAATGTTAGACTTTTGTGTAATATAACCATACATTTTCTTTGAGACTTCACAGTCATTCACTCTGCATAGAACTGAAAAAAGTGAAGAATAAAGCAGTGGTATTACCCCCCGAATTTATTCAGAGTTCCATGATAACTTATACAACACTCATTCGATTTTAAAACAATACTATATATTTATTTTCTTTGTCTCTTTTCCGTAATTCGCTGTTGTTGGAATTAAAATCAGTCAAGAATAATTATGAATTTAGTCTCCTAATATGATATGGATTAGTCCATCCGACTAAAATTTTTACCCAAGATGCATTGGTATTGCATAAAAATATTAAATTTTTATGAAATATGGCATACTTTCCCAGGCTTCGCAATCATTTTCATTATTTGAATTTAAAATGAATTGAGAACGACAGAATGAACCTTTACCCCTTCAGGTTAAAAAATGTATTCTATATAATAACTTTCATAAATATTGTTTGATTTTTGTAAATATTATTGGATAGGGTGCATGTGTTTATTTAGGTTTTCACTTAATTCGCACTCTCGCAGGCGAAATTAATCAAATATCGGGAAATAATTTAGTCCCTCCCCTATAGATTTAAGTAAATTATATGATAGCTTTCAGAAAAATTAATACATTTTTGTCGATTATGTCTAATTTTCGTGAGAACTTTCAATCTTCTCAATTACTTCCAGTTCAAATGAACGAGCGTGTTTTCGGTTTAAACACGAGTGTTTTGTCAAACATTAAATGATTTACTTCTACGGCTTGGGGTTGAAATTAGAGAGAATCATTCACTTTTCCACACAGAGAAGAATCCGTTCTCCGGACAGCGATATATTGTACAAATATACGGTATCCTCGTGCTTACTTTAGAAATCAGTACGGAGCATACGTTATCCGTATGCTACATAGGCACTGCCCTTAGATGTTACATCATGCCGTTGCAGGATGTCTGATCTAACAGTTTTCCGTATATCACATGCATATACTTATGTTACCTTCGTCAGCTATATGTTATATATGTCCATTTGTATGTGAGATCCTGCCCGCCTACATTGTTTCATACAGAAAGTATATATAGATGGAAAACTTATACATAAAGTATTATAAAACACGCGTTTTCAGTTATACGTCTGCTGTACGTTAAGTCCAAAAACTATATGAATTACGCATGTAACCTATCTTTTTAAGTACGCCAACTACATTTTTTTTCTCAGTGCACAATGCACGCAGGAATCACTAGTTATAGGAGAATAAGTACGTACTGCACATTACCAAAAGCAAGAAATATTGCAGCTTGCAGCTTTGTACTTTTCTTTTACATTTATTTTTATTTTTTATATTTAATTTGGAACAACAATTGCACAAATCAACCAGTATATTACACGTAGTTATAATTTATTTTATTTTCTGAATTACGACGAATAGATGTTTATTTTTTATTTTTTTTTTTTTAAATCAGCATATGTTTTAATAATGTTACTTCAGTTAAAGTTTACATTTTGGTATCAAAAATTTACAGTAAATACTTTATATTACTGATATGTGATGGAACTATCTAAATGCAGAAAAGTAGGAAACATGAAAAGACACCGTATTACGCGTATGAAATAAAAGAATCGTCAGTATTATGGTTTTCTGTAATCAGAGGTGAACTCTAAGGGAAAAAGTACACTACTTTCTTTTAATATAGAGCTACATATTTTTCAGAAATGAAGAATTACTAAACTTTTTACTCTACGAAACTCTTTTCATGCGACGCCTGTTACAAATAAAGTTTAGGGTACAACAACGATGTAGGAACAACGGGCAGTTCAGCAACTTACAATTTTCATTACTAGCCGTAATACAATAGACTTCGGTTGGTCTGGCATCCGACAGTCAGGAACGTTCCATGATCCGGCACCGGCATGATGGATTTTTTTTATACATATATCTAATTTATTGTAGGTTCACAAGAGTACAGCAATTTGCATGAGTCGGTTATATTTAAAATTTAGAATTAAAATGAAGTTAGGTTGTATTTGAGTTGGAGTCATTATGTTATTGTTCCTGTTAAACAATATTTGCTCTCATGTCCGTATACAATTTACGTTTAACGATCGCGGAAATCATTACCCGTAATGCAGCATTTTCGAAAACCCGGCATTGACCAAGTCCAGAATGTGCAGGATCATCACAAGTCTACTGTATAGCATGTTCAAGTCATTTTAAATGTATCACTATCAGTGTGCGAATTGAAAAATTTTCCCAGGGGAGGATGAATTTCACCCATATGCGCACCGTCCTCCCACACACACACACACACATATTATATATATATATATATATATATATATATATATATATATATATATATATATATATATATATATATATAGACTATATATATATATATACAGTGGCGTATTTACGATTTTGTTTCGGGAGGGGCTTTGCTAACTTTCGGGGGGGCTTTGCCTGGAAATGTGAAAATTCTGCAAGATATTTCATTTACTTTACTATACTAAGTAAGATTTCGTGGGGGGCTTAAGCCCGGAAGCCACCCCCCTAAATACGCCACTGTATATATATATATATATATATATATATATATATATATATATATATGTGTGTGTGTGTGTGTGTGTGTGTGTGTGTGTATTTACTAGCAAGTACAAAACAGTTGAGATGTGAGATGTGTCATAAATTTTCAATATTTAGGTTAGCTACGCAAAGTAAGAATTGTTCCATTTTTCTATCTTCATGTCCATTTAAAAATACTCCAGAGGGGGAAAAATTATCCCTGCCAGGGATAAAATTTTTCTTCTCCAGGGGGGGGATAGATTTTTGTCAGGGGGGAAATCCCTGGCATCCCCCCGCCAATTCGCACCCTGATCACTATAGAGTGAATTTTCGGGCATATGGTATATCATGTTTACCAAAGCTTATACCCATAATCCAAAAGTGCCGAAAAGGGGAATCATAACTTTTTATTGACCACAGTGACAAATTCCGTTATCCGGACAGCGGTGAATTGTACAAATATACGGAATCATTATGTTTAATACAGAAATCAGTACGTAGCATATGTTATCCACATGCTACATATACATTGCCCTCTTTCCCGCTTGGATGTTACACCATACCGTTGCAGGATGTCTGACATCTAATAGTCTTCCGTATATTACGTACACTTATGTCCAAAATTGTTGTCGCATGTCTTTAGAAATTACATAAATAGAAGTAACTCTCTTTCTTGTGATAGAAAATGTCACATTTCTTCTTGGAAATAAGCAGAAAAACAAAACACATATTTCCAAAAAATATTTCAGTAAAAAATTAAGAAATAAGCAAGTTATAATTAAAAAAAGAAATCTCCGAAACTTTCATCGAAAAATTCTAAGTTCCATTTTCGTAAACGTGGCAAACGCGCAGCGAAATTTACAAAGAGGGAGGGAATTTTATGCTTTGTTAGAAATACAACGTAAATCTGTCATAAGGTTAGTTACTATACATGTGGCACAGCTCTAACAATCATTGCTATTAAGCATTTTACATGTAAACAAAGGACTAAATAGAAATAAGCTTCAAAATGTGCGAAGCGATCAGGCATTTTGTGTTAGTGGTTTCGTTACATGTATCTGCCAAGGTGCAGCCCTTACCGTGCCTTCGTAGAGTAGTCGGTTAAAGCTTCTTCTTTACATACTTTATTTTTCCACGATCATCACTTCGAATCCCATACCCTATAGTAACTTTCTTTCTTTCTTTTTTTTTTTTTTTAAAGAAAAGCTTGATTCTGTGAATTCCTTAAGGAACAATGTTTTGCTCTAATAATGCTCGTTAGTATTATTCTCTTCATTTTAGTTTATTTGAATATTTCCAAATAATTTAAAATTATGTCTTTAAAAACATTAAAACTGTCAAGAATTTTATAAAAAGTGGAAGCTTCATTTATAATCATTTTCATAACCGAAATGAGAAACTTACAAATAGTGGAATTTTAATTAACATATGACTAAAATTTCATAAAACAGTAATTAAATAAAACATTTACTCCGCATAGTTTCTGCAAGTAATATGCAGGTAATAGACAGAAATAATGAACGTAAACTATTAGATGTCGATTAAAAATTAGTAGGGATAGTTCTAAAGCCAAGTAGAAAATTCTCTCTGTTTCATGAAAATAATGAACATTTTACAAAAATAATGGTATTTTTGCTATATCGAAAATTTGTTTAGTAAATAAATAAATAAATAAAATACAATTATATAATTCAACCACTCTTACTCGATAGCTTGAAGAGAAACTGTGTCGGCCGCGATCCTTCGGTTTTCTTCGTAGCACACGAAGGGACACCAAGTTGATCCGAACCAAGGGAAAGGGTGTAGAAAGAAATAGTGGCACGCTACAGAACGGCATGATATGTGTGATTGATCACGACAGTGACACGGACGGATCATGGCAGGGGAATGACATAAGCATGATACACTTTGTGTGAATTGATCTTTAACTGAAAACTGGCACACTCAGTGCACGAGGGAGTCAAGTTCACTTTTGATATTTTAGACATGTTTTATCTTTAAGATCTCTACTAGAATCTCCTTTCAGAGCGCATAAGGTTCAAAGATTCATGTTCAGAAATTGTTAAAAATGCAAAGTATGTCTGTAATAATGTTAGTTACTATACATATGGAATAGCTCTAATAATGATATTAAGAATTTTACACGTAAACAAAGGAATAAATAGAAATAAGCTACAGAATATGCGAAAAGATCATGCATTTTGTGTTAGTGGCTTTCTTATATGCGTCTGCAAAGTAGTCCGCTCTTAGCTTACCTTTGTAGAATAGTTATTTAGCGCTTGCTCTTTATACTTTATTTTTCCATAACCATCAGTACAAATCACATACCCTACAGTCTTTTTTTTCTTTCTTTTTTTTTTTAAGAAACACTTGTTCTCTCTATGCGTTATAGTGTTTTCCAACAAGTAGTAGGGTGATTTGTTAAAGCATGATTTAGTGCCCCTCATTTTTTTCGATGATCATTAGTTCCAGCTTCGTACCTACAGTATTTTTAAAATTTTGTTCGCGAGATTTCGTTATACAGCTCTCTTCTATTAATAAAAGGCGTTTGATATTATTATTCTTATGTTAGTAATTTAAATATGGGCAAACAATTAAAATTTTTGCCTTTAAACGTGTTAAAATTATCAAGAGTTTTACAAAAAGTCGCAGCTTCGTTGCCATAACGCAAAAATGAAACTTTAATAAAACTTAATCAACATATCATTAATTTTAATAAAACAATACTTTCGTTTTTTTATCACGAAGGGGCTAAACCATGGCTATACAAAGGATGGCCAAGAATTTCGCATGTGGGTCATACTCCTTTATTGGGACAAGTATCATCTTACTTTTCAAAAGGAGTTTATAAACAAAATTTAATCTGCCTATTTTAAGAGTTTCGGAAGATACTATATTTTTATCACAAATTTGGAGACGATTTCTCCCTTAGGATACCGATTCTAATGAAAGCAATATGATAAAAAAGAAAACTGATTCGACTATCTTCGAAGCCATTATCCGTGATGAAAGTGATGAGTACAAACTATTTCTCCCGGGGGAGAATTTCAATACACAGGGTAAAAGTAGCACTGCAAAAGTACTGGTTTCTTCGGAAGTTTGGACGAGGGTGGTAAGAATTTTATTGGTCCCAGGAGAAAATGTGGCCCTGTGCTACCCCCTGAAATCATCAGTACGTGATAATGAGGCAATCAACATCAACTTAATTTTTACAAATTGCCATTTCTCCTTTTAGAAGCCAAGCTATCCTAAACGCTGGAATAAGTCTTCACTTACTTCATTGACGAATTTATATCAGTAGATTCAAGTCCCTAATGACGGACTTGCAGGATACACTATTTTATCATGTATTGTGAATCTCCTTTCGCTTTAGGATATATATTTTGGCGACAGTGAGGTGGAGAAATCACGACTCTAGCCAAATGATTTGGCGTGGGAGACCTGGGTTCGATTCCCGGAGGGAGCTCATGTGGTTCGGATTCCACATTAATCAGTAGATCGCGTCTCATATAGCCTCGCTGTTGAAAGGGACTTTAAACTCAAAATCAACTCAACTCTAGCCAAGTGATTCTGATTTTCAAAAATTCGTTTTACATAGTTCAGCGTTTACCTGTGATCAGGAGACAGAAAACTTCGATTCATATTTATATGTTGAGAAAGTATTATATAAATTACCTTTATACATTTTCCTGTAGATGCTGAATATTCGAAAACTCGATTACACCGAATCATTTATTTTAGTGAGGAGTTTATATATCAAACTTCATCTATATAACATGAGGGACTTTGGAGATACTTTATTTATAAATTAAATTTTAAAATTCCATTTTCCCCCTAGGATGCAAATTTTAACAAAACATTGACAAGACGACAGTGCTAATTATGTTCAGAAAACCATTTAAATAAACTAAAAAATGAAGCAACCACTTCTTTTCGTATAATTTCTTTATATGTGTTATCGAGATGTATTTACTAAACTAGCAATCGTGGAGCAATCAATTAGTGTGCTCTCCCTAAATGTTCACGTTTGGTGATGATCAGCAGTTCAAATCCGGCATACTAGTTTTTTTTTTTTATTTATTATTATGTTCACATTTTGTTAGTGATATTTTGTTAAACAACTTTCTTTTAATCCAGCGTGGGAGGCCCGCGTTCGATTCCCTTTGGGAGCTCATGTGGTTCGGATTTCACGTTAATCAGTAGGTCCACGTCTTATATGGTCTCGCTGCTGAACGGAACGTTAAACTCAACGCAACAATCTCTTTTAATCCAAAAAATATTTCTCAATATTACTAATTTAATGCTATTCAATTTGAATATATGTATAAAGTATAATTCAAACTTCTATATTTATAAAGTATTACAATTATCAAGATTTCAATAAAAAGAAGGAACTTGATTGTCACAACCTGAAAATGAAACTTTAATAAAAGTTTAGTCAACATACCCGCAACTTTAATAAAACATTACTTTCCTATTTATTATGCAGCATGTAGTGCTAACTATATTTGTTGTATAATTTTGCAATACAAATTAATTTAAATATTCTAGAAAAAGTAACTACATTTGTTAATTCCTTTTGTACACAATGCTGTGATAAATCGTTACATTACTACATAAAGAAGTATGAAAGTATCAAAATTATTTTATCGAAAATTTCTTCTAATTCAATGCAGAATATTTTAAAATCATCATTCAATGTTTTGTTGCATAAAAATGACCATAATAGGATTGCTTTTTTTGTTTACTCTACATATGCACTGCAAGTTATATGTAAATGTAGTTGAAATAATTAATATAATATAAAAAATATATATCAATTGGCGATTTAAAAAAGTGTTGGTCAATATGAAGATCTACAAGTATCATTTTATGCGAAGTTGTCTAATATATATGTGAAATTAAAATTAAATATTTTTAAAGATAGCACTCCAAGTTAATTTCTTTGATTGTAAATATAATATTAAAAAAAGAAAGCGCTTACTACTCTTTGATGAGAGTGAAAAGGTGACGTAAATAAGTTTTCGGTTTGATGGCTGATCTTGAGTTTGTCGTCTCTTTGAGCACTGAGGCTATATGAGACGTAGATCTACAGCTTAATGTGGGTTCCGAAACACATGCGCTCTCACCGGGAATCCGAACTGGATCTTTTGCATCGAAAAGGCGTACGTGAACCTTATAATCACGAAGGAACAGTTTTCACTTCAAGGAGAAATCCCAATCGGAGGTGACTTGAAAGAGTTTATTTCGAAAGAAAGATTAAATATTTGCATGAACTTCAGAATGGTTAACATTTTCAGGTCTGAAAAACCTATTTAGTTGCGTTCGAACTTTTGGAAATGTCATTTTGAAGGTAGATAGAGTCTTGAGTGTGTGTGTTTCATAATGTATTTTACAGTGACCTTATTGTTTCTCATAGTCATTCTCTGAAATGAAGTTTTTAAAGTGGCAATTTTAGTCGAAATCTTTTATTTTAAGGTATATGTATGAAATTAAGTTAGAAATCCCCCTTCAGTAGTGTTTGAAGGATTGATCTTAAACGCTTCATACTTAACACGTTATCTTTCACCCAGTGCTTCTTCCGGACAAGCTCTGACAGTTCCGCCCCTCCATAATACTGACAAGGAGAAGGCACTTTGGTAAGTGAACTTCGGAGCCATTTTTTTTGGGAGGTGGTAGTGAATATTTAAAGAGTTAATATTACAAACTGGGAGAGCGCAATGGCCAAACATAACAGAGAAAAACCGCCTTAAAGTTTTCTACTCGCCGCATATATCGTGCGACGTACGAGTTTATCACTTGGCGGTGTGGCAGAGTGAGTAAAATCTGTAACTCGTGTATAAAGTGCCCCGAGTTCGATTCTTGTTCGAGTCACAGATCTTTTTTTTTCTTCGACCAATAAAGTAGGCATTTGTAACTATAAGTAAAATATTAATTCATCGTAAGTTTATAATGAATAAAACAATATAAATTTTCAAATCACTTGTAAAATCTTTCAATGTTCCATGTTAACTGGCAAACCAAATTTAATCTATTCCGTAAATATGCTGATATCACGAGTTATATTATGGTTACGACCAGTGGCGTATTTGCGATTTTATTTCGGGGGGAGGAGGGGGGCTTTGCCAACTTTAGTCCTGGAAATGTGAAAATTCTTCAAGATATTTAATTTACTTTAATATAGTAAATAACATTTCAGGGGGCTTAAGCCCGGAAGCGCCCCCTTAAATACGCCACTGGTTACGACAATGGTTGTGTAATAAATGTTCTTGACGCTTCGTGTCTACATCTGTTGACAATGTACGAATTACAAAGGAGTTGAGGGGAAAATTCTCTTTGCTAATACTGGATGTTGCTATAACCAAAGGAGATTTCCTCCTCATTCCCCTTGTAATTCGCATACTGTCTACAGATGTAAACACGAAGCATCAAGAACATTTTTTACGCAACGACTGCGGTAACAATAATATTTACGGAATAGATTAAATTTTGTTTCTACCGTAGTTAAAATGGAACATTGAAAGATTTTACAAGTGATTTGAAAATTTCTATTGTTGTATTCATTATAAACATATAATGAAGTAATATTTTACTTATAGTTACAAATGGCTACTTTATTGGTTGAAGCAAAAAAAAAAAAAAAAATGTATGACTCGAACAGGAATTGAATTCGGAACCCTTTACGCATGAGTCAAAGAATTTTTCACTTTGCCACGCCGACACTTGGTAAATGTGTGTGTCGTACAATATATGCAGCGAGAATAGAAAACTTTAAGACGGTTTATCTCCGTTATTTTTGGACATTGCGCTCTCCCAGTTTGCAATATTAATTCTTTAAATGTGCACTAACAACTCGCAAAAAGTGGCCCCGAAGTTCACTTACCAAAGTGTGCCTTCTCCTTGTTAGTTTGCCCCCCCACCGGAACATAAATTCTGAAAAAAACAGTGCTTTCACCAAATACTGATTTTTGTTTCTAATCTTGTAGACATATCTGCTGAGGTGGTAGTCATAATTTACGTTTTAGCGAAATATTTCTGAATAGAATTTCGTTCAGGCAAAGGATGACTTCAAATCTATACTTCGTACACATTATGGATTACAGGGGATACCTAGTACTTTGCCGTACTATGTAAGGTATGCCGAACAATTGTTCGTAAGGAGAGTGCACAAGAAAGTAAAAAAGCAGTGTCATCTTTAGATTTTTATTCAAAACTTTCAATTGAAAAATAATTCGTTGAGCATTGAGACAATTTTAAACACATTCAAAATACTTTGATGGATTCCTAATTGTAATTCTTAATTCAGAAATCTGAGGACGTCTATATTCTAAGTAACGAAAATACCAGAGTTTCTTGTCTAACGAGTTAATTGGCTTCCTAGCGTAATTCTTTATTTCTTTTCTGTACACGAAAATACATAGATTAATACCTATGATATTAATCAAAGAAACTTCTTTCTGACGTAAGAAGCAATTATTATAACCACACTTATTTCTAATTTAATATGATGTGTAACTCTTGTTATAGATGTTATATCAGCTTGAGAGTTTATACTGTAAATGTTATAGGAAGAGAGTCCTTAGCTATCTGATGATTAGGCTGCTCTAGAGTGTATTAACTGCTAAGGGGTGTGGGATTAAGCATTGTTCTATTGTTAAATTATTATTTATTACTTAACACTATTTTGAAGAGGGAACATAATTAAATTAACTCTCGCAGAAAATAATAAATATTTTACAAAAACAATTGTTTCAAAAACTTTATCACATGAATGGTAACTAATGAATGTAGGTGTGCAGTTAGCACTGGCGCTTCAAAATCAGGGATCTCCGTGTTTCAATTAAATATATGCCTTCTTGGCTAGAGATTCTCCATCCCATTACGCGGAGCCAGGAATACATATTTTTAATATATAGACCATGGCTGAATTAATAAATATTCTGTTCATTTTTTGTTAATGTTTCAGTGCACCTGGATCTTTTGGGCTATCAACTTTATCTAAAATCTTTTAAATAAATAAAACACATAACGCAATCACCATAATTTGATCCCACATTGAATACAAAAGTAAAGTCAAAACATACTCTTACAAAACATTATACAGCTCAATGAAGACAGTAAATATAAATTATTTATTCTAAATGAACGTTTAAAATAAATGTGAATACCATATTGTATGTATGCTGATAATCAAATAATTTCCCTAATTTCAGAGATTCAGTTATTCAGATAAGATTGAATACTAGCATGTGCAATCCCTCTAGTTAGTGGTTTTATACAGGGTGTTTCAAAACAACACCGACAAAATATTTGGGATGTGATTAATGACAACAAGGTAGTACAAAAAGTATAGACCAGTCTGGGTGCACAAATGCTCCCTTTCGGAGTTATAGT
The DNA here is from genome assembly GCF_964235325.1 of Thermobia domestica. Taxonomy (NCBI): domain Eukaryota; kingdom Metazoa; phylum Arthropoda; class Insecta; order Zygentoma; family Lepismatidae; genus Thermobia; species Thermobia domestica. The sequence continues at coordinate 166,219,429 of NC_137454.1, read as the reverse complement.
ATGCCAAAAATATGAAAAATGAACTTCAAAGGTCCATAGGTCCAAACCTATGGCACCTACCGTGGTCGGGTCAAGACTCACTTAGGAACTATATGTGCTCTCTCCAAATATCCAACTTTCACAATCCTGCGGTACTTCCGCAACAATTTTTATAGAGGTAGTTGGTGAGTACTTCAAATTAAATGCCTTTAGCCAAACTCCCTCTATAGAAATTGTTGCGTGAGTACCTTAAGATTCTGAAACACGCATTTTTGGATAACGCACATATTAGTTTCTAAGTGAAGTCTTGACGCGACTACGGTAGGTCCCATAGTTTTGGACCTATGGACCTTTATTTTTTTTTTTTTTTTTTTTGGGTCATGTTTAAGGCAGCCTATAACTCCGAAAGGAAACATTTCTGAATCCAGGTTGGTCCATATTTTTTGTCTTGTCTTGGTTCAGGAATCACCTCCCAAACGTTATCGGTGTTGTTTTGAAACATTCTGTATATTTGATACCAAATAATAGGTATGGTTCAGAAGTATAAAAAAGATAATAATCAAAATTCAGTAAGGTTTATCAAATTTGCTTTGGAAACACGCGAAAATCTAGTTAAGAATTTCAAAAGTACTTTAAGAAATTTATCCCAATTTAGAGATACGAATCCACTTTATTTTAATGGCGTAGAGAACTCGGATTCGATTCCCGGTGGGAGCTCACGTGGTTCGGATTCCACGTGAGTTACGTGTGCGTGGGTTTTCTCGGGGCTCTCCCACTTTCTTCATTCCACCATTTCATTCATTACTCATCATCACCGTCTCCTTTAGCCTAACCGGCGTAACCGTGGGACGTAAAACTCAAAGATTTCATTTTTTTTCACGTGAGTTAGTAGGTCCACGTCTAATATAGCCTCGCTGCTGAACGGGACGTTAAACTCAAAGTCAACTCAACCCAACTTCATTTCAAGTTTGGTTATGAATACGAATTTGCTTTAAATCACTTGCAAAGAAAATACAAGTTTCGTCTATTGCATTTTCTTTTTTATCAGTCAATAATGAAGTCATATGTTTTCAATGCAAGAGACGTCTTCTTAATAATGCCAAACAATTGTAGTAATTAGGTATCTCTCTTGTATATAATTTTTAATTACGAAGGAATGTTACGTATGAAATTTTGGCGGCTTGGCAGCAATTGTGCAAGGAATTGGTAGACGTAAGCGCTAGTGAGAGGCTAGAGCAGAGATAGCATTTCGGCTTTACGTACTGAGGGTTGCGAGATCGAAACCCACTCAAAGAAAAATTTATTTTTTAAAATATATTTCGATGATTGCATCACAATTGTTTCTGCATGCTTAATCACATATTCACATAACATTTTATGGATGAAATGTAGCCCTTAAAAGGGCTGTTTGAAACTAAACACGTTCTTAATATGATGTCCAGTGACCACCTGCTTCAACAACCGCTAACATTCGACGAGGCATTCTTTCTATCATTCCACGGACATAGCCCGTGCCATTGGTAGCAAGATCTTCCCAAGCATTAACGACCGAATCCCAGAGCTCATTGGAAGTTCTAGGAACTTCATTAGCCTATTTCTCCCTTAAACACCTCTTTACCTCTGCCCAGACATTTTCTATTGGGTTAAGATCGGCTCCGCGTGGATTGATTACCTCTACATCATTTTGCTCTGCCAGCCACTCTTGGACAACTCGTGACATATGGACAGGTGACCGATCGTGTTGAAAGTGGATTGCTCCCTCAGGATAACGTTCGCGAACAGATGGCAGCATAATATTCTCCAAGATGAACTTATACTGCGCACCTGTAAGACGCCCATCAATCCTGTGAAGATATCCAAATCCATCTGCAGAGATCCAGCCCCAGACAGCCACTGATATGCGTCCGCTGGAACGCTTGTGCCATATGTATCGAGGATCGAACCTGGAACCTCTCTCACGAAAGACACAGACCGGTCCATCATTTGCAGAAGAAAATATACATTCATCGCTGAAAATGGCACTTGTCCAGTTCCGATGCATATTTTCCTTTGCAAATTGACATCGTCGTCTGATGTGTTCCGCAGAAAGAAATTCCTTAATGGCTGCACGCCGAGCGAAGAGATTAGCCTCCCTGAGTCGCCTAATAGCTGTTTGACGTGATCCAGGAAAGTCAGCGGTTTGTCGCAGTTGACGCGAATTTGAATGGGAAGTTTCCTTGGCTTGTTCAACCAGACGACGGTCTTGCTCGTTTGTAGTAACTCGCCGTCTCCCATTACTACGACGACGAATTGTTTCCCCGGTAACATGATATCTGTGTGCCCACCGCTGACCTGTTCTAGGGTGAATGCCTACATGTTCCGCGGCTTGCTTAGCGCTGTAACCTTCGTCAAGAAGCGTTATGAAACGAATTCTTGCTTCCTCCATGACGCCTACCACTCAAATGTAAGCGAATGTCTATCTAAAAGAAATCCCATGTATTACGTGGCATTTACTAGACACGAACTCCCTTTTATCGAATTTTGATTGGTTGTCAATATCAGATATTTGGTAGTGTGAATTGAGTCCTTACTTAATAGCCCTACAGTATCACACGAAACACAGCCAGAGGCGTTTTCTTTCAGCTTTACCTTTGAATGTGCATAATGTAACTTGTATTCTCTAGGCGTTTCAATAACCAAACACACTTAACTTCAGAACTAGTAACAGTATATATATATATCCCTCAGTTTCATTCAATGACATCTAGAATACTTCTTACAGCACCGATGTTATATAAGACGTAGACTTACAGACTAGCGTTTAATTTGAACAAATGCACATTCACCGATAATCGAATCAGGCCCGTATCCAGGGGGTCTAGGGGGCCGCCCCCCTAAATTTTAGCAGCCCACTAAAAGTTTCACGGTAGGCTTGCAAATGAACTATAATATGGTGATGAACTATAATATGGTTGGATCGGGCCTCCCCTAACTTCAGCCGGACCCCCTTTACATTTTTGGGCTGGCTACCGGCCTGAATCGAATCCAAAGAGCCCCCATTCCGTTCACAAGGATACTCCTTAGCCGTAAGTGAACGCAACATTTCTTTAAATTATATATACCTGAACCACTTTAAATCACATATACACCCTATTTGATTCATTTTTAATTTTCTTCGTAACAATAAATCCTATTTAATGTATGTATACAACTTACCGGTAAAATAAGTACAACTGAAATAGGAAATAGCAATGGCCAATTCCAGAATTTTTACTTCCCGGAATCCGGAAAGTAAAATCGGAAACATTCTAGATTTCGGAAAATTCCGATTTTGGAAAAAAATCGGAATTTGGAAAAATTCCGGATTTCAGTAAAATTTCGATGTCGGAAAAGTTTCGTATTTTTTCCGAAGTCCGGAATATTTCTAAATTCCGGAATTGTTCAGACATCGAAATTTTTCCGAAATCCGGAAAGTAAACTTACCTATTCCGGAAAATAAATTTTCTGGATTCCGGATCGCGAAAAATTTTGGCCATCGCTAGGAAATAGTAGGCTGTAATCTATTTATCAAGGGTGCATTTCGTGCTTGCGTTTTAACCTGCATCTGATTGCTTCAAAGAAAAACGTAAAATTTCTACATTTATTTCTTTAATAGCAAAGATGTCCGTTCATTGTACGGGAAAAGTAGTTTTATTTGAAAAATATTTTGAAGGTTGTTTGGACCTTCTTCCTCCTCTCAGAATGCATATTTGAATTGAAGTGAACCGATGAAAACTAAGCTCGACTCAAGTGCTTACTATGTGCACAAATTCATTTCAAATGATTGAGTCGTTTTTCGTGGTGAAACAGATAATATCGATGCAATTTTATACTGTTTATTGAGAAAACATAGGAATAATTGCGCTTCCTCCTAAAAGCGAAATTTTCGGAAACTTTGGCTTTTGTGTCCATCGAGTTTTAACAAGGAGTTAAAACTCGATGGACTATATATATATATATCGTCGCTCGACTATATATATATATAGCATAATTTTTAAACCGACTATCCCCCTAGAGCATATTAATGAAATTGACATGACAAAAGCAATGTCGAGTTAACTGTTCATAACTTCAATTTAAACACTTAAGAAATTTTCCTATCATGATGAGACTGTATTGTATTCGAATGCGAAAAAAGTCATGGTAGAAATTGCTCCTTCCCTACGTGAAAACGGAATAGTTCAAAATAATAGAACGAGTGCCTATATATTTTAAATTAGGAATATATACGGTGACTTTCATATTCTTAACTTAAAGATCTCGTAAGATACTTTATTTTTATGTATACTTTGGATCATGTTGCCCTCCTTAGTATATGTGTCCGTCCTTATTAAAATAAAATAAATAAATAAATGAATAAAACATTGAGGTGGAAGACAGTGCTAACTATGCGTAGCTATTATCATGTTACCTTCATTAAAATATGTTTGCTAAAAGATTAGAGATATTCAAAATGTATGCCAAAAATATATCTTGGAAATCACTCAAGTTCAACAGATGAAACTCAGTATATAAGTTCCTTATTAAATCTAAGCTAGTATGAGTCCCAGCGCTTTCGAACACTTCGATTTATGGGTATGAGGATATCAATTTCCATATTATTCTACTTTCCCATAGTCTGTTCATAAAATAACCAAAATGTGAAAATGGTTACATCGTTTAAAATGAATTTGTGACTTGCGTCTACCTGAGTTTTTATCATCTCACTTTAATTCATAGAGGCATCCTAAAAGGGAGAGAGTCCCCAAATATACCTTTCAAATAGGTTCCATACATCTGATCTTCCCGTGACAAGAACCGGCATTTCAACTAGTATATTGCGTAAGTGAAATCAACCTTGACTATATCGTCGAAACGTAAAAATAAAAGAATTTTAGGAATGATCCAAATAATGAATCAAAGGATTGCAATCTTGGCCAAGAATTAATTTCTGAATCAAGGGCAAAAAATTTTTGAATGGTCCCTAAATCAAGTGTTCGTATTTTCGACGGAATAAGCACATCACACTGAGTTATGTGATAGTTTGGGTTTGGCTACACTAAGGAGCATTATTAGAACAAAACATTGTTCCTTAAGGAATTCACAGAATCAAGCTTTTCTTTAAAAAAAAAAAAGTTACTATAGGGTATGGGATTCGAAGTGATGATCGTGGAAAAATAAAGTATGTAAAGAAGAAGCTTTAACCGACTACTCTACGAAGGCACGGTAAGGGCTGCACCTTGGCAGATACATGTAACGAAACCACTAACACAAAATGCCTGATCGCTTCGCACATTTTGAAGCTATTTAGTCCTTTGTTTACATGTAAAATGCTTAATAGCAATGATTGTTAGAGCTGTGCCACATGTATAGTAACTAACCTTATGACAGATTTACGTTGTATTTCTAACAAAGCATAAAATTCCCTCCCTCTTTGTAAATTTCGCTGCGCGTTTGCCACGTTTACGAAAATGGAACTTAGAATTTTTCGATGAAAGTTTCGGAGATTTCTTTTTTTAATTATAACTTGCTTATTTCTTAATTTTTTACTGAAATATTTTTTGGAAATATGTGTTTTGTTTTTCTGCTTATTTCCAAGAAGAAATGTGACATTTTCTATCACAAGAAAGAGAGTTATTTCTATTTATGTAATTTCTAAAGACATGCGACAACAATTTTGGACACAAGTGTACGTATACGTATGTTACATATGTCAGTGATATCTTACATACGTCCATCTATATGTGTATATTCAGTTCTTTCGTTCGTACGGAAGAAACGTTTATTCGGAACACTTATACAGCAAATACGAATAAAACGTACTTTATCAGTTATACGTTTGCTGTATGTTAAGTCCATAAACTACAAGATTAACATATGTAACCTACGTTTTTACGTACACCATACATTTTTTTCTCAGTGCATGTGTGTCAGTGAAATTTTAGCGGGGGGGGGTGACAAATTAGTTTTATGCCAGTTATCAACTAAATAAGATCAATACTTTTAACCAATCCTTTACCAGGGAGTGGAAGTAATGATTTCAGGGGTGACCGAGGGCAGTCCTCCCCAGCTTCGAAATTTTTCTCCGGAGCATATCTCCGATCGTACTCAACTTTGATTACTAGCAGGAGTAAAAGTGAATCTGAAAAGGTAAGGAGACGAGTGATGTCACACCGTGCCCCGTGTCGATCTGTACCCATTGTAATTTTTAGGAAGTAAAGGGACGCAATATATATTTTGGAAGTGGGGGAGCGGCGTCCTAACGCGTTCCCCCTTACTTTTACCCTCTGATTAATATTATTTTCACAGCACTACGAGGGTATTTCCTAAAGTTTCCTGACACTAAAATATCGCTCCACTGGTAATAAGGCGATTGTACTGTAGTATATAGTGCCATCTATGGAATAAATAGTGCATCAGTTTCAAGCGTCTAGCTGCGTCAGTTCTTAGGATGTAGTCACTTGAATCAGTCGCTGTGTGTTGAACTCACATGCTGCATAACAAGGTTCCAGTCCACAAGCTGCTATTGCCAAGGCTGAAATGCTAAATCTAGATAGTAACCTGGATACTGAATCTCGTCGAAACCACCCCATTAGTCCGTGACTACAGCCTTGGTAACAACAGCCGTGTGGGCTGGAGCATTGTCATGCAGTATGCTAGCTCAACACACAGTGGCTGATTGTAATGACTACCTCCTAAAAACTGACGCAGCTAGACAGTTGAAACTCATAAATTATTTCTTCCATAGATGGCGTTATATACTATGATCAGTTTATTACCAGTGGTGCGATTTTTCAATGTCAGGCCGGAAAGTTTTGGAAATATCCTTGTACTTTTAACTTCCCCCCTTGTAATCTCCCTCCACCGGGGAAAATCTTCTTAGATCATCACAGGGGGGGGTGTATTGGAGATTAGAACCTTTAAGAAAATTTAAATATAAATATTACTCTTGTGTGATTACGTGTAAAGAGGATTTAGAGGTACATGTCATGGAAATGGAGAGGTGGTAACTTCTGCCTAATTAACATACAAAACCTGAACAGGAACTCTGATTCTCGTATTACGAAACGGAAAGAATTGATCGTATATGATGCAAATGATTTTCATAGGTAGCTCACTAAGAAAAAATGTTATAGTATTAACTAAAAATTCATATCACACCTACACTTACAATTTCCTTTATTGAATGTTCCTTATTAAAATTTAATACTTCAGTACACTGAAATATACTCTTCAATAAATGGGACTTATTTCGATTTGTAAACTTCAACAAACATATAAAGTTAGGTTGAGCAAGATTAAATTAATAATTTTCGGAACTACACAGTAAAGAATGATGAGATTTAAAAAAAAAAAAACAAAAAAACAAGAACGGAACAACATATGGCAGGGCTTCTACTCACGTAAATTTTGTCAGAAAATCACACGCTCACAACATTATTTTTGTGAAGGTTTATAGCAAATATAATACGTTGTTCATTATTTGGTATAACTGTCAAATATGTCGCAGAAAACTTTGCTGGTATCAAATAGTAACGACTAATACAAATTCTCAGTCAGTTACTAGATATTTCTGGTAGTCTAGGAAGCCGATAGTCTTGGTGTTGAAATAACACACTACGACAAATTGAGTTGTATTAGCACCTCGTTTATTGCTATGTACAGTCTGAATCGAACTAGAAAACATAGATATAAGCTAAGTAAATGACTTACCATGACAGATGACAAAATCTTCCGTTGCAGTCGAATGAATCGATATACGCAATATCTTCTTCAGTCAGATTAAAATCGAATACATCGATATTTTGTTCAATTCGTTCTTTTGTTACTGACTTCGGTATTGTAATGACTTCACGCTGAACCTTTGGGAAAAGAAAACAGATAAGAAAGTATTAACTTTCGGCAACTTTATATTGCAATGAGTTCTATATTATATACTGGCAGACAGACTTGCATCACTCTCCTGTGGGGAGAGGAGCAAATGACAAACCCACCAGTGAAGTTGCGAATATACACACCTTGATCTAGATACTACTTTATGTAAAACAATTTATTGACGCACATTGCATAACTATTAACTACAGTAAACACATTAGGTACTGTACTGTTGAGTAAGCAAATCCAATGCGTTTCGACATGTCTTTCAATGGAGCAAATCCCTTTCGAAAATCCAAGAGGAGAGCAATTGTCCCCTCTTGCCTCCCACTGCGAAAGCCCATGTAAGCATAGTATAAAAAGAATCTTTCGACTTCAAAATATTAAAAAGTAAATATAGGACCATAGAGTAAATTTTAAAATAGGGTCTAAATGTTTGAATATAGTCATACTTAAACAATTTTCACAAATGTTCAATACTCATCTTTAGATGCACGGCATAAACGTACTCGATAGTCAGAATCATTCCATATTTGAATGGGATAGAAATAATGTATCAGATTCAATTACCTAGGTGCGTCAGTTGGTTGGAGGCAGTAATTTGAATCAATCATTGCATGTTGAGCTACCATACTGTATGACAGTCTTCCAATTCACACGGTTGTTATTGCCAGTCTGGGGTGCTAAATGTGAGCTGCAAAGTGGCAGCTCCATCTTCTCGAAGCTACAGTCTTTGAGAATCTAGACAGTTGAAATCGATACTTTATTTCTTCCATAGGTAACACTATATACTATGAAGGCTTATTACCAGTGGAGTTAGCGCAGTTACTGCTTTAGTTATGCGGTTTCATAACTCATTCTTGGAAGGAGGTCACATAAACGGGGTCTTTCACAAACCTCCACAAGAAAAGTCACAGACATTGAGTTCGAGCGACCTCGATAGCCAGTACTATAAACCAAGATTTCGGTCCTTTCGACCGTTGACATAAGTCGTTGTTAAGAAGTGAATGAACACCCCAGTGAGAGTGCAATGATGCTTCGTCTTATTGGTAAGTAAAAGCATCGCGAGCTGTTTGTAATTGCGGAAAAGGCAATTCTGTAACATTTCCAGATATTAGATTCCTGTAACACTGATTTACGAAAAGAAATAAAAGTACGGACCGTAAACCTTAGGGAACAGCGCACGACAGTTAGTTTTGGGGAAGTCTCCTTCACGCTTGACTAATGCATGTGGTTGATCTGATTCTCAGTCTCACACTGCAGAGATTCACATTTCCATTAAGATGAAATGTGAGCTCGTCGTTGAATACTAAGAGTGAAAGAAACTTCTCATTGTTTATAATAATGCCAAGAATGGTTTCAAAACTACACACGTCGTTTTCACCTATCATCTTCGCGGTGGGCTTGTACCAATTGAGTACTGCGTGGTTTCAACAATAGATACGTAAAATACGCTTCACAGTTATATGAAGAATACTTAACACTCGACTGGCACGACGAGATCTTTCAATTTAATATTCCACGATTATACCCTTTAGGGCTAAGAGAGACAGATGATTAAAGCAAGTGAATAATGATTTGAATTATCTGTGAAATGAGAATGCGGGAGGAAACGGAACTACCCAAAGAAAACTCACGAACACGATGTCGACCACCACAAATTTACTTGACCTAGGATCGACCCAGGGATTCCACGCGCCAGGGGTAAGACGAGTTGACTCTTTTGAGTTACGTACGAAACCGCTTGATGCTTTGATTACCTTCATCAGAAAGATAGGTGCTCCCTGGGCATCCTTCACATAAATAACTGGTTTCTGTAAACTGTTCATGTCAACACCAAATTATCTGAGCAATAGAAGGTGAAGTACATAGACATTGTCGGTGAAAATCGGTTTGCACAGTTGTAACGTAGCCAATCTTCTTTAACAGAGAATGCAGAGTGGTTTCTGTTGCTAAATTATCAGCTTGACACACCAGGGGGCACCTACCTATAGCTCGTCCAGCGTTTAGTCTGTACTGTGGCTGCTTATGGGCTTTTACTTCTGCGTACTTACCCCCTTAAAGAGAACAGATTTCACTACTGTAGTTTATCTTTTAAAATGTTAAATATTTACCGACGATACAAAAATAATTTTCATAACTTCTCTTTTCCTTATAAAGTATGTAATTACCTTTTAATAGCTAGTTTTTGTTTTTCAAACTTGAAGGGGGAAGACACGATAAGCGTAATGGCTGCTAGAACGTTGCCGATTCATTTGTACGTGACTAAAACTGTCTGCTCAAAGATAGCGTTTCCAACTGCCGAAAAATTTCACCGTAGTGTCAACCTACATTCGTGAGCTCATTAGTATTGTCACCTCCACTGATTTCACGTAGCTAAAAAGAAATAAAAGTACAGCCAGAAAGAATTGAATGGAATCTTTCTGATTTTTGAAAAAAAAAAGTAAAATTTCTTTCCATCTCCTTTTCTTTCTTTCTTTTTTTTTCTATCTCAACCAAAGAGAAATATTTTAATCAAAAAGGAAAGAGAGCAGAAAAGGAGTTGCAGCTTAACATGAGATTCGAACAACTTGTGTCCGCACCTGGAATCGAACCCGTGACCCTTTGCTTACAAGGCGACGAGCGTAACCCTCATCCGCGGCTGGACACTGAATAAAAAGGCAGTAATAATTTCAGGGATGATCTGTAGGATGATTTTTCAAGTACGAAATTACCATCTCAGGTAATTCAGTTTTATTAGGTCATTATTATTATTATTATTATTATTTAACAAAGCTACAGCCATAATCCATATTTTTCCAAAACTATTAACTTGCTTTGTATTAAAAATAAACGCTAAGCATAAAACTTCTTAGGCCTAGCACTGATCCATGAATTTTTTCTCGGTACATCTGAGTTCGATTATTTAGATATATTCCTCGTCGGGAAGGAAATTTTTAGCGAGAATTACTGTAGGGCACATTTCATATTTCTTCTTTCATCTTTCTTGTATTGAAATTTCTTTGGGAGTTCGAAACTGACCGACTTTTGTTGGGTTTTATAATAGTATTGGTTTCAGAAACTACACCAGGAAATAGAGAGACGGTTTGTTGCGGTGGGTAGGACTAATTGCTTACCTACTGTATCATCTATTGTCGCGCTAGATGACTCATCTGACTCCAGACAAAATTCTTCTCTGTTGTGTCTGCTATTGTGCAGTGTGTGGCGGAGTGTGGTCTCTGAGCATTCGGCATTTTGTTGATTGTGTTTATTTACGTACTGTGCTGTTCTGGGAACAAAATCGGGTGTGTCTGTGTGTATATATGTGTGTGAGTGTGTGTTAATATATCAAAATGGAAGAAGTTACAGCCAGCACCTCTTTTAAGCGTAACAGTGGTCAAGTGTTGAAGAGCAAAGAAAGGGCTATTGTTATGAACGTGTTTAATTACGTAAAGCAGAAAAACCCGGGTAAAAGTATAACCTGTTTCGCGAGTGAAACATCTGAAGCCACGAAAACTTCCAGGACAACTGTTTTCAAAATTCGAAGCGAGTTATAACGTGGACCTTTAGTAACACCGAACAAGAAGCGATTAAGAAAGAAAATTGCAAAGAACAGTCGATTTGTAAAATATAATAAATTTGTTAACAGTGTGATCAGACAAAAGGTCCATAAGTTATTCTTTAGAAATTTGCCACCAACACTCAATTCCGTTCTCAAACAGGTGAATTCAGATCAGGGGCGGATCCAGGACAGACTTCTGGGGGGCGGTGGGTTGTCATACTGCTACTTTTAAGGGCTCCAAACTTTGGGATGGGTTTTATTTATATATAGAAAATAGGAAAGTTTTCTCTTCTGGGTAGGGGGGCAATCGCCCCACTGGATCCGCCCCTGATTCAGATCCCGATTGGCCGAACTTTAAAAGATCCACGTTCCACGTACGTTTAAAAGAGCTTGAATTTGTTCATGAGAAAAGACAAAGTAAGGCGATGCAGAGAGAATATTGTGTCGTTGCGTCACAAATATCTACGGCAAATAAGAAAATTTCGAAACCAAAATAGAAACATAGTATACATGGGCGAATCGTGGGTAAATATTGGGATGGCCGTGGATAAAGAGTGGAAAGACAAAACATATAGAAGGATATTTTACTACGTGAGTTGGCAACATCAGCCGGCAGTATAATAGAAGCGCGATCTGTTCTGCATTTGTTTTTAAATCTCAACTTGGCATCGCTGTTCCCATAAGACCAACAGTCCACTCTTAACTCTGGATAAGCTATACTTGTAACCAAGTAAAACACACTATTATAAGTGAAACTTTATATTTTTATATTTATTTTAAGATTTCTTTTACAGTTTTGTGTTCACTTGCTTAAACACCATAACCTATTGAAATCATAAGTTTTTTTTTTTTTACTAAATTCCTACTCATCTATTAAAGAACAGCCCACTTAACCTGAACACTACTTCTACACCCTAGTTTCTATCTACAATTTTACAATTACTCATCCGACTTAAACTGAACAGTTATTTATGTGTTTTCGCTGAGTCGGCATAGTTGAGAGGTTAATGTTTTCTGGCTCGAATCTTGAGGCAGGCCATTCTAATTGAGTCTTATTTAGTTTGAATATCCCTTTGCTCAGTCTTACGTGAATCCTGTGATATTATCTTTAAACATAGTCATATGTATCCTGACGACTCCCTTTTAAAATGTCTTTCCATTTTCTAACGTTAATACAGTAGTATTCTACCTTTATATAGACTCACGGTGCACTTTTCTGAGTGCCCATAGCATCAGTAATGTATTGTATATGATCGTTGTTGATGCCATTGCAGGCGCTGACAACAGTATGTCTCAAAATCGATTTTAACTTATTAGTAAAGCGGTCATGGTAAAAATAAAATGTGTCGAACATAGTCTAGATTTATACGCTTTCTGGGTGAGAAAATTTATTTTTAAATTCTAAAATCTCGCGACATGCCTTATGTGACTGTATGACACATAAGTTAGGAAAGGCTATGTTAATGTATTTAGCAGCATATTGCCTCATACAAGCTATATCATGAACTACATTAAATAATAATCTATTATATTCCATCATCACTATTTTATTTTTAGAACGAAAGCCTAGAAAGTAATTAATTAGGTTTAATACACAAATGAAACAAGTTGCTTAAATGAAAAATCTAACAATACCCACTGACTTTATGGCTAACTCGTTAAACGAAGAATGCCAAGTTGACGTTATACATGTTGGCTTTGAGAAGGCTTCCGACAGAGTAAGTCTCAAAATACTGTTAAACAAATTAAATCATTATCGTTTTTCTTCAGCCCTCATCATTTTTTCAACATATCTAAATGAACGTAAGCACACATTCGTCTATAAAGAATTTATATAAAATCAGTATTTCGCGTTATTAGGAGTTCCACAGGGCTCCAATCTAGGCTCTTTACTATTTCTATTATTTATCAACGATCTTCCAGATCACATACTCAATAGTGAAAAATTATTGTTCGCTGATCTCAAAATATACACCAAGATAAAATCTGTGCATGATTGTCTTGATTTACGACACGACTTCGAGAGTATTGCAAACTGGTGTTCAGTCAATAAACTTGGAGTAAACATAAACAAATGTAACGTATTATCATTCAGCAGAAACAAAAATACCCTTAAATATGATTACAAGCTTAGTAATATTTCTATAAGCAGACCTAATACAGTTAAAGATCAAGGTGTTACATTTGACCCGAAATTGACGTTTATTAAACACATTGAAAATGTTACTTCATGATGCTTATAAATTATTAAAATTCATAATTAGAAGTAGTAAGGATTTAAAAAATATTGCAATACTCTTGAAAATGTATTATTCATATGTACGCGCCAAGTTGGAATATGCTGTTGTGATTTGGAAACCTTTGCAACAAAAGTATCGCCAACAAATTGAAAGAGTTTAATCAAAATTTCTGAGATATTTGATATACTGTATAAACTAACTGGAATTTATTCCTCACTTGAAAGCCATAGTCATAAGTAGACAATTTTAATATTTACTTATAGAACAAAAGCGATATTGCCGATCTGATATTCTTACAAACAGTGTTTCTTCCAGACATATTTGTGGGGGCACTGCTCCTCGGAGCTCTGAGAGTGACCCCCGGATGAGGCCAAATGTAATATGTCTATAATATTACATAATAAATTGAATAGTACTAGCAGTGTGCCTTCCCGGAATTCTAAGCGTGCGCTCTCGGAACATTTTTTTCTGAAAGAAACACTGCCTTCAAAAAATAGTTAATAATGAATTCGATTGTTCAAACTTTATATTAACATTCTACTTCCATGTTCCTTCATTTAGAACTAGGACTAATAATACAGGTCTCTTCTATCGCACCAAGTCAACACCAATATAAGACTGAAGTCACCAATCTGGAGATTATGTTCTGTCTATCATGCGCGCCGACTACGTGGATGCTCCGGGGGCTCCAGCACCCACATAGATAATCTTGTGGGTGCGCTGCTCCCACAAGATTTTTTAGTTTGATAGAAACAAAATAAAATAAATATTTCTGACTTGTCATTATCAAAAAATAATAAGCAATTTTAAAACATTGAGATATAAGTTAAAATTTCTAACCTCTAAAACATAATTGTTTGTTTCATATGTATTTGTGCAAAGGCAACCAAGCAACACACTTAAGTTAGTCATTTTGCAGTTTATGTTCACAACAAAATCTTTGCACAGTTATTTCTGCAATACCGTAAGACGGGGTTACTTTGCACAAGATTTAAGGAATTTTAAAGAAAATCGCATGTAACTTATAAACGTAATGAAATATGACAGTGTATTTTAAAGATATAGTAGCTAGATATATAAGGAAAACATTAGCGCAAGTTCATTAGTAAACATTCAGTATGACCATAGTTATTGAAATATAAACTTTAATGCAAAGTAACTCCATAGTTGGAGTTCCTTTGCACAACATACAAAAAAGTATGTTCAACATAGGGCCTACGAACATAACGTTTCTGTGCAATGTTTTCGCTTCAGTATTTATACCTTTTAGTTTCTACAAAAACTGCATGCAGTTTACAAATATTGATATTAGAATGAGAGTACCGGTATCGATACTTAGTATGAATTACCAATATTTGTAAATAAAATTATGTATTTTCTGGTACCGACACAGGAACCACATTCTAATAGTTTAGCATATGTCCGACAAAAATCCCAACTCAGTAACAGAAAAAAAATCCCCGTAAACTGATTTGCCTCGGTTATTCCTTATGTCCAAGAATATCATCCCAACCGTAATCAGTAGAAGATTTACGGGGTTTGGAACTTTCAGGCTGAAGCCCACTCAAAATACGTTTTTTAAAAAATCTAATGTTAGTCATTCCTATGCGTATAAGTTTCAAGCTCCCCCCCAAAATTTAGTGATTTTTTTTAAAAAAATTAACAGACAAATCCTGACCAAAGCATATATTAACTAATAAATAATAGCGTTACAGTTTCGGCAAATTAACTTTGCCTTCATCAGACACATTATGAAATACAATTTCTAAGATTACAGCTTATATACTTCTTAAAATGAGAGGAGGTCATTCCATGAACCAATCATATTCCTCCTTTCCTTTAACAATATTTAATTAATACATATGCAACTTTTAATGATCAACTTTCACTTAAGAGCTAAACTTTTAATTGGCACACCTGTGTATGAATAACTTTCACTTTTGAAAAACATAAACTTTTAATTGTCTATCCACTGTTCAATACACCTTTTTTTACCTCTTCTTTCTTCTCTGTTTTATCCAATATCTTTCTCCACACATCATGTATATTTAGTCCATATTCCAATTCATAAGTTTCTCGCTTCCTTCCTTTCTTATCCATTCTGCCTATTTCCATTTTCTTATAATGCTTCTTTTCTCCTTTCCCAGCCCCTCTATGCCTTCCCAGTCTATTTCATGTCCTGTCTCCCTTACATGTTTATATATAGCGTTACTATCTCTCTTCAATCGAACGTCGTCCCTGTGCTGTTTAATCCTTTCTTGTAACCTCTTTCCTGTTTCCCCTATATAATTCATATCACATTCTTTGCATTTAATTCTATATACAACCCCTTCATCACTTATTTGAATCTCTGTTACCTTCCTTTTCCTCGTTCGCAATGCATCTAACATTCTTCTGCTACCTTTTCTGTACGTTCTTACTCCTCCTTTTCTCAATAAGTTTTTTAAGACTTCCGTTTTTTTCTCCTATGCTCTCTATCCCGAACCATCTTTTCTTTTCTTCTTCTCTATCTTCTCTTACTTCCTTCTCCCTTTTCTTTCTTGCTACTCTTCTTCAATCTATCCTCACTATATCCATTCTGCATTAATAAACTGTGAAATTTCTCTATGTCTTCTTTTCTCTTCTCATCATCACTGTCTATCATTTTTATCCTTCTCTCCATGTTTCTAATAAAGTTCCTTAAACTGCCTCTTCGTTCCTTCCGTTCGAGCAATTTGTGGGAAGGATAGAAGATAAAGAAAAAGGAATAAGCCTGGAGGTAGAATTACAGGAAGAGGGGAAAATAAACTTTTCAGATATGACAATAAGGAAAGTAGGAGGGAAATTCGAAACAACATGGTATAGAAAACAATGTTCAGCAGGTGTTTATGATGAAGGAACTAAAAGGAACTGTATTAGAAACATGGAGAGAAGGATAAAAATGATAGACAGTGATGACGAGAAGAGAAAAGAAGACATAGAGAAATTTCACAGTTTATTAATGCAGAATGGATATAGTGAGGATAGATTGAAGAAGAGTAGCAAGAAAGAAAAGGGAGAAGGAAGTAAGAGAAGATAGAGAAGAAGAAAAGAAAAGATGGTTCGGGATAGAGAGCATAGGAGAAAAAAACGGAAGTCTTAAAAAACTTATTGAGAAAAGGAGGAGTAAGAACGTACAGAAAAGGTAGCAGAAGAATGTTAGATGCATTGCGAACGAGGAAAAGGGAGGTAACAGAGATTCAAATAAGTGATGAAGGGGTTGTATATAGAATTAAATGCAAAGAATGTGATATGAATTATATAGGGGAAACAGGAAAGAGGTTACAAGAAAGGATTAAACAGCACAGGGACGACGTTCGATTGAAGAGAGATAGTAACGCTATATATAAACATGTAAGGGAGACAGGACATGAAATAGACTGGGAAGGCATAGAGGGGCTGGGAAAGGAGAAAAGAAGCATTATAAGAAAATGGAAATAGGCAGAATGGATAAGAAAGGAAGGAAGCGAGAAACTTATGAATTGGAATATGGACTAAATATACATGATGTGTGGAGAAAGATATTGGATAAAACAGAGAAGAAAGAAGAGGTAAAAAAAGGTGTATTGAACAGTGGATAGACAATTAAAAGTTTATGTTTTTCAAAAGTGAAAGTTATTCATACACAGGTGTGCCAATTAAAAGTTTAGCTCTTAAGTGAAAGTTGATCATTAAAAGTTGCATATGTATTAATTAAATATTGTTAAAGGAAAGGAGGAATATGATTGGTTCATGGAATGACCTCCTCTCATTTTAAGAAGTATATAAGCTGTAATCTTAGAAATTGTATTTCATAATGTGTCTGATGAAGGCAAAGTTAATTTGCCGAAACTGTAACGCTATTATTTATTAGTTAATATATGCTGTGGTCAGAATTTTTCTGATAATTTATACAAGAAGTTCCAAAGCTGGAACGAGTGGTATTCAGTTTTAAAAAAAAGTCTTTGTGAGTAAAAGCCCTCAAACTATTTTTCTGGATACGCCACTGTTCAGTGTTATAAGAGGTTCCAGTAGTAATAATTTCCTATCTAAACGGTATTTTGGACCGGTGCAAAGTAACCCCGATTAGAGGCTGAAACCGCCTTCTCCCAGTTTAACTTTTTTTATGACTTTAAAACTTTTCACCTTTCAATTTCAACTATTGCATCAAAGTCCCATTATACAGAGTAGTATTCTACGAGACTGACTAAACTTTGACGGAATTCTTGTACGTGATATCTTTCAAATTTTGGCGGCCTTTACAGTGACTGCTTTCTATACCTCTACAACAACAAACCCTCCGAGTAATTAAAACTGATGTTAACCGCCAACATTATAGCCAAAATACAGTTAGGTGTTCTATCTTACTATGGCAGTTGAAACTTCCTCTTTACAGTTCATGGTTTTACCGACAGAGTACTGTGAAACTTCATATTTTGTGCAGAGTAACCCATGATGTGCAAAGTAATCCTGTCTTACGGCACCATTAAAAATGATTGCTTTTATGAAGTCTTTTTCACTTTAATTTGTTCGAATTTGGTATTTTCTTTTAGCAACGTGTTGATAATATCATTGCCTCTTGCAATCATTGTGCGTCAGGTAAGTTGTTTAAAGTATACACTTAACGTTACGATTACGTATGTTGAGAATCTTCATTGCAGTAACTAAGGCTAGTTTTAGAGGGAAGCATTTATCGTACATTTCTCGTAGCAGATGTGCTGCCAAAAATCTCGAATAATATTCTATGGCATCAAAAGTATATGGTTCTTTTACACGGTAGAATTTTGATAAGCACTCGTCGTGACATAGCAAACAAATCACTGGAGAAGAGTGCAATTATGGCTCCGAAACTAAAAAGAGAGATTTCAGTCGCTATTTCTTCTAAAGCCCTTTGTCGCATATGCTTATTATGATACAAAGGACTTTTAACTTTGAGCAAACAAGGATGCTCCTCATATTTTTTAATCAGCATAACAATAGCATCCCTACTACAACTCATTTTTCTTTAATAAATTCAATTTCCCACACGAAACAAAGAGCATGGATATTTGGCACAAAATCTTTCGCTTCCTTTTAACACACCACGGCGCTGCAATCGGACCAGAAATGCTGGGGAAAATGCTACGAAATAGAGCAAGTTCTATCGACAAAAAATGTAAATGCCATAGGATATGGCATGGCATGTGCAATGCTATAGCATTTGCTACTTTACACGGTAGGATATCGATGATACGATTTTTGCTACGAGAAATGCTACGATAAATGCTTCCGTCTAAAACTAACCTTATCCTTAACCTAGGACCCATTTTTGAACCCTTTTCTTTTGTGCTTGAGTCAGCCGTGATACTGACTTAGTTAGGGCAGCCTCAACTTATCCTTATAGTACCGGTATATTTTACTTTATCACAGCACAGCCCTTCTTGACAATGTTCATAAAATATTTTAACTGAAAGGAAACCAATCAAAAAATATTGACAGTCCCCTGAAAACATAATACGACCCGCCATTGATATGCACCCACATAAATTTTGGAAATTCGGCGCCGTTGCTGTCTATAACAAATTATGCCAAAACATGATGAAATTGATACTTGTAATACAGTGCCCTATACGGTACTTAAAAAACTGTTCTAAAAATTAATTGTAATATTTCAACACGCTAATTAGGCATTTGCCTGTTGTATTGACAAATAAATAAACAAATCAATTAGAAATAAAATAAAAGTACCAAACCTGATACCGAATCAATATTTGAGCTGGCGTCTTTCTGTATTTGTCAGCTAAAGATTTGAGTTTCGTATCTTGTAACAACTGAGGGTCATCTGGTTTGGCCCAGGGACGATTTGGTGATCCCAAAGGACTATATCCAATCACAGTAATGTTTCTCGCTTTACAGAAGTCAATAAGTCTCTTTTGGTTCAGATAAGGATGACATTCGATCTGGAAATAGAAGAACAATTGTTAGGTTTATTAATTGTATTGTATTGCATTACGTAAACTTTATATAGTTAATATGTTCACTGCTAAGGATAGATTTGAACCTATACATGAGCGTTTATGAAACCATGAATATATTATTCTAAACAACAAAATTCAAAACTATCGTAGAAACCAGCCATTGGCACAGTTTAATCTTAAGATCCACTTTTGCGCATTACGACCACGTGAAATAAATCTTCAACATGAATCCATGAGATGTGAGTTCCACAGCTAACTGGCTATGGGACTTTGGTGAAAAAGTACATTAGATCCATTTTAGTTTCATTTCAGACACCCTGTTAATATTCTTTCAACGTTCACTGAGATGAGAAAATTATTCATAATAGACATTCAGTCTGTGATTCAACCAAAGAAAAGAACGTAAAAATATACACAAGAAATAGTTTAAACCTTGTAACTAATCGTCATCTTGGGAAATTGAAGATGGCGGCAACTGTAACGGATGAAGTGCTTCGTTATTAGTGAAAAAATAATTATAGAATTACTGTGCATAAGCAGCCATACTTCATACTTTTATTAGTGAACGTCAATTTATATGGGTTCTAAAAAGTGAAAAATTAAAAACTAAAATGTAAAATGTAAAGTGATACTTTTATTGAGTGTTCAGTGACGTTAGTTAAAACAACATGGATTATTCCAGAAACAAAGAAATGGAAACTGTAGGGAAAAATGGACCCCCTTATTTTAAGTGAAAAAATAAATGAGCAAGCTGTCTTAATTTTAAGATAAGTTAATAGTAGTAAGATTTTCCAGCAAATAATATTAAGTAGGGTAGGGTTGTATATATAATATAGTGTTAAGGCATTAGGTTTAGATATTTTAGCTTATTTCTTGTTAGGGTTAAGGCTCATTTACAAATGGCGGAAAGCCTCCAGATAATTAATGATCAAGTGAATGGTATAGATTTAATTAGTTCTACAGGTAATCCTTCTAATAAGGACAACATCAGTACAAGTAATGAAACTAAAATGGAAGTGTCATACGAAAATGATAACAATAAATCAATGACTACTAAGTCAAAAGGTGAAATACAAAATAACATGTACCAAAATCATCATCTTGCCCCATATTTTGTATTTCTTAAATCGAATGATAAAGAGTTGGGAAAAGTGCACCCAATGGGAATAAGCAGGAAATTGTATCTAGCAGAAATTAATGGAATCATGAATTTCCAGACAATTGGCAAAAATCTAATTAAGGTAACTTTTGATTCAGGCAAGAATGCAAATGCATTCTTAACACACGATATTATAAAGAATAATAATTGGTCAGCGTTCATTCCGACACACGCTGTGTCATCTATGGATAATTAGAAATGTAGATCCAGATATTAGCACGGATGAACTGTTAACAGATATAGAGTGTTCAATAGAAATTTCATCTGTTAGGCGCATATTTAAAATGATAAAGACAAAAAGAGAGTCCCTACGGGAACAGTAGTATTGACATTCAATACTCAATATCTACCGAGAGACTGCAAACTTTACTACCAAAAATTAGACATAGAACCGTATATACCACAAGTAAGACAATGCTCCAAATGTCTCTTATTTGGTCACATCCAAAAAAATTGTAAATCTAGTAACACACGTTGCAAAAAATGTGGGGAAAAACATGAAATTGAGACCTGTACGTCATCATTAAAATGTTTTCACTGTAAAGAAACCCATGAGGCTGACTCGAAAGAATGTAGTGAATATCAACGTCAACGCAATATAATCCACCTAATGGCTACAAACCGTATCTCATTTAATGAGGCTAGTAAGTAAAAAACGTAAAGAATTAGAAGAGGATGAGGGGGAGGGAGACTCCATGATAATACAATCTGACACACCTTGGATGGTTTTTAGTCGACAAGACCCTTCGAGTTCTAAAACTACAACAAAGACGCATATTACTTCACAAATTAAGAAAAGAGGGCTACCCACGTCATCTAATGAAAAATACAAAGAACAATCTTTCGCTTTTTCAAATAAAAGCAAAGATCAATCTTCATATCACAGTGCAAGTAATTATTTTAAGTAATCGAATAATTCCACTCCTAATACAGAAAAAATAATTAAAATTAAAGAAGGTCTATCAAAAATTCTCAACACTTCATTATTAATAGTACCAACCATTTCATATAAAAGTATTACAACTTCAAATGTACCGGTTAGGGTACAAAGATCTGTAAGTGCCGTAAGTGGCATAAATCATTCTAATAGTAGTCAACTGACAAAACACAATTATTCATTCACCAACAAAACAAACAATAAATTCACACAAGGAACACAACCTTCCACACAGTCAAATAATGTAATTTTTAATTCAGAAAATCAAAACAATAACACCCAACTTAAATCGTTTAAAAAACGTAAAGAATTAGAAGAGGATGAGGGGGAGGGAGACTCCATGATAATACAATCTGACACACCTTGGATGGTTTTTAGTCGACAAGACCCTTCGAGTTCTAAAACTACAACAAAGACGCATATTACTTCACAAATTAAGAAAAGAGGGCTACCCACGTCATCTAATGAAAAATACAAAGAACAATCTTTCGCTTTTTCAAATAAAAGCAAAGATCAATCTTCATATCACAGTGCAAGTAATTATTTTAAGTAATCGAATAATTCCACTCCTAATACAGAAAAAATAATTAAAATTAAAGAAGGTCTACCAAAAATTCTCAACACTTCATTATTAATACAAAATATCAGCCAGTCCCCAGAGCACATTCAAAATATAATAGAACAAATCCTTCTTTTGGTTACATAATGGCAATCAAGTCAAATAAAGTCTTAACTTTGTTACAATGGAATGCACAAAGTCTAAAGGGGAAATTACACTTATTACAATTACTCATCAACATTTATAATCCTCACTTAATTCTTATCCAAGAATCATGGACAAAGGCAAACTCACCTCTAAAAATTCCAGGTTATGTTATTTATGAAAATTTAAGATATGATGGTTATGGGGGTGTAGCCGTTGGTATTAAGTCAGATATTCCACACTCGAATATAAATTTCAACATGTTAGTATTACCACAAAAAACACAAATTATAGGTATAAAAATATCAAACATTTCAATTATTAATATATACTCTCCTCCTAATGTCATTCCTTCAACCAAGGTCTGGAATGATATTTTTAGACAAGTTCAAAAGCCATACATAATAGCGTCAGATTGTAATACTCACTCAATCTTATGGGGGAGTTCTCATACAAACTCTGCCGGACGAAATCTTCAAACGGCATTAACTAAAAATAAATCAATTTACTTAAATGATGGTACACCCACTCGACTTACATTAAACAACAATAGTGCTCCTGATGTAACTATTACCAGCTTAGATTTATATCTAAATTGTAATTGGAGTGTTTTTTATAATCCAATGGGTAGTGATCATTTCCCTATTATTACTCAACTAACAAGTAATAACAGTAATCAATTATCACATATCAATTTGGTGCCTGATAGATTGCAAAAAGAAAAACTTCATTATATACCTCATTCTTTAAATTGGTCCCTATATTCTTCCAATTCCGAATTTTTCTTCAATAATCACCAGACATCTCATAGTAATCAATCTATAGACAAGAGTATCAATAAATTTACAGACTCAATCAATCATATAGCAGATTCTTCGGGGGAAAATTCTTTATCTTGGGCTAATAAAAAGAGTAAACGCAAACAAACAAGGAATATATACAAAAAACCTTTTTGGTGGAACTCGGAATGTCAAAAATGGGTAAATTTGTGTCATTTATATCTTAGAAATTATTTCAAGGCTAAAACAAATGAGAATTTTGCAAAGTATCAAAAAATAAAAGCAAAAATGAAACAAAATTTATTAAATTTCAGGAAACAACATTGGGAAGAATTTTGCAATAAACTTTCACCATCAACATCTTGGCCAAATATTTGGAAATATCTTAAGAAACAAACTCATCCAGTTCAATCAGCGATAATCTCATTTGACGAAAATAATAATACATGGATAGATGAGTTTCACAGGAAAATAACACCATCTTATGTAAACCCTGATAGGAAATCAATAATACAAGCCCTCATAAACAACAGACAAGATATGAATAACATAAATGTAACGTCACCTTTCTCGATGGATGAATTTCTCCTTGCACTTCAGCAACAAAAACGGGATACAACTCCTGGGCATGATGGAGTGAGATACTCACATATTAGAAATTTACATATTTCAGGTATCAAAATCCTTTTGAATATGTTTAACAAAATCTGGGAATATTCGCTTATTCCAAAGCCATGGAAAAAATATTGATAGTGCCAATAAAAAAACGAAAAAATACGTAGGCCAGGCTGATAGTTACAGGCCTATAGCCTTAACTTCCTGTATATTAAAATTATTTGAACAACTACTATTAAATAGGCTAATGTGGTACATAGAATATAATAATATATTTCCTCCAAACTTAGTAGGTTTCCGTAAAAATTTCTCCAGTTTAGATGCAATAGGATCATTAATCATAGATGTATGGACAGCATTTCAACAAAAACAGTCAGTAATAGCCATAAGTTTAGATATTAAGGGAGCATATGATAATGTAATATTAGAAAATTTAATTAATTACATGTATAAAATTAAAATTCATTCAAAATGTGTACGTATTATACACAATTTACTTATAAATAGAGAAATATCTATCAAATTAGGCAGATATTGTAATGCTCCTAGACAGACATCTAAAGGTGTAAGTCAGGGTAGTAAACTTAGCCCTATACTATTCAATATCTATATATTAGAGTTAATTAATCTGATAAAAAAACATGGTAAGGTGTTTGCTTATGCAGACGACATCATTTTTTACATAACTACATCTAATATTCAAAAAGACTTGAAAACATTAGAATTAGTCATGAGGGATATTATAGGATGGTGCGATAATAATGGTTTTACCATAGATGGGAATAAAACTAATCTCATTGTATTTTCAAGGAAAAGAAAAATCCCAAATATCAGTATTAATATAGCTAATTTAGAAATTAAACAAAAATCTAGTATTAAATATTTAGGACTTAATTTGGACTCTAGACTTCATTGGACGTCGCACATCAATAATATTAAAGTTGATATTAATTATGTAATTAATGTAATTAAAAGTCTAAGTTATAAAAATTGGGGGACCAATCCTATAGTTTTACAAAAAATTTATAAACTATGCGTTGAAGCAAAGTTATTGTATGGAGGCATATTTATGTCTCCACGTCCATATAAGAATGTTTTGTCTATGATAAAAATCCAATATGATTCTCAACGAATAATTTTTTCACAGCCCAGAAATACTCCTCGAAATGCACTCTTAGAAGAATCTGAAACTATTCCAATAGATTTGATCTTAGAAAATATGGCAACAAAATTTATACTTTCTCGATTAGCGAACACCACAACTATAATCAATACCAGCCTATTGCAATTAGACACCGCAATCTCAAGGTTAACAAATAAAAAAAAAGAAGAAAAATAAAATAAATGAAAACTTCCTTAAAAAACTACCTTGGATTTACTTGGCATACAGAAAATTTCATAATTTAGCATCTTCGATCCAAAAGTTTCCAGTACTTTCATGTTTTTCGGTAAATTATTTCACAAATCTTCAACAAACAAAAATTATTATTCCAAAATATCCTCCAACCATATATAAATCTACAATTCCTTCAGCATTTTACTCGGTATGGCTCAACTATATACATAAGTTACCAGGATATACATTTATCTTCACTGATGCTTCCAAAAGTAAAGGACTTCCAGTAGGCGCTGCTGTATATTTACCACAGAAAGATTTTACACAAAAGTACAAGCTCCCGTCTAATACATCAATTTTTGAAGGTGAGGCTTTCGCAATCAGACAGGCATTATTAATAGTATATAAAGATAAATTAAAAAATGCTTGTATTTGTTCAGACTCACTGAGTGTTTTAAAAAGTCTTGAATCCACGAAATGGTGTAAACAAACTACCTGGATAATCTTAAATTTGAAATCGCTCATTACTAAAATCAATAAAAGCAAAGGTCATGTAACTTTTATTTGGACAATGGGTCATACAGGCATCATTTTGCATAATGAAGTAGATAAACTTGCTAAGGATTCCTGCTATAATGGAAAAACTTCCAATATTAAATTACCATATCATAACTTCTTCAATTTAGTAAAAAATCATGCTGAGACCTTGTACCTAAGAAGAAAAACCTCATATCGTTTAGGCCCAGGTAAACATTATTGGTCCATCAAATCTATTAATGATATGCCATTTATCCCAAAACTAAAAGAATGGAATAGAATAGACATCATACAAATAACAAGACTCCGATTGGGTACTGCCTTAACTCCAGAAAAACTTTATATGATGAAAAAACGGGATTCGCCATTATGTCAGTGTTTGCGAGAGACTGGCTCACTTGATCACATTATTTTAGAATGTAATCTTTTTAAGGAATTTAGAGAGACTATGTTCAAACTATTTTCAATATACTTACCCTATGGTCCTTATAATATCAAATCTATATTAGAAAGTAAGAAATTAGAAGTATATAAGATTCTCGTAAAATACCTTAAGAAAAATAATATAAAATTATAAAGAAAAAATCTTACTACTATTAAAAGAAAAAAGCAAAAAGTAGGGATTATGCATAATTTATATCTAAAATCTAGGAGATCATCTAGAAAGTTGTCTTTTATACCAATAACACAGTCTTTGACTAACACTATTTTTATTTTAAAATATTATAAATAATAATAATAAAAGGGGTCCTCTCTTAATCCCTACGCTAGTAAGTGTAAATCTAAAATTAGTGGAAAAGTCAAGTGAAGTGAAGTGAAGAAGAATTATTTATTTATGCAGGTGAAATGGGTCATTCCCACACCTTCCATCCTCTTACTTTGTGAGAGGAACAAGAACAAGAACAAGAATAATCGTCACCTTAGATCAGTGTTTTATTCAATCTCCTCGAATTTGGGGGAGGGGGAGATCTAAAATTCTATGAGGATAGTATGTTCAGCAGCTACATGATATATCTGCATCTTTAAAAAAAAATTGGAGGAACCCCCTACTATGTCTGGATAAATCACTGTATTAACTCTGAACTGGGAGCTGTATTAAAGGAGATGATAGCCTATGTTAGTTGACTTTGTAATACCTTTCTTAGCTTTTACACACCACATTTTATATATTTGTATTTTTAAGCATTTGCACACATTACATTTTTCTTTTTCTTTCTTTTTGATTCCTAAACATTGCATTTCCAGGACGCGGTACGTACTTCACTACTCTTTGCATTATGTTTTTGAATTTTAATATTGGCAGATGATTACACAAGCTGAAATGTCACGGGCTAGGTAGTACACGTTGTTAAAATAAAGTGTCCCAGTAGTATAGGACACACTTCTTGTGTAAAGGGTCCCTAGTTGCACCTCAGGCCATGTAAGTTTCTGGTGAACATAATCGTATCTGTGGGTGGAACTCGGGATTCTCCTGTTTCCTATCACATTTTCATTTTACCACATAATAATTTACTTTCATTAATCATTTGCCTCCTTTTTCGTATGTTCTCTTTCATTAATTTTTACTCCTGCTTATTTTTAGATTTTTATCGGCGCTGGAGATATCCGGAATCTGTATTAGTATTGAAAAACTGTAATAGATATTAAAGAAGTTGCTTTTTTTTCAATAGTTTCAGCGTGCAAAGAATAGATTCCATCTGCTTCGCTTATCTTCTGTTCAAAGCGGAAGGAGAAGGAATCAAGCAATTCCGATTTGAATATTTATGCAATATTACAAAAACAAAAACAGTTAGTGACAAAGGCTTTTGTTCTATGGCAATAAATGTTCGAGGATTCACTAGGGGCAATTACGCCCCACTCCAAAGGGTATTCTAAGCTCAGTTGATTTTGCGATACATAGATTCTATTCTCATCCACAGAATTCAAAGATTCCTAGGCGCCAAGTAGCCATAGCAACCGAAAATATGAATCTGACGTCTACATAATTTAAGCCAAAACATATAGAATTATGTATCAAAGTGAATTTGTATTATTGTGCCGCTTGGTTTTCGAAACTGGCGCGTAAGCCAGAAGAAATTTTTCGAACGCCTTCGATATATACAAGAGAGTTTGATGAAAAGCCTTGTTACCCAATTATATATGTTATCTATCTCCAAGATATTGCTTTTCAGTTTTTCGTTGGTAAGAAATCCATCACTGACAGTCTTGCCACATCCCGATTCTCTGTGACAGGATAGGTGAACAAACTTCACCTCGATTGGTTCATCTCCTTTCGTCTTGTTTCTCTTAATCCAATGATGTCCCAGTTAATCTTCCCTATTCCTCTTGCTTCTGATGACAAAAATTTCGCATTACGTGTAGCAACGGTCAGTTTTGAATAGCAGAGGTACAGTTTACAGTATTTCACTGCATTTATTTCTCAATCATATCAGTCCAGGCGTTTAATAAAATCTCTGGATTACTTTCTATTCTTCTCATATAATCACCTATCAGATTGACATAATTAGCATAAACCATCATAACATAGTAAATGCCGTTCAGCTCTAGTCCCTGGTTGCTATCTTTAACTTTCCTCACAGCGTATTTTAGAACAAAATTGAATATTAATGTTGACAACACATTTTTATCCTGTTGTTTCAGGCCGTTCTCGACATGAAACCTCGTGGACAAGGATTTCCCTACGCGAACTTTACTTTGGAATTCATTTAAACACATTTTAATTAATCTTATTAGCGTTTCAGGTATACCAAATTCGGTAAGAATAATGTTTAATGTTCCCTCCTAATCGAGTCGTAGGCCTTTCTAAAATCATATTTGATGTACCGGAGAGTTTTACTTCCATTTCTTTTCGAGTATTTGATGAATGGTAATATCTAGTCTATAGTTGGTCGATTTCTTCCTAATTCACGCTGATAATCTCCAATAATTTCATCAGAGTATGGGCCAATATTGCTACCAGAATATTTAAGAATATTTTAAAGGATGTTGATAAAAGGGTCGTGTTAGCCATAAGTTCGTATAGTTCTTCTAAATAAAAAGTTATTACTATTATCATTATTGTTATTTACCTGAATCGCTGCCGGCTTAACTTCAGCCACTGCTAATATACGGTCAATCTGTTTACTGTTGAAGTTTGACAATCCGATAGCTCTTGTCAACCCCTTTTTCACTGTGTTTTCTAAGGCTTTCCACGTTTCAGTAAAATCTACGTCACTGTATAGGATCTTGCCCTCTGAATCACGAGGAATAAGTTCATCACCCTCTTCCTAGAGAGGAAAACAAAATTAAATTAAATTAGATGCTTATATGTACGAGAAACAAATCAAAAGAGAGATGGTCATGTCCCTAATCTATACAAAAAATAGTGCACCAATTTATAATATGAAGTACAATCCTCAGATTCTAAGTGTTTACTCTATTATCATTTCACTGTTCACTATGAAATATTTTATTTGACCTCGACAGCATAAATGTTAGATAGATACACATACACACAGGAAAAAATATAAAACTATAGCTAAATCTTAGTTACAAAAATTATATTTATTATTTTTTAAAGAAACATACATATCTTCACTTTTCCCTCAAAATGTAGAGTTTTCTTTTAAAAAGCATCGCCTAAAACATCGGACGCAAAATTGGAGAAGTGATGGTTTGGATTTCAGTATGACACTGGATTCAGTCCTCTAAATCCAATAAGGTAAAAATAAATACAAGTAAAAAGAAATAAAAAAGAAATGTAATTTTAAAAAGTTTGGAAATGCGTCTTTACGGGTAATAGTAAAATGCTCTTTAAACATTTTTGAATTAATGTTTAATTCGAGTTATTAACTGTAATTAATGACGAGTTATTACTACATTTTCTCTTGACGCAGATAAACTCACATTATTCTATGTTTTCATATGTTCACTTATTTATTTATCAGCACAGCAGGCAGATGCTCAATGACAATGTTGAAATATTACAATACATTTTTACAAGATTTCTAGTGCCTTGCAGGACATCGTATATATATCAATTATATCTTGTATTCTACAAAGTTTGTTCCAGACAGAACATATTCCCCAGAATGGTGCCTTCAGCATTATGTTGCTCGTAGCCGTTTTGCAATAGAAGATACATGTATTATTAGTTCTAGTTTTAACTAAAAAAGCATGGAAATTTAATATTGATGTAATGTTTGAACAATCGAATTCATTTTGAAATATGGTACTTGTACCGATTATGGCCCGGGTCCCTAATATGGCCCACAGACAATATCTCTGCAGATTTACGTTGGTGCTACTAGATGGCAATATAAACTATGTC
Source organism: Thermobia domestica (assembly GCF_964235325.1). Taxonomy (NCBI): domain Eukaryota; kingdom Metazoa; phylum Arthropoda; class Insecta; order Zygentoma; family Lepismatidae; genus Thermobia; species Thermobia domestica. The sequence goes on along the minus strand of NC_137454.1, from coordinate 166,189,468 downwards.
CTCATGACAAGCGTAAACATATTTGCGCGGCTTAGAGGACATAGTTTATATTGTCATCTAGTAGCACCAACGTAAATCTGCAGAGATATAATGGGTGGGCCATATTTGGAACCCGGGCAATAATCGGTACAAGTACCATATTTTTTTGGAGAAATACCCGATCTGAAATATTACACCTTTGTTCTAATGAGTAAATATTAAAATTGTCTACCAGTGTGCTATAGTTTTGAAGTGTGGGATAAATTCCAGTTACTTTCTATAGCAAATACCAAATAAATTTTGATTAGACTTTTTCAATCTGTTGCTGTCACTTTTGTTGTGAGGGAAGGGGGGGGGGCAAATTACAACAGTATATCCCAACTTGGAGTGTAAATATAAGTAATATATTTTCATGAGTGTTGTAATATCCCTTAAGTCCTTTCTACTTCTAATTATGAATTCTAATAATTTAAAAGTATGAAGAGTAAGATTTTTGATGTGATTATTGAACATCAATTTCGAATCAAATGTAATACCTAGATCTTTAACTGTTTTGGGTCTGCCTATAGAAGTATTAGTACTAAACTTATAATTATGTTTAAGGGTATTTCAGAAACATTCACAAAAGCCTCGGACAAGGACTGATAACTTGGCACGACATCAGCAAAAGAAAATGGACATGAGATTTGGAACATGGAATATTAGAAGTCTTTATAGGGCAGGCGCGTTAAAATCTGTAACGAGTGAGTTAGAGAAATACAGGATGGACTTAGTAGGAGTTCAGGAAGTTAGGTGGGAAGGAAATGGATCTGAGAATTCCGGAAATTTCACGTTCTTTTACGGGGAAGGAAATAAAAAATCACCAGTTAGGAACAGGGTTTTTCGTTCACAAACGAATATTACCAGCAATTAAACGGGTTGAATTTGTTACTGACAGACTTTCTTTTATTACTCTTAAGGGACGGTGGTGTGATATTATTGTTTTAAATGTACATGCTCCAACTGAAGATAAGGGTGACGATATAAAAGATAGTTTTTACGAAGAAGTGGAACGGATATTTGACCAACTCCCGCGATACCATATGAAGATTCTATTAGGGGATTTCAATGCGAAGGTAGGACGAGAGGATATTTTCAAACCGATTATAGGGAACGAAAGTTTGCATAAGGAAAGTAATGACAACGGTGTTAGACTCGTGAACTTTGCAACATCCCAAAACCTAATCGTGAAGAGTACAAAATTCCCACATCGCGACGTTCATAAATACACTTGGACATCACCAGACGGAAAAACACATAATCAAATTGATCACGTTTTAGTAGATAGAAGAAGACAATCTAGCATAATTGACGTCCGGTCGTTTAGAGGGGCTGATTGTGACACTGATCACTACCTGGTAGCAGCGATAATACGGGAGAGATTATCGTTGAATAAAGGTAACACTCAAGGTCCGAAAACGGAGAGATTTAATTTAAAGAAATTAGAAGAGAGCCAGGTAAGAGAGGAATACCAGATTGAAGTTTCGAATAGATTCTCGGTTTTAGAAGACTCGGAGTGCACTAGGGTTGAGGATACTTGGATTGAAATTAGAGATAGCATTAAAAGTTCAGCAGTAGAAAAATTGGGACACGCGGAAATACGTAGGAACAAACCATGGTACGACCAAGAATGCATTAAACTAGTAGAGAAGAGAAAACAGGCAAAATTACGGTGGCTACAAAATCCGAATGAAATAACTACACAAAATTTCGCAGATATCAGGCGGGAAACTTCCAAAACTTTTAGAACAAAAAAACGGGATTTTTTGAAAGCTAAAATTAAGGAACTTGAAGATAATAGTAAAAATAAAAATATTCGGGACATGTATAAGGGGATCAGCGAATTTAAGAAAGGCTATCAACCTCGTGCTTATATATTAAAGAAATCTGACGGAACAGTTCTCACTGATACGGATAGCCTCTTAAATAGATGGAAAGATTTCTTTGACGATTTGCTGAACACGCAGCCAAAAACTAATGTGCGTGGAGAAAAGGAGATACACACCGCAGAACCGTATATTCCAGAACCCAATCGAATAGAAGTGGAAGCCGCTATAAAGAAATTAAAGAAACACAAATCTCCGGGTGTAGATGAAATTCCGGCTGAGTTAATTTTAGCTGGAGGCGAAAAATTGTGGAACAAGATACACAAACTCATTCTCCTTATCTGGAACAAGGAAGAATTGCCACAAGAGTGGAAAGAGTCAATCATTGTTCCAATTCACAAGAAAGGCGACAAAACTGACTGTAATAATTATCGAGGCATTTCTCTTCTGTCAACATCCTATAAAATCCTTTCAAATATTCTGTTAGCAAGATTGACCCCATACGCAGATGAAATTATTGGAGATTATCAGTGCGGATTTAGACGAAATCGATCAACTATCGACCAAATATTTACCATTCGCCAAATACTCGAAAAGAAGTGGGAATACAATACCCCGGTACATCAACTATTTATTGATTTTAGAAAGGCTTACGACTCGGTTAGGAGAGAAACATTATACAACGTTCTTACAGAGCTTGGAATACCGAGAAAGCTAATTAGATTAATTAAGATATGTTTAAGTGAATCCCAAAGTAAAGTCCGGGTAGGAAAATTTTTGTCCACGAGCTTCCACGTCGAAAATGGCCTGAAACAAGGAGATGCGTTGTCGCCATTATTATTTAACTTTGTGCTGGAATACGCCATAAGGAAAATCAAAGATAGCAACCAGGGCCTAGAGTTGAACGGCATTCACCAGGTTATGGCATATGCTGATGATGTAAATTTAATAGGGGATGATAGGAGAACAGTAGAAATAAATGCAGAGATATTATTAAACGCTTGCAGGGACATGGGTTTAGAAGTAAATGCAGAGAAAACTAAATACATGGAAGTGCGTCGGGACCGTAATACGGCAAATTGTGGAGGCGTTAAAATATTAAATAATACTTTTGATAAAGTGGATACTTTCAAATATTTAGGATCAATATTAACAGACGAAAATTATATTCACGAAGAAATTAAATGTCGACTAAAAGCAGGGAATTCGTGTTACTATTCGGTTCAAAATCTCTTGTCGTCGCGAATTCTGTCGAGGAATTTGAAGCTTAAAATATATAAAACGATAATCATGCCTGTTGTTCTGTATGGTTGCGAAACATGGTCGCTTACTCTGAGGGAAGAACATAGACTGAAAGTATTTGAGAACAGGATCCTGAGAAGAATATTCGGACCCAAGAGGAACGAGAATGGGGAATGGCGGAAGCTTCATAACGAGGAACTACATAGTTTATACGGTTTACCCAACATTGTTAGGGTCGTCAAGTCTAGGAGGCTTAGGTGGGCAGGTCATGTAGCTAGAATGGAAGAAAGTAGAAACGCTGTCAAAGTCTTGACTGGTAGACCCATAGGAAAACGACCATTAGGAAGACCTAGGCGCAGATGGGAGGATAATATTAAGATGGATCTCGCAGAGATAGGAATACAAAGTAGAAACTGGATCCAATTAGCTAAGGATAGAAGTCAGTGGAGAGCTTTTGTGAACGCGGCACTGAACCTCCGGGTTCCATAGGCCATAGAGTTAGTTAGTTAGTTAGTTAGTATTTTTGTTTCTGCTGAATTGTAGTACGTTACATCTGTTTATCTTACTCTAAGTTTATTGACTGAACACCAGTTCGCAATACTCTCGAAGTCTTGTAAATCAAAGCAATCATGTACAGATTTTATCTTGGAATACACTTGAAGATCGCCAGCGAACAATAATTTTTTCTCTAGTGGGAATATGCAGGTCCGTATTTATATATTGTGCACCCATGTGCTTTAAATAGTTTGCTGCTCACGCACAAAATTTGCCGCCCCACTCCCGATAACGACCGATATTTGAGTTGAATTCGTAGTTTTTGGGGTCGTTGAGAAGAATAGTGACAGTTTTAATCCAATTCAATTTCAAGGTCATACTCCACTTCCCAGGGAGGGGAAGAGATTTTAAAAGTAATCGAAAAGGACAGTCTTGAATTCGTAGTTTTCGAGGTCGCTGAGTTTAACGGTACCAGTTTTCATGATGTTGAAGTTCATCCTGAACCCTTGGGGTGAGGATGGGAGAGGATGACTTTTTAAAAATAATCAGGTAAGCTAGCTAATTAGTAACTACTGTAATTAGAGCGAATTAAACACTCGCGCTTGTGCGGAACTCTGCGGGTTGCTAATTTTAAATATTACTTTATTGTGAATCCTTAAAAAATCCAAAATTTCGCCGCCTCCTAAATTATGCCGCCCTGTGCTTGAGCACAGAATAGAACTTACCTAAATACGGGCCTGGGTATATGATCCGCAAGATCATTGATAAATAATAGAAATACTAATAGGCCTTAATTCGTGCCTGCGGAGCTGAGCTTCTAATAACGAAAAATACCCGTGTGATTTAAATTCTTTATAGACGACTCTATGCTTACGTTCTCTTAGATATGATGAAAAGAATTTGGTGAAGGTTGAAGAAAAATAGTAATTATTATTTTGTTTAACAGTATTTTATGATTTACTTTGTCAAAGGCCTTTTCAAAATTAATATATATTACGTCAATTTGTCATTTATCATCTAACTAAATAGCCATAAAGTCGGTGACTATTGCTAGATTAGTTTTTGATTATTTATGAGTAAGAAATCCATATTGATGGGTTGAAACTTCTGGTTTATGGTGACAATGCCAGACCGTACACGTCTTTAACGACCCGTCAGAAATTTCGAGAAGATGGCTGGGAGGTTTAAAAGCATTCACACAGTAAGGATATATATATATATATATATCTGAATATTCTTAGTTTCAAAAGAAGCCTGTAATAACGGCGTGCTAATTTTTTTTAAAAATCAGAAACTACAGAAGTTCTATAGCGACGGAATTATGGTGTTGCCTGCAAAATTGCAGAAGGCCATCAAACAAAATGGTGCATATTGGTTTCGCTATGTTATTTTCAAATCACAATAAAGTCCCAAAGGCTCAATACTTTTTAGACAATTTGATATTTCGTTATGTGATCATCAAGTTTATACAGTCCAGAGTATGATACATGTTATTGGAACAAATAAACTAAAATGTTCTTTCTTAGTATCTTCTTTTAATCTTATTTTTCTTTCTCTCCACTCGCTACACTCTTTCCCTTCTACCTTATATTATGTTTACGACGTAGTTTTCTCTTCTTTGATAAAATACAAATTATACGGCTTTGAATTATATGACTTAGAACAAGAATTGTTTGTGCAAAGTGAGATTATGAAGAAAGGGGACCAGTGTTATAATCAGGTTGGCGTCCCTGTTTCCACGAGCATCTAGACCGAATAGATTCTTTTTTAAGTAAGGAAGACCTACAACCAGGGCAGTGCCAATTTTACTGCGTCCAAGGAACGAGTTTGAAATACAGCGTTAGCCTAAAAGAAATAGACAAGTTTACTATATATAAAATGTTATGTATTTTTTGAGCAAAAAGATTTTACCTATGGTACATGCGTACATACTTGAAGTTTGGCGGCTAACAGTTTTTCTTTTGTTTCAGTGACGGGTGCGTGACGTAAGCAGCCTTGCTCTCGTACTTGACCTTGACGTGGCTTGGAGGAATATGGCGAGTCAAGTTGAGAAGGCGTTCTGTGTTCTGGAATATGCCAAGACAAATTCAGATATTGTAGTACAACGTCATTTTAGGACAAAGTATGGTAAACAACAAGCCACACGGCAGTCCATTTATGACTGGGTGCATAAATTTGAAGAAACAGGTTGTCTGTGTAAGAAGAAATCCATGGGAAGACCTCTAGTGTTTAATGAAACAGTTGAGCGCATTCGTGCGAGCTACGCTCGCAGCCCGAGGAAATCAACGACACGTGCAAGAAAGAAACTTGATATCCCTCAAAACACTATCTGGAACATTCTACGCAAACGACTCAAGTTCTATCCATATCGATTGCAATTACTGCAAAGTCTCAGTGAAAGTGACAAACAGCAACGTTTAGAGTGGAGACGAATCAACCTTTCATATTAGTGGTGTCGTAAACAAACATAACGTGCGTATATGGGGTAGTGAAAACCCTCACGAGATTGTGGAGCAGATTACGGACTCCCCAAAGGGTAACGTGTTTTGTGCTGTATCACCCAAAAAGGTGTATGGACTGTTCTTTTTCCAAGAAGAAACCGTTACTGGAAGAACGTACCTGGACGTGTTGCAACTTTGGTTGATGCCACAACTTGAAGAAGATAGTGACAATTTCATATTTGTGCAGGATGGAGCCCCACCACACTGGCATTGCGATGTAAGGGGTTATCTTGACGAAGTTCTTCCTAGGCAGTGAATTGGCCGATCAGCTGATGAAAACATGGCTATGACTCAATGGCCACCACGAAGTCCAGACCTCACACTGTGTGATTACTTTCTGGGGGGCTTCATAAAAGATCAAGAGTATGTGCCCCCCTCCCTCAGAGTCTGACGCAACTGAAAGAACGAATCAGAGATGCTGTTGCATTGGTGGACAGTCTGACTTTGATGCGTGTTTGGGAAGAATTGGACTACAGACTAGATGTTTTCCGTGTAACCAAAGGATCACAGATAGAACATCTGTAGTTGTACCACAAAAACTTCCTGATGTACCCTACAACTGATGTAAGTTATGTCACCATGTCATTAAAACTCTTTATTTGGAGGACCACTAAAGTTGTCTATTTCTTTTAGACTAACCCTTATTTATCATGAGTAATCCTCAAAAAAGCGAAAAAAAATAAAAATATTCAATTAATAATTCGATAAATTGTACCTTATAACCCATTGGCCAGTGCATCAAATACAAATCAATGTAGTCGAGTTGCAAGTTATCTAGTGTTTTTCTAAGTGCTCCTTCCACCAAATCAGGACGATGAAATTTATTCCATAACTGAAAAGGAAATTTAGTTAAATTTGAGAACTATTTATATTAGTTTATCACTAAGTAATTTCTCTATGCACTTTCTATTTAAAGAAAAATTACTTAATTTAATTAGTTTGTTGTCAATATATTTCCGTATCAAACTATGCGTCTTCAAGTCGATTATAACCATAGATTTAGACGATGAACTGAGGAAAAACGAAGAATATCTCAAAAACATTTATTACATTACTGAATAATGTTCTGTCCTACAAAATTATCTAGAGAAAGTTTAATATTATTTTAATATTTCTGCAATATCTTGAAAAAGGCTTTTTAAAAAGTTGGGAAGATTCGATGAGAACCTTTCAGAAAACTTCAGTTATTAAGTCTGTACATCAAAAACAAATTACATATCATTATTTTATTGACTAACTAATAAACTCATCGAGTAACTAACTCAGAAAGTATTGATAAAGTTCCTGAAACAAATATTAGCAATTACACTGAAAAAAATACTGCAACTCTGGTTTTCAATGAAGAGAACGTAATCATATTTTATTTAAGACCATGTGGGTGTATTATAAGGGCGCAGACATTAATTTCATACCTCATATTTATTCAGTTTACAAATAATAGAAATTACCTTTTATTTTCCTTTGATGGTTTCATACTTTACCACTGTCTTTGTTTCACAAAATTCTTCAGTGTTATTATGTATCTTCTATTTAATTATTTTAGAGTATATAATTATATATTAAATATTTAGCTTATCCACTCATCATTCGTAAGAAATATTATACTTCATTGATAGTATTTTTTTTAAAATATTAGTTTTAACATTTATAAATGTGTTCGTATATTTATATTAAATTGTTACACTTAATAATTATTTTTTTTTAAAAAAAGTATTAATAGTAAATAACCAGTTGAGAGTGCTCCAAGAGCATTGCCAGAACGAACTTTAAAATAATCAATTTTTCTTTTTAACTTCTACAGTCTTTATACCAATTGTACTATGTACTTTATTATTATACTCATTAAACAATTCTTGTAATATATCCATTTATAATTTCCTTGACTACTAATTTTTACATGTTTTATTTAAGAGTTCTGTTAAGACTTTCTACAATATGTTGTTTTACGAAGACACATGCTCAAAATTTAAAAATATTATCTCTCTATGACTTGTGGTTTCTTAAATCTCCCGAGATATAGCTTCTTAAATCTCCCGAAATCCGAACATTTTTTGACCAATATCTGGGAAACGGTGGCCAGTTGGCCAGTGGTCACCGGTTACTATTTGGTACCAAAATGTTCACCATCCTCTTAGGTATTGATCAACACTAATATGAACTCTCTATGACTTACGGTTCCCGAGATATGGCTCCTGAAATCTCCCGAAATGGGAACTTTTTTGGCCAATATCTCGGTAACGGCTAAAGTGACGCGAAAAATTCCATCACTTCTTTAAGATAGTTTTTGATGCTCTATCGAATGGAGGGTTTAAAATTGAAAAATTCACAAATAACACACACACACAACACAGACATAGAATATTCAGTAACGAACTTTTTAAGTTCGTTGATATTAAGTTGAATAGTTCTCATAATTTCTTATATTCATTGCAATCCCATATTGAAATAAAATTCTTCAGTCTTAAGCGGATCTGGTACCTTTAACCACTGGTTTCTCAGTCCCCATATGATAACATTTTACTTAATGAATTTCACTTCATGAATATCTAACGAAGTATGGTACTCAACAACTTAAAGTTCTCCATACGGATATCGAAAAGCAATACTAAGTTTTCATGCTAAATAAGTTCTATGTTCTTCTTGTTGTTAAGTAGTTAAAATATTTTATGTCGTAACGATAGAAGTGAAAACTCATTAGTATTTTAAAGTCACCTTAAGAAATGTAAATATTCAAAAAAAAAAAAAAAAAAGTCTTCACATATCATTTATACTAATCGTTCACAACGACATCATCATCTTAAACCTTATGTTAACGTAAGGAAAACTTTGTAAGAAAATACTGTTACCCACCTTGCTAGTAATAAATAAATCCTCTCTCTTTACAGTTCCTTCGGAGAGTTTCTCTTTTATGGCAGCTCCAACTTCACTTTCGTTGCCATAAATAAAGGCACAGTCGAAATGTCTATAACCAATGTCTATGGCGTCTTTTACAGCCTTCTCTACTTCACCGGCTTTTGACTATATGAAATAAAATACTTGAATGGTGCAGTCCTTATAACATATACCAATGCATAATTCATTTAATTAATAAATCAAGACTATTATGTTTACTAATGCTATGTATGGAACAGTGGTCCCACCAGGATTTGTTTCGAAAGCAGATTCAACTGGACAGTTCTAGGTTTAGTGGAGATCGTTTTTTTTTAATAATTCTGTATTTATAGGTTTCTTATTATAATTTATACATTATATATTACTATACAAATAATACTATTATTTTTTTAAGTTTTAACTACAGAGTGGTTATAAATTCACTACTTATTTTTAATTTAGATTATCCTAGAAACTAGCATCAGCTCTATCTGGCATATAATACTGTTTACTAATGTGAGATTTACCATATAATTTCAGAAGTTGATCCAGTGAAAACCTCAAAATGGCTGGTGTATACAACGTAGAAGACAAAGCTAAGATATTGCCGCCAGGTATCAAGTTTGGAGATCTGTGGTGCGTCCGGGACCAACAGAATGGCCTGCACGCAGCTCCAATCTAACCCCATGTGACTTCTTCCTTTTGGTTTGAGCTAAGGAACAAGTATACAAGTTAAAACCAAGGGATATTAACAGTTTTGAACAAAATATCCATGAAGTGTTTGCAAATGTTCCAGTTGAGATGCTAAAAAGAGTCGTGGATTTTGTTCCTATTAGATTCCAGAAGTGTGTTGAAATGTAACTTAATAACCAAATGATACACCCTAATAACGTATTCAATGAAAATAAAACTGGGATATGTTGTTTACTTTTTTGAAATATTCATTGTTACAAATAGGTACTGACTTTACAACCACCTTGTATATTATTGCTAAATATTCCCATCCCCATTCAGGTAATAAAAGAAAAAATAATTTTACAAGTAGTTTATGCGTCATTGTTAGGACTTGTGTGTCACAGTTCGGAAAAGACAGGCAATAAAATGTAGAATCCGCTACTTGACAGTGTTTTTTTTTTTTTAACATACGTAGATAATTTATTCAGCAGAAAGAAAACTATTAATTGTTATTACATGCAATGAACAACATGCACTTCTGAGCGTCATAAAAAATTGTTTATCTCAGTTTTCTCGACAAGTACGGATGAGAATTTACTTTCAAGCCTTTCATTTTATTCAAGTCACTGTAATATATCAATTGATACATACAGTTAGTCACAATTTTGTTCGTAATGATGACATTTTTGTGTTTAGAACATTAACCTGTCTATCTATTTTTGTAAAATGATTAAAATATTATGCTGTTCGTAAAATGTATATAAAAGCAAGCTTATGGCAGGATTGCAAAGCTTTTATTTATGTAAGAAAGAAATAAAATAATTATTCTTCCAGAACCTCCCGTTATTTACGCCACTTTTTTGTTCGTACACTACACCTCCACCCCCGACACTGATTATACAAATTGCATCGATGCGAAGAAGGCAGTAGATAGGAATGTTAGCAGCTCACTTGTGCTGTGATAGTGTGATCAAGGTCGTACTCCCACCCATATCGTCTATCTATTGTGATCATAATGGGTAAGAGAAGAGAGCTTAGTTGTGAGTTGGAGGACGTAATCATAAATTTGGCATTAAAGAGGTATTCGATGAGCAAGATTGGTACGTTGGTAAAGAAATCACATTCCACAGTTCAGTATATAATTAATAAGTTTAAACATAATGGGTCTACAAAGAATGTGCCGAGAAGGAAGAAAGAAAGGAAACTAAGTGAACACGAGGGACGCTTTGTGGTGAATAAGATTAGAGGTAATCCGAAATTAAATGTCCCAAAGCTCCGCCCAATGGTTGAAAGTGTGTGTAACAAACGTATGTGTAATGAAACTGTACGAAGAGTATTGCACAAGTATGGATTTCATGGTAGAATGTGTCGTAAGAAGCCGTTCGTTAGCAGAAAGAACCGTGCTGCGAGAAGGAAGTTCGCTAAAGAGCACCTTGACAAGGACCAAGAGTTCTGGGACAGCGTGATTTGGTCCGATGAAACAAAAGTGAACGTATGTGGGTCAGATGCGGCAAGCAAGGTGTGGAGAAAAGTGAACACAGCTGATAGGGTTGAGAATACAATACCCACAGTAAAGTATGGGGGTGGTTCTGTCATGATATGGGGGTGCATGTCATCCAAGGGAGTAGGGACATTAGAGGTCATAGATGGTATAATGAACAAGCACGTGTACCTTAATGTTTTGAAGCGAAATGTAAAGCAAAGTGCACAAAAAATGCAGATGGGAGCCAACTATATATTTCAGCAAGATAATGACAGCAAACATACGGCTGAAATTAATAGAATGTGGTTAGTATGGAATGTACCAAAGTTGCTGAAAAACATCCTCAATCCCCCGACTTAAACCCCATCGAACACTTATGGGATACTTTAAAGCGTAATGTGGGTAAACACGGGGTTTCTTCGAAAGACGAGCTTAAGAGGGTAGTGATGCAAGAATGGGAGGCAATCAGTGCTCAAACATGTAAGGACCTTATTAACTCTATGCGTGCAAGATGTCAAATGGTCATCAAAGCAAGAGGATATGCCACAAAATATTAAATTTTCAGTTGTTGGGCTTTAGTTTTATACCTTTTAATACTATATTCTCAAAGTGTACGAACAAAAATGGAACATAAAATGGACGAAGTAGTTGTTTAGTGCACAATATTAGCACGAAGGAAAACATTTTGTTTTTTTGTTTACTATTAGTTAATACCGATATGTGCTTTTGTTTCAAAATACAGGTCGTTTTGAACAAATAATTAAATTTAACGTAAAATTTCTTGCTGACATTTGAAAATCTTCGCCTGTACGAACAAAAATGTGACATACTGTATGTATCATGTTTGGACAATCTTATGGTTAAATAAATATTAAAATTTTAGAGTTAATCAGAACTTTGGGCTGTAATCCTTTAACAAATACTGTGTACTGTCATCTTGATAATGCCACATTCGAAGCCTCAGTCAGAGTATACTTCACTTCAAACTTCATCCTAATGGGTGGCCTGGTTATGGTCTTTAGGTTTATAAAAGTAGTTCTTATCGATTTCTCGAAAATTGCGCATGAGAATTTCAATTCGTCCGTATGATTTTGTTTAGATCAATTAGATCTATCAATTGGTATGTGTCTCACATTAAATGCTTATAATGTAGTAGAATTTTATTCTCAATTCAGAACTTTTTGTCCTGTAAATTAAGATAAAGTTACAGAGCTCCCTCTGACAATAAAACAAGAAATAATATTCCTACATTTAATGTAATCCTTAGCTCTGTATATACTATATACTACATCTTATCCCTGATTTAGGGTCCTGTGCTCACGTTATGGAGTTTATAACTTTTATAAGGGACTGGAGACATAACTGCTATGGAACTGATACAAAAATATCACAAGAGGAAGTATTATCAATGAGTTTTAGTGCCAATTAGTATGGGCTTTGTTTACGGAACGGTGTTTCAATTGAAAATTTAACTCAACAATAATACTCGTTTTCTATATTTTGTTTTAGTCTAAGAACACGGTAATCTAAATACAATATTAACAAATAAAGCATATTATTCATTACGTTATATTAGTATTAGTCATGTCCAACTGAATGCTCTGTGAAGTCAAAGTTTGGTGCTCGTTTTGTCAGTAAATCATTCACAGTCACAGAAAGCAAGGGCAATGTGGCAAACCTAGTGTTGATGAACGAAAGTAGTGACAGACAGCCAATGCGTAGTCGGTGGTTTTGCAGATACACTATTGGTGGATTCATGACCAATTGAACACTGTCAACGCTTGTTTTAATCCATCCACTACCTACCTCGTTCCCTCCACATTTTTGCCTCCACTTTTTCTCATGGCTGTGATCGTAGATGCTCCTACGTCATATATCAGGGAGTTGGAGATGCCTATCTTGTATCCTACATTTTGGTGAATGTGTTTAGTATCACCACGTTTGAAGTCAGCAAATCCAAATTAGAATACTTAAAAAAAAATTACTTTTCAGTATATAACCACTTAACGAACAACTATCTCGGAATAGAATCCATGTTAGCATTGAGTTCATTTACGGAGCCACAGAATTGAAGAACCATTAATATACGCATATAATATAGCAGGCCCGAAAACAGCCACAGATGTTTGGGGGGGGCCATGAATATGTTAGGGTTGCCAAGTTATCAAATATTCTCTTACAAATATCTAAATTGTGTTTTTGGTATTGAGGTCTGGAGGGGCCACGAAAAGTTCAGGGGGACAGGCCCCTCGCCCCCTCTAGTTGCGGGCCGTTACATTAAGAAAAATACAACAAACAACATTTATTTAAGCCTACATGCTTCCTTTAAATTTTAATAATTAACAATATTTTCAAAGCATGTTATCTATATATGAAATATCAGTAAATAAATAATTAAATACTTCTCGTCTTTTTTATATAACCTAGAAATTAGAGGAGTAGAAAAAATATATTGAAATATCATCGCTCTCTCACATTTCCACACTCAATATATTGAAAATGAAAGTGACTATGTTTATGACTATGTTTATGACTATTAAGTCTATTATGACTCTTGAACCACCCGACCATTCTCGATCAAATTTTCAACATAGATGAGGCTCGGGCCTGAGGTGGTTTTTATTATTTCACTTTGACGGTGCAACTTAGGGATATATATATATATATATATATATATATATATATATATATATATATATATATATATATATATATATATATATATATATATATATATATGTGTGTGTGTGTGTGTGTGTATGTATGTATGTATGTATGTATGAATGTATATATATATATATAATCGAAAATTACCTATATTAGTGTCAAATCCATAGCTTTCGGTGTCGCTGAGATGAACAGTGATACTTCCGATGCCATTTAAATCCAAATTCGGCCCCGCAACTTGGAGGAGGGGAAGAAGGAGATATATTAAGAAGTGATCGAGAATGACCAATATTAGTGTCGAATCTATAGCTTTCGGTTTCGCTGAGACGAACAATGACACTTGCGATGCTCTTTAAATCCAAATTCAGCCCCCATTAGTACTTCTAAGGTGGGATAGTGAAATGTACAAATAATTGAAAATGACCGATGTTAGTGTCGAATTCATAGTTTTCGGGGTCCATAAGTTCATTGGTGCCCGTTATGTGCAACATGAATGAAACGTATTCTCTTGTAGGAAGAACGGGTATTCTGCTAGAATATATATGTATATCGGGGAGAAGGTAACTATGTGATAGAGCGCCTACCTCTGATGCACCGGGTCCCTCGTTCGATCCCCGGGCAAATAAGTTTGTGGTGGACAACATCGTGTCCGTGGGTTTTCTCGGGCACTCCCATTTCATCCCACATTTTCATGCCACCACTTATTCCGTCATTTACTTGCCTTAGTTATCCGTCTCCCTTAGCCTAAAGGGCATAATTGTGGATCGTTAAATTGAAAAAATTCATTTCATTTCTTGTGCACTATGTGATATAGGTGAAACCAAGTGCTAGTACTTAATTTAATACGAGTAACATGAAAATTGTCCTACAAGTATTATTGGTTATATATTGATTTTTAATAGACAATTTAACATACGGGATAAGTAACATTGTGTAAAGCTTTAACAATTGTGTCCAATTTATCTCTCTTCATAGGAATTAGTTCAGCACAAAGTAGAAAAACCTCTTAACATTGTACAGTATTATCATTGATTCTTAAAAAAAAATCATAAATGGAACTTACGGCACATTTGTTAGCACAACAACAAAATTCATTGTTAAGATGAAAATAAATAATTTCCTACCTGCCAAGAACCTAATCCTATAATAGGGCACTCCAAACCATTATTCAACTTTACTTTTGGTATTTGAGCTTTGGATGGCATTTTTATTGTCTCAGCTAGTAGAAACTTTTAAACACCCAAAGAATCTACCGTAATTTTCCACACAACAGAAAATAAAGACTATTTAGAGAAACATCTTTTATTTTTCGTGTACACATGTGTATCTTGTCAAGTGACGAAATGGGTCAATTCACAGGAAGATAACTTTTATCTTAACATATTGAAAGGTTAGATTAGAAAAAAGGTCACTCCAAGTTCAAGAGTGCAACTAAGCTGAATTGTCCTTTTTTTCTCAACTTGGCGTTTGGAAAATGGATTTCTATAGTCGATCCGGTACGTAAGGTATATATGTCACAATAGTCCCATAGTAGCATTTCCAGTAAAACTAGTATAAAGAAAAACCTTAATAATAATAATAATTATATATATATATATATATAGGCCTAATTGAAAATCACCATGTTTGTGAACCTAAATCTCCTGAACCGCCCGACCGATCTCGAACAAATTTGTAACATGGATGAGGTTCGAGAATGGGCTGGTTTTAGGCTATTCACTTTGATGGTAGAACTAGGGGGCGGGGGTTGAGGGAGGGGGTATAAAGAAATAAATAAAACTTAATAACTCCTGAACCATTTGAACGATCTTGATCAAATTTTCAACATAGACGAGGTTCAGGCCTGGGATTGTTTTTATGATTTAAATTTGACGGAGCAACGTACAGGAGGAGAAGCAAGGGGAGATATACAAAAATCAATTTATATAAGACTGAAAGTGACTATTTTTGTAACTTAATAACTCTTGAACTATCCGACCGATCTCAATCAAATTTTCAAGATACATGAGGTTCGTATCTGGAAACATTTTTGTAACTTCACTTTAACGGTAGATCCTAGGGGAGGGGGAGGAAAGGGGGACGTATAAATAAAAACTAATAAAACCTAATAACTTTTGATCCACCCAATCAATCTCGATCAAATTTTCAATATATATGAGGGTCATATCTTTGGTGTTTTCTGTCGTTTCACTTTGACGAGCCAACCTAGGGAAGGGGGAGGGAGTAGATATATGTAGAAAAGTTAAAATTAAAATGACTGCATTTGTGACTTTATCACTCTTGAACCACCCGACCGATGTCAATTAAATTTTCAACATACATGAGTTTAGGAGCAGGAATTGCTTTAGGCTATTTACTTTAACGATGCAACATAGGGGAGGGGGAGAGGGAGAGAAATTTTAAAATGATCAAAAATGACCGATATTAGTGTTGAATCCATAGTTTTCGGGGTCGATGAGAGAAACAGTGACACTTCCGATGCTGTTTCAATCCAAGTTCAGCCCTGATAGTTGGGTAGGGGAAGGATAAACGTAGGGGAGGGGGATAAACATTTAAAAATGATCGAAAATGACTAATATTAGTGTCGAATCCATAGTTTTACGAGTAGCTGAGATTAACAGTGACATTCTGATGCAATGTGCCGCAGCATGGAGGAGGGGAGGGGAGCTACATATAATAATAATAATAATAATAATAATAATAATAATAATAATAATAATAATAATAATAATAATAATAATAATAATAATAATAATAGAAAATGACCAATATTATGTCTAATCCATAGTTTTCGGAATCATTCAGATTAACAGTGACATTTCCGATCCTTTTTAAATACAAAATCAGCCCCGCCACTTGGGGGAGGGAGAAAAAGATATATATATATATAAAATGATGGAAAATGGCCAGTGTTGAATTTATAGTATTTTTGGGTCACTTAGATGAACAGTGATGCTTTCGATCCCGTTTAAATTCAAATTCAATCCCATAACTTGGGGGAGAGGGAAATATATATAAATGATCGAAAATGATCAATATTAGTGTGGAAACCATGGTTTTCGAGGTCGCCAAAATGATCAATGATCTTTCGGATGCTGCTTAAATCGATGCTATTAAAAACGAAAGCAGCATATTTCACGGGTACTAAACACGTGAGATACGGAGTTGTGCATTTAAATTTTCATTTCAACCCAGCGAAGCGGGTAATATATGCTAGTAATAATAATAATAATAATAATAATAATAATAATAATAATAATAATAATAATAATAATAATAATAATAGCAATAACAGCACCCCGCATACGGTGGGATAGTACAGAAGTAAATTCAGAGTTCGGAGACAAGAGTAATCATGATTTTTGAAAGTACAATTGTTTAAATTCAATTCGATTTTCGATGCGGCACTCTAAACGGTCATGGGGCAAACCAAATGAAATCAACCAACGATGGTTACTGACAAAATTCAGTTTATTATTATTTATTTTTTACCTAAGTTTGTACTACGTACATTCAGGGAGTTGAAAATGGGTATTCATTTATTTTTTAGCCGCGCAGGTTTATTTATAGCGGTCATTTTGTACAGGCACCTGAGCGTATTTTGAACTTTTCAGAGGATTCCGTTAAACGCTGTAACTTTTTAGGTTTTAAAGATAATGAGTTCAAACCAAAACCTTATGAAAGATAATGGAATGGACAATATTCTGTGTTCTGTGCACGTTGGGATGTACTTTAAAACGTCGAAAATAAAGCTCTGAACAATGAGGTTGGAAACCTAGAAATAGCAATTTTGGAATGTACGTTTTGAAACCATATGAATGAGGCTCACCTTCATTTTTTGTCTATATATAGTAAACAAAGTCCCAAACAAGTTTCAAATCTGAGAACCATATACTTGATTTTTTGGAAATTTTATAAACATTGCGAATTTTCGAAAATTGAATATTTTCACCATCAAATATCCAGTGTTGGGAAGTAACGTAACGCAAGTAACGCGTTACTTTTTAAGTAACGTTTCCTAGTAACGTGTTACTTTTTTTCAAAGTAACTGTAACGGTAACGCGTTACAAATTTTTAAGTAACGTACCTAGTTTGCGTTACTTTTTCGCGTTACATTTCGGATGAGTAACTACAATATATTTATATTTATTTTTCGGAAACAAATGTTTCTTTCCTGTAAGTGAATTTCTCAGAAGGAAACAATCGAGTATGAAGTACGTATGTCAGTGACCGACAGTCACAGACACACAGAGAAACAGATAAGTTCGTAGTGCAACTTGCTGTTTTTTGAACATGAGGACAGCCTTAGGGAAATCACGTGTACTGATTGCAAGCACCTGGAAGATTTTGTCGTAGATTTTGACAGCTCCAAATCAATACATTCAGTGAGTGAACTAGGAGTGCAATGATACCGGAAGTCTATTTTGCTTTGATTGGTGTAGTTTTTATAAAGATGGAGAACAAAAATATTTTACCGTTCGAACATTCGAAAGAATACTTTTTTTCTTAACAGCTGAGGATTATGGTGGACAGAATTTAAAAGTAAACAGTCTGAACTGACCCGGCGGAAAATATTTATCAACAACTAGGGTGCCATAATTAACGATTTACAGTAAGGGGTTAATATGAATAAACTGTGTTCTGATGAGCAGGCCTACTTTATTACTAGAAAATAGTTTACTGATGGTATGTAATATTGGAGTTCTTTCAAATCAGTTTGCTTATCCTAGAGTCCCGTTGATTATAGAGTAGTGTAATGTTTCTCTATATTCTGTATTTTTAATTTTACATAACAACATTGTTATTATTATATAATTAGTTTAGCAGAATAATAATAAGCAATCATTTTTTCTAACGCACAGGGATGAGCACGAGTCAAGCTAAAACTCGACTCGACTCAAATTCAAGTTGAGTTTCGAGTCAAATCAAGAGTAATATCCTCGAGTCGAGTTCCGAGCCGATTCAGTTTTCGCGTCGAGTTTCGAGTCCAGTCGAGTTTGATAAATGGCTTGTTCGTTTTAACTCGTTTTGAAATCATGGCCTGATTACACTGGAAAACGAAAACCATGAGAAATTTAAGCTAAACAGTAATAAAGAATACTTTTAGTGTTGCTCACGAGAGGGGACACTACTCGCATCTCGTCTCGTCTCGATAGTAAAACCACATGAGATTTTTTATAACAAGATCAGCTCGGCTCGGCTCAAATGAGAAGATGGCTCGAGCCGGCTCGCTTGGGGTGAACCATCGGCTCGAGCTGGCTTGGTTGGGATGAGCTATCTGCTCGGTTCGGCTCAACTGAGCCAAGGGCTCTAGCCGAGTCGGTTGGGTGAGCTGTTGGCTCGGCTCACTTCTCGGTTCGGGTCGATAGTGAATGAGCTGTGAGCCGAGTTGCTCGAGTCGTTGACAATTCTAAACCCGGGCCGAGCAGTTTTGAAGATATTTGGCCAGCGCCCTATAACTTTTAACAGTGTTTGGTTCAAGCCCGAATACTCAACCTAGACCCTCAACCCAAATTCAGAAGCTCGTGAACAATGTCCTTGACTCCTAGACTTCACGACTACCGAGATTGGCAATCAACTAGATTTTTAGTATTCATATACAAACCGCCTATCTTTCATGTGTATATACAGTGTTGTTATAATTATTATTAATAATAATAATATAAGTTGTAGTAGTACTAGTGGCATTGATAATATTAGCTATATTGTCTATGTAATATATTTGAAGAGAGTACTCGAAACTACATACCGGATTTGGCTCGACTCGACACGAAACTCGATCCCAATTCGAGTCGAGTTGGAAAAAATTTTTCGAGCCGAGTTCTCGGGTTGAGCTCAAAGACGTCTGTTTCTAGTCGAATCGAGTGTCAAAGAAAACTCGTTCGAACTCGCTCGTGCCCATCCCTACGAGTAACGCAGTATGGCATTTTATCAATGTTACATTATATGAAAATGTTCATATATCAAGAAAAATGTGTCCCTGCATTTACATAAAGCGATTCAGAACGTATAATAATAATAATAATAATAATAATAATAATAATAATAATAATAATAATAATAATAATAATAATAATAATAATAATAATAATAATAATAGAGGTAGTAATAATAGTACGGAAAATTGAAGTAATAATTTTTTTCACATATTAAAATTTCGGACCTAAAAGTAACGCGTTAGTAACGCGTTACTTTCGAAGTAAAGTAACAGTTACTTTTTTGGGGCAAGTAACGCGTTACTAACGCGTTACATTTTAAGAGAAAGTAAAGTAACTTGTAACGCGTTACATTTTTGCAAGTAACTTACCGAACACTGCAAATATCTCAGGAAGGACACAAGTGAAAAATCTCAAATTTTGCAGAAAATAGACAATAGTTGTGCAGTAACTAGTGGGTAAAATTGCATCATTGAGACATGAGTAGTTTCTAAATTATAAATTTTTTTTCTTCTTTGGAACTTAATATCATGAAGCGCCATGAGCCGTAGATATAAACTTTGTAGCAAAAGTCAAAATAACACGACAATAATGTTAAATTTGTAAAGTGTTCATAATTTATGAATCATATATTGTACAAATAACGAAACACATCTGTTATTTCTTTTCTGCCTATATATAGTGCTGCTGTTAAGACATCAGCAAGGTAAACAGTTTGTATACAGAGTTTGGCACTGATATTGAAAGTACGACCTGTAGGAGTTGTGAACTCTGTGGGTGTGAATTTCCAGAGAACCTTAGTGATTGGCACCCACACTTTGTCATTCGTACATACTTTAAAAGAGTTTCTTGGGCCATGGGGATGGAAAAAGTTAACAAAAAGATTATTATTTTCCTGACTACTGTCTTCAATTCTTCCAATCCACCATTTCTCGTCGTAAATACAGACTACGGTATCATTAGGTCTAGGTGCAAACGACAACATTGCTATGTTTTGGAAGTACTAAAGTATTGCAATCAGTAAATTCATCTGATTGTGAGTATTCATAACATCTGATTTGTGTTTGTGTCAGAGGTACAAATCTATGATATGATCTGGTATTGATTATTCTTTTACAAGTAGCAAATCTCGAATTTCTTGCTCTTTGACTGCACTTCTTCTGATGAAACATAGATAAATTATATACTTAAGATACTATCAACACAAAACCTGTACATCTGTTCACCTGTTGCTATCACGAATTTCATATCATTGCAACAACTTATAACTCAGAAATTACTCAAGTCTCAGTGATACAATTTTACTCACTTGTTACTGCACAGCTGTCTATTTTGTGCAAATTTGAGCTTTCTCACGTGTCCTTCCTGAGATATTTGATGGTGAAAATACTCGATTTTCGAAAATTCGCAATGTTTAAAAATTTCCAAAAAATCAAGTATGTGGTTCTCAGATCTGAAACTCGTTTGGGACGTTGTTTACTATCAAGTTTCTATGTAGAGAAAAAAAGATAGTAAATCTTATTTATTTCCTTTCAAAATGTACATTCCAAAATTGCCATTTCTAGGTTTCCAACCTCAATGTTCGTTTTTTTTTTTTTTTTTTTTTTTTAACGTTCTAAAGTACGTCTCAATGTGAACAGAACACAGAATGTTGTACATTCAATTATCTTTCATATGGTTTCGGTTTGAACTCACTATCTTTAAAGTTACAGCGTTTAACGGAATCCTCTGAAAAATGCAAAATACGCACACGCGCCTATACAAAATGGCCGCTACAAACAAACCTGCACAGCTAAAAAAATAAATGAATGCCCGTTTTCAACTCACTGAGTATGGTACAATCTTGCGTAAAAAAATTAAAAAATAAATAGATTTTGTCAACAATCTTTGACCTGGAAATTGGTTGATTTCATTTGCATTGTCCCTAATCGAAGTTCAAACCCAGAAATCACAACGTATTAATATATGATAGACGACGGCACTAAGATACAAGTCTGGGTCAATTTTTTTGCAAGAAACTCAAAAGTTTATCTCGTTCGACCAGTGAGCAATACGATTTAGTGTCAATTGAAGTCGTCGAGTAATAATGCGAAGGCAAATGGAGTGAAAGTAAATAATAGGAATGTCAAAATATAGTGGACTATACAAAGGAGCCTTGATCTTCGACAACACACTGTTGCTGACAAACAGAGTTGCATTCCTTGAGGGACATTGTTTTCTTGTGGATATCGCTCTGAGAGACTTGAACTCATACGCACTCTAAAAACGGCTTTTGTCCATAAAATTAGCTAAAATCAACCCTGTGGCTGCAGCGATCCCACTCATAAAGCTGTTTTAATATTCCGTAGCGACAAGTTGTGTCATTAGCTTTATCTAAGTCAAAGAATATAGCAATAAGGTGCGCACCGTGTTCTTGATGGAAGAAGACTTCTTGAATATGGGTCTCAATATGAGCAAGGTTGTTTGTAGTGGAGCTGAAAAAGCTAATTCACGTTGAAAATTGATTTGTAAAAAGTTAGGTTCAAAATACCACACCAGAAGCTTAAAGAGCTTACAGGTGCAACTCGTGAAAACAATAGATTTGTAGTCTCACGCCACTTCCGTGGGAAAGTCTCCTAAGACTAAATACGATTAAACAGCCGCAATAATGCAAACTGAGTATCGCGCGGGGCGGGCAATACATCGTAAGATACACGATTAATCTTTGGAGCAGTATTGAACTACTCATATAAGGAAATAGATCAATACCTGGAGCAGTATTGAAGTATTCACATAAGGAAAAGCCGAACTGAGAACCTGAAAGAAACGTTATAATGCTGTGTAGAGGTAGGAAATGTAACGGGCTACGCTCGACACGAGTATGAAAGCGGATAATCGTGATGGAATAGTATCCAAAGTTAGACATAGAAGAAAAATTGCCCAAAATATTGCCTGTTCTTTGGGGTTAATCTTCAGGACTCCATCCGCTGTTAAAGCAGGCATTCGAGAAGTAGTACTATGGCCATTGATTGAGTAATCTAACGCCATACAATAGACGTAGGTCTATCGAAGACGAGACAGTGATTTCAGCTTTGACACTTCGAAAATTTAATAAGATAACGTGCAACAACATGCAAAAAGAAATTTTTTTAATGATTCTCAGCATTGGAAATGCGATTAAAAGTGGCAAGAGCTCAGTAACATGCCAGGATAATCATGGATGTCCGCCAACCACCATTAAGTCACTGTTGTGGACCTTCGCCTCCGTATTCTGAAATAGAGCAAGAGGAATCATGTATAACAGTCTATTTCAGTAAATCTACGGAATCAGCTACAGAGAGTTCATTAGAAGGGTGAAATTCATTGAGCTCAAGAACTGTTTGCCAATGTGCACGCTTTAAATGGAAACGTCAAATATGATCCAGAATGGCAACGGGAAGTCCTGCAGTGAATATCTGGAATTAACTATTGTCAAAGGGAAAGATTGACACCTGTCCTTCCATATTAGGTGGAACATTCTCAACTTTAAGAAAATTGTCAGCATATAAGAGGGGCACATTTTATGGTGGTACGCCAAATTGTTCAAACCACTTACGAAATATCCAATAGAAATTCCTAGTGACATTTGTAAATTTTAATTCGCGATGTGTACCTATGACTATCGAGATATCGATATGGTTCTACCACTAAATAGTGAATATTTTCTTTAGCCCAAAAGTATACATTTCGTTCCTTACTCGAACAGTAAACTGCGCACTCGTCCATAAACATCACTTTTCCTCGAGAAAGTATCGTACTGAAGGTTCGCATAATTCATTGGAGTCCACTATTTTCTCTATCAACATCACTCAGTTCCTTCACAAAAGTGGGTACTTTTAACACCGAGGTTCTTTTACATAAAGATTTACATGGTTGATCGTGAGATACTAAGTTCAGCTGCTCTTTTCCTTCTCGACTTTAATGGCGAACTTAGTAAGGATTGAAGAAAGAATTGAATTTTTCCTGGATGATTTTAGTAATTCTTCTCGTGCTATCAGCGAAGTGAATGTATTGACATCCAACGTTTCTAATGCAGACATTGCATTCATCTTCAAGGGTTATAATGAAGAGACCGGAAATATGGGCATATATATTAGGGGCAGAGTTATGAATGGGGGCTTGTGATTACCTGAGAGAAATGCTGGCTTCTGATTGACTGAAGGATGTTGGCTCTCGATTGACTGTTGTTGTGACTACGAGAAATGGCTTTGTTGAAAGTCTGTTTTTTGTTCCTGAAAAGGGCTGACCCGATAGGCTGAATTGAATCCCATTGTCCCTATTGATTTAGAATTTTAGATTTCTGTGCTTTCGGCATCTATACTCATGTTAGCCCGTCACGTTTGAGGGATGACATCCCTCGGTGAGCACACAATCCAGGGAAAGGGAAGGAAGAAAAGATTGGGGAAGGAAGGAAGCGACCTGGAACCTATATGTTAGGTACCACCCCGGTATTTGCCTGGAGTGAATGAGGAAAACCCAGGAAAATCTATTCAGGATGGCTGGCCTGAAAAAGCTTTTTACACTTTTTCGACCGAGTGCCCCCACCGGGAATCAAACCAAGGACCGCTCGTACCGAATGCGAGAGCGTTAGTGACTACGTTACGCGATTCCACTATTGTCTATATTGAGGCTGTTCCTTTCCTGTGAGATAGCTATGGATTCCTTTATTGTTCTGTCCCAAAAATTGCTGCACTTGGCTATTATGGTGGTATTTGTAAAATCAATTCTGTGTCCAAGCTCTAGGCTATGCTCTGCTAGTCCTGACTTTTCGGATTGCTGAAAAGGTCTTGTATAGCTGTTGTGTTCTTTGCATCATTGTTCTATTGTAAGTCCAATCTGTCCTATGCATGCTCTGCCACATTCGCATTGTATACGATATACACCAGAAGTGCGCAGGTGAAGGTTGTCTTTCACTGGTTTGAGTAATGATTTGATGTTGGCTGGAGGTTTATGAGTAACTCTTATACCATGTCTGGTAAGTATTCTGCTGAGTTTGTCGGAAGTGCGACCGCTGAAAGGCAATACAGTGGTGGAAAGATATTTCTTCTCTTAACTTTTTTGATCACTTCGTGTTGGAAAATAACGGCCCTTTTTATGATCATATTGATATCTGTAAGACTAGCCATTCTCTTGCAGCGTCGAACGAAGATTGTTCTGTAGTAATGATTGTTCTCTACCACCACTGCAGCACATGTCCCCCTACGTTGAATTGGTGTTCCTGAACGAGGTGAATCCTTCATTTTGCCACTTGTGTACAATTTTCTCTCTCAAGATGACATTGTTTTCCGTGTTGCTAGTCGAAATTTGGCACTCAGTGTATCTATAGTATCACCTGTATTCTTGCGCCCATGCACTTACTTGTTACAATACGCTCTTTGCACGTACGTATTGTTACTTTATTTACAATAGTTTAATTGTTCATTATCTGGAAAAATTGGAAACAAAATTTACAATTCATGCAGATATAATTGAATAAGACAGCATAACATAAGATAATAAGGGAACCCTGCTATGTTGAGAAAATATTTTTACTTTTTGAATATTACTTGCATTTTAACAATAGGGGAGGGATCAAAAGAAGATTGTTACTAATCTGAAATTTTATAATGTAGAAATTACACATACATAAAATGAATAGGAGAGTAATTTAAATATTCAGTAATAAGAAATGTCAACTTCAAACATTGGTGCGGGTCCCGAGTCCATGTGTCCGGGAGCGACGGTGTGCTGTACCGTTTGCATCACCATTTGTTACGGCTTTGTGCGTGATTGATTTGTGTCACTATATGTTTGTATTTTATTTGCCATATATATATATATATATATATATATATATATATATATATATATATATATATATATATATATATATATATATATATATATATATATATATATATATATACGTTGTGATCTGCAAATTTTCCACATTCAGTTATGTTCTGGCATGCAGCCATACAATGATGATTAAAGACCTAATATTTTCCACACTGGATTGGTAATGTAGGTTGTATTCTCGAAGAGTTAATGCTCTTTATGTATACAAATGAACATTATTAGCTTCTACGTAATAACATCAAAAATGCAAATGAAATTTGTCAGTTTAACATCCCACGATAATGTCCTTTTAGGCTAAGGGAAATGATGATTAAGGCAAGTAAATGATGAAGGAAGAGTAGGTGGGATGAGAGTGTGAGAGGAAACGGGAGTAACCCCGAGAAAACCCATTAACACGATGTTGTCCGCCACAAACTTACTCGGTCGGGGATCGAACCAGGGACCCCACACACCAGAAGTAAGCGCTCTACCACCGAGCCACCTTGGGCCCCCATGTCAAAAATGCAACATAATTGCAAAGCATCCTTATCGAAGAGTAAAGCACCTTTGAGTCGAACTCAAAAAGGACTAGATATCTTTCAATTTGAGGTCCGCTCACTGCTGTTTGTGCTAAATGTAGTGATAACATATACTAAATCTATACCTTTCCATAGAAAAGTAGATTCTTCGTGTATATATATATATATATATATATATATATATATTAAAGTACTTTAAAATGAATCAAACTATCATTTTGAATCTCATCCAAGCCCCAATATTCCTTTGGTACAGCTTTTATAGCAGATTAATAGTTTACATTTAAAATGTATGTTCATATGTTAGAACAGAACATATAAAAATAAGAGTTAACTCAACACAAAGTATTAATCATTATATTTGTTTCAACAACAAGAAACATTTATTCGACAATTGCCCTGGTAACTCCTAATTGTATCTTAATAAATATATATACAACGTTAAATCATACTCATTTATGATGGAGTTAAATTCGTAAATTAGACATGAAGTATTTATTAAAATCAGAACGTACAGTGAACTTCTACATCAATCCACGCAACTACATACCCCATATAAGCAGTAAGTCTACATAGTTTGTTGAATTGTACAAAAGATTAGAAGTGTGTAACTAACTTTATATGTAGTTTGCAGTTTGTTACGTCGACATCAGAGTCCCGTTTTATAAAACAGAAGTGATCTTGTAATATAAGTGTAGAATCGAAATGTTTAAATTACAACTGTTGATGACAAATTACTGATGGCATTTTGGTTGCAGAACTGCCATTAATTTTTCTTCTAGTGCTTCTGTTTCATTACATTTTATGCAAATCAGATGGGTGAAACAATAGTGAGCTTCATCATATGTAAACAAAGGAAGAGAGGTTTATTTTAAGCTTTCCAATGGAGATTTCCACTATTTATTATTATTTATAATGTGCGTGTACATAATATAAACTAGGTTATTGGACTTCGAAAATTCTGAAGCCACGCCCACTGAAGACGTCCAAGCACCATGTTTCTCAGAAATGAAGTAATAGATGTCGAAAGTCTGTCGGATGGCCTTCTGCTCATATAGCATATTGTACAGTAGATAGAGTGGTTAGAAAAACGGATATTGATGTAGGCAATAAACAGCCAGATCACAACATACCAAAACATATAGTCATTGTCAAAAGTTTGAACAAACTATTGATTTTTCAGAATTTCTTTTTAAAAAAGACTGTATCCATACAAAACTATGTTTATGGACTCATTTTAGCGTTTTTGAACATAAACAACGTTGTCCATATAAGGATACGAAAATCCATGGTCTTCTTGACATCGAGACAAATTTATTTAGGAAAGCTGCTTGGTAATAAACAAATAACTAATGAACAGACAACTACATCACGCTTTGTTTGATGATGCATAGTTTCAGTTACACCTAATGGTGTGTGTATGAACCCTTATCAGTAGTTGTCTCTTTACCTCAACAAACAGTTGTATATGCACTATTCAATCGTGTCGTAATATGAGCAAAATTGGATGCAAATATGTGGCGTGGGATCTTACAGTTTTCGTTCATGTGAACAAGTTGAACAGTGTGAAGAACATGCAAATACAATGCGGAAGAGAAGTTGTTAACTAAAAGTTGCAGCACGTGTTCAAGTGGTTAATTTGAGGAAAGAGAGTCAATTTCTGAAGAAAAAAAAATACTCAATGATCGGACGGAGCAATGCGTCAGATAGTTGAAAAATAGTCACAAAGTGGTGTAAATATTACACGAAAACGTTATGCTCGTCCAAAATTATTTTCTCTTTCGAACGAGTTCACTGGGAAAACAAGCAAATGAAAGGTAATTAACCGCTCCAGAAGAATCAATAGAACTATCGAAGAGGCATTTCCAATGGGTATCAAATAGGACGGTGACCCAGTGCCTTCATATCTATGGTCTTTGGGATAGGCTTGCAGTAAGGAAACCATTCCTTCAAGCAGGAAACAATACAGAAAGATATTCCTGGAAAACAACTGGAACGATGAATGGTGGAAAAGGACGCACTGGACCGACGAATCTAAATTCCAACTTTTCTCCTTCCAATGCTAGCAGTTTGTGTGTCGTCGTTCCGAAGTGTACTTTCATCCGGACCATGTATTACCTACAGTAAGGCATGCATAAGGTAGCGTCACTGTTTAGGGATGGTTTACAGACTACGAAATTGATAATTCAGTTCGAATTAATGGTATAATGGACAAAACGTATTTCACAACATTTAAGGGAGGCATAAAATTCTATAAGGAATTCGCATTTGGTGGTCAGTAACTTTGTACTACAACAGAATTACCATTCCAAACATTCTTCCCAGGCACGCAGTAACTATCTGCAATGCAAAAAAGACGCTTATATTAACAACAAAGGAACAGTCGCCACAGTCACCAGATTTGTTACCCATTGAGCTCTTCGAAGATGAACTTGACAGAACAATCCGTAAATAGATGCTAATGAATACTGAATGTCTTTGAAAGGCTCTTCAGAGCTATTGAAGTCGCATAGCTTCGTAAAAATTGGATAAATTAATCAAACAAATGCCTGAAATTTGTAAAACTCTTCTCAAGGCTGAGGTTCGGTACTTCATTGAATGCAAACATATACAATAAATTTGTCTCAGTGGAAACAAAACCATATGTTTTGTTTCCTTGATATGAGAAATGATGTTTATTTTACAGAACAAGTTCAACAAACTGGGTTTTATATAATTACATATCCCTTTTAAAGAAATCTAAAAAATCAGTACTGTGCTCATACTTTTGACAACGAATGTAGATGTAATATTTAGATTCTATTATTATTGTATTGTAGATTTTATTATTATTTAAGTTATACGCTGTAAATTTTATTATTATTTAAGTTATGCGTTGTGGATTTTATTATTATTTAAGTTATGCGATATAGATTTTATTATTATTTAAGTTATATGATGTAGACTTTATTATTATTATTATTATTATTATTATTATTATTATTTAGCTCTGCATGGTAGGCAGAAGACAGTAAGATGTATTTTATGTTCGAGCAAAAGTCATTTATCTTGTTTTGAACAATATGATGATGGAAACAATGATTACAAGTGTTCTGAAATTGAAAGCTGGCCAAGATCGTTCTCCTGGGGTGGCCGGAGATTCAACTCTGAGTAAATCAACTGATGATTTTGCAAATGTGCAAACGAAAGAAAATTATTTGTGTTCTAGATGTAAAGGATCATTTACTGATCTTGAATCAATATCTAAGTTGTTTGAACAGGATATTAACAGAATAAAACGAGAGTTACAACATGAATTTGGCATAATAAAGGAGGAGCTTGATCTTTTGAAGAAAGAGAACTTTGAATTAAACAAGTTACTAGTAAAGAAACTAGTTGGAAATGAAACAGCTTTATTAACTAAAACGAATGATGAATCTGTATTAGATGTAAATGATAAAAATCAATTCCCTGCATTAGCAATAAGCAATGAAGGTAACAAGGACGAAAGTCTCCCTCAGTCCTCTCAAACTTGGATTCAGGTAATTATAAGAAATAAAAAAACGTATACAAAGTGAATCAACTAAAATTGTACAAGATAAATCCAATTTAAGAAAGGAACAGAGAAAACTAATAATAGGTAGTGGACCAAAAAATTCCAATTTGGTTTCTAATTTAGGAAAAAAAAGCATTATTTGTAACGGTTCAATCCCTCTGTTGAGGTAGAAGAAGTTGAAAGTATTGTAAAATAATGTAACTGAAGTGAGTTGTACCAAATTGGAAACAAAGTATGATTCTTACTCTTCCTTCCATGTTGAGGTAAACGAACAAGACTTTTCTATTATAAGTGATCCAGAGGTGTGGCCTAGAGGTCTTTTAATTGGCCCTTTCTTTGGAAAATTACGGAATCAGGATGAACTTCCTAGGAATACTGATTCTCATGCTAAACATGGAGTCTTAAAATTTGGTACCAGAATGTTCGTGGATTGCGTAATAAAAGTAACGAGTTCTTTTCCTCAATTTCTAGTTGTGTTGTGACTATGATATTGTGGCTGTAACCGAAACTTGGTTATCTGAAATTCATGATGATCGGGATTATTTCCCAGATATATACACTTGCTTCAGAGCGAACAGGTGTATCGGATTTAGACTTAGTTTTAACAAATGCATGTATAGTGTCGGAAAGACATGATGAGTATATGGTGACTCCTGATGTACACCATTATTCAATTGTAACTAAAGTATATTTATCCAGTGTTTGTAAAGTATATGAATCCAATGAAAGATTTTTATATGCTAAACGTGACTATTTATCCTTGTATTTTCACATTGTTAATGCTGATTAGTGTAATATATTGTTAGGTAATGATCTCAATTTAGTAGCTTGCAAACTAGAGAAAGTTATTAAATCTGCGATGGAGTGTAATATTCCTAAATCTAGGCCTAAAAAATCTAAATTTCCCTTATGGTATTCAAAAAACTTGATTTCTTTATGAAAAATAAAGAATCAGGCTCATAAAAAATACAAAAATTTTCTCAATGTGAAAATGATTATATAGTCTTTTCTAATTGTAGAAGAGCTTTCAAAACTCAATTAAATGTTATGGACAGGCAAATTTATTTTAGTAAAATAGAAAATGATCTTAATACTGCCCCTGAAGATTTTTGGAAATATGTAAATGGTTCAAAAAATAAGATAATATCTGGTATTATTGACAATGATGTGTTTTGTTGACGGATGACAGTATATGTGGCCGAAAAGTTTGCTAACTATTTTTCATCAGTCTTTCAAACCTACTCGGTTAGTGCACTAAAAATTAATTTTTATCTGTAGAATTTGGTCAAGTTAAACCCCCAGAAATTACTACTCAACATGTATTGGAAGCTATCAGAACTTTAAAGATTAAATAGTCAAGTGGGATAGACGGGCCTCCATTATTAACCCTTTCACTGTGGAAGGCGACGGAAAAAAAAATCCCTAACCTGCGAATGTCGATTATAGTCGACGTGTTAAAATTTGTCTGTATCTTGGGTTTGTCGATTGTAGTCGCCAAAGGTTTTCTGTGTGATTTCTATTGTTTATCGAAAACAATAGAACACAAACAAAAATGAACGGTACAACTTTGGCGACTACTCTCGACAAAGCCAAGATACGGACAAACAAAGTTTAACACGTCGACTATCGTCGACATTCGCATGTTAAGGAAATTTGGTTCTGTCGACAAAAGTCGACTTCCTCTGTGAAAGGGTTAAGGGAATAGGTGAAATAATTGTACCAATATTGTTTTCTTTGTTTAATTGGAGTTGATCCACTTGTAATTATCCTGATGTATGGAAAATGATTTCTATAACACCCATACCTAAAACTAATGGAAAGTCTATTAATGATTTTCGACCAATCTCTGTAATGAAGGTAATTCCAAAAATCTTTGAGAAAATAATCTATAACTGTTTATAATAAAGTAAAGAATGAAATTAATATAAACCAACATGGATTTATGGCTGGTAAATCTATAATAACTAATTTAGCAAGTCTTATGCATTATACGTTTCCAATTATTTGGGCTGGTTGACGCTATTACTTGAACTTTGCTAAGGTATTTGATAAATTAGCACATCACTTATTGATAAACAAATTGAAAAGATATAACTTGCCTAACTGTGTTATTGATTGGTTGACTTCATATTTATATGAAAGGAAATTTGTGGTAAAATATAAAGGGAAAGTGTCTGCTATTGATAGTAATACCTCCGGGGTACCCCAGGGTTCTAATCTTGGTCCTCTATTGTTTTTGCTTCATATTAATGACATTTGTGTTGATTTAACTTGTAAATATCTGTTATATGCTGATGATATTAAAATTTTCAGTCAAATTAAGTCAAACAAAATCAAGATACCTTGAAAAAATATAGATATCATAGTGAAATGGTCCGAAGAGAATTCCCTACCCCTGAACTTTAGTGAAACGCAAGGAATAACATTTTCGAAGAAAATTAACCCTTTAATCTACAAATACAGCATAGGAAATCAACATATACAATTCTTCAAGCATTTTAGAGATTTAAATCTTTGAAATCTTTGAGTTTTACGTCCCACGGTTATGCCGGTTAGGCTAAAGGAGACGGCGATGATGAGTAATGAATGAAATGGTGGAATGAAGAAAGTGGGAGGAAACGGGAGAACCCCGAGAAAACCCACGCACACGGCGTTTGTCCACCACAAAGTTCACTTGGCGGGGGCTGGGATCGAACCCGGGACTCCAAGCACCAGAGGTGAAAGTTCTACCACTGAGCCACCGTGGCCCCTGTTAGAGATTTAGGGATAGGGTAATATTAGATGAAAAACTGCTTTATTTTTAGAAAAATCTTCAGGTTGCAATCTCCAAAGCTAGGAGAATTTAAGAATGCTGAAATGGTTATGTCAAAATTTTACCAATATTAACACTTGCAAAATTCTCTATATGTGCAATGTTAGGTCTCATCTTGAATATTGTACGGTAATATGGAATAGTGAAGCAAAATATTTTAGTTCCTCGATTGAAGCAGTACAAAATTCATTCATAGCTTGGTTAAAATGGAAATTTAAAGAAATAGAAGGGGCGACCTTGTCAGATATAAGGGCGGATCTTAATTTTCCCCTTCTGTGTGACAGGCGTCGGCTCTTTGACTTGGAATTTTTTCATGAAATTCTGCATGGAGATTTTGCTCTGGAGAACTTTTTTCTCTATAAAAATTCCTCTCAGAAACATGAGGAATTTTGTTCCATTTATTAGTAAATATCTTATTAGGTCTTCAGTATATAGAAGTGTAAAAAGAGCCAATAACTTTTACCCTGTTCTTGATTTGTTTTATAAGAGTTTCAAGAAGGTGCGTAAATTGTTTTATTTTTGTAAAGTATGAAATTTCTCAGTATTTTTAGGCTTTCAACTGTCTTAATTTTGTTTTGTATTTTCACTAAATACTGTATGGATTTGTTTTTTATATATATGTATTTTTTTTATCAAATTGTAGGAACCTTTTAAGTTTTGAACAGATACAGTTATGTTTGTTTCTTAATTAATTTTTGTTTTTGGTATTTCTGGAGGTTATTTTTGTAAAGTATTACTTCACGAGTTTTATTTTTTATGTGTGTTATGGAACAATCATTTGTCTTTCTTTCTTTTTTTAACCTTCAACTTTATATCCAGTAATTATTTGCTTTCTTATTTGTATATTATGATTCTTTGTTCTGTTTTTAATATTTGTGCATCACTTTGTATGTTTATATTACAATGTATGACCCTATGTATAATCTCAAGATATAATTAGTATTGCATGCGCTTTTTTTTCTAATGACGCACTTGTGGCTGTATGCTGTTTGCTGCCGAGTAAACATTTAAACATTTAAGTTATATGTTATAGACTATTATTATTATTATTTGGTCTAGGAATTAATTCGTGCGGTTGGTACGCACACATTGAAGCTGTAGTACAAACACAAAATACATAAATACCTTAAGAAAAATATTGTCCATCGCTAGCCACCACTTTCGCCCATCTGTCAGGCAATGTACGGATTCCGTGGCGAAAGAAGTCCTCATCCTTGGAAGCGATCCAGTCAGAGACCCATGTTTCGATATCTTCTGAAGAAGTAAACCGCTGTCCAATCAAATCGTTGTTCATGCAATCGAACAAGTAGTAGTCCGAAGGAGCAACGTCTGGTGAATACGGCGGGTGGGGTAAAACTTCCCATCCGACATTTTCTAAATAGGTTTTGACCGGTTTTGCGACATGTGGGCGAGCGTTATCATGTTGAACAATAAGTTTATCATGTCTGTTCTCCCATTCTGGTGGTGTTCTGGCCAGAGCTTGCTTCAAACGCATTAATTGTCGTCGATAACGTTCTCCATTCATAGTTTCACCCGGTTGCAGCAGCTCATAGTACACCACACCTTTCATATCCCACCATATGCACAGCATAACCTTTGCACAGTGAATATCTCGTTTTGGTTGTGATGGACCTGGTTCACCTGGTTTCACACAGGCCTTTTTTCGTTTAGGGTTCTCGTAATGGATCCACTTCTCATCACCCGTAATAATTCGATGCAGAAACCCCTTTCTGCTCTGTCGTTGAAGCAGCAATTCGCAAATGGTTTTTCGTCTTTCAACGTCTCTGTCTTTCAATTCATGTGGAACCCAATGTGACATCTTTTGAATCATTCCCATGGCTTTCAAGCGTTTGGAGACTGTTGTTTGATCAACGCCTAATGCTGCTGCAAGTTGTTCCTGCGTTTGACACGAATCCTGCTCGAGCAATGCTGTCAATTCTTCGTCTTGAAATTTTTTTGGCTGTCCAGCTCGCTCTTGGTCTGCCAAGCCGAAATCACCACTTCTAAACCGTGCAAACCACTTCTGACACGTTCGCTCAGCTAGAGCATGGTCACCATACACTTCCACCAAAATACGATGACTTTCAGTCGCACTTTTCTGCATGTTAAAGTAATGCAGCAGGACACCCCGCAAAAACACTTTATCAGGCACAAATTGCGCCATGTTCACTTAACTACAAACTGGTGTTGTTGACGCTTTAATCCACTGCCCTATACTACGAACGATACGCGATGACAGGGGTTTGCAACACATGTGTGGATACACGGAACTGTGGGACGCTCCGTTCGTTGCGCCATCTCTTGTCCACCCGCACGAATTAATTCCTAGACCAAATATATTATTATTTTTAAGTTATATGTTGTAGACTTTATATTATTATTATTATTATTATTATTATTATTATTATTATTATTATTATTATTATTATTATTATTATTATTATTATTATTATTATTATTATTATTTAAGTTATACGTTGTATGTAATTTCAAAGCTAGAATGAGCAGTGTGCACTTTCTCTATGCATGATTCCGGAATTGATTTCCTGTGTGAGAGAGGTGTCTCGGATACAAATGCAAATAGTGATTCTGGTCCCACTTTAACTTCATATAGCGGAGCGGTAATTTCAATCAACAACTTAATGATCAACATCATTAGGTTTCATAAATAGGATGGATATACCCACTATACGCTGGTCTTTCACCTTTCAATATTTTAGTGTCACATTTAGTTTTATGTGCAAGATAGACAACCAGTCAGGTAAGAGTTTATTTCTTACACTAAATATAGGAGCAAGAGAAAAAGGCCTGCAAGGAAGATAGGGAGCGTACAATTGTTTAACTTTTAATAAACGAATTGGTTTGCGTGGAGGTGGTACAAAAAATTGCCCACGCAGAACTCTAAAATTTACAAGAGGAGACGACGGTGGCTCATTGGTAGAGCGCTTACCTCCGATGCATGAGAGGTCCCTGGTTCGATCCCCGGCGAAGTAAGTTTGTAGTGGACAACATCGTGTCCGTGGGTTTACTCTTCGGCCCGTTTCCTCCAACTTTCTAATTCCACTAATTCTTTC
Source organism: Thermobia domestica (assembly GCF_964235325.1). NCBI lineage: Eukaryota > Metazoa > Arthropoda > Insecta > Zygentoma > Lepismatidae > Thermobia > Thermobia domestica. The sequence continues at coordinate 166,153,959 of NC_137454.1, read as the reverse complement.
ATCATCATTCACTTGCTTTAATCATCGTTTCCCTTAGCCCATAAGGGATAATCGTGAGACATTAAAATGAAAGATTTCATTTCCTAAAATTCGCAATAATAATAATTTTTAAAAAGTTGGGAATTAAAAATGGGTTGCTTGCCGCTTCGAAACTTGGGGTGAAGACTTCTTGGGGCAAGTCTTCTTATTTGCTATCCTGTATTTGTACCAGACGAAGTTCTAGGAAGTCAGCTTTTGCTAGCATAAATGTCTTTTCTTTTGACATTATTTCTCTGGTATATGTTGTATTACACTCTGTTAACTTTAAATATCTGAACACACTGATTTACTCTTCTCATTCATGCATATATTATCTTTCGTCTTAAAATTTACGATAAGTATTAAGAAAATTAAAATCTATTTCCTTCACTGCATGTATTCGCTAATATTCCCTTTCTTTTCCTTCAACAATCCCTATTAACATTATTATTGTTCCTCCAGGTTGCACCATGCTATATTAAGAACGTACTTTGTCTATCTCTTGCCATTGCTATAAAATGGCTCAATCAGCTACGACGCTCCCTGACCTCGATGATGCCGCTGACCTATCGTCACCGCACGCCATCACACAGGCGGAATTTCGTCGAAGAAATATGGCGTTCAGGGTGCGCCATCGTCGCTCAGCAGACACTATTCCACCTCCCACGTCGGAGTCAGTAAGTTCACTCACACGGGTGGATATCCCACAAACATCTACGTACCCACCACCATCGCGAGGTCATACTCAAGAGGATATAATTCATGAAAACAATTCCCCGCCTGCTCGACACTCTTGGGCTGGAAATAATAATAATAACAACAATAGCAATAATTCTGCTGTCGAAGAACATCAGATTACAGTCCCCGTGCAGAGCAGTCCCGCGGTAGCACAAAGTGTAGAACATTGGCCAACTGAAGTAAGTAGAACTCCTAGGTACGGAGGAGAAGGAACAGCACGGGAGCACTCACAGATAGATTTGTTGCGAGCCGATGCCAAAAGAACTGGTGCCATTCCACGAACCAAGGTTGCCAGAAGTGAAGTAATTTGGAATGATTCTTCCTCGACAGAATTTCAATTTGGCAATCTCTCTCGAAGTGCTAAATGTTTAGAGAAAAAGACAACTTCAAGCACAAACAAGAACGGAAACCTTCGATTTGATGATACTTGTGATACTACTATTGATGAAGCTGATAATCTAAAAGCTTGGGACTATTTCCACAACCAAAATATTTTCCCTTTTCCATTTGAAAGTTCTAGTATAGCAGACGTAAGAGAACCTGCTCGTCGAGCTCGTCAGCAAGTTAACATGAACTTCAATCTCCCAAGAAAAAGCAACTTTGAAGAGATTAGTCCAACAAATTCAAACAAGATGTATGGTTCTCTTTACCCTAACTTTTCTAAGCAAGTAGAATTTCAACTATGCTCTTTACAAAATGGTAGTACCTCGCCAAGACGACATTTGTCCGAATATCCTTCTGAAGAAACAATTGGCTTAACAAATTATTCAGATGAAACTAGTTGTGCAGGAATTTCTGAAGCTCGACCACCTCACAACAGAGCAAGATGGAAGAGAAACATAATGAAAGAAACAATCAGCAACTACGCATGGTGGCGTCGAGATGAGAAGCAGAATTTTTCGTCCATGGGAAATTCATGGATAAGGTCTTATGATGAGAATAATTTTCAACGTAGGCTATCATTGAATGATGTGATTCGCGTGAATTCAGATACAACTGCCAACTGTTTTGATTCTACAGTTCCTCACTCATCTAAGTCCTTGCAACCAGAACGAAGATGGAATGAACTAAATACAAACAGTTGCAGGAGATCGTCATCTTTGAGATCAATTCCACCAAAAGTGGATGTCTTTGAGTTGCCAGACAAATCACATACCATGAGAAACAGCTGGGAAGAAACGTTTCAGGAACTAAGAAAGAAATGGTCCATGAAAACTAGACTAGGTTTCAGCCAATATGCTCTACAACCTTCTTCTAAACAACTAGAAATTGGAAGCCGGTCAGAGCCAACGTCTTCAACATTTTTATCATCCAATTCTTTGTGCCCATCTATAGTTGAAAACCTAAGAAATACAACAAAGCCAAACTTAGATTTCCCTGAAGAACCGACCTACCCTGTTAAAAATGAAACTAAAACAATAAGTACCAAATTTGCTACATCAGATTTTATTAATAGAATGAAGGAGATGTGGTCTTTCTCGTTACATGAAAAACATTCTCCACTCACTGGTAAGTCTTCTGGTTTACAAATGAACACTTTAGATGGTGATTTAGAAACGACGGAAAAGACAACTTATTCAGATTCTATGCTGAACAATCACACAGTTGAGAATAAAATAAAAATTCTTGATGATCAACTCGGAATTAGTATAGAAGAAACTGATGTCTCTTCGGAGTCTTGTCCAGAGGACAGGCTTTTATACATACCTAGATCTATTAATGTTGTAGATACGTCTATGAATAAGAAAGAACAGCGCAGTACTCTAGTTCACCAAATGGTAAAGAAGATTGAAGATGGAAAATCAGAAGGGAGGCAAAATGATATAAATTATTCACAAGCTGCAAGCAATGCTAACGCGTTATCTAAAGAGTTAAACCAGGATGTAATACGCATTATAGATGATATAATAGATAAGTGTCTCAATTTTGTTTCAACAACTTTTCGTCCATCAGATATGAAACAGTGTTTGGAACAGAAGGAAACAGTTCAAAATAAGGAAGCAAAAGAGGATAATGCCACTTATTCTGTCCCAGTTGACTGTACTGTTAAAAATTCAGCGAAAGAGAACTTCAGTTGTACTTGGAAGGATACTACAAGATCGTCATCTTTACCACCACATTCCGGAAGAATGTCTTCAACACCTCTTATATCAGCAATTGAGAATGCTCGTTCGAAGTCACCAGAACGTAACAAAGCTCACCTACCCACTCAACACATGAGTCTCCATGAGGTACACCACCATTATCATCATTACCACTATCATCATTATTATTATCCAGTCCCAACTTTTGCAACTGCACAAACTACATCAATGGGAACTACCACTACAGCTGCAGCAGCTGTTGTTATTCTTCAAAATACTGGTTCTCTCAAAAACTTCAACGATCAAAAATATCAAACTTAAGTGTATTATCAAACCTCGTTTTCTGTTACTTATTCTGTAAATAAATTAATAACCATACGCAATACGTATATTTTTACTTACTTTTTAGTTTAGAGGAATAGATGGTAATATGGGAAGATATTTTTCTTTTGGTCAGAATTGAATCTAATATCTAAGAGCGAAAAGTAATGATATAAATACCGTGGTTCTGTACAAGAAAGCCAATAATAGTCATGCATTCTGTTACCATAAAGGTTCGCTATTGAGTTATATATGAAACAGCACACATAGGAACTATATAGAATGTACTGAGATCTAACAGAAGTCTAATGTAGTCATACACGCACCAGAAATATTCAAGAAGAAAACAGTTATAATCCGAACAAAGGAATAATGAGTAACGATATATCTTTTATTTTTTAAAATGATGAGCTATTGACTTCATGCATGAAATTAAGAATTGTACAGTCCGCGGCAAAAAAACCTGCAACATGAGGATGTAAGTTTATTGTGAAACTACGCCTAACAGCACAGGGAATGAACATAACGTCTAAGTGGAACGAATCACGCCAGGATAAACCTCGGCCTCCTCCCGTGCACACTTATTTTGGAGCAAAAGACTTCGTCATTTCACAATAAACTTATATGCTCATGTTGCAGGTTTTTTTTGCCGCGGATTGTACATGTAAGTATTAGTTTTAATAATTATAGTCTTATTATAATCTCTGACTTACTGTTCCCGAAATATTACTTTCTTATTTGCAGTAAATAAAAAGAAAGAAAAAAAGAGAAAAATCAGATATAGTACAAAATCAAGGAGGGAAAGTGGTAAAATGGGGAAAGCAAATAAAATTATGTAAAACGCAATAATACAATTCCTCCCCTTGGTAAATGGATCATCGTTTCTTCCTGACCATGATTGTTGTGATCATAACTTTAGTGACAATGACAAGGATGTATCCAGAATTGAAACTCCGGATTTTTTAAAAAATAAATAAAATAAAAACAAAAGAGGATTTCTGATTTCCTACATATTTTACTCTATGTACAACCTTGTAATATGGGAAATATCAGTATACAACTCCGCATATTACGCCTTCCCAATATTTTGAGGCAATTTAACATAAGTTCGATCTGTAACTGCGTTAAAAATAAAAATCTAATTTCTATAACTGTCTATTGGGTGATAAAATGAAGTAATATTAAACATTGTACCCTGTATACAAAGCGAAGAAAAAATTAGACAAATTGTACCTTAAAAAATTGAGATACCTAAAACTATAATTATCCTCTAAAAATTATAACAATGTACTGTGAGAGACGATTTGGTGGTACTTTAACGAAAAAAGAACATCTGTGACGCGTATGGGTAAAAAGTTATAGCGCTTCCTCTATTATAACCTTCCTTCAAATAGCCACTTCTCTACTTCTTCAGTAACTTAAGAACTGGCGGTAGTTGTTTTGCATTTATCAAATAGCAGTGACGAGAAGTATTATTCCGGTTAGTTAGGCTATTTATAGCACATTAATAAGAGAAAAAATTAATAGAAAACGAACCAATTCTGAAAATGTCGACAGTTAACAAGTTTCTGAAGAAACAATGTTGAATAACTTCAGAGAGTTCATTGCAACTGGGAATTTTCACAACATTCCACGTATATTTATACGTTTTTCAAAATAATCATAAAAGGTACCTGACAACTGGCTAGCGCTAGCTCGTAGATACGATGGAGTTTATCGTTTAAACAAAATTTCGTAATTGATTTATGATCATAGAAGGACCCTATGAGTTATCAGAGCTAAATCATTAATACAAATTTGTTTTATTATTATTATTATTATTATTATTATTATTATTATTATTATTATTATTATTATTATTATTATTATTATTATTATTCAGTCCTCTTCATATTATTTTGGATGTATAAAAAGTGGATGGTCGCGAAATTTATCATAGAATCAACGAATCTGTATGTATGTAAGGGAGAATCATATACAATACGAATGCTTAAACAAGACAGCAAATTTATCAACAACCTAAGAAACAAATCTCTACAAATATAACGAGCATAGGCATCGGGCTGCGACCCTAGTATGACTTTGCGAATAAATCCTTTCTTAAGTTTTCATATTTTTAAAAGACTCCCAGAATTTTTCAGAATTTGCTGCAACAACAACAACAAAAAAGATCACGTGTTTTTGTGTTGTTGCAATGTCCAGGTCTTTTCATTCGCAGATCAGTAAATTTAACACGAAATTCTAAACTCCTTCAACACGAAATTCTAAACTCTTGCCAGGTGATTTTAGCAATAAGAAACTCAGCACGATTACAGTTCTGCTTTTCTATTCACTTTGCAAAATTCTGCACAGATAAAGATTGTAGCGAATACCGTATAACGTATTTTTCCAGCTGCTTAGAATGAGACCATTTAATGCCGTATGTCTGAAAATAGTATATGCAGATGTAAATTAACGTGTAATAGGAAAATATTCTATCTTACTGTTTGTCATAACAAACAACAATAGTACAAACATAAAAATTTCTCAATCCTTTCCTGCACCTCAATTTTAAACCGGCCTCCACACTGAATGGCAGTGATCAAACTCGAACCCCCATAATAAATGCTGAACTAACATTCATGATTGACACTTGTAGAACTTCATAAAAGTAAATGCTTTTCTCCAGTTAATGATAAATGTAATTTTTGAGACACTGAACAACTCTTCTACATCTTATTACAGCCAGTGAAAGAAATATCTCGCATCACTATCTTCAAAATAATGTTTGCCAAGATACCACACGTTTATAGTTCATGATTCAAATAGGTTATTTTTTCTGTTAAAACACTATCAATATTGTGTATGTGTAATATAGTATAGATGGTTAAAAACCGTCCCACAAAGTGCTGAACATATGAAATCGAACATTGAACAGGAAATAGGAAACATTACTGTAAATAAGCTTCGGCCATTATTCGATAAATTGTATAAGAGTGATACGCGCTTTAATACAAACGGATCACACTTTCAACTCCTCCTGTAACAGTAAAAGTAAGTACATGCATCTCTCTTCGGGACAGTTTTAAGTCATACACCCTTAAGTTGGTGATTTACTTCAAAGTTTTAACAATTTATAAACAGTGTAATGCTCCACTTCGTGATCGATTACAAGATTGTATTTATAGGTATTTTATTTACTGTTTTTATAGTTTCAGTGTTCTGAAATTTCTTATTTGTAATGTTCATTCATTTATTCATTTAATAAGTTATTCTACATTGCTACAATGTATGTATCTTATAAATTTCATACAGGTAGTAGGCAACTTGGCTTTTAGTCTGTACCATATATTTACGATGTTATCTAAAAAGAAAAAAGAAGAATATAAAATTGTACGGAATATGAAGACGAGGGATTAAAATTCTCGAACTATGCGTATAAAATTAATCCGAATGCAATTCTAGAAGTTTTTGGACCCTCATAATGTTTCTTTCTAACTATATGTTCCTGATGTCTATTGTATAGCTTCACATTAACGTACCCTCAAAATTTTAGTTGCTTTAATGAAGTTTGATAAGAAAGCTATTTTCTGGGTTTCATCTTCAATAGTTGTGAGTAGCTGCAATACTGTGATCTGTAAGTAACAATGAGGATATGTATTAATGAATATGTATGAAAGAAATGTGTTGATAATCAGAATAATACATGATTATATTATTCGAAAGATAATAAGTTGTGGTTATTAAGTCATTAAAGATATTTATATAAGCGATGCAAAGAAGTAATTAAAGAATATTATTGAAATGGTGTTATTTATTGAGTATGAATATATATATATATATATATATATATATATATATATATATATATAATTACTAAAGATTTGTTCAAAACTGAATTATCTTACATGGTCGTCATTCATAGAAGCAAGCTACCTCATAACGTTATTCAGCCTAACCTAGCTAATATATTTATCTGGAAATCCTAACCGAACCTAATATACTTACCTATCAACTTAACCTAAAACACAGAAGATATTAAAATATTTACCTGTCAGTGATGATTGTTCTTTCCAATAGTATTGGAAAAGGTGTTACATAGTGCTATACAATATGTGGGCCTATAGAAATTCGACATGCTTTGTTATTCCTGTTGTTATTGTTTCACCTGATTTGTAAGTGGAGGCTTTTGTTTCAAAGGACTTGGATTCTGATAAAGAAGACTCAGATGCGTTATAATACTTTGCAAGATCTCCTCTTGCTGGCGACCAGGTTATGAGCTGGTGCCATTTCGTGGTGATAGCTACAGTATTTTCTTCATGAAGACTACGAGATGTCATCTTTACAATATTTTTGATGTGCACCTATTCCAATTTCATTTTCTATGGAATTTCAGTGGTTCGATGGGCTGCAGACTTCGATACTTCTGGAAGAAACCATATGGAAAAAAACAATGAACCACCATTGTCTGCTGTTTTTCAGCTCCATGCAGCAGACGGGGTGCAGTTCAACACAGATATAATTCCTAAACTGTGATTTAAAATGTCTCTAATTGTATATGCATATAAAACAAACTGCTAGGAAAAAGAGCTACGACTATCTCGATTACGAAATCAACACTGAACTTCATATATATATTTAAAATTATATATATATATATATATACTGTATTTAAGTATGCATTTCTATGTGTGGGTACGTAAATTGTTGAACAAAATTTGGTACACCATATTAAAATACATTTTTTTTATTTAATCGTTTTTCTACAAAGACAAAAGAGAACACTTGTACATTTATATTCTTTATTAAATAGTTTATTGCAAGGCACTTGAATCACAACTATGATTTTTCATGAAGACTTCCTTTTGACTAGGATTGTCACAATTATATTTGGCTTTGAAACATTTACATACGTTACAAGAAAATAAGTATCAAAGAGCATTTCTAAGCGACAGTATGCAAAACTTACTCTTACTTGTGCAATACTAGCGTATTGTACAAGCAGAAATTTTTAATTCATTGGACAGAACTTGTCGCATAAGCGCAGAATATTTATATCAGTTTTAGAAAAACTTCCTTTAAAAAAAAGAAATTAAAAGAGGGAAAAATATAAATTGAAAATGAACATATCTGTTTTACATAACTTCATTCACAAATAATAAAAAAAGAAATCACTATAAGAAAAAAATTAAAATATGATGACCCAATACTTCTTTTACGTTTACCGATTACTGTCATTTCAACTACCGGTACATGTCAACAATCATTATATTTGCACCTGCTATGTACATATAAAGCTTTTACTATAAATTTATACTCTTTCTAAACGAAGTACCCCACTGGTTTTGCTAACTACATAAAACTCAACATATTAAGTTGAAAAATAAAAAGGAAATTAGGTAGGCAGTGACCATGCTTTGTTTCGTGATAAAAATAAAATAAAATTGAAAGAAAAAATTGTATAGGAAATGTGTAATCTCAAGGGAAAGACTATTTTTCGTCACAATGAAAAAGTAATTTTTTAAGAAAAAGGGAGGAAAAAAGAAAAATAGAAAAGATTTTTTTTTAACATTAGGTTACTTGAAATAACGAAATTGAACATTCAATTTCTGCAAAACAGTTCACAAGCTGCTCATCTTGAAAAGTTTTGTACGAAACAAAATTTTCAAGATATTTTGTTTTATCCATATTTGAACAAAAGTTCAGATAAGTTTCTTGAAACAGTTCGGAGTAAAATATTCGTAAATAATTGCAACTTACATCCTTCGGTTTTATTTAATTCTATTTATCTTCCAGTGGCTTTATTGTCACAAACACGGTTTATCAAGTATTTGGTTTTCATCAACCAGAGGATATATTCAATCTATAACCTGACAAAGTTTTAAATATTAATAAGTAGGCTTTTCACCGTAGGTTTTGTAATATCATTACGTACTTCTTATTACATATTCCTTGTTCACATCGTTAGAGCTTAATTGTAATAGATACCACATATGAACAACTCGCTTTAGATTTTGGTGCTAGTTCCTACAACCAAGATTAAACATAATAAGATGGTACTTTTTCTAAGTGTGTAAATGTACAAATATTAGATACTTTTTGGTTAATTTTGATTCTGATTATACAGTGTGTCCAAAAAGTTTCTGTACAGTGAAAGTAATACCATTTGAAATGATTTGCATAAAAGATGTTGAAATTGGACCTCTTCAGATGTGTAAAAAAATGTCTTCATACACTTCTGAACGTTGCTGCAGCAAAGATCCTTCTTAGAATATAATATTTAAATGCAATTTGATTTACAGGTCATACAATATTTACATAGAAGCATGCAATCACAGCGCACAGTAACTTTACAGACATCCTGTATAATTGACAGAGAATATCCAGTCAATTGAGGTGAACCAATTTTTCAACATTTGGTTCACCTCAATGTCTGCTACGTATTATAAAATATAATGCTCGAGTAATTTTAGAAATTTCGAATAAAATGTATAATTTGGAATTTGTATGTTTATCATATTACAAAATGGGAACAATAAACATTCGAGATTTTTTCTCTAGTCCCAGGATCTAAAGCGACTAGTGGATCATTTCTAATATATATATCTATATATGTATAAAATCGAAATCATTTTGCAATACGTCACAAGATGTTACTGTACATTACATAATATGTAGTACATTTTAAATCCATATGTAGTTCTCACATTCTGGGACAGCACTTCTAAACAATTTCTCAATAAATATTTATATTCAACACCTACGCGATCAATACTATATGTCGTAAGATTTTCTTTCAGAATAATTTTCGCTAATACAACTGACATAAGAGGTCAACGTTTATTAACAGTCAACAAATTATCGAAATCTAAAGTAAGTTTCTAACCTGTGAGGTATATGCTTATTATAAAGCTAACTTATGACTCTTAACCCTTGATCATACGTATATTGCTAGGTAAGCATTGCTGTCCGATCAAGTCAACGTGCTTCCGTCTTCTTTCAGTATAGTATTTAGAGCTCAAATAAGAGTTTTATTATTCTCCGTTCATATGTTAAAAAATGTACTCGTATTTAGAAACATGAACCTGCATGTTCTATAGGAAATATCGAGTTCGGTTTTCTAAGGAATAAATAACATTTTAGAAAACCGTAATAAACAGTTATGCTAAAGCTTCTCTCAACGAGTAATACCAAACGTATTTACAACTGATAAAATGATACTGAAATCTTTGTAGTCATGATAGAGCTTATCGTTAGCTCATTTTTTACTGAATTTACAAGTACGTCTAGCTGTTTGAAGTTTGACAGTTGCTGGTAGCCAAGCAAAACAGCTGCAGATGCCCATCGTTCATGGCTACCACACATAAAAGACTCAGTGAAAATATCACTCGTTAATTTGCTCTTTGGTATACATTCAGATACTTTTAGGAAACAAAGAAACCAAATCATGGTTTCTTGTTACCAACAAGGAACTCTGTTTTAGATTGCTCCGAAATTATAACTTAATATTGAAAACTATTGTGGCGGACTTGGATCAGGGTCTGGTTCAAGTTTAACTTCAATTTCAGGGGATGGAGGAGGAGGTGCTGGAATATTCAATTGTACGTCGCGAGGATCTAGAGATTGTGATCGAGTATTTACATTAATCATTAATCGTTTCTCCGGTAGCGGTACAGAACGAGATAAATGTGGCTTGATAGTGGCTGGCGTTATGAGATGAGACTTTGGCTTAGGCGGCAGTGGAGGACCACTGGTGCTACTAGCAACTTTCTTCACAGGTGAAACACTTTTAGAGGTTTTGTTTTTCTTTTTGTATTGCAATGGATCTATAACTCCAATAATCGGCTGAGACTTAAATAGCTTATTGTAATTAGTTTCTCTGTTGATAAGTTCCAGCTGATAAAACCTTTTCTCTTCTGTTAGACTAGAGAGTTCAGAGTCTTTTTCTGCCATCATATGCTGGAGATCTTGAATAAGCTTGACATCTTCAGGACGAGATTCTCGATTTTTGTATTTGTCGTCAGCTTGCTTTAACCTGTAATAGAATTTAACATTAAGAAATATCATAACTACAAGTGTTAGTACACTTTTAATGTAAAAGTGATTTCAGAAAATTCTTGTAACATAATCCACAACAAGTATGCTCAATTTTATTTATATTTCTAGAGATTTCATTATGTCATTTCTATTTCTATAGACTATTTATTGTGCCACTAAGTTTCTGCATCTACTACTAGAAAGAAGAAATTGAATGTTATTGTATGTTTCTGTTAAATTAGTATCATTACAGTTATTTATTTACAATAAAAAAGATATAATTACTATTATTTAATATATATATATATATATATATTAATTTCATCATAAATAAATATAGACAAGCAATACATTAACACATGGATTTTATATAAATGCTCTGCTAGGAAATAAAATTAAAAACGACGCTACAAAACAAATGAAATTTTCAATGAAGAGCACGCACGTAACTACAAAGTTTAGCAAAATTCAAAATCGTTAAGAAATATTAAATGCACAATTGTAAATATTAATAGTGCATATTTATGAATGTGGTTTACAATTTGAGCATAATGTGATTTATAAAGCATTCAGTGTATAGAATATATACCGCTTATTTTATAATTTATTTTTGGTATTTCTGATGTTACACGCATTCTATAAGTTTAGTAAGTTAATTGTGTGCATCTGAGAACAATAATTTTTATTAGCATTTTTTAATTCAATAATTTCGGTATTTTGAAAGATTTTTCATAATGGATGAATGTATAATGAGTTGGAATAATTTCACACAAAACACAATAAAGTAGCAGAGATTTACACGATATTTTATTTACACTGCTGAAGCTTTTAAGAATGGTAAGTCTAATCAGGAGTACGTGTCATACATTTACTCTTTTAATTCAAAAATGCACTTCTTAAATATACGAATCTGAACGCAAAATCTGTCATATTTATCTTAAACTAATTATTGTAGATCTTTACGGTGTAAGTGAACTAAAGCAATGACTCACAACTATATTTCGTAGATAATGTTAGTACCAAGCCTTTCACATTTATGCCTTTTTAAGATTTCTTTGCATTTTTAATTACTGTCTTTTTAAATACTTTATTAGTAACTTTAAATAACAGTGAAAGTTTACTCAGAATGAACTAAAATTCATAAATTCATGTTTCTGGAATAAAGATTAAAAATAAGTCATAGAATTTCATTAAAGAATTTTATTAAGTTTCACTCTTGCATATTGAAGCTACTTTTACACACATTGAAGCACATTGAAGTTACCTTCTAGAAGTTTATAATTTCGTTAACAAGCTCATTATTCTTTAATTCTATTTAGGAGCTGCATTATGCATTCTGTGCATTTAGAATATTCGCATGCCCGAGACAGGAAGACGGTATCCCAGCAAAGATACCGAGTCAAGTCTCGCTTCGAAATATTAAAGTAATACTGATATTTCCAGTCCCTCTGGTTATACCAGTATTGTTTTTATATATAAGTTGAATACCAAGAGAGCAATGACTTCAAACAAATAGCCTCGCTTGTAATACTCCCATTAAAATACCCAATAACGATAGAAATTATAACAAACTGTTACCTAGTACTACGACTGCTTGAAATTGAACTAACTACTTCTTCTGTCACAAATGAACTACTTACAGAGTATTGAGTGAAGCTATTTTGCCCTCCAGCATTTCCCTCATCTGTTGCATCTCTCTTTCCCAGGCCATCTTCTCAGAAGCGTGCTGTTCTTTGAGTTCCTCAATCTGCCTGTCGCAAGCAGCCTCGCACTCTCTGTGTGTGCCAAGGGTGGAGAAAAGAAAGCTTTGGTTAGCAAGGGTTAGGACTGGGAGAAGGTAACGAGTGCTCCAACCATTACAAAAAATATGAATTAAAAAAAGAAGAAAAAAAAGTAACAAAGCAGGTGTGTCAGTACAGGACGTGTATGTTAAAGATTTTTGTCAGTAGCTAAGTTGCTAGTCTGCTGTAGCTATGGTTTTTATCACTCAATTATTCCATGACGTTTTCAAAAGAATTACATGTGTGGACAGAGAAGAGAAGAAGAGAAAACTATCAAAACAAAGTTTACTACACTAAAACAACATAATGCGGTAAAAGATATTTTTTGAATGTTTTCTACTTTAAAAAAAAAAAATAAAAAAAAACCACCAAAGCTTATTTAACAAATTTGCATTTACGAAAGCGTGTCACATTTAAATTGTTTTAAAAAGTCAAAGAAGAGTGTATATGGCACATATAAAACGATAGCCCTATAAAGATTCATTAGACAATAAACAACAGTGCAGGATATTTTTTGCGGATCTTTTTAGTCCTCTTTTTTTTATTCCATCAATAATAATTTCATTGTCATCAACTATTTTAGTTTCAACGACACGATTGAACAACGTTAAACTTAGTTAAACTTTAGCTTCAAGTATAACATTTGTTGACATTTCTAAAAAAAAAAAAAAAAAAAAAAAAAAAAAAAAAAAAAAAAAAAAAAAAACTATTCAGAGACGGCTCTTGAGGGTAATTACATCAGTAAATATTTAACTTTTATCGCAACAAACTAAGGGAAGAAAGTTGTATACAAAAAATAAGACATTACATAAGTTATTCCCTTAACTTGAAGTGAAAACATTTAAAATTGTACCGATGTGTTTTTTCTAAAGAGCCGCTACTTCTTTAATTATATATTGTTCCTGGTCCATGGGGTAAAATACCGGTAAAATATCAGTGACGTACGCAGAACTTCGTCAAGGGGGGGGGGGGGGTTCAAGCACCCAATTTCATTTTAGGACAAGCATAATTTCTGAATATATATATTTTAATATAGTACATGTTTATTTTTCCATAATATCTTTGCTCAAGAAGGGGGTTAAACCTCGTAGTCCTTTTTACGTACGCCACGTAAAATCTACCATCTCTAAATCATTGATCTAGGTTTGATGTCTGCTGAGTGACCAGGCTTGCCAAAACTTGCACCGTCATGTTTTGCTATTAAGATTGGTGTAAAAAATCAAATTACCTAAATTAGTGGTATTTAATTTCTCTATGCTCTTCTTATTTTCAGTATGAACGAGATATTTGAACAATTGAAAACAATAGTAGTCGGTGGACATGAGTTTTCAGAATGAATGTAAATTATGTTACTGATCTTCATAAATTGTCATATACTGTAAATTATAACTGTTTCTTTCTTTCTTTATGCTGTTTATCTTATTGTGAAAGCGTGCTGAGGATGTGAAGAGACATCACACTTACATATTATAGATTTGAACAGAAAGATACACCAAGACTACAAAAAGAGTGACCGTGTGATTGCTGTACATTCAATACCGACTTGAAAAAAGCATCCAATGCGTGAAAAATAAATTCTTTGTGCGAAAAATTCTTCTACAAACTCGACTTTACAAGGTATTTCAAGATCATATTGTTGAGTTAATACTCACATTTCGTCAGTCTGATGGGAAATGCCCAATTTTAAATAGTGTTGGAGATCGTATCACACGCGATAATTGAGACAGAGACTAGACTACACTCGCCAAAGACAAAATATAAACATGGTAACTATTTATGTGCTACTCAAGTCTCTGCGTATCACATTAACAATACAGAAATTATATCAAAAAGTATTTCAAAATAATTAGAAATTTAGTTAATTTCATCAGTTTCTTAATTTCATCAATTTCAGCTTCAAAAATGCACTTGCAAAAATAATTTTCCGTTATGATACTTCCAGTTAGATATTACAATTTCCAGTTACACGGCGCATGCTGTGTACTTTGATAACTAACATATTGACATTTTTATATTATTTACGTAATTTTACGTATAAAACTGGTATCGAAATTTTAATTTAACTACATTTGACAAACCGACGTACTTAGTTAGAAACACAACGCGACTTATACAAATTGAATTAAACTTTTTTTCTATTTTCCAATTTTAGTGGTTATTACAAAACACAAATATCAGGGAAGAATGTGACTATTCTATGATTCGTTTATGCAACTGTTAAATTAAAAAAAAAAAAAAAAAATTAGTATGTCGAATTTCACATTAATTATCTTTATGACATTTACGTATGATATAGCACAACATTTTGGAAGAATGTCTTGTCTTTAGCTTTGACTATTAAAAAAAATAAAAAAAGTAGATACGAAATAGTTAAAGATATGGAGACAAAACTTTTCAGATGGTAGGAGCACTTTCTTCAAGCGTATTACCTAACACTTCTCTGATTTATTTTTATTTTTAATATTTTATTCTATAGAATCCGGAAATTTATAAAAACAATGTCACATTTTGTGGTTAAGAATATTTATACATTACAACTTATTCCATGAAATAAAAATAAAATTATTTATCGCAACTTTTATACTGTAACTGTTTACTTTTGAGTGTACTCAGCATTAAAAGAACTGCTATAACACATTTAAACAACCCGTTTAGATGTACTAGCAGTACGAAAAGATAAGAAGTAGAAATAAATGAAACTTAAAATTGACTCAAATAAATAGCAGAAAGAACAGAGATAGAATTAACCAGTGGAAGTTTTTTATACATACGTACATGGGCAGGTGCGTAATCCCCCCCACCACATCCTTTTAAAGAGAAAAATTCTGACCAAAAAAATAAATAAATAAAGAACAAAAAACATAATAATGACAATGCCCTAAATTAATCCACAATATGAAAACAATTATCACAGACATTCTCAAAAAATTGGTAAATATTTAAAAAAAATCAAGTAACGAATATTTGGCACTGATTATTTTTTTTTTTAAAAAAAAAGCTAGTAACATTTCATTTCCGTATTAGAAATCGTACGTTTAATCACAATTTAGTTTATTATTAACCTTACATATTTCATTTCAAAAGTTAAATGAAATGTTACAGGCAGACACATACACACACACATTTATATAGTATTTGATATACTCATATATATTTATATACAAGTGTTCTATCGAAGAAGAATCAAACTTGCAGCTTCCCACGATTTCACCACATGCAAACTTACACATAGAGTACCGTATATCAATGAATGCGTACAAATGAAATAAAAATTCCATAGTACAAAAGAAAAAAAGTGCTTAAAAATACAAATATACAAAAATGACCAGAGAAATGTTAATTTTATAAAATAAAAGAAAAGAAAGCAAACGGAAGTACCATATGTGTTGCTGCGTGTATATATATATATAATCATATATAGAGATATACTATGAAATTCATATATGCATACGAACATGTATAAAATATATTTATATAATAATAATAATAATATAAAAAGCACACATATTACTCAAGCACATCCATATAAACAGATGTACAGACGCACAGCTCCAAACAAAAACAAAATAACAACAACAATAACAATTAACACCAATAAGAATACGAATGTGAAATTGAATTGGTCCAATGATTGGTCTAGACTCTATAAAGGACCATAGCCACAGCAATAAGCAGAGAGGACAATGTGAGGGGAAAAGAGTCGCATACAAGCCATGAGAAGAAAGGAAGCAGGAACACAGAGATGGTGGGTATTGAGCTGTGGAGGGAAAGATGGACAATAAAATTAGTCAAATATTTCTTTCCTTAAATACAACTTTTTTTTTTTTTTTTAATGTTAACTTCCAGTTTTTACTCAACTTGTACATGTAATTACAGAAAAAGTTTTATCTGTCTGTTGCGTGAACTGTTTCATTACTCCTGATATTTCGCCCACCTTTCCTCCGTGGTCCTCATCTGAGGCATAAATTGCTTACACAGGTAAGTACATCTTGTTTTCAAATTATTTCTAGTTGTTAGATCTAAAATTATTTAAAATATAAATTTCTTGTGAGAACAATGAGAAATAACAAGAACTTTATATTTTACACAATTTTAGGTCTACTTAGAAAACAAGATGTAGAAGAAGCACTTACCTCAGTAAGTAATTCATGCCTCAGAGGAAGCCCGCAGAAGGAAAGTGAGCAAAATATCAGTAATAACAAAACAATTCACGCCACAAGAAAACAAACTTTTTAATTAATCCCTTGATATTAGTTACTTCTTAAGGCTACACAAACAATACTCCAAAATATACTACAGTTTTCTTCATTGGTCTGGAATGCAAATGAATCACCTAACTTCTTATATTTACTCCAACTATTATGTTTATGCAGCATTATAAATATTCTATAGTTCTACTAGCTACAGACTAATTCAAACGTAAGTATAAATATATTTATATGGTTAGATCGAAGAAATCTCAGTTGAGAATGTGAAAATAAAAAATATATTTACATGATAGTAATGAACAAATTCACACGAGACAGAACAACTCATCATCTGAATGTAAAAAGGAAGATAAGGAAAGTAAGAACACTTTTAGGAAGCGAAAGCTCGATCTTTTGTCATTGTCAATCATATTGAATGTTATGCTTGAATGTTTTGAAGAAAAATGTGTGGTTAAGTCTAAAAGCCCTATTACATTAAGCTACTGGTTGCGCCACCGGTGGCGTAACCAGAGGACGGAGGACGTGGCAGGACATTGAAGTATACAGAGCCTATTACACTAGGGCAACTGGTGGCGCCACCAAGAAATCGGTGGACGAGCTGAGCACCTGTCCGGGCAACCATTGGTGGCGCAGGATACACTTCAGCTATTGTTCTTAACGTAGCGTATGACACTAGACCACTAGTGGCGCCACCAGTAGCTGGATCAAGAGTTGTTTGGTTATCGGCGCTCGCTCCGTGCCTCATCAGACCACAATATATTGTCACTCTCTTTAGTGTTGATTGTTTCTTTTGCTTTGCGAGAAATGGCAAGTGACAATGAAGGTGGTGGCGGAAATGCAGTGAAGAAAACCAGAGGAGAAGACAAAATGCATGAATTAGGCAAACTGATAGACAATAAAGTGAACACTGAGGATTTTATTTGTGCAATTCGGGACAGCACAATTGAAGACTACAGCAACAGAAACAAAATTAAATGCATCAATTATAGAGTTATTCATACCAGATTTTAAAGCAAGAAGAAGTATCCTTTCACTCACTGAAGACATTTTCTCATAAAAATATTCGTCTTGTTTTGGTTGCGCCACTGGTGGACGATACGCGAGAGTGTGGTGTCGCCGCCAGTTGCGCCATCGGTTGCACAACCAGTGGCCTAATGTAATAGTGCCCTAGCTCTGATTAGATTATCAAGAGAAAAGAACACCAGAAACAGGAAGGCATGGCTTGCAAAAAGTTACTGCAAAGAAAATGTAGAAAGTGGAGAATATGAAAGTAGCGAGATAAAGTAGAGAGTAACAATATCTTAACCAGAATTAAATAGCCAATAAGGGATGCAAAAATGGATCATTCAACTTCTAGGCTGTCACAACATGCAAAATGTAATAATTCACATGACATTTACGAAACATAACTTTTATATTAATCCAATAATAACAGAGAGAGATTGGTTATGAAATCATTGGAAGCATCAATTAACTCTGAAATCATATAACGTGGCTACAACATGGAATAAAGTTTAGACAATGTGGAAATTTACTTCACTGAAAATATCCCACGTAGGGCGGACACATGCAGATTTGCCTTTTTAATTTTGATTTTAATTCCAATTTTTCCTTATATTTTCAGAAATCTAAAGACGAATCTCGCTTCCTTTCGAAGCCCCTAGTTATCTGTAGAATATACGGGTGGTAAATGCAAGGATAATTCTACATTTGACTATGACGCACCACTCATATATAGTGTAATAACGACGTCTATACATAGTTTACTCAGTGTTTTTGTTCATGACCATCATGCAAAAACCTTTAATTTGATTTTGTTTTTATTTATAAAATTTTAATCTTATTATGTACTTACATTAATTAATCAAATTATAAAGTTTATCAAATTCGTTGAAATATTTATGTATGTTGTTATCGAATATGAACTGGAAGGAAGAATATTGGTGTGTGCTCATAATGTTACGTAAGTTAATTATTGATTATTAGTTATACCTAATTTTGGGACAATCATTGTATCAATCAACGGGGTTGACTTTTCTTTCAGGAAGGTGTGAAGGGTATGGTTATTATTGGTTTTGGGAACAATACAGATTTTTTTTCTTTAATTGTCCATCATAATAGAAATCAGCAAAATAGTGATATTTAGAAGAGCTTTATTTCAAAATTTTCTGTCTGTTATGGATGTACATACAACTTTACTTGATTTGGAAAGAAGTGTCCATATTTCACTGTTATTTTAATACTTTTTTTATTTAACGTGTGTTTTAGTTTGATTTTCATTTTGATACCAATTTTAACCATCCCCTCAACCTGTTCTAAATATTCACCCTCTTAATGGACCCAATGAATATACGAAAGCTATATGAAATAAATAATCAACAACAAACTTACGTAAGTACATACAGTAATATATCTGTTAGTCACTTTCAAATATGCTCCTATATCCATCACATACAAAATTTAACCATAATATGATTTTAAACGTAATACAGTAACTAGCCTGTAATATACCATAATATTTAACAAAGTGTGATAATTTCGAGAGCCGCTCTTGCACTCTTCTATGGTCATCAATAAGAGATGATCACAGACATCCATTAACACACTCATATTCTTACTTGTTCTATTTTAACACTGCACTATGACATGAGTTATTCTATATTATTCTACTTACAGAGTTCTGTAATTCCTGAATTTCCTTTAAGCCTTCAAACTTTCGACTCTTCTCTCTAGAGTTTTGGTCACGGAGGTTTAAAACAGGAAGAAAAACAATAGAAATATCAAGGAATAAAAATGGAACGGACTTACCAAGGGAAGAGCTGTGTTGTGCATTCTTGGGACAACAGGATGTAAAACGGAAATCTTCGGAAATTATTCAGTGCCTTGAATTACGAAATTTATAAGTTTATCACTACTAATAACTCTAAATAAGAAGATTATATTTAAAGTGAAACGTTTTAAAGAAGAGAAAATATTTGGAACGATGTGATTTGGTGAAAAGAAGATGGAACAAACTTTCTTATACAGATAAATTAAACTTAAAGGGTTTTTCCCTCTAAGATGTTTACGTGAACATGAATCGAGAATCATAGGGCCTTAGATAAAGATAAAATCGTACGATTAGAATACAAATAATTACACAAGGGTTTAACAATGTCTAGTTGAATTATATATATAAATTTCTAGATATGCATGATATCTTTGCGTTTTCTTTGATTTCCTGTATGCATGAAAATAAAGCGTTTTAAGTAAACTAGTAACTCCATGTTCCGTTCATAAGTGTAGTTAAATACTTAGTGTTAACGTTGTAAATACAGATTAATATTGTGCCCTTACATTGGGTTACACGAGCACATTCTAGTCTCCGAATTCTGGGTAAGTAGGTTGGAAGTGATGGTTGTGACAGGTTAACTTTGTGTGTGCCACTAAGTGTATCTGTGCGCGGGTCCGGTATGCAATAAAGAACGGTACTATTGCATGGTGGATCCGAGCGGGGTGTAGCTGGTGGAACCCGCAAAGTAAACTATAGTGCAAGGCTATTATGACGGTAATGTTCCTAACCACTAAAACAAAAGCACTGGATTATCACTCACCCACCCGCCTACATTTTAATAGTAAAGCAGCGGAATGCATCAGTGTGTAATAAACGAAATACCGCGACAAAATGGCTTTCCCAAACAGGGACGAGCAAGCATTGAACCCAGGACCGCCACATTGTACGGAAACATATTGTCAAGTACGTCAGCGACCAACGGATGAAGATCGTGCAAACTAAATATTTTGTTATAGATTATTCAAACTGATATTTTAGTTTGAGTTATCTTCATCCGTTGATCGCTAACGTACTTGACAGCGTGTTTCCGTACAACCCAGCTCTTTCTTTAGTTAAGTCCGTTCAATTTTTATTCCTTGATGTTTCTATTCTTTTTCTCCCTGTTTGTAATCTCCGTGGCCAAAACTCCAGGGGAGAGTAGAAAGCTTGGAAGCTTTAAGGAAATTCAGGAATTACAGAAATCTGTAAGTAGAATAATAGTTAGAATTCCTGAGCGTGGTTTTGCATTGTCTATATTCTGTATTAGTTGGTCAAGTAAATATGTTCTAACTATTCACATACACACACATAAAATAAAGTAAAATAAAAATTTAAAAATAATAAAGAAAAACGAAAAATTACAACATATTAACACAGAGCACTTCACACAATACAACTGAACCACTCTCTATATTAAATTTGCGAAGTCATGTCAGTTACCATACTTGGTGGTGAGAGTGAGAGGACGGGTGGCAATTCTGGGAAGAGGACTGGGTGGCGTAGTGGTTAACGCATCAGCACGGTATGCCCGAGATCCCAGGTTCGAGTCCCGGTCGTCAGTCACTTTTCACCTTTTGTGTGTTATAGTATAGAATAATTTATGTTACAGTGTAGTATTAAAATAGAACAAATAAGTATAGAATATGTCAACTGTCAGTGATCATCTCTCATTGGTGACCTAGAAAGTGAGCAAGAACGGCTTTCGAATCACTTCATTTTGTTAAATATTACACTATATTACAGGTTAATTATTGTGTTACGTTTAAGAAAAATGTGCCATACATAATACTATTTTCTTTAAATTCTAGAGCTCGACACTAATGAATGTGAAAACATTACCAAAGGAAATGAGAAAACACTTTTCATGTAATTGTAGTCTTCCGTTTTATATTCTGCTTTCTTTCCCTAAAATATCATCTTCAAAGAGTATATTTATGTGTATTTTATCTAATGTTGTGACCTCAAATATAACACCTATAAAAATGTACCTACGACATATTCAATTATTTAATTGTGTTAAAGAAATTGTATAATATGATTAGGATGTACAGTCATGTTCAAGAAAAAACTACTCTCTCTTCTAGAAGCTATATTCATTTAACTGTTGAAATTTTTCTTCTTAAAGTCTACGTACGTACCAAAATAATAATCTAACTATACGTGCGAGTCAAGAGTTTTCACAGAATGATACAGGGTGATCAATTTAATTTAGATATGACCACAAATACGTAAACAAACAGGACAAATTTTGATTACAGATTTCTGAAAAGGAGTTCTGTACGATATGATTTATTACTCATTATTTACACTTAATTATTTATAAATTACTTCTCAAATGAAACAAATATCCTTAGTACAACTTTGATGAACGATGAAGACTGTATTTAATTTGTCTGTATAGTGTTTGATTGGTGAGGTTAATTATATTACTTAAAATAAACACTAAAGAGAATAATAATTTTAAAAAAGTGAAGAGGGCTGTAATGAATATTTCCAGCAATATAAACATTCTTTTTCAATTTCTTTTTTATGAATTTTTAATAATTCTAAAAGTTATCATCTAAAGAAATGTATGTGTTTTGTACGTTTTTAACTAATATTAATAATTGTAATAATCAATATTATTTATTAGGTTTCTTATTAATTACAATTTTAATTAAATATACTTTTGTTTTACGGAAAGAAATATAATAGATTTGTCATTATTGAACAAATGAAGAAATATGAATTAAACTAAATTTAGTTCATGACGTTTATTGATACCGAAACTTTCCATTTAAAACTTTACGAAGATATCTGCTTTGATCGATTCAAAGATTAAGAGGCCAACAGACTTTTAAAACTGTAATCATGGTATATCTTACTTTAAAAAAAAAATCAAAAGTTCGTACAGATGAAATGCATAATTACAAGAAAGTTCTTTTAGTTCGTAGTTATTTTGAATGTGGGTTTCTTTCTGTAATAGTATATACTCGTATACAAAAGAAATTTAAAAAAGAACTACAAATATTAAAACATAAACTTATATTCTTTAGTTTAGTATTTAGTATTTTAACCCGCGATCGGTCCTGCCGTTAGAAAAAATCTAACAATAATACATTTTTAGCTATAACCTTTTTCTCCTTTTTTTTTCACTGAAGTTTATCTTTAAAATACCTCTCCTACTTCTACATTGTTGTTTCGGCGCAATAGGTAGGGATAGGGTAGCTAAACATGAATGGATTTCTTGTTTATAAGGTCTTCCAGTTTGTTAGATTACTTCAACTTTTTATTGTCCTTCACCCGAGCTATATTCTCTTATCATTAACTGAACATGGAAAATATAAAATAAATTAAAGATATAAAAATGATAATAGCAGTCCGGACTAGTTTCAATTTTTAGATACTGGCCTAAACAATAGAATTTGAGATTATCCAAAAATGTATATATAGTGCACTTCATTACTTATTTTCGTACTAAAAGCGAAAAATATAGCCCTGGAGCAAAACAACAAAGCATCTCTGCAACATTTCAGAAATAAAGAAAACGTGCGTGCCCACAATTAGTAAGTATCTTCAAGATAAAATGGTGCGTTAGAAAAAATCTATGCACGCGACCGATGGCGTTACTCCATACGACGCGACTGACCGTGGGTTAATATCCAGACGAGGACAAAACAATTTATAAATGTATTCTGTATCTTATGTCTATTTTTATAATATAAAGCATAACCACAAGGGCAGATTTTTTTTTCGCATTAGATAAACACACCTATCCCCGAAGTAAGTATATTTGTACTCAAACAAATAAAAAGCAACATTGTAAAAACAATCCCAATGCAAATAGATATGATATAAGACGATTATCAAATTATAATAATGATTTAATGTGAACGCATTACTAAACGCACAAGGATTGGTTCGAGTATACCTGGGGAGTGATTAACTGTGCTGGAAACTTTGTTAAAAAAACAACTTTTTAGGAATTAAAATTTTAGGAAATTCATGTCAATCGTGTCTAATAAAGCACGACGATATATGAATGTACGTCATATACAATACTTACAGCAGATATTTCCATCACCCACTCAACACTTGAGATCCATGACGACCTTCCTAATTTTCTTTTGACATTTTAGTAATTCTTCTCGGGCTATCAGCCAGGTGAAGATATTGATATCCGACGTTTCGAATGCAGACATCGCATTAAACCTTTAGGGATTGTAATGAAGAGACTGGAAACGTGAGCATGAATAGGGGCAGAGCTATGAATAGGGGCTTGTGATTGGCTGAGATTTTCTTTCCGAAATGCATACTTTTGAATCTACTCAAAAACTCTGACCTTCATTTCTCAACTTCTTGAAATACAGTCATGGTTTAAAAGTATTGGTGGGAGTTCAGCCTCCTTTTCAACACCGAAACTGCATGAGACGTGGACCTACAGCTTAAGATGAAATCTGAACCACTGTAATACGTTCTAAATTATTTCACGGCTATCCCACCGGGAATCGAACCTGGGACCCGGTGTACCAAAGGTACGCACACTAGCCACCAGTCCAGCGTGGAGGATGAATAAAAAGAATTGTTCTTGTACAAATTATATACTTCTTTATGTAATTTTTAAGCTTGCAAACTTGTTTAAAATGTTTCAACTAACTCTTTTCTAGGACAATTTTTGAAAATTCAATGATGCTCTTTATGTTACAATTTCGTCTTGCGGGCATCCATCCTATCTACAATGAGGACTGATGTATCACAGACGATAAATAATGACGATCAATAATAATGTATCACAGACGATAGATAAAGTTTTAAAATAAATTAATATGTGCATTGCCATTTGTGTGTCTAAAGCCTTAACCATATAGTAGCAAATGTTGTAGTATAGTCAATGATCAGTATGGTGATGAATACACACATTTATAAATTTTTCCTAACTTATGTTTTATTTCTAATTCCTTCCTTATATAGCATATGACAAATGACAGAATACGCTATTTTACTTTTTAAAAGAAAATAAATAAAAGTAAGAAAGGATTCATATATAACCAGTTATTTTGATCATTGGTGGAAATAATATTTCATAGTTTAGACACAGACTAGTTTAGTTTATCTCTTAAGTAAAAGAATAATGTGTACTTTCAATAACAAATTTACATTTACAGAATATGGAGAAAAGAACGAGAACATGGCAAAAAAAAGTAGCTATGGTTTACTATTATATAAGAAAGATGTTTCTAGCAATTTCTGCACTACTTATTAAACTAATTAACCAGATAATATGACGAAGAAATGATAGATAAAGCCCTTTTTTGTACATAAATTATCATTTTATAAACCAACTTTTCTTTTGAATTAAGTCCAAAGGAACTGTGTATACAGTTTAGAAATGAATTACTGAATAGATTACTACTAGTATAAATACACCTTTGGAACTGATAGTAATTTTTATTTCATATACTTACCTCAGTCTCTGATTTGATTCATTTTGTACTTTCACTATTTCCTGATTTTTATTAGTGATTTCATCATTAAGTCCCGTGATATCTTCCTCTAGTTTTACCAGATTTCCTTTCAAGTCCCCAAGCTCAACATGCTGCCCTGCAAGTTGTCTGTTCAGTTTCTCTATTACATGTAGAAGCTGAAAAGCAGAGTTAACACAAATTTATGTTATCCATTGTAACGTTTTAAATCGTTCTAATTATTTAATTTAAACAACTGTATTTAAGCTAATGTTGTGTATAATAATTTGTAAAGTGCTCTTTTATTTACTGCATCTAATATTAAATGTATTATTAATTGTGCTGTTTCGACATTCCTGACACCTTCCTCAGCAGATTCAGGCAACTTCCTTGCATTCCATCTCACTTCTCAAAATTTCCTCGTGTACTTTTTTAAAAAAATATGATACTGTAAACTCCTTGCACTAGAACCCTTAAAACTGTTATTTATGACAAATATTTATGCAGAACATTTTTGTGAAGACTTATGAAACTCTATTGTACTAATTTGAATTACAGGGAGCATGCATGGCTTATATTTAGTGACTATATCTTCCCAGAAACTTAAGATTATCTCAAAATTTATTTGATAAAAATGTCAAGAAAGAAAAGCATTATATTAAAAGTAGCATATCAGTGCTTGAATTTCTTTTACATGATTTCATGACATTTCTTTGTTTAGCTCTGTATACACCTCTTCCACTTTCATAATTATACACAATACACTTTTATTTTTATTACAATATTTTATCTTAGAATTATCTGCAAGTGTATAGCAAACCGTATATCCTTCTTTATGCCTAATCATACCATTTATTAAGGAACCAAGGATCACTAAGATATCTTGATGTTTTGAATTGAAACCGAGGTAAAAACTCTTAGATCGAATAATACATATGTTCGCATGAATTAAGAAACTAATTTGTAATATAAAAAATTATCTTTATAAATACGACTGAATGTTACGCTACCTCTGTTTCTTTGGCACTTCTTGCTTTCTTCATAACTTCATACTCTTCACTCAATCTGACCATGTGCTCCTTGTGTCGCTGTTCTAAGTTCTCAAGCGCAGATTCCTTTTCTTCTATAAGTGTATTCCACTGTTGTTCTGAAAAGATTACAAACATTTTCAGTAGAAAATTAAAGGACTCTGATACAAAAGCATTCAAATATGTCTGCTCTGAGAAAGGCTTTCATATTTGTAACTAAATGACACGTACTATTTAGGTGAATATTATGATATTTAAACATTTGTTTTATTTGTCTAAAGAGAAACATCATTTACAAAAATAAGAACTAAATAAGAAGATTCATTACGGAGATCTCCTCTCTTTTAAAATTCTGCAGTTCTCTTAATTTGGTTTTAGTTTTCCTTATTCAACCTATTATACGAGATTACATATGTACACAAAATTAATAAATAAGAAAACAGATAATTGATTTATAGGACCAAATGAGGTATAATTTTTGAGGACTTTTATCTAGCATTGCTTCTATCCCTCTAGAAATCAGTCTACTGTTAGCATTAAGTCAAACTGGCTAGCAAAACTGAGCGAAAACTGTAATGGGAAACCCTGTCCTAATAATAGGATGCGTTGCTCGGAAATCCACTCTCATGAAAAGTTATTCCTAGCTATCCTGTCAAGGGAATTTATTTCCGTATCGTGCTAAGATGTTTTCGGAATATATTTTAGAAAATTCATGTTTCATACGCTTCAGACATTTCGGTGAAATCAAAAGGAATAAAGGAAATTGTATTACATATTATGTAAACACTAGAGTATAATATATATATATATATATATATATATATATATATATATATATATGGTATATTTTTGAGAAGTAGTATTCATTCTTCTTTACTAAAAGTGTAACTGTACTCAGAAACTCTGCTGGTAATTATGTTATGTACTTCATCCTTTTGAGGAAACCACACATTACAGGAAGTAGGGACATGCACTCCTACTTATTTCCTTTGTTTTCGATTTCCTCTATAAGTTCTTGCCTACTAACTATATTTGAAAGTTCAGAAAATTTTACCTAGTCCTACTCTGGAGATAAGAATACGTTTGTGCGGCAGAAATGAAAAAGAAGCCTGGAAAAGATTCACATAACTCAATGGGATCTGTACATAACGAATGGGACAAAGAAAAAAAGATTACAGATAGCAAAGAAACTTTTTCTACAAAAATTATTGTTACGTATCTAGTTCCTAAACTAGTTTTCAGATTAGGACTATTTTTGCATACTATAATAAATATGCTAGAAGTGAGTTTAACACAAAGTTTGACTTGTGCTATATTTACTATATTCGGAACATAATAATGATAACGGATTCTATGACTGCTTCAAATAGTAAAAATAAATAAATAAATAAGAAGATATGAACAATTAAAGAAATATAGCTCTATTTGAAACTAAGAACAGTATAAGTAGAGCAATATCCACTTGTTACTGGAAGTGCCCACCTTTCATATGTAAAGGAAGATAGGAATTAAGAACTGAATCTCAAACGTCGCAAAAAATAATAATTAAAATAAATAATTAAATAAAAATGGGTGGACATCTGTCTCTAAATAAGCCGGTCTGTGTAGAAATGGCTCAAACTGAAAACCTCAAGCGTCATCCTGCCCCACTAATAAGCACTAGTTGAGAAATCAATGCTGAGCCACTTGACATGATTATCCTTAATATTAACATATATATACAAAGACGACTTTCTGTCTACAACTATTTAAATGTAGGCTTCTACAGAGAAAAGAGCTAGAAGCTTAAAGATACTAGAAGAAGATAGTTACAGGTTCACGAACAGTCTTAAAATGGAATAGTATAATATTTCAGTAAGCAAATTTAATCGATTACCAACCACGATACAAAAGGGAGTGTTTTGGGAAGAGACAGATGAACAAGGAAGAAAATACGTACCGTTTAATATCAATACCTTCTAAATGAGTTGATGTATTGGATTAAGAAACGAAATTATTACTTTAAATTTTAAAAAGTCTAATAACTTTATTCATTTCAAAGAATATTAGCTCTTATTTCACTAAGAAGATACGTACATTTCTAGCCAGTTCTACCAATGATTTGTGCGTGGTATACAATGATGTAGCAAACAATTTGATATAAGTAAGAGAAAAATTAACGGAATTCACTGGTTCATTTAAAACAATGGTTACAGGACCAATATCAGGAGGGGACTTCTTTGCAGTGAAGGTCGCAACAAAATTTCCCTTCCCCACTATATGTAATATGCCAAACCAACATACTATTATTGGTCTATATTGCCTGTAATAGCTTCAATTTGGTCACTTTTTTCCTTCTAATGTTTGCTACTGGTTGCAGAACTTACAGATTTGGTTACCAGATTAAAAAAAAAAAAAACTTTGGTGTCATATATATATGGTGTATGTACGATCTAGAATTAAATATTACTTAAAATATCCTTACCTAATTGAGACCTATATTTCGTTTCAAGAGCTTCTAGTCTATCTTGAGCATCTCTTTCCATTTGCTCTTTCACTAATTCCAACGTTGCACGTGTAGAGCTCATTTGAAGTTGCCAATTTTGTTCCATCTGTTGCAATCTTTTCTCATGCTCCTCGTTCAGTTTCTCTGCAATTGTCAATAAACATCAGCAATTGTGACTCGTACTCTTATATAAATGCTACTACTATAGTCAAAGTTATATTAATATTTTGTTAAAAGTTTGCTCTTCGAATATATGGGTATATGCAAAAGTATAGAGTGCACTGACTCCCTTCCAGTATTATCCAATTTATATTAACCAAAAGACATTGACTTTTTCCCCCCTCTGCTGCAACTTGGTTCAAATAACTTTATCCGTGGTTTGACATACTAAAGCCATTAAGAGCCTGCTTTATTAAAAATAATACAAAATATATATTTCTTTTTTGCTTGTTTATTCATAAGCGAAAGGAGATAATGAAATTCAACTTACCATAATCTTAGATAATGTTATTCTACAACAGAAAATATGAACCTGAAGAATATTTAGTGTTACCATCCATAGAAATTACAGTGTTGCCAGAATAACAATTCCCCAAACTCTAAGTTAAGGCAGCGACTAAAGGAACGAACTCAACTGCATTTGATTACGTATCATGTTGTTTTGGTATCCTGTGAACTACTTTTTAAATAACATTTAATTTTAATAACTGTATGTTAAAACTATTTTGTTTATTACAAACTAAATACAACTATTATTTAAAAAGCAGTTCACAGGATTCCAAGACAACATGATACGTAATCAAATGCAGTTGAGTTCGTTCCTCTAGTCGCTTCCTTAACTTAGATTTGGGGGGGAATTGTCATTCTGGCAACATTGTAATTTCTATGAATGGCAACCCTGAAAATTCTTCAGGTTCATATTTTATGTTGTAGAATAGCATTATCTATGATTATGATAAGTTGCATTGCATTATCTCCTTTCACTTATGAATAAACAAGTAAAAGAAAAATTTAAAGTTTTGTATTTTTTTTAGTAAGGCAGGCCCTTAAGTTCTTGCATATAGATAATTCAACGTGAAGAAAAGCGCAACACACTTCAAAGTTACACTCAGAAACAAAAATAAACGAAAACTAACAAAGAAACTATCAACTAAAGAATGGAAGAAAAAAGAGATAAAAAAACTTAGAAAAACATCAACAACGCTAAATAGTCTACCAGTCTGTATGCCATACTACATGACGACATTGGTGATGCACTCTATCACTTCTTTTCTTTTCTGTGTTTGATAATTATCTAATAATAATCGAAAACCTCAGAGTCTTTGCTGCTTTATATTATTATTATTATTATTATTATTATTATTATTATTATTATTATTATTATTATTATTATTATTATTATTATTATTATTATTATATTTACTATAGTTAATCATGTACTTTAATTTTCATGTGGCTATGGTGGTGTTAACATTGCGCTAACCAATAATTCAACAAATACCTATATACATATCGATCGGTTAAAATTATGTTCATTAAAGCTCTTAGGCAGGACACGAAGGGGCAATCGTATGGCTAGAGGGAGAGAAAATCAAGAATATTAAGACGTTCCTCTATTTAGGAAGTTTAAATCCTCGGACGGAAGAAGTGAAAAAGACGTAAGTTCAAGAATAGCGCAGGCTAAACAAACATTCAATAGAAAAAGAGGACTGCTAACATCAAGAAATGTGTCGTTAGACGTTCGTAAACGATTTATTAAGACCTTGATATGAAGCGTGGCGCTTTAAGGAGCAGAAACGTGGACATTGAGAGAAGCTGGAATATCCAAGCTGGAAGCATTTGAAATGTGGTATTGGCGCAGAATGCTGCGCATATTATGGACTAAAAGGAGAAGGAATGAAGACGTACTAAAGGAAGCTAATGAAGGACAACAAATCGTGAAGATTATAGGGAAAAGAAGAAACAGCATGCTTGGCCATCTTATTCGGCACTCCGATTGGATCATAGAGTGAAAGGCAGAAGGGAAACTAGGAAGAGGAAGACCAAGGATAGAATATCTAGATGCAGTTACGAGGAAAAGACCTTATCAAAGTATAAAACAGCTCTTCCACGGGAGAGAAAAGTTTTAAAATTTCCGTGTTGCCCACCAACTTATGGTTGACGTGAACAACAAGAAAAAAGCTCTTATAACAACTGTAAATTTACAAATATCAAAAGAGTATATTAACATATACCTCAGTAATGAGTTAGTATGTATTACACTTTGGAGTAGTAATCTTAAACTATAATAAGAACAATAATTATAACGAATTTGGAGTGCAGAGCTCATTAGGTACTGAAGAGATTTTAATACTACCTCTCTGCCACAGAGCAATTCCATCTCAATGAGTTCCTATCGTGCTCCATGGCTGAACACTTCAAAAGCAGTGGCGGCTCTTGAAGGTGGGTTACTTCGGTAAAATATTTAAATTTTATAGCTATAAGCTACGAGAGGAAAGCTTAAATTTTGCATTAATTCATGTAAACAGCTTTTCTGAAGCTGTAGGAACCTTTCATCCCTTACCTTGTAAGGACAAAAATAATTATTTTTTATTAATGTGACTTCGAAAGCTGCCTCTGCTTTAAAGATGAGAACGGATTCCTTTTCTTAGTGGAAGTTTCCTTTTCTGATAAATATTGATGTAACGTAAATTTTTTACTGTTATTATACAAACATTATATCATTATGTATATTTTTTAATAATTAGGATAAACATGAAGATTATAGAAGTATAATAGGCCAAGTAATATAAATGTAGATTTTTTTTCAGTTTTTAGTCTAAATCAGAAGCAACATCAGTAATTCAGATACATGTAACAAGTATGTCACTCGCTGGCCTAAAAATTGCTCTAAAAGCGCTCGCACTAAGGATTAATCTTTCCTTTCCTTAAAAAAGTTAATTTATTTCCGTATCTTGATCCATTAGGTTTCCAAAGACTTCATATTTCCGGAAGAAAAACATGAAACTGCACAAAGAAAGGTGGAACTCACCGAATATATTTAGAGATAGAATTACTCTTTGGAACAGACAAGTGAAGATTAAAATCTATTAGATAACGATAGTAACACTTGTAAAAAAGAAATTTTGCAAAGAAAAGAAAATATACTCAGCACAAATTTGTTAAAAGCTTTATATTTTAGCCTGTCAATGTATATATATTTATTTAAATATTACTTCATATAAAAATATAAAATGTTCACAGGAAATGCATATGAACAAAGATGGTTTTCGGAAACGTACTCAACAGTTTTGAAAACAGATTTCTCTTTTCAAAAAATTAAACCTTCTTCATGTCAAAAAAAAAAAAAAAAAAAAAAAAAGTTTATTCCCTTAAAAGAATTCTAAAGTAACTTTTGTATCGAAGTTTAAAGATTCAAGTTTATTTGAAAACAATCTAAAAGTTCATAAAATGTAAAATTGACTATAACACTTCAGAGTTTACTTTCTTCAATAAAATTAAGTGAACAAAACATTATTATTATTATTATTGTTATTTTAAATAATTCTAGTTTTAAGAAAAAACGTCCAAGTACTATAACTCCTTAAATTCATCAATGTATTTAACTTCAGATAGCGTGGAAGGAACAACACGTTGTTGACTCAAGTTAATGATTACTCAAACCTACTTAAAAGAAGTTTTTGGTAATACGTATATACCAAATATATGAGGTGAGCTTTGAACTTGTTTTACTAATGTAAATTATATTTTAGAAACAAATGTGACTCTACTTAATTTAGACAGTTGGTGTTCTTGTATTTAAGCCAAACTGAAAATATTTACATAAATTATGAAATATAAAATTTAAGTATTTACAAATAGTAATTTTTTGGTATACTACAATATATATTTCATTGTTATCATTCTTAGAAAGTTTCATATATGCTACTTTACTAACCAATTTCCTTGTGATGTTTGTTATTCAGGTCTTCAAGCTGGTCTTGGTATGACATATCCATTTTATCAAGTTTCCGCCTTAGCTCAAAAACCTCTCGATCTGCGTTGGTTTGGGCTTCTTCGATTTCCTTGTGGTAATATGCGTCTTTAGCAGTTAAGCTGTCTTTCAAGTTGGATATCTAAAACACATGGAATAATAAATACGTAATTACAAGTACAACGTTGAAAGTATGAACACGTTTTCCGAATACAGAAAATCTTAACTGCAATTTTCAAAAATAGAAGCATAACTCTTGCAACCGCCATAGACAGGGCCGTGCTTACGCACGGGCCGACATGGACCGTTGCCTGGGGTGGAAAGTTTTGAGGGACACCAAATTTTCTCGCACCACTTTCTTTATATTTCTTTTCAGCAGTAATCATAAATTGGTGTGTAATCAAATCAACCATAATTTTATTAACTGAAAATCGTATTTTATTTATTGTATATATATATATATATTATTTTTTCTACTTTCACTTAAATATTGATTATTCACTTCACTGTCTAAAATTTTCAACACTGGAATTTTATTGATATTGAGGGGGCGGCATGTTTTCAATGGTCCGGAGCGACAAAAATGTCAAATATAGCCCTGATCATAGACACACATACACACTCAAATATTAGCACATAAAATTTACTCTAAAGAATCTAACTTGGACACCAGCCCTGCAATATCTGTTCTGGAAAATTCTCTTCAAAAAAAAAAAAGGGTCGTCTATGAGGAGGACTTCTCTACCTAATGGTAACAAATGGTCGAAATGTCAGAATTTTCAAAATATTTCAAAGCTACCGAATGACTTTTCAACGTTCGATTAAATATCCAAGCAAAAGAAAAATTGCTCTCGAATGTAACTTCAAAAGCTTTCAAAAATTATAACTGATAGATAATGGACTTCTCTAAAACAATTTTGAAATATAGGCAATGTTTAGTGATTGTTGTCTTCCATATTAAAAAATATAAGGTAAAATAATACAATCCACATCTCTTAAGAAATGGAGATCCCTTGAACTGTGGAGTGTTTCTTATCACTATTAGATATCAAGCAAAACAAACAATACAAAACTTCAACTGCTGTTTTTGAAAATGTCGGCTGCCTGCTTATACGTCATAGATCCAGATATTCTGTGAAGTATTAGAAGTAGACACTATAGCAGATTTGGAAATAAATGAAGAAGAAACAAACAGAGGAACAACATAGAAATTAATATTACAAAACGAGGCAAGGACCGAGCAAGTAAGAAATAGTCCCAAAAAGTATGACATTATGTTATTAATTACATTTTGCTTATCTAAGTTTATGTCTCACAATTATGCTTTCGAACGAACGTGCATCATTAGCGCTTGTGTACATCAATATTGCAATATTTTTTATTGTCTCTTAAGAGTAACCAAGTATATTGTATACAAAAATATTGTATTTAAGGTCTGTCAAACGTGTTTTATATTATTTATGAATATGCTTATGAGAGTCGCCAACCTTTTTAAAAAAATGTTAATAAAATTGGAAGATGGTCACAATTGGATACATATGGTCGGTTTCAAAAGATAAAAGAAGACAAATCTAATAGAATTCAGTTCTTTCTTTGTGATGCAATGTACAACAAAAGAAAATAACATATTTTAATACAGTTTTCTATGGAATATACAATTTTCTTTTGTCAATGACTGTACAATATGATTCAAATACCAGAAGTAATCGACTTTGCTAGCTGAAAATATATTACATTCTCTCTATGACTTCTGTAGTAGCCAGTACTTTAGGTTCCAAATATTTCAGATAATCTTGATTGGGTTATTCTTATTTTACACATGATGTACATCTTGAGGGAGAGCAGAAGACACATAAAACAAAAAGAATAAAGACAACTATTGAAGAAAAAAGATCTCCCTCGTCAAACTTGATTAGAACGTCAATAATTCTATAAATTCCAATTACTTACAATTCTAAGGATATGGGATACTACAACAATATGTAACATTTTTTCCTTCATGCTGTTGTTCTTTGAGAATTTACCAGTTTATAACTACTTCTAGTAAGTTAAAACTGCAACAGTGCTAACTAACAGTATTTACAAGAATACATTCCCACTAGATTACATCTGCAGAAGCAGGTCAGAACAGGGACCTCAGAAGTTCTACTGTGTGAGAAGCAATTCTACTTCTCCCAACCATATAGCATAAGTTCAAGTCTTAACAAAAGATCTTGATCAATTTCACTCTATGAATAATCAATATTATTACATAGTAAGAAATGAAAGCACGAAATAATTAAACTTAAGAATTAGTTCAATTAGTTTCTCAACTTACACAATATTATAATTGTCCCATTTTCTTCATTTTTATTTACTTCAAAAACATGGAAACTTGGTCGGGGCTACCATTCATTCGCTTAGCAAGGAAAGGTAGAGGCAAAAGAAGAACAAGTCGTTAGTTTGATTTCTTTCCTTACAAATAAGTCACTTCCATTCCTTACCTCTTTCAAGCTTTCCTGCAGTCTTCTTTCCCACTTTTGTTTCTCAACACGCAGCTCCTGTTCCTTTTGAAGTTTCATGGATTCTACGGCTAAATGCTTCTCTTCACTATGAAGTTGGTCCAGTTCAGCCTTCAACCGTGAGCATTCTTGTCTTAACCGATCTTCCCACTAAACAAGGAAAATGGCGAAGTAATCACTTTGGATGTTGTCATCCCTCTCAAGTAGGTCTAAATTTCATGTTAGCTACATAATTTATATTAAAAAAAAAATGTAGACCACTATGATCAACTTGCAGCCTGCAGTCTGCATGACCCCTTCCTATCTCCCTCTTTTTCTTGTGTTTCTGGTTTGTATCGTAAGTAATTTGTTATATTGCTTAGAAACACTACTTAAAAAGAAAACGAAGGGGAAAAAAAGCTTTCAGTCAAGCTAATATTATATTTGGATAATAAGGCATTTTCAAAAGTAAACGAACTTCAAAGTGTCTCTTCCTACAAAAACAATTATAACGACTGTGTACGATTTTAGAAATTTCAGACTCCCGATAAATACCCAAAAGCTTCTGTACTTTGCTTTTAAAATGGTTCCATGTTTGAAAGTACGTGTACTTGTTAATGTTCAGCAATGAAAATGTTGAAATCAGAACAGGAATATGGTATGTGAGTGAAAGTTTTGAAATCCCAAGAATTGTCAAAAGAGATAGGAGCAGACATTTCAGCTCTCGTCAATAGCACGCCCATCCTTCAATGAGCCAAAAGTAAGAATATTTTAGAAACATGTAGCAGACTAATTGTATATTCAAATGATTTTCTACAAATATTGACATCATTTGTGTACAATACTTGGTACACATACCTCCATGTTAGTATTTTAGGCACAAAGGCACAATAATAATAATAATAATAATAATAATAATAATAATAATAATAATAATAATAATAATAATAATAATAATAATAATAATTCGTTTAATGTTTAAAGTGGTAAGAAAAGCCAGAATAGCAGTATATTAGTATAAAATAAAAATTAGCAATGCGTTCGTTTAAGAATATTTTACACACCTAAAAGGCACAAAATCCAGTATGTAATATAAAATTACATTGTTGTAGAGAAAAATTGTGGGGTAGTCCACAACTTGGTTATAATAGGAAAGTTGATGTTCACACACAGCAAAGTAACTGTATCCGAGAATTCATATTAGTTCATTTTTTAAGCAAGTTGAATAACTTTATATTATTTAAATTAAATGGTGATGTTTATCATTCATGTTAAAGTTTTAATCAAATAATATTTCTATATTTTATATAGATAACTACGTTAAATATCATAAATGAAGGGTAGGTGGAAAACAAAGAATGTCCATATGTATGCTTTAACGGGTGCTTTGCCCTATCTGATGACTGTATATGCCATGAATGCGTAGATGTAGAAATGTCCAAGGAAAGGGGAGAAAATTTGACTAACCTTATTCATTTTGTACGCGATTTTCAATATTAAAACGTAGTTTTCTCGAAAATACAGTTTTATGACATTCCTTCTTTTTTTCCCTTACCCTTCAAATGAGTCATGGATGACATTTAATTTATATACTTCCTTTTTATTAATTTCATTTTTATTATCAAATGAGAGGTTTGGCTGTTTGTGACGATGAAGACTGGATTCAACCCAAGGTGCATCAAAGGAGTGAGTGAGTTAAACAAGCGCTCTTGTATGTTATTAAATTTTTGTTTTATCAGTTTATATTTTAGTTGTCCTTCTAAAGATGGATCTAGCCCGAGGCCAGGGGGCCTACGATTACAGTTTTATGAGTGACAAAAATAATTTAAGCTATTATTTATATATATTTTTGGAAGTTTATATTAAACTCAGGAAATGCCTATCATAGTCTGGGTTCTTGCTGCCTCCTCCCCCCTCAGTTTTTAACTTCTAGATCCGCCCTTGTGTCCTTCAGGATAAACTATAGACACTCTAAGTAAGAAAGCAAAAAATGTGAGTACATGTTCAAGATCCTAAATGAGTAACATAAATTTATTTAGTTCGTTAAAATATTATTTGATGTTGTCGTATCTCTCTGTCCAGTATTCATACGACCAAAAAATTGAAATGAATTTAAATGAAAAGCATTTAAGTATGGATTATATTTAATTTCAAACCGTCTTAGATGAAATATCTGATTAATTAATAAAGTTGAAGTGGATAATCTATTTATTTATTTATTTATTTATTTATTTATTTATTAAAAAAAATCCAGGAGTGGGTGAGCATTCTGAGTGATCGTCTCTTCATCATTTTTTCTTTCTCACTTGCATGAATAGAATCAAAGCTAAAGTT
Organism: Thermobia domestica; assembly: GCF_964235325.1. Classification (NCBI taxonomy): domain Eukaryota; kingdom Metazoa; phylum Arthropoda; class Insecta; order Zygentoma; family Lepismatidae; genus Thermobia; species Thermobia domestica. Next base: position 166,116,240 of record NC_137454.1, on the reverse strand, counting down.
GAAATGCTCTTTAAGAATTTGAAACAGAGGAGCCTTAGCGGAACACGTACTATACACTACATGTTAATGCAGTCTTTCCCCACCGATGTCGCGACCCACTGATATGTCACTAGTAACATAGTATGTGTCGCGAAATTTTACAATTTAGGTCATGAAGCATTTAATAATAACTTAAAATAAGTTAAGTTGATTTTGAGATAGACTGTACCAACCAACAGCTCAAACGGCAGTAACAATATTCAGTACTACATTGAGTCACTATTTGATAGAAACTTATTTTCTTGTACTGGTATAATTTATATTTTATTAATAAAAAAATCAAAGAAGTATATCGGATGTTGTTGGCATTCAGTAAAGTGTGTTGTATAAACGTTGGGAAATACTGCATTAATGGAAGAGCGTACAAATAAATACAGCTTGTTACGTACTTCGATCACCATAATATTAACTTTATTGGAAATGAAAAAGTAAACTCTGCCTACTACGTTGCAATTAAAACAACCAACAAGTGAAAGTTTATATTTGTGATTTTACGACAGGACTAAAGCCTGTGACAAACATCTTGGCATTTCAGCTAAACGAATAAAACGCAAGCTCTGGCATGACGTTGCCGAGTGCTAAGGGGTGTGGCTATGGCTAAGCAGACAAACTACAGCGCGATCAGGTGATAGGGGATAGACGTGGATGTGTACAAAATAAACGTGGCAATACCGCTGGCCTCTCATTTGCTGCAGCATTTAAAGGAAACTTGGAGCGCCGCCTTCAAATGCCAAGATGTTTGTCACGCCGTTTAGTTATGTTGCTAAAGTTATGAACGACAGGATTAGTAATGAATTGGGATTCTTAGCATTGCTTGGGGAGGCGCTCTACGGGACTTCGAACAACGTTTGAATCTGCAACCGTCTTAGATGAAACGTCTGATTAATTAATAAAGTTGAAGTGGATAATTTATTTATTTATTTAAAAAAAAATATTTCCAGGAGTGGATGAGCATTCTGAGTGATTGTCTCTCCATCATTTTTTTTCTTTCTCACTTCTGACTACTGAAAACGAACGATTTAGTCATAAGGTTGCAGAGAACGCAAACTGTATATTGTTGTGTTTCTAAAACTATCTGGGTCGAAAAATGAAATAATATCAAATAAGAACATCTCACCTGAGCACTAATTTCATTCTTTTGGTGGTCCAACCGAGTTTGTAGATTTCTTTCCTTTTCTGCTAGCTGCTTATCATGGATGCTCTAGATAAAAGAAAATTGCAATTAGAAGAGAATCTGAGTAACGGATTATTTGCAAATATTTTGTGGGGAGCTTCAAATTATACAGTAAACAGAGAGTAATTATACAGTAAACAGTAAATTATACAGAGAAGCATTTGTAAATCTAGGCAAGGATGTCAACATTTTTGTACTATAAACTGACATATGAATCTAAATGTAAAAGTGAAATAACTTATTCTATCAAGGAAAAAGGAACCCGAACTCAACTGAGGGTGACGGATAAGATTGATAACAGGGTAAAAGGAGAAACAAAGATAACATTAAAAAGACTAGGCATCTGATCTATCCATTAAATAGAGATGCAAGGGCTCGGAAAAAACCGGCTTTTTTGGAAAAAAACTCGGTTTTTTCTGCTTTGCTTTTTTGCTTCGGAAATTTTGGGCTTTTTTCAAAATACTGCTTTAAATTGATAAAACAGACTTTGTATCGCTTCTCTATAACACAAAAAATCATTTAATTAGTGGTTGATGCTGATAATAATATAAAACATCGAAAATAAACTATGAATTTCGAAAAAATATTTCAAACAATTTTTCTTCAACATATTTACATTATGAATTCCACAGGATTAACCAATGTATATAATAAGAATTTTTTAACCTCCTATATACAAAAGTAAGCAGAGTTGGCAAGAACCGTGGTTGTTTTTGAATATGCCAAAAACCCGTTTTTTGGGGGATGTTTAAACCAGACTTTTTTGGTTTAAACCAGGCTTTTTTGACTTAGATTTTTTGCTTTATGTATTTATATTACATATTCACAGAAATAGCCTAAGTTTGTTTCGCCTTGATGTTATTATGCAACAGCGGGGTTATGCCGGAAGAACTCCCATAAGCTTAAAGAAGTCCGGTCAGTAAATTTCTTAAGTTGAGAATCTCCCGCTCTAGCCATTGGGAAAATCCCGTCATTACTTGAAATGTAAGACAATAACGGGAAAATCCTGTTATTGCTTTGCATGTAAAATTTAAAGGTCAACGTACCATAATCAGTACGCCAAAACTGAGGTATTAAATTACAAATTTAGTACCGGTACGTAGATATCATTGAAAGTCCAATCCAAGCTAATGTTGGAAGCTACGTAGGCAATCGATAAATTTTGCCAATTTCTATCAATATATTTAAGCAATATTGGCTTCTTTATAAAACAACACGCATTTAGGCATGTAGAAATATACAATTTGGTTTGTTTCGTATATTTAGGCTTAACATCCTTACGAAATACCGAGGTTATCAAGGAGAAGACTTTCGCTTAAACTGACATCCGAACTGCTACTTGGGTTACGCATGAAAAAAGGATTGTGGTTCGACCGAGAATTGAACATGGGACACCTTGATTAAAAGGTGAAAGGGAAATAAAACTATTGCAGGTGGTTTGATATCTGGATACGTTACCATGAAGTTCACACGATTCGCATTTTTCATTCTTTTTATTTTTTGGTTTAAACCAGTTATTAAAAAAAAAAGTTGGTGTAAATCAGCCAACCCTAAAAGTAAACACTTCTTTTTAAAGAAGACACAAATAACTAGCAAAATAGTATGTAGTATTTTTACTTCAAAATATTCCATACCCTCTTTTTGAAACAAAATAAAATTAAAATAAAACATAAGAGAAATACTTAGATGCATATGATACACTTAAAGGCTGCACATCTAGAGCTTTTGGTTCTGTATATTCTTGATATTCTACAGTTAAGTTTTATAGAACCACCATCACAGTTTACCCAATCCTCAAGTTTTCTGAATTTTTAACAAGAGGGATTCAACATATCATTACGGAACTCCCCCCCCCCCCCAAGAAAAGACTACGGAATATATTTAAGTTAAGCTAAATACAACTGCACAACAAACATGACTGAGTGATTAGCTTTTGCGCTTCTATCGGGAAGTCCGGGATTCAACCAGCATTCGACCATTCTGACAAAGCTTTTCTTCATTACATCTGTGAATGTAGAAATAGTGCGTGTACTGTGAGTTGGGCGACTTCCTTTTTTATTGTTTTTAAATCGTTATTATTACTAATTACCAGCAGTGATGGTTTTGCGAAGGTTAGGGGAGCGGTCTTTCGGACTGAAGCCCGTTCCCCAAAGTTACGGAATGTCTGCAACAAACGAAATATCTATTATTTATGCCTTTACTCATAAACTTTAAGCTCCCGTCAAATAAAAATTACGAATGTTTAAAAAAACTAAACATTAGTAAGAAACCCTTCCCAAAATACTTTTCTAAATCCGCCATTGATTCTCAGTATAAAATGATTTTTAAAGTTGTATCCGGAAGATTATTGCTAAACATATAAACGAAACGAAATATTAGTTATGCCTGTACTCATAAACTTCAAGCACTTCCCAAATGAAATTAGGACTTTTTAGGAAACGAAACAATCAGAAAAAACCCTCCTAAAGTACTTCTTTTAAATCCGCTACTAATTATTTGTATAAATTGGTATTCAAGGTTGTGTCCGGAAAATTATTGCTAAATCACTTCACAGCTACAGTATAACAGAAATGTGGAAGTACGGTTTGACGGATATATTGAAAAACTTACGCTTTGACGGATAAATAGAAAAACGGGCAAGTTTAACTTTTGCGCTAGAAGCTAGAGTACTAAAAGCTCTTAGAAATGAAACACGGATGACAAACTAGAGAAGAAAAAAGATGTCAATAACTCAAAAGTTAAAATTAAGTTAAATAGCCTCTAAAATTACCCTCAAATACTACATTCTTCATGTTAGCTTTAATTCGTAAAACATGTGCTCCATCCATCTTGATGGTGAATTTCAGAGCGAAAAATCACATTCAGGTCATGGAATTTTTATCTAATTATAGAATATACTATAAGAAAGCTATTTAGATAGAAAAATCATGAAGTTGAAAAAAGCCAAAATTTCCAAAATTCTCGTTTTTTTTCCAAAAAAGCCGGCTTTTTATGTGAAAAAAACCATCGATTCAAAAAAGCCGGCTTTTTTGCATCTCTACCATTAAACAAAGAAATGTTGTTGTTGTACATCAAAGCCGTTATCTCTCCTCCAACCCTTGTTTCATGTGGTACAATGATATAATCTTGATGAAATGTTATTCAAATAATGTAGCGAAAATAAATGCTTGGTCGCTGACTGGAACAAAATAGTTAGGAAGTTTTCTTTCAAAAAACTTATTTACTCATTTGTAGACATGTTATTATTATCTAAAAATTTCACCCTTTATTATAATTACATTAAAATGTTGCCATATCTTACGTTATTAAATTAACTTAAAAGAGTGTGATCAAGAGTATTTTTTGAACATAAAGCTTTCATTACTGAATGATTTTCTTCGTAGTATACAATAATATTAATATTATTTATGATTCTATGTCTGGTGGGAGAACCGACAAATATCCACACACTATATGAAAATAAATATGTCATATTATTGCGTTGAGGAAAAAAGCGCAAAAATAAGATTTATTTTCAAATGAATGAACAATTTAGATAATAAGTATATAAACGTTATTATCAATACAAACAGACTTCTATAAAATCAAGTGATGCCTTGACAATGTACTCTTGTTTAAAAAAATGGCCACCAACTTCTCTTTGAAGTTGGTGGCCATTTTTTTTTAACTCTTACATACAGTTTAAATTAAATCAAAGACATGTGGATTTTCTTTGGTCAATTGTTAATCTTTATTTAGAATTGAAAGGTTAGATTTTTTTATGTATGCTTGCCAGAATATCACCTTCTAAAGCAAGTTGGGTGGCCAAGATTTTTTACGACTGTACCTCTCTTGACAGACTTTACACGATTTCTTTTTATGACAAAGATTATCTATACACTTCAATATTTTAATAAAAGTGATAAATAATATAATACATAATATCTATTGAAAACAAATGCACCAATATTTCTATTGAAGATTGTATGGGGATACCCAAATACACGAAATAATCAGAATCCAAGGTATGGATTATGTATTTGTGGGATTTAATAGGCAGAAGCATTCGTTAGAGTCCTTGAGAATGAATGGTCAATATGGATGATATACAAGAAAGATTATTCATTTAAAAAAATATAAATACAGATTTCATACTTTTCCCAGCACCTTAACTAACACTAAATTTCGTATTTCCACACTGTTTGAATCTTAACATTGATTTTATACAAAACATTTTAAGAGGAAAATATAGATAATCTTGCCCACCTACCTGTATTGTGAGCATGTGTTTCTTCTCTTTGTCTAGCAAACTCCTCAGCTTGGCTACCTCCTCTTTTAGAACTCGTTCACTTACTTGGAGTTGCTCGGTTTGCCTATTCGCTACTCTCAACGATCTCTGTTGCTCATTAGTTAAGCCTCGAAGTTGATTAACTTCTGCTTCATAGGATTTTAAGTGCTCAACCTGCAAAGAAGCAACACAGGAATCGAAATTAGAGAAACGTCTTACAAACACAACTTCAGAAATAGTGCCCAGTGAACTATGATGCCGGATGTAGCAGTAAAAACAAAATCAGAGACAAAAGGTAGAAATTGGATTCCCTATCTAACCAACATACCTGTGATGCAAACACTAAATGACAAGGACGCCCACCAGGGGGGCAAGATGGAGCGCTCCCCCCTAAGAGGAAATTGTACTTGGGAATATGGAAAACCCAATAGAATATTTACATTAGTTACAGCAAAATTTGAAATTATATTTGAAACGTCGCTTATACTGCCCCCCCCCCCCCCTTGGAAACCACAACATGGGCGCCCTTGCTAAATTACATGAAAATAAATAACATTTTATAAAATGAAAATGAGAATGTACACACTTTATTCGTGGTTTCTCTATGGAAATTTAAGGCATAGTGGAGAAACATATCTATTTAAACAACATTGCTACCTTGAGTTGTTCTGTGAACTTAATCCAAGTTTTAACTTCACAAATTGTAACATTATATACTTCTTTTGCTTCTCTATTCCATTCTGTGCTGTCATATTTCCTCTTTTTTGATCATTTTCTCGTACTTTCCTGGCCCTGTCATCCTCTTATTACATTAATGTGCTTTCAAAGTTTGAAATGGTCTGTTCTACAGAATAAAGATAAATTTATCTTTTTTAAAACTGACCAAAAAATTTCTACAATAAAATTACTTTGTTGAAGGAAGATCCGTAATTAGAGTAGCAGATTTGTAATATGATTCTAAAAATGTCTTATTAATATTAGGCTTTCAAATGATTAAAAGAAGCATACACTACCTATATAAGCGAATAATTAACTCATAAAAGTGTGTTTGCATTCACTTAGTTTTCTAGTCCATGTCATTATCTTCGTAAGGTTTCAGCACAGCCATGTAACTACCATTCTTCTTTTTTTTTTAAATATAAATATGTTAAGTGAATTCCATTTGCTGGTTTCTAGTATTATATATTTCAGAAATTTTATCTAGTGTAAAAGCTTCTCTTTCACTGGAATCCTGCTGCGTTGCACGAGTATTGCAAAGACCAAAGGCATTAACTTCTCAGAAAGGAGACAACAGTTTTAATATTTGCTCCAATAGTCCATGCTACAGAATCTGGTTGAAGCTCGTTGCAACACAATAGAAATTAATAATGCGTAATGGATTGTTTTAATGGATTTCACAATCATAAAAGTGCAAGAATATGTTACTTAAGGTATATATGTGAGAGTGATAGAAAGCAACGTTCTTCACTCCGTTACTACTATTGCTAATAATAATTTTATTTGTAAAAATTTTGCCGTTTCACAACGTTGCAACATTGACATTAGCCGCCACTGCTGAGAAGTTTATATTGAATAAGATTAGAAATTGAATAATTTACCAACTTTGCTTACTTAATTAAGTAATAATAATTTCTTTAAGTTCTATATGAGTTTATCTATCTTTTAGTATCATCAATGAAAGACATTCAATTATGACTCAAAATAGTTTCCCATTAGACTAAATTTACAAAAGATGTATTTACTTTATTTTACTTTTATTTATACTTAATGCACACAATGGTCTATAAGAATCACACACATTAATTTTGAATACATATATATATATATATAAGCGGATCGTCGTATGAAAATAATTTTATATATCCATATAGAATATTATATATATTTAGTTTTACACCTACAATCCACAATTTCTGGTTACAAGTAAGTATATGTTATGAATATATTTATATAATTTACGTAACTCAATTTCTCAAAACATCTGTGAGATAATGGTACACATATAGCTTATAAAATTTTCTTCTGCTCTCCAGAAAAAGAAAAACTATAGTTTCACTTCAGTTTTTTCTTGTAATACTTGATCTTATTATTCTCTTATCATTTTTAGGCAAGAATTTGCACTTTTTATAGTTCCATACCATTGATTGCAAAAAACCAATGGTGTATGTAAAATGTTATATAGTAATTTTCTGCATGAGTCTCGTAATCTAACGCTTGATATAAGCGTATTATTTTCTTATTATAAATAATTGTTTAGCTAGCTTTGCTGTGTCCGAAAAAACATCATATCTTAGCAGCAACCGAGAATACAGCTGTACATTTTCACCGCTGCTTTCTCACCAATATTTATTTATTTATTTATTTATTTTATTATTATTATTATTATTATTATTATTATTATTATTATTATTATTATTATTATTATTATTATTATTATTATTATCGTAGAATTAGAAGCCTTTTCACAAAGAACGTGTATGTTTATTCCAGTTTAAGTTATTTACCTGTAATCCAAAGAAGTTGATCGAAGTTACATATTTTATTTCAGATTTATAGTTTTATGTCTAGATTTATGATGGTTTTCTCTTCTGAATTTTAAATATTATTACTGTCTTTTCTTATTTATTGTCATTTTACTTTGAACAAACAAATCTGAAACTTTTTTCACTGTTAATATGAAACATATTTCCATACTTTTTGTGGCAATAAATAGGACATTATATCTCAGATATGCATCTTTCTCTATCCTCTGATTTACAATAATAACTGTACGAATAACACTTAAACTTTTTTTTTTTTTTTTTAACCGAAAATTCATTTTAAAATAAAAATGTAGCAAGTAGGAGTAGGAATTAATTTCTGGGCTTTTGTCATCTATGACCATGCTAGCCCGTCACGTATGAGGGATGACGTCCTAGGCAATTACGCTACCCCTGGAAAGGGAAGGAAGAAAAGATTAGGGGTGGAAAAAAGCGGCCTGGTACCTCTATGTTCGGTACCATTCCGGCATTTGCCTTACGACAAATTATGCCTTAAACTGGAAAACCTCACTCAGGATGCCTGGCCTGAAAAATCTTTTACACTTTTCCGACCGAGTGTCCCCAATGAACAAACATATAATTCTATATTGTTTTAACAACAGTGAAAATACACATTCCATCATAATCTATTTTGAGTTAATTGCTAAAATGATAGATTAATGCCTTGTATTGAATTTTATAGTTATAATGGAATTACAAACTAAATCAACTTTCTTTATCACCAGTGAAGTTGTCAAAAGGGAACTAGGAGCTACTGTATGTGCTAACTGTCAGTGTGTGACTGAATCGAATGTTACCATCGTTACCAAAATTAGACACTTGCCATTGTCACCAGAAAGCATAAGAGAATACGGATATTCTAGAGTTTCCTTGAATAATGTTATCCGTATATCTTGATCTTGGAGGAGGAAAGTTGGCTTTTTAGTATACAAATTATATTTTATTTAGCAATATACTAACCTCTTTTAGCTGCTCTTCAGCCTTTTTGATCATCTGTTCAGCTGCCTGTCTAGCCTCTTTGAGTTTCTCTTCCGCCTGCTTATCCTTCTCTTCCAGTCTCTTCTTGCATGTTTTCTCAACCTCCCGAAGCTTCCACTCAAAGTCATCCAGAAGCTGCTGCTCTCGGTCGGTGTTCACAGTTCGAAGTTTCTCAAAATCCCTCTCAAACCTCGTCTGGATTTGCTGCTTTTCTGCCAATGCTTCTTCCAACGCCTAAAATTGAAGAAAATCCGCTATTAAAATGCATGTGAGTATAATGACAATTTAATGTAGTAACTGTGTACTATTTGTTTACTTGTTATTATAATAACATGCTTCAGCAGGTAATTTGCGGGTAAGTATTTATAATATAGTGCATATTCTTGCAACCATTTGTGCAATGTGAATGATGAATAATGTCAATTGCAGCAGAAGTCCTGAAGAGGCAGAACGAGTGGTTCATCGGTGCGGGCGAGTTAATATCATACCGAAGGTAAATAAATCATTTCTATTGTGGAATGTGTGCTTTTTTCTTGGGCTAGTAAAATTGTGTTGCTTATTTACATCCCTGGTTATTCCCATTCTTATTTTACCAAAATGTTTCGACAAGTGCAATCAAAGTTAAGCACAAATGATCATTTTTGCTTAGGATCACCAAGGAATCATCGAAACCAACTGGGTTCATATAGAAGAAATGTGACGATGGTATAAAATCGTGACTTTATGCAACAATGCTCAAAGTAATGACAAAACCAACCTGACTTGTTTAATGAAGAAATACACGAAAATACACGTCCGTCTTTGGGAAAGGTTGGGACGACTTGCTAAGTAAATGCACCTGAGATATATTTATAGCAAGCACACACAGTTCATACATAAGTCAATTAATTTCTACTACCTCTCCAGGTTAAAAGTGGCTATGCGTGGACAGCGCTTTCACTTCGTGAAAGACTTCCCTAAAGTGGTTACCTGGAGCATATGAGTTGTGAACGGAAATGTTGCCTTTTTATTATAGTGAGTTTTCTAAAATGTTGGGAAGAAGGCACCGAGAAGCAGACACCACCGAAGTCAGGAAGGAATTTTCAATTTAAAAGAACAGAAAAGAGAAATGTATTCCTCTTTTTACAAGTGGAGAAGTACGTGGTTCAAGTAGCTATAGTTGTTGGATAGAATTAAAAATTTAAAAAAATAAATAAATAAATAAAAATAAAATAAAATAAAATAAATGATTTTGGTTCGAAAATGTATCGATTATCTAGAACTAAACGACAAGAACTTCATAGCAAAATGTAAAATTTGTGAAAATAAGACAACGATATATTGAGTAAGTGAGGTCTGCCTGGGACATATCAGTTACATACAAATTATTTATATTTCAAAAGTAATAGAAATGTATTTGTTGTTAGTATTTGTGAAAAGTAACAGCTTTTATTTCTTGTATAACAAAACATCATCCTAGACATGAGAAAGATTAAAAATGTTTCTTGTTGCCTGCTTATTGAGATGTTTTACGGAACACGAGATCCTGTTATCGAAAAGCATTGCGTAATTATGATGCTATATTTCTCGATATTTTACACGGCAAGAGAGAAAGAAATGTCTAATACCAATACTGCAGTCATCAGATAGAAAGCTGAATGAAAAAGAAAGCCAAGAGTCTATGCTTTATCTACCATTGATAAAAGCCCTTCGAAAGAGAATCGCGAATCAAGGAAGTTTGTGAGAAAGAATAGTTTCTGACAGCAACTTGACTGCACTTCTGATTTAAATTAAATTAATTAGAGAAAGAAAAAACTGAGAAATTCCGTACAAACTACTGTTACGTTTACAACCTGTTGAAGATAGTGATGCCAGTAAGATAGCTAAATGAAAATTAACAGATATTTGTTATTTCAGTCTCGCAACTTCTTCATATTACTTTTCCATTCTGGCGGGATAGTTTGACTTAATTGATATATTAACAATTCAAATTTCAGCATTCAGTAACGTTGATGAAACACAAAAATTCAGTTGTTAACAAGAAATGTTTAACATGCGCTTGAAGCAAGAAATAAAATTCTTTGTATATGTTGTGAATGTGTTTTTACATCTAAACAAGCTTTGTTTAAGTCAAATAATTTTGAAGAAATTAACACAACCAATAAAAATCTAAATAGAAAAATATATAGCTGTTACAAAACTGTAAAATTTACGAGATAACGTAACACATTAAGAATATTGCTCAAAATGTTTTACTTTAAAAATGTCCAAGTACTCCGTTTTTCTTACTATTCCTCTACTTTCGCTTCCAGTTGATAGTCTAGTATAAGAAAGAAGAAACTAAGAAGAACTTCGAGATACTGCGGTCTGATTTGGTTGATTTCTGAAAGAAGAAAGACGAAGATCTTAGACTATTTCAGAACTTCATTAATCATATTTACGTAATTTTCTTCATTCAAGAATAAGTTTGTGAAATACAACATCCCACCAGTAAATGAAGCAGTGGAGCACTTAATGGAAGATAGCATAAAGTGGAGAACATTTGAAAACTTTTATATTTTAAAAGAAATAAATAATAATATTGATGTACTAAGAAACTATGAATGTAAGATGAACTCAACTTGTCCCACTCACAAATCTCCCCGTCTTCCACGTCAGTGTTCTTACTAGAACCTGTGTAGGGTACACAACTTCTAATGTGAATCCAAGTAGAAGTTAGAAGTTCGAATCCCACTCTAAAGTAGCTCCCATCCTTTATAACACAGTATGAGTACATCTACTGATTCATTACTTTGTGTATTGCATACGATGTAATTAATGCAAATTCAACTCTGCAACTTTTTTAGATTTAGTGTGAACATATGGTTACATTTCCAAAAAGGTTTGCAGTTCTCATTGATCAATATACTCAGGGCTGGATTTAATACTAGGGGCGCAGCTAGACAAAAATTTAATATGCAACATAAAAAATTGCGAAGTTGAATAATAATAATAATAATAAAACATTATTGAAGTCAGAGTAAACGCCCTCCAAGACATTCAGTAAGATGATGTAACAGACATCTTCGTTCGGAAAGAAGCGAGAAGGAAGATAGTTTAAATTTATTTTAAAGGTAAGTACTTACACAAATCTGTTTCTTGAACAGTGACAACAAATTTTCTGTTACTGTTCCGTAATTCACTTTTCTCCTGTTTCATTTACTTTTAAGGTTTTAGAGTAAATGTATTATACATATTGAAAAATGAGGTTTTATTTCTTGTAGCCAAAATACTCATTTTACATTACAGTACAAACATAAATTTCTACAATTAAAACAATTATTTTGTTCGTTTTACTGATATTTTTAGTTTGAATATTCACACTATCTATCACAGACGAAAATTCTAAACGAGCTTCTTTTATACTAGTGCATACTGTAAAACTAAAACTAATTATTCTCTGTAACTTTCTTTTTTTTCTTTTAGAACATAAATTTGTAACAATTTCAATCTTTATAGCAGATTCAAAATGAAAATACATTAAAATTTATATAAAAATATACATAAGGGAAGTTTATTTTATTTTATTTTTTATTTTTTTTATTAATTTTCTATTGTGTTAAAATTTTGTACGTCGGGATAAGAATTGAGAAGGAGCAAACACTCTTCAGCATAGGGAAGGCAAAACATAAAATCTGGCTCTGAATATACTGTATACAGTATCTGGTCAAACGGACCAAATAAGTCTTCCATATGTTATTCTGTTTATTGTAAAGCACGACCAACTGCCATAAGTGCTATTATATATAGTGTAAATTTGGGTTTCAAACGGGTCTGTAATCCCTATAACACGTTTTGGGTCCGCTTATAAAATTATATACACCAATTAATTTAATCAATTATTCAACCTATTCATTGATGTTCTATAAAATATGAAAAATTAATTCAATCAATGCATAAGATAATAGAAGACATCATGTCAGCATACGTACACTACCATTCATGGTTGTGTCATACATCAGGATAACCGAAATCGACATTTGTAATCTTCACACACTGCGTTGTCAATCAAACAAAGTATAATTTCGGACATGAACAAGATAAAACTGGAAGATTTTTGTGTAAGGACAAAGATTTTGTGTCATTGTAGATTTGCTTATTTTATATTTCGAGAACAAGGACCAGCGTAATAAAGAGGTTAAAATCTACGACAGATTGCAGCAGACACTAACGTGGGCAGAGAACGAGGTCCTGCACGTGTGTCCCAAACCGTATGCTTCGTTGGTTTTGGCATCATCTGCTGGTGCAGTGCCAACAGGGTAGTGGCTTTTCCCATGCCGTGTTTGAACTGACGCTGTTCATTTTCGACTATCCAATTAGTTTGGCTATATTTACATGGTAGTGGCAGTGAATCCTTGTGACTGACTGACGCAAATTCTACAAGAAACATTCTAGATCCGGAATTAGCTATCAAATTTCATTCACGTATGTTGTTACTGATTCTGTATTCAACTATACATCGCTTTCATTTTAAACATATATATAATATTTTTAAATGTTTAAAACAGCATTTTACAAGTTCTCTAAAACTATGTTTCGCTATGGACTTGAAAACATGTAAATCAGCGGCTGACCTAGGATCGAAACACGTGATTTCATGAATCAACGGTGACTTCTACTAGTATGCGACTGCAGGGCAGGCTTCTTTGTCTAGACTGAGTTTCCTATATATAACCATCTGTAGCATTTACGTAATTCATGTTTGAAATAAGAATTTGAATTCCTCTATTGTTTCTTCTTACATTTTCCCCCATCTTTCTTACTCTTTGTTTTACAGATATTTTCTTAATAAAAACATATCTCAACAAAAGAAGACCTTAACAATTCTAAGAGGTTAAGCTTTTCTTTTGGAATATAGCTAAATTCAACATTGCTTTTCACATCCCACTAAATGATTGAGTTTCATAATTTTGATATAAGGAACTTTGAACAGAATTTCAACCTCCATTGCCAAAGAGTATCACATATGAAAAAAAAAAAAAAAAAAAAAAAAAAAAAAAAAAAAAAAAAAAAAAGGGCAATTTAATTTTCAAAAGCAAAACATTCTAAATATGACCAAAAATGTCTCTTTAGTTGTAGTTACATATTTTGATAGTTATCTCTTATAGTTCCGGAACATTTTCATTGAGCAACATGATAGGCCTAACTAGGAAGCCCATAGTTTGTTTCCTTCTGTAACCATTTGTTTTATTTAAAATTTATAAACATTAAATAAAGCGAGAAGTATTTCAACATTATATTGCGTTATTCTTGAGATACAAAGCAAATTCTGCTCAACTTTACAAAATTGAGAACTATTGGAACCATCAACATTTTAAATGTTACTAAACTTCATCTCACAGACAAGCTTGAAATGGTGTTCTTAAGGTAAGGTAATCAAACGTCTCGTTTTTAAGGAGATTGTTTTTTTTTTTTTCAGAGAGTTGTCCGGTGTCCCGAGAAAAATGCAAATGGGATACATAATGTTCCTTTTTAAAACAAGAAGCGTACTAAAATCCCGAAATTAGAAGGTCCTGGCTACTTGAGCTTACTTAATAGTTTCATAATAGAAAAACAATGAATATAAATAATAATTAATTCACAGTACAATTATATAAACTTATCTTTTCTTTCAGTGTCACAATCTACGTATGAGATAATTAATTTATCTTCTTGTGTTGAATAACCTGTGCTCTCTTTATTTTTTAAGCCCACTGATTTACGTAGGGAATTATTTTTGTTTTTTCTCTGAAACATTGAAATTTATTGATCTGATACACATCTCTTCGTTTTTTAATCGTCCCGCGATTGTGCGCAGACGCTAAAGAAGAAGTGATGATGAGATGGCTGTGGTAATGGCGAAATGAAGAAAGTGAAAGTAAAAAGGAGAAGCTCAAGAAAATCCACGCATACGGTATTTGTCCACCACAAAGTTCGACTTGGCGCGGTCTCGGATAGAACCAGGAATGAGATGCACCAGAGGTGAGCGTTCTACTAGTAAGTCACCGCGACCCTCTCTTACATCGTGAAAATTAAATTTTGTAATTTTAATACTTAATAATTAAATTTAAATAATACTGAACTTGTAAGTGATGTAAATTCATTTTTAAAAAAACGTAAGGGTCAGTTAACTATACTTGAAGAAGAAGGCAGTAAAAGCAGATCGCTAAAATTTCAGTGCATTACAAAATAATAAAAATATAAAGAACATAAACTAAATACGGGTGTGGAGAAGAATGGTGAGGATTAGCTGCGTTGAGCGGAAAAGGAATGAAAGTGTTAGAAATGGTGGGGAAGAAAAGAACAATTTTAGATTTAATTGAAAAGAGGAAGATAAACTAGTTGGGACACTGGCTAAGAAGGAACTGTATCATGAGGGACGTGCTAGAGGGTATGGTGGCAGGAAAGAGAGGGAGGGAGCGAAGGAGGATACAGTTGATGGACAGTATTAAAACAGGAAAGTCATACGTGAAGACGATGAGGTTAGCGGAAAAACTTGAAGATGAAAGCTTCTCAGTTGTGGCAAGTGACCTGCCAGTAATGGCAGAATACCTATAACGACGACGACGACGATGTTGATGATGTTGAGGACGATTATATAAATCAATGGGATGGCGTAGGTACTCTATTCCTTTAATACTCGAGACGTTCTTCAAATATTGGAATCTCGACGTATGCAAGGGGTGGGTCCTGGGGATCCAGACACTCCGAAATTCCAATTTTTCTGTAAATTTAGCCTAATTTTAGGGATGATTTTACAAATTCATCCTCATATAGAATTTGGATCTCGTCCAAAATAATTTCCTGATGCAGTTCATTAGTATCTACTCCAATAAAAATAAAGTTTTTTTTATTTTATTTTATTTGTTGTTTTACAAATTTAAGACGGTGGTAAACAATGTAAAAAAATGTCCATTACCAACAGCACATTCGATTATAAACATAGTGTAGCTGAATGTTATTTTAACTTCATAAATTTACAACTTGTCAAAACTGGCTTGGCATATACGTAAAACAATAAACAAGGACAAATTGATAGTGAAAGCATCTTTTCTGAAAATTGAATGTTTGTTTTGGCTGACTGGATTTAAGTCAACGAAAAGAAAAATCCTTTGAAAAATGGATTTTTCTTAAAGCTATAGCTTCAAATTATCTTAGTATATTACATGCAATAAATGTAACTGGATCAAAAGACTTGAAATCTACTTCTAAACTTATTATCAGGTGAAATACAGTAGGACATAAACTTTATTTAATCTTAGAAAAATCTTTCTGCAATGTAAACAAATAAAACTCCTTATGAATAAGTATAAGCCAGCCAACAAAGAAGGACACCTTAGCAAAAATCAGAATTATTGTATTTTGAGGAGTCTGTGAGACACGTGTCTATTTTAAAGAAACAGATGTTGTTAATTTAAACCACATTGACACTATAGGAAGAGTGGAGAAGAATGCTAAAATGTGCTATGTATTCTGTTGAGCGGGAGTTTGTGGCAGAAAAAAAAAAGTTTACAAGGTTTGATTTTGTTGTATAACACCAACAGATTGTGACAATCTGTGGGGCTTGTAGTTGAAGATTGGTGGAACGAAACAAGACATTTTTTTCAGATTAAGCTTTTTTCAACGTTCCACAACTATGTACCGAGGTTAAGGGAGAATGTAATGATGATGATATGGGCGATAATGGTAGAATGACGAAAGTGAGAGGAACAGGGAAACTCCGAGTAAACCCGCACACTGTTCGTCCAGCAGAAAGCCCACTTAGTGAGAGGCCACTTGAACCAAGAACCAACCCTACGCACAAGAAATAAGCAAGCGTTCTTCCGTTAAGCTATAGCAGCCCCAAGTTTGTTTATTAGTCCTTAAATTGATTCTTAAATTGAATATTTTTTTTTAATGGTGACAGATATGTGCAAATTTTACTCTTTCGGGGGAAAAAATTGCCCTTCATTGATTTATTTTTTCAGCCAATCCTTCTTAAAACTGATTTGCGAAAACTTCACTACTAAGTCCAAACACCGAATTTCATGGTCTATAACTAGGAAACCTAAAGCATGCGCACCATAATATTTCACATATGCTTGTAAAGCAGGTGAAGGTTCACAAACAACCAAGCCAATTTAATCCAGACCAGCCGAGTTCGATTAAATTCAACGAAATGGACCTATCGTGTCCTCGATTTTAATTGTTCGAGACATGTGGTTTAATTCTGGTTGTTTTATCGAAGATAAGGGGAAAATGTGATTTTGCCTTAATTTGACAAATGAGAACACCTGACTTCCTCATCATTCGGTGAATGTATGTGAGTTCATAGTTTCAACTCGCTGGATATTTATCTCAGTACATTTGCACATATTAAGCAAGTTTTATATTTAACAAATTTACATTTCAAAATAAACAACAACAAAATATGATACGATACTCGACCACTGTTACTTATCACAAATTTATTTATTAAGGTTAATGTATCTGGGAGCACAATTTAAACTTCCCCACCCCACTCCTAGAATTATATCCGCTAATTCGTATGACAAGTAGCCGTTTTGAGGACCGTATTTGAGAAAGAAAACAGTCTTTCATTGAGTTTTTACAGCAAATCTTTACAGAACTACATTTACAACATAGCTAATCATTTTGCTTCTTTTTATATCTCAAAACACCGTTTAGAAAACATTTTGTTTCATATCTTTTTAAGAAGTTTGGTTTACCAAAACCCCTCCACATATTAACCGTGTCCGTCCGGGAGATAAAATAATAATAATAATAATAATAATAATAATAATAATAATAATAATAATAATAATAATAATAATAATAATAATAATAATAATAACTTGATGGATCACCGCCAAATTTGGTCCGAATGTAGAAGGTTAAAAGTTTGGAATCAAAATTGTTTTTGGAGTTGATATTCAAACCGGAAATGGTATAAGTAATCTATTTCCAGTTTTTACCTTGATCACTATAAAGCAAGAACGGTAATAGAGAGACCTCCATCTTTAACAATCTATTAAAACCGGAAGTGGTAGAAATCCAGTACAACATCAGGTTTCAATATTGCTCTCCGTAACAAAAACCAGTAGATAGTGAGAAGCGGTACTTAAGAATCGATTTAGTGTTCTAAGAATATGTCGGGTCTATCATAATCTCTTTCAACCCCATATTCAAACGGAAAGTGGCATATATCAACCACTTCCAGTTTTAACGTTGATTGCCCTAGAATAAAAACCATACAAGATAGCGAGAAGTCCGTAAGCGTTCCAAGTCCACCATCTCCACTTTAATCTCTCAACTAAAACCGGAAGTGCTATTAGCACGCTATTTAAACCAAACTTTTTCACGTGTGTACATGTGACACTGCTCCATGTTCTATAAAGTAATTAGAGATTTTTAAAATTTGACTAAGTCTAAACTCCAATTTTAATCATAACTCGGGAACAATCGGTCTGCACACTACAATATTTCATATGCGTACTAAATTGGTCAAGGCGGCCCGCGTAGCGTAATCGCTAACGTTCTCGCCTTCAGTGCAAGCGGTCCCGAGTTCGATTTCTAATGGAGGCAATCGGTCGAAAAAGTGCAAAACGCTTTTCCAAAACAAAATGAGGTTTTCTTCATTCACACAAGGCAAATGCCGAGGTGGAACCTAACTTCTAGGTCCCAGGCCGCTTCCCTAATCCTTTCTTCTTTCCCTTTCCCCGGATAGTGCTCGCCGAGAGACGTCATCCCTCAAACATGACGGGCTAAACAGCCATAGCTGCCGAAAGCTCAGAAATCTCAATCCTAAATTCGTCAAGGTCTACCACCACACCAAGTTTGATCCACATCGGATAAGTTGAACTCGTACATGTATAGTGTCCTTGTGATTGATTTTTTAATCAAAGAAAAGACGAGAATTCTTAACTTGATTATCATTCGGATGTGCTAGGGATCTGGAATTCCCTCCATTGGTTCTTCCTTCTCCACATCTCTTTCGGCTGAAGAACGAAGAACCATGGGAGGGAATTTCGCAAGCTAAAACGCAGACCGCTACGGAATGAGGACCATGAAGATTTAGTGGAAAACCTATTCTTCACTTCAGTATTGATCTCACCATCATCACGGAAACATCTCCTAAATGGTTTCAAATTTCGAACTAGGCAGAAATCCAAAAGTTCAAAGTAAGGTGAATGCAGTGGATTTAGCACTTTTGTAGCCACAACAACGGGGAATAAAACTAATTGATTCTGTGGTAGAGTGTGAAGGTATACTGTTAGCTAACAATAACTCACTTTGTCAGCATAGTTCATCATGTTTATCTCGACAGTATTTCGTTGTTGTTTGTTTGTTTGTTTTTTGTAAATCCGTGTATTTTATTTTATTTTATATTTGAGTTGTTAGGTACAAAAATTCTGTCCTTTACGGTAAAGACGACAATGAAAAGGTAATGAAATGAATTATAAATACAGAATATACAACCAGTGACGTAACTGCGGGGAGCAAACGGGGCTTGTGTTCCGGGCGCCGGATTGGGAGGGCGCAAAATTGGACAAATATTTGGGGGAGCGTTTCGGTTTGGTTGCTAAGCGAGTTCTTGCCCCGAGCGACAACTAGCGTATTTGCGTCGCTGTATATAACACCAATCTCCTAGGTGGGTCTTATCGTCTTAGATGCGTCTACCTGTGAGCCGGATTCAAGTAACTATCTGTAATAAGCCCCCGTTACCTTTTGTTTAAATGAACACCATTACAGTCCCAAAACACAGAGAGCATGACTTTGCTGGATGACTGTTGTACCATAATCTAATCAAAGTTAGTACATTTAAATATATATGATTGTCATTGCGTTTCCTCTATTTTGTTTTTTATCTACGTTTCTTATACAAAAAATATTTCCTGTCCTTTTTACTGCTACCGAAAATGCTGTACAAAAAGTATAAATTGTAATGCAAATTTAAGTTTGTTCCTCAAATTGCTACGCAATAAAGCACACGTATTGAATTTCGCCAAATTCTCATGCAGCAATGGAACAAAACTTTATGACGCTGACTACACACATTTATAATGAAATGATAAGTTAAATTACACGGGATGAGACCAACAAATTTTTGCAACACACACATTGATTTGTTTCATTACCTGCCACAAAATGTGAACGAGAGTTGTTAATAATTTTTTAAAAAGTTCGAGACAAACTAACCTCGTGTACAATTTTAATCTCCTCTTCCCTCTCTGCTTCCATGTCCGCCTTTTCCTTGAGCAGTTTATCTCTCTCCTCTTCCAATTCTTTCATTCGCGTTTCCAGCTCCTTCATCTTCTCCTCTTTATCCTTCAGTGACTCCTGCAGCTCCTCAATTTTCTCACTGTTGTTACTCTCCAGGGTTTTCATCTCCTCTGAAAACAAACACAATTTCAACCAACACATAACACACTCAACATTAGTACTACTGGCTAAGGCTTCTTCAACGTTTTCATGCAGAGACGGTTTACATAAAAGTGCTGACGTTTCTTTTGACGTCGTACGTTGAAACAGAGCATTTTTTTTTTCCAGCCAACAAATCGTCCTGATTCGGCAAAGTGCTAGAAACACGAGACTGCTCTGGTCAGTTTCTTATGGTAGCATTTTTGTGTTTGTAAATAATGTAAAACAGGATTTTTACAAATCAAATTTGTGCTTATTATAATCTTATGATTTTCGTGGATGTCATTATAGTTACAGCCCAACCACCTGATCGCTGGCTGACTAGTAACAAGCCGTCGCATAATAAAAGGCCGAAGACAATAGCTAGAAATGATTCATTCTCTATTAACTGTTGTAGGTAGATGTAAAGATAGTATTGTGTTCATTTATAGCTTCTTGATGTTTCAGCGTTTCAGACATCAAGCCATTTTGTTAAGCTATACAGAACGTTAATGAACTCTCTGTCGTAAGTTTAGAAAGTGACTCCTTCTATCAAATGAAAGAAACAGCTCTAATAAACATAGGTAGGAAAACGCCTCATTTCAGAGTTGTACACTGCCAAAAAATACGAGACATCAAGTTTCAAAACGTTCTTGCTTGTGTAACTAGCATACAATCTATCTAAATATCCATGTTTTACAGTATTCAGATATCGGCGTAACAAACTATAAAGTAAGTTGGGGTATGTAGGTACACTCTTAAGTACTAATTAGTTACTCGTTGTGTGGGTACCAGAGAATTGTGGAACAAAGATATTTAGATAGAACGCATAATAGTTCCTGTGTAGTTCCTTGAACTCTTCCGAGAGGTCTTCTAATTTTCAAGTCAGGGTTTCAAAACGATATGTTTCGCATTTTTGTCAGTTTATAACTTTGAAAGGAATTGTTTTCTGATTCATGTTTATTACAACTTTTACAAGATACTAGCTGAACCTGCGCTGTCTACTGAGCGCATCGTTCTGTTATGACCATGAATCTCCTTCCCACTGTGCATGTATCCTTACTCACACAAGTAAAGGATAGGAGACTCACAAAGGAAGTGAACTGCTATGTGTAGATATTGGACTGAGTTTGTAACAAATTTGTAGAGGTAACACGATATCAAGCGGAAATATTTTTTTTAAAAATAATAAATCCATATCCGTCCAAGTACGCCTCATTGCGTCTCTTGAGGCCTTTGAAGTTGCCCGCATGAAATAGGATTTGCTATTCAAATTTAAGCGAAGCGCCTGCAATGTCCGTCAACTCGCCATACGTAACTTCTCTACTGGTTGCCTAACATCGTAGTTTCAACCTGCAACAATGTTAATCTAATGGGCTCAAAACGACGCCTGAAATGTTGAATAGAACAATACGACACGGTTTTTGAAAATTTGAATGAGAACTGGACAATCTACACAAAATTTGGAATCGACCAGTGAAAACGGCACGTTTCTAGCACTTGTGGTTTTCGAGATCTCATTGTGGAAAGGATCGGGTACAAACATATAAACCTAGCATTTTAATATATAGACTAGCTGAACCTGTGCCCTCTACACAGCGCATCATTCGCATATGAGCATAAATCTCCTTATCATTACTCACAACATCTGTACATGTCCCTTTACAGACACAAGTGGAAGACGTCTTGATAAAAAAAAAAAAAAAAATCGCAAGGATATCATAAAGGGGAGATTTTTCTCAATACCTCGCAACGTTTGCAAGATTTGAGCCTACTTCCGGTTGGAGTTTCTAATTTATGAGTTGGTTTTGAGTTTAACTTCCCGTTCAGCAGCGAAGCTATATGAGACGTGGACCTACTGATTAACGTGGAATCCGAACCACATGAGGTCCCTCCGGGAATCGAACCCGGGTCTCCCACGACAAAGGCGCGTACGCTAACCGCTTAGCCACGGAGGAGCTCATTTCTAATTCATGTATGACCAGTGTTTTCTTTCTTCTTGCATGCAGTATGTAATAAGCAAATACATTACATATACAATTAATTATGTCAGTTATATACGCTGTTCATTGGGCAAAACACTCAAAAAATAAAGATTTATCTTAGACTGGAGGAAGGGTTATCCTTCCGTTTTCATTATTATTTGGCCATGAAACAAAACGCCTGCGACATATACAACCCCAATATACAACTATGTAGTGTTAGAATGTATAATGCGTAGGATACGATTTAGATTTTATTTTTAATTTCAACACTTTCAGTGTACCCGTAAAAATGTAATAAAGAAATAATGGCCATGTTTTTTAAATATTCAATTAGAACTGGACAATCTACGTAAAATTTGCAATTGATCAGTGAAAACGTCATCTTTCTAGAGCCTGTAGTTTCCGAGGTCTCATTGCCGAAAGGATTGGCCACAAATATAAACGTCCACAAACATATAGTCTAAAAGAACTCCAAAGATGTCAGCACGATTCATTTGCATTGATTTTGGAGAAGGTTTACTAAAATACAAAGGCTTTGAAAAATAATTTTAAAACAAACTTTCTGAAAAAGATCTATTTACATAATTTATTTAAAGTACACACACTTAAAATGCTTGTCTCTTAAACGTGAAATCACATATAACCGTAAATGAAAGATTTGAAAGCCTTATATAGGTTGGAGCTGAGGCAGTTTTAATTGCTGCTGTAGCATTTTAATAGATAAACTAGCTGAACCTGCGCTCTCTACACAGCGCACCATTCACATATGAGCATGAATCTCCTTGTCATTCTTCACAACATCTCTACATGTCCCTTTACAGACGCAAGTAAAAGACGTCTAGATAAAAATCGGCAAAGGCTATCATAAAGGGGAGATTTTTCGATTATTTCGCAATAACTTGCACTGTTTGCAAGATTTGAGCCTATTTCAGGTTGGAGTTTCTAATTTATGTATGATCAGTGTTTTCTTTCGTCCTGCATGCAGTATGTAATAAGCAAATACATTGCATATATAATTAATTATAATGTCAGTGATATATGATGTTCATTGGGCAAAACACTCCAAACAATATAATTTATCTTATACTGGAGAAATGGTTATCCTCCGTTGTTCTTGGCCATGAAGCAAACGCCTGAGAGATATACAACCCCTATATACAACTGTGTTGTGTTGGAATGTACGACTCATAGGATATGATGCTAAAATTTCAACACTTTCAGTGTACCCCTAAAAAAGTAATAAAGAAAAAACGGCCATATTTTTTAAATATTCAATTAGAACTGGACAATCTACACAAAATGTACAATTGACCAGCGGAAACGGCATGTTTCTAGCACTTGTGGTTTCGAGATCTCATTGTCGAAAGGATTGGAGACAAACATATAAGCCTAGCATTTTAATATATAGATAAAGAATCGCCTCTAAATTTATGACACAAGAGTTCACTAACACTCTGTACATGGTCTCAGACTAACATTTATGCCACTATTTCTCTGAATATATACACAGAATAGACAGGTAGAAACACATTGAAGAATACCCAGTAGAAATTCACGTATCTAATCCGAAGTTGATAAACAAGAAAGTGATGGAAGGTTATAGTGATCCAAACAGCGCTAGTGGGACACTGAATATGTAATACAGAGTGTTCAAAAACATACTGTGCTGACATTAATAGGATGCGTATTCACCCCGAGAGGCCACACAAGCAGCTGTTCGGACAGGTTTCGTTTCTACAGATGCTGGATGTCTGTGTAGGGCTTGGTATCCCACGCTAACTGTACATCTTGATATGCTGGGTGAAATCCTAGTCGGAATCCGGCTAGAAGTCAGGTGTCGCCCCCCGCATCACATGGCTCAGCAGTATTCAGACCAGGATAGAAGGCGTACATCGTGTAAAGCACGCCAGTTCCTTCTCGCAGTACGTGGACGCGCGTTCTTCTTCTCGAAGATGAGGTCCTGTAAAGTGTCCAGATGAGATCGGACAATAGGATTGATGACATCGTGAACAAATGACACACTAGACATATTCTCCTGAATGAAGGCCAGATACAACCAAAACATAGGTTACTACCCCTCCCTTCCCCCGCTATATAAGAATGCCTGATAGAATCCTTGAGGGGAATGTGAATACATATTCACCTGCATGTTTACGGATACGTACGTACCCGAACATTACTGTGTCCGAAATGAGAAGGAATTGTCATGACTGAACGCTACCGCCTTCCATTCGCTTCACCACTACAATTTCTCCCAACACAACTAAAAACATTCTTGGCAATCAGCAGGTGTCAGAGATAATCATGTAAGAGATACACGGAAAGGTAGATTTGCCTTCAACAATCTAACTTTAATGATTTGTGGTCACACGGGGAACCAACGTAGCTCTCAACTGCAAGGGGAAAGGATATTCTGATTACACTGGTGATCGCCGTCTTGTCACGACAGCACGAACTATCCTTCTTGTCAATTCTTCAGTGCGACTCACGGGAATGTGTGAAAATCCTGTGCCCGCCACTCATACATCGTTAGGGTATGTAATCTGTCCTATCCACTATTGATATACCATTGACACATCACGATCCACGCGACAAGCAGTTCTGCAGAACGACTACCCGACATCTTGCACGTGCGCTCATGCTCGAAGCCACTCAACAATAGGCGTTCGCTGGCGTCGTTTTGGCGTTGTAGATACAAATTATAATCTATACACAACTACACCTGTCATATTGTCCGATGACTTTCAAATTATTAGCATCATGCTCTCTTGAAAATTATGATCAATCTTCCCTTTACAGCAACCGGTGTGTTGGGACTTTCAAACTAAGATTATCATGCTCTGTACACATCTTTATGAATTCAGCTATTTTTATGGGCTGTTCTCAAATGCATTTCCACCAATATGTTGTTTGTGTGTTTTTAAAAAGCAACATGTTTGTTCATAGATAGAGCGTCCTCTAGGACGAAACCTTAATTTAACAGTTTAAGCGCCATGTGCATATATGTTACGTACACTGTTCCATTACTCGGGTTATGTGGAAATACGCTATTCACACTTCATGTGTTATACAATAGGCCAGTGAACGCTGCTTCTCTCG
The DNA here is from genome assembly GCF_964235325.1 of Thermobia domestica. Classification (NCBI taxonomy): domain Eukaryota; kingdom Metazoa; phylum Arthropoda; class Insecta; order Zygentoma; family Lepismatidae; genus Thermobia; species Thermobia domestica. The sequence goes on along the minus strand of NC_137454.1, from coordinate 166,090,782 downwards.
TAGTAAAACGTCTAAGTTTGGGGCTTGGGGCTTGAAGTGTTAACACTAAGTGGCATATGGATTTTATGGTAGCCGGGTATTGAAATGTCCATATATTATGTTTCTCAATATTAACATCTTCAATTAATCTTAAACAACAGAAAAATATTCTAACAGATAGCTCCCATCATACGAGGATGACAAAAGAAAAGTATTCAACTCCTAAATCCTAGTATTTACCGTATTACTGCCTACTGTGATCATCATCTTCGAAGTAGTCCCCTTCGGCAGTGACGGTCGATTTGATTTGATTTCAAGTTTAGCGCCCCTTTCAGCAGTAAGGCTATACGAGATGTTGCTCTACAGCTTAACATGGAATCTGAACCACATGAACTTCCGCCGGGATCAAACTCGGGTCTCCCACGCTAAAGATGCGTATGCTAACTGCTTAGTAACAAGGGAGCTTGCACCAGTGATGGAATGGGTCATGGGTCACCGGTCACGACTTTTGTCTCGGTCTTCCTGGACTGGATCTCGCTTCTCTGACCCAATCTAAGTTCTCGGTTCTCTGGTGATCCAAACAGACTCGGAAACTCAGAGAGATCCGGTGACCTAAAGAGACCTAGTGACCCAGAAGGAGCAGAAATATCGGCTTTGCAGCATTACTGCAGAATTTTATAGTTTATTAAGAGTCCCTATCACTGCGAAATTAAAATACCGCTAATTTTACAGTAATTATGTGATATCTTCAAATTGAGAAACGATAATCGAAAAGTGGATCAAGACCTCTCTAGACGACGTTATTTTGCATGAGATAGCGTTATTACGAGTCACCTAGTAGCTTTGCGTTTGCAGTTATTTAGAAACGCGAAAATAAATGCCGATTTTCTAAATGGCTCGAAATTGAAAGCAGATAAGTGAGTCTTGATAACGGTATCTCACGCAAAATAATATTGTCTAGGGAGGTCTTGTTCCACTTTTCGATTATATTTTTTCTATTTGAAGATATCACATAATTACTGTAAAATTAGCGGTATTTTAATTTCGCAGTGATGAGGCCTCTTAATGATGTTCATCTTCAGCTCGAGCATTCATTTGTTTGATTTTGAAATGAAATTAAAGATTTTTTTCGACACACTTCGTATTAAAGTTAATTCAAGATTAAAATCTCAATAAGTAAAATGTTTCTAGTTCTTTATAATTATCGATCGATCTATTATATATCCAATAAAGCAATTAATAATAGGGGAGTTTCTGGGATAGAGACAATAAAGTTATCAACTATTAAGTGATCAAAATTATAAACAAAACATCAAAATGAAAATATTTTAAAGTAGAAAAGATTTTTAAGAAGATAAAAATAAAAACGACTATATAAATAGGAATGGATTAATTAGAGTTAACGTCCCTCTTATGTATATGCAGCAGCGCCATTTCTACATAACTTTGGAGGGGCATTTTCAGCTGTATGTGTTTCGTTGTCAGAAGTCCAAGCAAAGAACCGAGCAAAAATATCCAGATTTTGAGGGGACCAAACAGTCTTCTTATTTCCATAATTGGCGCCCATGGCTATATGAGAAAAGATCTACTGCTTCAAAGGAACTAGAAACTATATTCGTGTTTTTATCTAGTAGGCTTAGTGTTCCCAGCGGTAAATGAACCTCGTCGAACATGTGCATAAAAAGCATGGGTTTTAAAAAACTTGGTCATAGAGCAGGAATGCAAATAACCACTTGCCCACTCACACGGGACGAGTGGTTCAACGGTGCAGGCGAGCTTTTAATATTAGTATTATTTATTTCAAAGGTAAGTAAATGGTTTCTATTGTGGGATATGGGCTAGTAGCTTTTATCTTGAGCGAGTAAAATTTTGTTGCTTATTTGCATCCCTGTCATAGAGATCCATTCAGTTTCTTTGAAGGATCAAAGAGATCAGTCTAGTCTTTAACGAAATTTTCATCGTCATATGTGATATATTTATTGTAAGAAGTCCTGGATGCAGTATTTAGTTAGGATGAGGAGTGTACACCAAGCACACATACAAGAGAGTCTACCGAGCCTGGAACCCCCCCCCCCCTTCTTCGTCCCCACACATAAACTTCGTAGCTCTTCTAAATACGGTTGTATTTTGTCTGCGCAAGGGCCACACTCAAGTGCGTCCGTCCTGTCCGGACCCCCTCCAATCCTTCGAACCTGGATCTTCTCCTTAAGAGACATGTTCACGCATCATTATATTCACTATAGAATACGATGATTTTATCCAGCGTAAATTTAGAGCTCAAGAGAAGATTATATAGCCAGTGGGGTCATTCAGCCGGTTCATCCGAAATTGGTGGTTCCCCAAACCGGTTGTTAGTATTATCATTCTACTTTTAGATTTAGTACTAACGAAAAAAAAGTCTCTAGTACTATTTTTGAGAACCTAGTACTTGCGTAGACCTACATTTTATTTTCCATTTCCACCTTTTAAACAGACAACTAAAAATGTAATAGTTGAGATATGAAACTTCAGTTTTCCATATAGCATCTCATCAATGGAAATCTAGTTTAGCCGATATAGGTCTACAGAAGTAGTTCATTTTTACATATGTATTTAGTACCCCTGAGGAAAGCAAATTTTGTGTTGCACTGACGCAAACCGATCGAAATGGGGCCCCACATGTTTTTGTGTTTTGTTACTCTTACAGGCGTCACTGCAATCTTTCAATGGTCAGAAGAAATATCGGTTTTAGTTGGAAAATTTTGCATCTAATAGGGAAATTATATGGTTTCGAACGGAAAGTTTGCTGATATGAATCTGACAACATAGTGTTTTACTATTTAAGAGTATCATTGAAACAAATAATAATACAGTATAATCATATAGTAATAATTAATAAATACTAAATCAACTTACGATATTAATCAGAACCGATTGTTAAATGATTTGAATGATAGCACAGGTTATAGATCCAAACTCTCTCCCTCCTGCTTTCCGCTTGGATCTGCAGTCTGCACCTGCTTCCTACGCATCCGTTACTATTACTAATAATTAACAGCGTTCTTTATTGCATTGAATTTCAAGTACACAGTATACTCGGCACATTTAAAAATTGAATTATTTGATGTTTTTGTAAATAGTATGCATAATTATAAATTAGAAACAAACTCTCCATCGGAAACTCAATTCTAATTGCACTACTGAAAATGACGAAGTTGGAAACAAAAACTACAAATGTGAAATTTCAAACATATACATAATAAAAATTAAATTTTTAATGCCTACGATTATATCTTTTAGGTTAAAGGGGAGGAATTTTTAATATAATTGAATGATAATGGAAGAATTGGTGGAATGATAAGGTGGGAGGAAATAGGGGAACCCTGATATAATATCCATGGACACGATGTAGCGCACCACAAACTCACGTAGACTGGAATTGAACTAGGGATCTGCCACACCAAATTTGAGCGCTCTATTACTTTTTTCTAATTAAGAAACGTAACTACCGAACATACTAGTTTCTTAATTAACTCTTTGTTGCAGTTTCAATTCCTACTAGACTTGACAAGACACAAACACAGAAACATAAAGGACAGAGAACACGGTCATACACTTGAGTAGGACTGGAATCTCCATGGGTTTTGCCTCATAATCATCAACCTAATGTCTCAGACAGTTCAACTACAGTATATTACAGCGATTAAACAATTGAAATAATTAGGGTGGGTAAGATTTGAACCGGAAACTACCGGAAGAAAGTTAAGAACGTTCACCACTTGACCATGTCCATGACAAAAGACTTCAAATTAGTGTACTACAACTATGTTTTCAATTTAATACTGTTTCTTAGTACTAAATAATAATGTATGTATATTTTGTCGTAAGAATTTCTTTTTGCATTTTAATCCGATAACTGGCGGCACGATGATAAGAGGGGAGGGGAAGGGTTGAATATCTACAAATAAAATATATCTATAAATAACTGCAACTGACCTTTTTTCAGCATCAGTTCTTCTGTCACTTCCATTCCCTGCTGTTTGGCCACTTGAAGCTCGTCTTGGAGTTTTCTGAGCGTGTGCCTGGCCGAATCAATTTCTTTGTAAGCAGCGTTCAGCTCTGCTTGAAGCCCTGCAACACACAACCAAACAAACAATCACTTCAGTGCATTGCACAGCTGGCTGCAATTAAACGTCAGCTCAAGGTGATGAACCACAATCAAAATCATCCATTGCCCTCGGACTGTATTAAATGAAAACCTACAACTCGACGCCTACAGACGTCCAGTAAGCTTGTCAACACTGACAGTTATTCCAACTGCGCCTCTCGCTGTCTTAACGCGCGATATGAATGGGAGAAGGAAATGGATAGCCACTTCCGTCCCGTCAGGGTTATTCCTATTTTCAGTTCTTTATTCTTTTTCTTCTTTACAGTATTGTAAAAATAAAAATCTTACTTCCATAAATTCTCCGCAAATTCGAAATTCATAAGTGGCTAACAAGGAAGGAGACAAATATACTAACACTTTTGTTCAAGATCATAATTTCTCTTTTTCCGTCGTTGAAGATGAACAATCTTCCAGTTTAACGTCCTACGATCATACCGTTTAGGCTAAGGGAAACGGATGGTTAAGGCAAATGAATGATCGAAGAATCAGTGGAAGGAAACGAGAAAAACCACGGACACAATATTGTCCACCACAAACTTACTTGGTCGGGGATCGAACCAGGGACCCCACGTACCAGCGGTAAGCACTCTAGCTCTAAGTCACTGTGTTCCCCTTTCCATCTGTGAAATCATAAATTGATGAACAAATAGATTGCTGAACACGGAGCAAGAACTTTCAGGGAGGGGGTGGATATTATGTAAATGGAAAAATAACTTTTTTCTTCAGCAATTTCCATACTTCTCAATATATGGTTGCCCTCGAGATGAGGCGAGAGAAGAGACAGCCTTTTCAATAGAAACAGGTGCCTTTCCCAAGACGAGACACCACTTTCACGAAACCATTTTCTGACGAGATAGCCTTAAACTCTTGGCTCGTAGACAACCCTGCTCCAAAATGTATTCATATTGGAGTGCAATATTAGTAGATTAATCTCGGAACTTTTATCAATTCTCCCCTTTTTAGCTTGAGTTGATCGGCTACAATAGAGATGCCACCCTTAGATATGAGATTATTTAATTAAAAAAAAAAAAACTAATTCAACCTCCGAGAGGTATTGTTCTTTAGGATTTTACTGCCCTTTTCCTTTGCCACTCGCTTTGCAAGTGCGCATTTTAGCAGATAATCAAATTGGAATCTCCATCTATCTAAATGTTTCCGGTTAGGGTGTTACCTACAGTTTCCATCCTCTATTATATCCAAACCTGGACTCACCTCTCTCTTAATTCATTTATGTCTTTGAATACCATTCTGTACATGTGAATTGAGGAATAAATCTCACAATAGATAATTTATTCCGTTATTCATCAAGGATAAGTAATCCTAATTTCCACAGGCACGTGAGATTCGAGCCACTCAATAAAGTGTCGCGTTTATTACTATTGTTCAGATTTTGCTAGATAATAGTAAGTCATCATTCTATTTTATTTGTATTTTAGGAAGTAAACTATGTCGAGTGGGAAAATAGGAGCCAATTATAAATGCGAGTGAACGATATTGATGATAGGATTAATCAATTGAAGAAGAGAAAGAATTGGAAACACTCATTGAGAAAACCAACAGACACGACGCTGCCCATCGCAACCTCGTATGGCTTGAGATCGAACTGAGGCTTCTTGCATCAGAGATAAACGCTCTCTCAGTGTGTCATCCTATATTATCCTTTTTTTTTTTTAAGTCGTTTTTCAGCACTATGTCTACTTGAGATTTGGATCTACGTACAAGTTCAACATGAGATCCGAGCCACACTTACGTATTTCTGAATAGGGACGAACTCAGGACCATTTAACCTAGAAGTTCGTATGATAAGTACTCGAGTAATCAGTAGCCAGTTTATTCTCTTATTTCCAGAATTACTTGGAATAGGAAATAACTACGATTCCATCATTCTAGGATCACTGCTATGCCATCACCTGCTATGATTCTACGTACACTCATGTTGATGTCTGGTAATTTTAAACACAGGTGAGTTCGAATATTACTCCCCCCCCCCTCTCTCTCTCTCTTTCTCTACAGCGGGGAAAAAAATAAGAACAAATATTAAATACTATAGCATTTTAATGCTTTTGCTTTCCTTTACATTTAGTAGATAAATACTAGATAGAAAATAATAAATGCATCTTCAATGCAAATTATTTTCAATGTAATAGCGAAAAAGCAAACTCGTTTAACACATATTACTGTGAATCTGGTCCTTCCAAGGCATAGCATACTTTTTTAACCATTGATTTTTAACTAGCCGGCACCTTACAAGAAAAACTCGTTTCTTCTTAACCAAGACGAAAATATAGTCACTCTGGAGGAAAAAGAAAAAGAAAAAAGAGAGAAAACCTCCACTGAAGCCAGATGAAGACTGTGGCCTCCATGTGACTCTTTTATCACCCTACTGACGTAGAAATGTTTGTGTGGAACCCCTCCAACTTCTCTTTAAACCTATCATCAACACCCAGTCAGTTGTCTTTCTTTCAGAATATGCAATTTTAAAGCAGATTAAAGTAGCGATTAGGTTAGCAAGAAGGCACAGCTTTCGACTTTGGTGCTTTACTACAATGTTTACAGTATTATGGCATGAACATTTATTCGGTTATTCTTGCTATTTATAGAATGGCAGGAATATATAAGTGATTATCTCTGAATGGACTGTGCAAAAACAGTATTCAGAAAGCCTCTCCATATGTATTACAAGTAGGTGCTCCATTCGTGTAATTCAGCTTCTCTTGAACTTTTTTCCTGTAAGGATCACAATTATTAGTCAAAGTATTCTACGGACCCCTTCAAAAGTATATTTATCTTTCTTAGTCGAATTGAAAAAGGAGATTCTAAGTTTGACCTGTGTGTGTTAAAAAAAAAAAAAAAAAAAAAACTAACGGCTGATACAAAATTCTTATCCTAAAATATGCGGCCACCAGATAATTAATAAAGTAAGGTGGGCTGCGTAAAATCAAGGGGTTAAGAACTTGTTTGTATATAGCTTTCTCCAAATGGTTTAACATCGTTTGGTGATGGATGTTTAGGTCATGAGCAATATTATGACTGCTTGCTTGCATTGCAGTCTTGTTCGACTGTTGCCTGAATATTATTTACTTTTTCTGATTGGTTGCCCACTGCAAAAAGTATCTTCAACATCGAAACTTCCGGAACGACAGCGAATGAACTATCTTTTTGGTTGATGCTTTTGGTTGATGCTACGTATCTTTCCCAATAAATAGCACTTTTTTCTTCTTAGGACCTGCACAGCATTTGTGCCTTTATCGAAATAAAACTGTAAAATGCAGCGCATTTTTGTGAAAAATTTGGTCATCTCTGCGGCGTAATACCTTAAGCCTCATTACAAGAGTTCCAACAACTTTTGCACTGTCATCTGTCAAAAGACATTAGACCAGCCCCGCAGCGATTCATATATCATGTGAGTTTAGACCTAATGTCATCTCGTACACAAAAGTTTCTACTATTTAGACTACCTGATATTTTGATACGATTTTTACTAATGTAATGACAAGCTATTCGCAAGGAAGGTTCTTACCTATAATACCGGCAATGGAACCTAGGTCATATGCTAACAATATAGCCATCAAGTGTCTCTTCTGGTGCGCATCTCTACATGGGAGGGTAAGAGCAAGGGCAGCAAAACCTATCTATTTTGGGAGGAGTTTGGGGTTTAGCATCCCTTTGAGCAGCGAAGCTATACGAGACGTGGACATAAATAATATATGATCCGAATCACATGAGTACCCACCGGCAGGAGCGGAGTCAATAGAACCCAAGCTCCGTGGCCCTGAGGTTCAGGGGGCCTCAAAAATCCCTCCTTAATACTAAAATATAGCAATCAACTTATTATATTATAGGCTTCAAACCCACGCTTTTTTTTTTTTTTTTTTTTTTTTTTTTTTTTTTTTTTTTTTTTGCTCGCTACGCTCGAGGTATCGCTAGAGTTGTCTTTTTTCACCAACGTCTTCACGATACTTATTTTGTGAGGGAGTGAGCTATTTTGGGCCTCTATTATAAATCAAATTATTAACTTGTGGTAATAATTCCTTTGAAATATCTCTGTCATTTCAATGTCGTTTAATGCCATAATAGAATCATTTGCAGAGGAAAGATATAGGAAGAAAACTTTTCTAACAATGTAGCCTTGTGCAGCTTGACCTATTTGTATATGATTTTTCGGTTAGAGGGAAGCAAACTAGGCCCCATCTTATTTTGCTTGATTCTTGTAGTATGTGACGAGACAAACACGACATTACCAAAATTATCGAAATTGCACCGGGGGAACATGGGTAATTTGGGTAATTTTGTAGCTCGGTATGGAAAATGAAGAGGAGAGAGCAAACTGAGCCCCATGTTTTTTCGCTTGATTCTTGTAGTATGTAACGAGACAAACACGACGGCACCAAAATTATCGAAATTGCACCGGGGGAACATGGGTAATTTGGGTAATTTTGTTGCAAAATGAAGGGGAGGGAGCAAACTGGGCCCCATGTTTTTTCGCTTGATTCTTGTAGTATGTGACGACACAAACACGACCGTACCAAAATTATCGAGATTGCACCGGGGGAACATGGGTAATTTGGGTAATTTTGTTGTAAAATGAAGGGAAGGGAGCAAACAGGGCCCCATGTTTTTTCGCTTGATTCTTGTAGTATGTGACGACACAAACACGACCGTACCAAAATTATCGAGATTGCACCGGGGGAACATGGGTAATTTGGGTAATTTTGTTGTAAAATGAAGGGAAGTGAGCAAACTGGGCCCCATGTTTTTTCGCTTGATTCTTGTAGTATGTGAAGAGGCAAACTCGACGGTACCAAAATTATTGAAATTGCACCGGGGGAACATGGGTAGACTAATTTGGGTAATTTTGTAGCTCGGTATGGAAAATGAAGGGGAGGGAGCAAACTGGGCCCCATGTTTTTTTGCTTGATTCTTGTAGTATGTGACGAGACAAACACGACCGTACCAAAATTATCGAGATTGCACCGGGGGAACATGGGTAATTTGGGTAATTTTGTTGTAAAATGAAGGGAAGGGAGCAAACTGGGCCCCATGTTTTTTCGCTTGATTCTTGTAGTATGTAACGAGACAAACACGACGGCACCAAAATTATCGAAATTGCACCGGGGGAACATGGGTAATTTGGGTAATTTTGTTGTAAAATGAAGGGGAGGGAGCAAACTGGGCCCCATGTTTTTTCGCTTGATTCTTCTAGTATGTGACGACACAAGCACGACCGTACCAAAATTATCGAGATTGCACCGGGGGAACATGGGTAATTTGGGTAATTTTGTTGTAAAATGAAGGGAAGGGAGCAAACTGGGCCCCATGTTTTTTCGCTTGATTCTTGTAGTATGTAACGAGACAAACACGACGGCACCAAAATTATCGAAATTGCACCGGGGGAACATGGGTAATTTGGGTAATTTTGTTGTAAAATGAAGGGGAGGGAGCAAACTGGGCCCCATGTTTTTTCGCTTGATTCTTGTAGTATGTGACGAGACAAACACGACCGTACCAAAATTATCGAGATTGCACCGGGGGAACATGGGTAATTTGGGTAATTTTGTTGTAAAATGAAGGGAAGGGAGCAAACTGGGCCCCATCTTTTTCGCTTGATTCTTGTAGTATGTGACGAGACAAACACGACGGTACCAAAATTATCGAAATTGCACCGGGGGAACATGGGTAATTTGGGTTATTTTGTAGCTCGGTATGGAAAATGAAGGGGAGGGAGCAAGGGCCCCATGTTTTTTCGCTTGATTCTTGTAGTATGTGACGACACAAACACGACCGTACCAAAATTATCGAGATTGCGCCGGGGGAACATGGGTAATTTGGGTAATTTTGTTGTAAAATGAAGGGAAGGGAGCAAACAGGGCCCCATGTTTTTTCGCTTGATTCTTGTAGTATGTGACGACACAAACACGACCGTACCAAAATTATCGAGATTGCACCGGGGGAACATGGGTAATTTGGGTAATTTTGTTGTAAAATGAAGGGAAGTGAGCAAACTGGGCCCCATGTTTTTTCGCTTGATTCTTGTAGTATGTGAAGAGGCAAACTCGACGGTACCAAAATTATCGAAATTGCACCGGGGGAACATGGGTAGACTAATTTGGGTAATTTTGTAGCTCGGTATGGAAAATGAAGGGGAGGGAGCAAACTGGGCCCCATGTTTTTTTGCTTGATTCTTGTAGTATGTGACGAGACAAACACGACCGTACCAAAATTATCGAGATTGCACCGGGGGAACATGGGTAATTTGGGTAATTTTGTTGTAAAATGAAGGGAAGGGAGCAAACTGGGCCCCATGTTTTTTCGCTTGATTCTTGTAGTATGTAACGAGACAAACACGACGGCACCAAAATTATCGAAATTGCACCGGGGGAACATGGGTAATTTGGGTAATTTTGTTGTAAAATGAAGGGGAGGGAGCAAACTGGGCCCCATGTTTTTTCGCTTGATTCTTCTAGTATGTGACGACACAAGCACGACCGTACCAAAATTATCGAGATTGCACCGGGGGAACATGGGTAATTTGGGTAATTTTGTTGTAAAATGAAGGGAAGGGAGCAAACTGGGCCCCATGTTTTTTCGCTTGATTCTTGTAGTATGTAACGAGACAAACACGACGGCACCAAAATTATCGAAATTGCACCGGGGGAACATGGGTAATTTGGGTAATTTTGTTGTAAAATGAAGGGGAGGGAGCAAACTGGGCCCCATGTTTTTTCGCTTGATTCTTGTAGTATGTGACGAGACAAACACGACGGTACCAAAATTATCGAGATTGCACCGGGGAAACATGGGTAATTTGGGTAATTTTGTTGTAAAATGAAGGGAAGGGAGCAAACTGGGCCCCATGTTTTTTCGCTTGATTCGTGTAGTATGTGAAGAGGCAAACTCGACGGTACCAAAATTATCGAAATTGCACCGGGGGAACATGGGTAGACTAATTTGGGTAATTTTGTAGCTCGGTATGAAAAATGAAGGGGAGGGAGCAAGGGCCCCATGTTTTTTCGCTTGATTCTTGTAGTATGTGACGACACAAACACGACCGTACCAAAATTATCGAGATTGCACCGGGGGAACATGGGTAATTTGGGTAATTTTGTTGTAAAATGAAGGGAAGGGAGCAAACTGGGCCCCATCTTTTTCGCTTGATTCTTGTAGTATGTGACGAGACAAACACGACGGTACCAAAATTATCGAAATTTCACCGGGGCAACATGGGTAATTTGGGTAATTTTGTAGCTCGGTATGGAAAATGAAGGGGAGGGAGCAAACTGGGTCCCATGTTTTTTCGCTGGATTCTTGTAGTATTTGACGAAACAAACACGACGGTACCAAAATTATCGAAATTGCACCGGGGGAACATGGGTAATTTGGGTAATTTTGTAGCTCGGTATATCCTATGGAAAATGATGGGGAGGGAGCAAACTGGGCCCCATGTTTTTTCGCTTGATTCTTGTAGTATGTGACGAGACAAACACGACGGTACCAAAATTATCGAAATTGCACCGGGGGAACATGGGTAATTTGGGTTATTTTGTAGCTCGGTATGGAAAATGGAGGGGAGGGAGCAAACTGGGCCCATGTTTTTTCGCTGGATTCTTGTAGTATGTGACGAGACAAACACGACGGTACCAAAATTATCGAAATTGCACCGGGGGAACATGGGTAATTTGGGTAATTTTGTAGCTCGACATGGAAAATGAAGGGGAGGGAGTAAATTGTGCCCCATGTTTTTTGGCTTGATTCTTGTATGTGACGAGACAAATACGACGGTACCAAAATTATCGAAATTGCACCGGGGGAACATGGGTAATTTGGTTAATTTTGTTGTAAAATGAAAGTGAGGGAGCAAACTTGGAACCATCTTTATTTCGCTTAATTCTTGTAGTATGTGATGGAAAAGGATTGAGAGAGTTGTCTGAAAGGGCCTGTGTCGAAAGTGCCATCCCAGCATTTCCCTGGTGTGACTGAAGACAAACCTGGAAAACCGTAAGTCAGGATGATCCGCTGTCGGTGGTATGACAGTTATGCGGACCGATTGATCGTAATGGAATTTAAAATCTCACACGAAAAGTATGAAAAGGAGTTATCAGGTGTTTCTAGTTCACCGAAATCTGCGGAGTGCATGCATTGACCTCACAACTTGAACATTCTTTTAACCTCTGTTACATGTCTTATCTCGCAGATATCTCCTTTGTTTTCGACAAAGCAGAAAGAAAATACTAATCAGTCGGCATACTCATTCACTTCAATGTTGAAAATCATGGTAAAATCAGGGATGTTTACAAAATTATACACTGCAGTATAACATTACACATGCGTTGGACAGAAGCATTTTTCGAACATTAGTTATTATAAAGAAATTAATTCCGATTCACTATGTCAACGTTAGTGCTCTCAAACGGGTCGGGTCGGGTTGTCGGGTCGGGTCAGTCGGGTCAGCTTAGGTCGGGTTGTCGGGTCGGGTTGTCGGGTAGGATTATTCGGGTCGGGTTGTCAGGTCGGGTCAATCGAGTCAATCGGGTCAGCTCGGGTCGGGTTCTTGGGTCGGGTCAGTCGGGTCAGTTCACTTTGGTCAACTGAGTTTAGGTTGAGCTTAAACTCGGCTGAAGTCGAAAGCTGCTGTTTTTCACTAGCTGCCTAATTAAAAATAGCAATTTTCGATTGATTTTATAGAAGCCATAAATCTATTTTGAACACTTGCAGCTAGTGTTTTTATGGTAAGTGCTTATTTTTGTACTTGTGTGTACTTTGCCCAGTTTGCTCCCTCCACTTCATTTACCATACCGAGATACAAAATTACCCAAATTACCCATGTTCCCCCGGTGCAATTTCGATCACTTTCGTACCGTCGTGTTTGTCTCGTCACATAATACAAGAATCAAGCGAAAAAACATGGGGCCCAGTTTGCTCTCTCCCCTTCATTTTCCATACCGAGCAACAAAATTACCCAAATTACCCATGTTCCCCCGATGCAATTTCGATAATTTTGGTACCGTCGTGTTTGTCTCGTCACATACTACAAGAATCCAGCGAAAAAACATGGGGCCCAGTTTGCTCCCTCCCCTTCATTTTACAACAAAATAACCCAAATTACCCATGTTCCCCCGGTGCAATTTCGATAATTTTGGTACCGTCGTGTTTGTCTCGTCTCATACTACAAGAATCAAGCGAAAAAATATGGGGCTTAATTTGCTCTCTCCCCTTCATTTTACAACAAAATTACCCATGTTCTCCCGGTGCAATTTCGATAATTTTGGTACCGTCGTGTTTGTCTCGTCACATACTACAAGAATCAAGCGAAAAAGATGGGGCCCAGTTTGCTCCCTCCCCTTCATTTTACAACAAAATTACCCAAATTACCCATGTTCCCCCGGTGCGATTTCGATAATTTTGGTACCGTCGTGTTTGTCTCGTCACATACTACAAGAATCAAGCGAAAAAACATGGGGCCCAGTTTGCTCCCTCCCCTTCATTTTACAACAAAATTACCCAAATTACCCATGTTCCCCCGGTGCAATTTCGATAATTTTGGTACCGTCGTGTTTGTGTCGTCACATACTACAAGAATCAAGCGAAAAAACATGGGGCCCAGTTTGCTCCCTCCCCTTCATTTTACAACAAAATAACCCAAATTACCCATGTTCCCCCGGTGCAATTTCGATAATTTTGGTACCGTCGTGTTTGTCTCGTCACATACTACAAGAATCAAGCGAAAAAACATGGGGTCAGTTTGCTCCCTCCCCTTCATTTTCCATACCGAGCTACAAAATTACCCAAATTACCCATGTTCCCCCGGTGCAATTTCGATAATTTTGGTACTGTCGAGTTTGTCTCGTCACATACTACAAGAATCAAGTGAAAAAAGATGGGGCCCAGTTTGCTTCCCTCTAACCGATTTTTCTCCTTTTACTCTATTAGTGTTTTTGCAGGGATTGTTGACCATTTAGCTTGTATTTGACATTTGTGTGTTACACTGCGTTATATGAGCATTTAACTGTTAATAATAACTGTAATTAAACTAATTATTGTAAACTTGGAACACATCAAAATATTACAGCATAGTTCTCGGTGTTTCGATAAGCCTATGAGGCTGTGGAAGACAGCAAAGAAAATTTATGCGCTAGAATTATTCGTAACATACGAGCCCCCTTGAAATAATCGGCTCCAGGGCCCTAAGAGCTTTCATACACCCTGCCCATCGGGAATCGAACCAATGTCTCCCGAGCCGGAGACCTGTTCGCTAAACTCTATAGTTACGAGGTAGCTCAAAGCCTGTCTAAGTTGGGCACTCTTCGTTCCACATCAAGACTCGCATACATTAAGCAGGTGGCCAAATTAGAGAAATGGTGAACTCTACAGGTTTTACTGTAAATACTAAAACAAAGAAAACACGTGAGTCACATATCGTGAAAGAACTTCGTAAGATTAGCTAATTCACTGCCTCCACTCAACAACGCTTAACAAAATGCTTCATGAACTTAACCAGACAAGAGTTAACATTTGCTTAGAATTTCAATTTTCTTCCATCAGCTCATACATCAACAGCGCTTCGTTTATTAGTTTACGACGCACGTAGCAAACGCGAACAAAGGCACGGCCAATTCTTTCTTATCGACAGCATCATGACACTTGAATTGAATCAGACATTTCCAAACACTAGGTTATATAAAATATTAAAATATTTTAAACCAATCTAATATTCGAAATATATATTATGTAAAGGACATCTAATGGATATTCTAAACTATTGATAAGTTGGTTATGAGCGGTTTATGCTCATTAATTTGAAAATAATAGCAATTGATTATATGTGTAAGTCTCTATCGTACAATGTACCCAAAGAACAATTACATCTTTATATTTATGGAAGGTATTTATACATTAAAAAAATAAGGTTCTAGGCCTAATAGATTCGGAGATGTGGAGAACGTTAAAAAAAAAGTCTCCATTTTTTCGCTTAGGCATTACATGAACGGCAAGAAAATATTCGAACATCCTTTTATTCCTTGGGTGTCACATTTCACAAAATTTCGTTTTATTTAGTCTACGACGTCAACAGAATATTATTTTATACAGAATTTGAAGGTTCCCCAGTCCGAACGATTGTAGACATAAATAATATGCTAGTGTCGCAGGCTCTATATGCACGAGTAAAATGAAATTTAAATGAAATCTTAAGAGTTTAACGTCCCACGTTATACCATTTAGGCTAAGGGAGACGATGATTAAGGCAAGTTAATGATCATGGAAGAATTGGTGGAATGAGAAAGTGAAAGGAAACAGGAGAAAACCCACGGGCACGATGTTGTCTACCACAAGCTTACTTGGTCGGGGATCGAACCAGGGACCCCACGCCCCAGAGGTAATCGCTCTACTACTAAGCCACTATGCGCCCTTATATGCCTTATAATAATTAGCATATATATATTATATATATATATATATATATATATATATATATATATATATATATATATAGGGTGTTTCAAAACAACACCGACAACGTTTGGGAGGTGATTCCTGACACCAAGATAAGACAAAAAGTATAGACCAACTTGGGTGCACAAATGCTTCCTTTCGGAGTTATAGGCTGCCGAAATCTTGAAAAATTGAACTTTAAAGGTCCATAGCTAAAAAAAAAAAAAACTATGGGACCTACGGTAGTCGGGTCAAGACTTCACTTAGGAACTAGTATATGCTCTATCCAAAAATCCATGTTTCGGAGTCCTTCGGTACTTCCATAACAATTTTTATAGAGGTAGTTGCTGAGTACTTCAAATTATATACCCGCAACCAGACACCCTCTATAAAAACTGTTGCGGAAGTACCGCAGGATTTTGAAACATGGATTTTTGGACAGGACACATATTAGTTCCTAAGTGAAGTCTTGACCCGACTTCGGTAGGTCCCATAGTTTTGGAGCTATGGACCTTTAAAGTTCAATTTTTCATGATTTCGGCAGCCTATAACTCCGAAAGGAAGCATTTGTGCGCCCAAGTTGGTCTATACTTTTTGTCTTATTTTGGTGTCAGGAATCACCTCCCAAATATCGGTGTTGTTTTGAAACACCCTATATTATATATATATATATATATATATATATATATATATATATATATATATATATATATATATATAATATACAGAGTGTTAATGAACTATACCGACAAACTGTAAGAGATGATTCCTTACTCAAAATAAAGAGAAAAAGTGTATATGGACCTATGGGGGAAAATGCATAGATTCAGAGCTAGAGCTGTCCAAAATCACGAAAAAGCAAAATTTCAATAGGCCCTATTTCGACTTCGAGAGACTTGTGGATGGTGGTTCTTACCAGCGTAAAGGAAGTCACGCATACGCAATTCAAAATTGCATATTTCATTAATGTTCAATTGATGTACAGAGTATTCCCTGTAGGGTGAAATTTTCAGACATGCCATCAACCGAATTTTGAGATATGCTCTGATTTTATGATTGGTTCAGGCAAATGATAAGTCTTGATAGCAATGAACACGAAATCATTTGGCGCAATGTCGAAAGTGTTAAGGATTGTCAGTAGCACGGTCTCTCGTACTCAGGAAAACGCATGCTGCGATGTTTTCTTTCACTCTTATAAGTGAAGGAAACGTGAAATATACCATGACTAAATACATCGCTTCACACGTTATTCCGAACACACACAAACAAACAAACAAACAAACAAAAAAAACATGGAGCTGCCGGTTCCTAACACTTTCGACCTCCCCCCCCCCCCCCCGAAGCATTGTCAAGGCTTACCTCTTGCCTACTTTGGACCCTAGTTGAAATCAGGATATATCTGAAAATTCTATTGAGAGCATATCTGAGAATTACACTCTGTAGGGAATACCCTGTACACTTATTGAAAATTGATGAAATATGCGCTTTTGGATTGTGTATGCGTGGCTTCCTTTACGCTGACAAGGACCACCATCCACAGTTTCTGGAATTGGAATTGCCTATTGAAATTTAGCTATTGGAATTCGAATTGCCTCAGAAGGGCCTATTGAAATTTAGCTTTTTCGCTATTTTGGACAGCACTAGCTCTGAAACTATGTACTTTTCGCCGTAAGTACATATGAACTTTTTCTCTTATTTTGATGTGAAGAATCACCTTTTACAGTTTGTCGGTATAGTTCATTAACACCTTATCTATCTATCTATCTCTCTCTCTCTGTATATATATATATATATATATATATATATATATATATATATATATATAAAAGACATGTTCTGTACTAGAATTCAATCTGCATTTATCTGGCCTTATGAAATGCACATACATTAATAACACGAAGAACCACTCCAAGACGTCTTTATTATTGGAGCTACTAATACATCTTTTTTAAATAGTAAGTTACTGGTCTACCTCGACTACATTGATAGTAAAAACGTTTTAGATATTCAGATGTTCTTTCTCTACAGGAGAGTGAGCGTGCTATTACAGCATTAAATTTAGCCTAATGATACAATCTTAAAATAACAAAGTGCGCCTTCTGAATTACGGTCTATGTCCTCTTGTTCAAATATACATTCAAATACTCGGACATTGTACGTACTTTATACAGCTGAGAAAAGTTGAGCCAACACATCAGGTCATTGGAAAAAAGGTGTTGAGTGCCAAAGAGAAGTTACTATCAGTGGCAACTGTTAAGAACTCTTACTTGTTAGATCTCGCTTGAGCGATTCTCGCCACCTAGCCAGAAGGTCAATAGCAGCCGTGAGGGGATAAATCTTTCTTTACTGAAGAAAAAAGTAATAATATGAAGAACATACACGTTTGAATAGGCATGCTACAAAAATAAACGCCAAAAGGAATGGCAGAAAATTAATAATTTGAAACCATCCTTGTCTTGCCCCATTATCTGATAATGTTCTATGTTTTTATTTAAATCACAGCATATTAACTTAGGATCGATCTAGCTACATCTCACGAACCTTCCTGTTGAACACTACATATATATATAAGAAGGCAGCAAGTTTTATATGAAAATGTATTTACATGGGGAAATTGCGTCAGAATCCAGTAAAATACAAGAAATTATGAGCAAACACAAAATAGTATTCCCAACAGAAATAGCAACAGCAGGTCCTATGTCATATAACACCCTTATATACATGGTAAAGGTGATTTTACGCAAGTTTATCGAACACCACAATATACGTTGAAATACTATTAAAATTTTAATAATGTAAAGCAGTCGGCGTTTCTGAGAAGTTTTATATCATCAAGCATTGCTACAGTCTATGATGCTACAATATACAGCTATTGTAAATTATTGGGTCTGAAAGTGAAATACGGGTTTCCTAGATCTCCCGATCTGAGAATTTTTTTTTTCCTTTGGGACATGTGAAAGACATAGTTTATTTGCCTTCACTACCAACAACTTTGGGTGGTTCCAGGATCGCATTACAGTTGCTTTGACGACCATTAATAGGAATATGTTAGAGCGCTTGGGGGGCGAACTAGATTACTGTATAGATATATGTCGTGTGACGAAAGGAAGTCACATCGAACATTTGTAATAGTTATGTATCAAACTTGGACAGCTTCTGTATATTTTTATTATCATTTGTTATTTCATATGTTATATATTTTTAATACAACCTTTTCAAACCCGATGAATCATTTACACCTGTACGTATTTACGCCTCATTAGTTTAGAACGAAAAACTTCCCGAAACCATATGTATGTATTTTAGATGATACCCTTTAATGATCTGAAAAAGTTAATATTATTCTTTAGCTTTCTTAATATTTTGAGAAGTGTATAGATACGCTGCTGAATTTGATAAATGATCTTTAATATATCACCATTCTCTTTGAGAGCTCCTTCGTGGCTAAGCGGTTAGCGTACGCGCCTTTGGCGTGGGAGTCCCGGGTTCGATTCCCTGCGGGAGCTCATGTGGTTCGGATTCCACGTTAATCAGTAGGTCCACGTCTCATATAGCCTCGCTGCTGAACGGAACGTTAAACTCAATCAATCAATCATTCTCTTTGAGTTACATTTTGCTGCTATACAAGGTGGCCCAAAAGTAGGTATACAGTACCGTACTGATCAGCTCATTGCATTTTATATTCCTTATTGTTATCCATCAGGTAGACTTAGTTTCTTTATTATTTGTTCTAAATGTGTTTTTACTTACATCTTACGCTCGAAAGAGCCGAAGCAAATAAACCCATAAACTAGAATGTTATACTTGATCAATGCAGGGGTGTAGGCCTATACCTACTTTTGGGCCACCCTGTACTTCTCAGAAGGAAGCAAAATGCAATCTTAAGATTCAAATTTTGTAACTGAAAAGTGACTTGTATACGTTTGAAAGTATTGTTGAATATATGTTAAAAACTGTGTTAAAATTTGTAATATTCTTTGGATAGATGAACAGTAGTATTGCATATTAATGCGGAGACACATTCTTTGGGACACGGACGGATTGATATGCATGAACACTGCATGATATTTCCAATCCTTCCCATAGGTAAACAAATAATTTCGCACATTCATTTGTATTTCTCGTGATCCAAGTATTTTCCCCGTTTAGGGTAGAAGAATTAAAAGTAACACTAGCACATTTCCTTGTCTCAACTTGAAAACATATTTTAAAATTTGAAGTAAACCATTTTAAAAAAATAATAGTAAGCTTAAAAAAGATAAATCTATGTAGTCATGCCTTTCTGTCATTTCGCCAGCAGTTGGATTAGTCTGAATCACGATGCCTCAACTTTTCTCTAACACATCTCACAATCTTATGATCCAAGTTCCAACATCATCCAGTATTAAAATCATGTGTTTCCCTATTACGTGTTCCATTCTTATGCTCTACGACGCAATAGAAGTTTTAAATTTCTGAAACAAAACTGGAAGAGAGAGAGAGAGAGAGAGAGAGAGAGAAAGAAAGTTCCCGAATTACGTTTAAATTAACGAGCGTAAAGGTCGCAGAATGCACAAAGTGAAGTGAGAATCTACAAAAAATTGCTGAATTACCATCTCCACTGTGTGAAATTATTTTTAGAAACATATCTCTGCTCTCTACGTTGTGCCTCTCCCACGTACATCCTATTTCGAAAGACCACTGAGAGTGAACTCTACGTGACTTGTGAACCATGCTGAGCCGGCCTCTGCAAATTTAACTAATGTAAACAGTCTTCCTGGAACTGATACAGAGTTAGCTACGTGTCTGCACCAAGATTACGGAATATATTGTACGCGTTAAAATCACCACCACTACTACTTCGAGGTTCTAAATATAAAATACAATTACGTAGTTGGTGTATAACACGGTGAGTCAAAGTGCAAAGTTTTGCTAAGGGCATTAGAAAGAGATCCCGACTTCTTCACTTAAAATGCATCATTAATTTCTCTTGATAGTTTTTCGGAACATTTCGAAGATCCGTTGTAATAGCGCGTATGACCAGATTGAAATTTAAAGCAAAGGCACTCGCTAATGAGTTCAAATTTGAACAATGTGTGATACTATTCAAGTTTTATGATAGTAACTAAGTTAACGATATAGAAGTTGCAAGAAGTACAAGTCAACTCCATAAGCAAATGCATCGATTAAGATGAAACTGAGGAACGACGTGTTAATATTAAGAATAACTTTTATATTGATATATTTAACTCTGCTTTACGAATGAAGAATGAATTTTCGTATGACATTGGACAAAATAGCTACAGTTCGGTTCCTTTCTTTTCCACGGAAGAAGAAAAATCAATAAAAATAGACAGACCATTTATACAAGATAATGCACCCATTTCTAGGCTGGAAAGAATCTGGGATAGTAGCTATACGTGAAATCAATGTATCCAGGATAGGTTTTTAAGTCAAGGCTACATATTTAGATTTACTAACGTAAGTTAAAAATAATGGTCATATCAGTATGTAGAACTCATAGAATGATAAACATGCTATGGTAATATTTCAAGTTTTTGCTCAAGATCATAGAGTTGTAGATTCCTTCCTGTTTTGTCTATTCCTGTTTCGCCTACTAGTCTCCCAGCAATATTTATCAATATTTCTACGTTATCAAGATTGTAGGTGAAACAGGATTCCTGTTTTGCCTATTCCCTTTTCTTGGGAGATTTTGGCTTTATATGGATCCAGGATATTGATCTAATGCAAGTCACCAAAAGGAAGTAAAAACGTTTTAGTATGAAATAAAACTAAGTGATAGGATTAAAAGAAATGAAAAGTAGAGAAGAGCTATGCTATCGTACATTTTCATTTATTTGTACTTTTTCTTTCTGTCGTACGTTCATACTCAATTTTTCAAATGTATGCAATAGGATACAGTATCAACGCAATCCATTAAACCTATAGCTCTAGATTTTAATCTCTCTTTCGAAGTATTAATTCGTTGATCTAAGCATTTGTACTTCAATTTTTGCACTTTCGCCTGGTTCCCTACCTCCAGCAACAACATTTTACTTCATTCTTCTGCTGTCCTTGCTTCAATAACTCCAACAATGTAAATATATTGGGATGATCATGAGACAATTTTTATTCAGTTTTCAATGTCATCCCTCAACACTGTTAGTTGTTTTTGCCCTTTTATCACATTTTTTTTTAATATTTCATACAATACAATAAAAAAAGTTTGGGTGAGTTGGGTGACTATGAAATTTTCTTCACTCTTCCACTTGGCTATTCCACTGTTCATTGGCGAAATCTGACAAATCAACTCTGTGCTTATTATACTACCAAAATCTGTGACTTGCACTATGATAGCAGTAGTAGTGCTGCCATTGAGTAACGAATTCGTTTTATGTAGGAAGTATTTTAAAAAATGCGCAGAAAAACATTCATCCATGTTTCAGAATCCTGCGGTATTTCCGCAACAATTTTTATAGAGGTAGTTAATGAGTACTTCAAATTACATGCCCGTATCCAAACACCCTCTATAAAAATTGTTGCGTGAATACCTTAGGATTATGAAACGGATTTTTGGATAGGGCACATGGTAGTTCCTAAGTGAAGTCTTGACTCGACTACGGTAGGCTTCATAGCTTTGGAGCTATGGACCTTTAAAGTTCAGTTTTTCATGTTTGCGACACTTGTGCACTCACGTTGGTCTATACTTTTCGTCTTATCTTGGTGTCAGGAATCACCTCCCAAACGTTGTCGGTGTTGTTTTGAAACATCCTGTATTTTTCCCTATTTAGTGTTGATAGGAGAAAACTTACGAAAACTTATGTATGTGATATATCACCTCATATTGGATAATTGAGAAGATAAGGCCGGAAATCGTATCCATTGTGTTATATTACTTCCAGAAGCCTGTAACTCATTACCTTTTTCAGTATGTAGGCTATGAAAAAGATGTAAGTAAGATTCACTATTGTAAGTATTTAATATGATAACAAAGCCATATTAAATATGTTCTAAATCAGCTAACTGGGTACAAATTATGTTATTATATTGCATTTATTTTTCTTCTTTACATTAACATTGTAAGTAAAATTAAATAATGCTGCTGGAAGATACAAATATTTCCGATTAAGGAAACTACAGGTAGTATGACGTGCTTTAAAATTAAATAAAAAATAAATCGTTTAATCTATTCTACTATTTAATGCACTTTCTCCATATTACCTTACTTATAATGTATGTATATAAATTTGTTAGATTTATTTTTATTTTATACAGGGAACTACAATTAAGCATAAGCACTGAAGCTTAGTATACAGCGAACAAAAATATTGGTGTAGTTGTAGACATTGTATAAATATACTCGTAGTAAACCACAGAGTTATAATCAATATTATTTTACAACTCTGTGTAGTAAACTAATGGTGGTCTATGATTGTTAATTTAATTTCAGGGATGCTGAAACGCTAGACGAAAATCAAAGGTCCTTGAAAGCAACTGCAATTATCGGGAAAATAATTATTATTAAATTACCCTGATATTTAAATATCTCTTTTTGGAACGATTGGGCAGAATACGAGAAGATAAAGAAATGCTGGAAGTTCATTAGGCAGAACAGGAAGCCTCCGATCGGAGTAGCTTTATCTGCTTGACTTCAGAAACAAAAACAAAAATACGCATTCATAAACATATAAAAAAATGTTTTAATATTTAACGAATGCTAGAAAACAAATCAATGGTCAAATTATATTTTTCTTTACTTAATTATGCTAATATCACTACTGGAAACCTGATATTTCCCAGCAGATATACGCGTATGCTGAAAGCCTCGATAATATTAGCATATACATGCGCTTCTCTTCAATAACTGAAATGGATACCACGATTTTAAAACATCTATCATGTTAACCTTATATATATAGTAGTAGAAAAACGTGACTTTATGCTTGATTCATTTGTATATGGTTCAATGTCTTCATGAAGAGCCTCTGATTGCCCATACAAACAACGGAAGCAGAAACAACATCACATCCTCTATTTTGTTTCGCTTCTTCAGGCAGTTCCATTAACTATACTCGTAAATAGTTAATTCAAAACTTCTTTTTTTTTTAAATCATATAAACAACATTCCGCTCTGAAAGTAAAAAGACTTTTTTTTTTTTTTTTTTTTTTCATGCACTCATCCGCCCACAAGTACCGTCATTGATACATAACAGGTTTAGTTTCCTGTGCTGTTTTTACTATACGCTTCCCTTGCTTAATTTCTTGTCTTTTTTTTTTTTTTTTTTTAACAAGACGAAATCAGGCTCCAGTTTATATAAACTATACTCATAAGAATTATCGCTGCCATATAGGGACTACACATACGATGAGTCAATAGAACTTCAGAGGTCAACTTTGAATCACAAACAAAACACCCATTTCATTATATAATTCACCTAGATATAGAAATAAACTTGATTTCACTATTGTAAGTATATTTCCCGAAAAAGAAAATTTAGATTCCTCGAAATAATGATTCTGTAGAATTCAGCTTTTCCAAGATATATTTACAAGTAGTGTGTGTGTCCCTATTAGGAGTATGTATATTACTGCTAGAAAACAAACAGCATTATATAAAGGTGCAAGTATTCGTGTTTACATTTGAGGGAATGTATTACCAGCAAGGTTTGAATCTATGGCTATGCGTACTGAAAGCGAGAGAGCAAACCATGAGAATTCGTGTGAGCCCCAATGTCATACAGTTATGCTGAAAAAGCATGAATACTCCTGTTCACTTCTAATTTTCTGCACTCACTACTGTTTTAATCAAATAATTTAAAGCATATACTTTTAAGAAAAGATTTTAGATTTTGTAACATCATTATTGATACTCTGCCATTATTGACAAGTAACTGCTAGAAACTGAGAAGCTTCTATGCATCATGGTCCTCAGCTAACCTCTTCTCTTCAGATAATAATTTTCTATTTCAATACCGCCCATTACTGTTGTCTTTCGCCTCCTTTCTCTCTTTCCTTCCATCATATCTTCTAACACGTCCCTCTTGATATTGTTCCTTCTGAACCAATGTCTAAGCCACTTCATATTTTTTTTATTTTTTTTATTTTTTTATTTTTATTTATTTATTTATTTGTTCGATACGGCCAATTCTCTAAATTTTTCTCCAAACCCATATTTTGATCGACTCCAAACGTTTGTTTCGTCTTTTTTGTACAATGTCCATGTTTCTGCCCCATAGAATATAATATTCTACGTAAAACCTTTTATGAGTCTTTTTCTTAACTTTTTATTCAAGGACCCACAAAATAAACCTTTTTCCTCCCCACATAATAGACCTTCCTGAATGGATTTCACTTATGTATTGGAATAAGAAATGCGATTGTATTCAGCAATAATACGTTGAGAAGGAACTTACTACGCGAGGATTTGAAAAGAAGGTGAGAGCTCCTTTCTTTGCCGAATGACTGTATTGTCAAAACTGTTCACGAAAAAATGTTCTTTCATTCAAACTTCTTCTACAATTCAGTGAAATTATTACATTATCCAGGCTACTTTTCTTTTCATTTCTCCTCTAGCGTCTGACTATTATTCATTTTTTTTAAAGCACTGAACAAACAATCAAGGTCAAATCTATTTGGAAAGCAGCAAGGGTGTTGTAATTTGTGCTCTTAAATTAGGTGTATACAATAACCATGGAAAAATAGTCAATAGTAAATTATATGGAAAATGTAATAGTTGATAACTAGTAGTAAGCGCAATCACAACACAATGAATTGAGAATAATAAAAGACAAATGTAATTCTTCACACTGTATCGTAAAATTGTGTATTTGTGGTAATAGTACATTGTATAGTTTAGCATTTTCTTTTTAACTAATTCCTTAAAAAAAAATATGTAGTTCTATCAGGCATTAACGTGACAGCAGTAACAGAAGACTCTCTTCTCTGTACAGTATACTATTAGACAAAGTGCACATAGATCACACATAATACTGAGAGACTCGAATCACATGCCATAGTTACATGATACCTGCAATAACGATAATGTAAGTGTTCTTAAACTTTTTTTTTTAAATACTAACCCCAAATCGAAGAAGCATATGCTTAGTTAGCCTTGTACTAAATTCTGCTCAAATAGAAGAAGACGAAGAAACTAAAAAATGAACAAACGTTAAGGGGCCACGGTGGCTCAGTGATAGAGCGCTTAACTATTGTGCGTGAGGTCCCTGGTCCGATAGCCGTTCGAGTAAGTTTGTGATGGACAACATCGTTTCCTTGGGTTTTCTTAAGGTTCTCCTGTTTCCTCCCACTTTCTCATTTCACCAATTCTGCCACTTCATTTGCTTTAATCATTTTTCACTTGCTTTAATCTCTTTTAGCCTAAAGAGCATATTTGTGGTACGTTAAACTAAAACATTTCATTTTCATTTGAACAAACGTTTTCTAAGCAAGAAGAAAAAGTGTTTACTATTCAGCATTAATATACACCTTGTTTAACACTGTATTATAAAGAAAAATGATTAATAGACTAGATCTCTACGCTTATGCTATCTAGGCTAAAGGAGATGGTGATGAGAAATGAATAAGTGGGAGGAAACAGGACATCGAGGAAACTCACACACACGGCAAGGGCGCCCATCACGGGGGGCAAGGTGGGGCTCTCGCCCCCCCCCTTAGAGGAAATTGTGCTTCGGAAGATGGAAAACCCAATAGATATTTTAGAATAGTTACCGCAAAATTTGAGACTACATTTGAAATGTCACTTATACTTGCCCCTTCTTGGAAACCACAACATGGACGCCCTTGATACACGGTGTTTGTCCACCACAAAGAATAGACTAGATGCTAAGTGCTAATAAAAGCCAAGTATCTTACATTTGGATGTGAGTATTCTATTTGGAGACAAACGTAAGTGATTTGATATTTAGTGTAGTATTAACCGTCTAATATTTTCTCTGTTTCTGGGCATCATCCATGATTCAATACGCGCTAAGCGGTTGGAGTACGCGCCTGTTGCGTGGGGACTCGGGTTAGATTCCTGGTGGAAGTTCATGTGGTTCGGATCCCACGTTAAGCTGTAGGTTCACGTCTCATATAGTTTCGCTCCTGAAAGGAACGCTGAACTGAAATCAACAAATTGATACGAGGTAAGACAACCCATGAGGTTTGGATCCCACATTAAATTCTAGACTTACGTTTCATACGACCTTGAAGCTCAAAACAGATTAAACTCGATAAACGATCAATAAAAATGGTAACGGAATGCCTAGGTTTATTACGAGTACTTGTCAAGTTAGTTCCGACTACAAGATTACTCATTGCCTATATTTTCTTTGAAGTTGTTCGTTTTCCTCCAATTAGTAATATACTTTGCGAAAGAGTATATATAAGAAAACCTAATACTACGAGAAGACGAGTCCCGCAGACCACGAGATGGTTGAAAGGAATGGTTTCTGTACACGCTTCAAAAGCCGCGAACAACGACTTAAACGAAGAAGAAATGCAGCTGGCCGGCATTCAGTGAGAAGAGAACCAGGACTCTTTTCAAAATAGTATCAACGACCCTCAGTTTTCTGCAATACTTTGTCTAACTTGGCTACGTTACTCTCAACCATGTGCACGACAATACCCTTCTAATCCTCTCTGGCAATGGGATCCAGGGATTCTCTTTTTGTTAGCTAACCTTGGCAAAAGATTTAGAAAGCTGCCAAAGGTTCTTGGCCCTCAAAAGTCTGGACGACTCGCAAGCCTGCAAAATCCAAAAACACATTCGTTCTTATTTTCAAATGATGTGCTACATATCTATATCGAATTGCACTTAAGTTACAATTGGGCGCACGAGATATTTATTATAATGTTGCATATAGGTACATAGCTACTAAAACATTGATGACAACAGATATACTTGCATCCCAGTTCAAGCTACATGTTATTTTAAACTGTTATCGGGATTCTATTTTATGAAACAAGGCTAGCAACCTTGACCCTCCAATTTACGGAAGTATCTCAGTCACCGTAATTGCTCAACTCCTAACGAAATTCTAAGCTACAGTGTATATATAGTGGTGTAAATATCCTACATAACGTAATTTTAAATACGACACTATTTTAGTCCTAGAAGTTTTTATGATACATCAAAAAATTAGTAATTTGGGGAACAATTTCTTATAAATTTTTCATACGCTCTAAAGAAGTTGTTTTTATTTTCAACCAAGTTCATATATCAAATAACGTGTGGAGAAGGAATTTGTCTGGTTTAAAATACATAGATTAGATACTAGCTTTAGATAAAAACTCAACTGATGGTTCGGATACCATAACAACCTCAATGATGAAAATAAATTCCATTTAATCATTCGTTAACGAATGTTTTCTAAATATGACCAAAAACAGTCATTTGGTTGGGATAGCAGTTAGGGATGTGAAATCTGGGATAGGAGACATGGATACTGTCAAATGATGTCTAATGTATTAAGCAGAATCGTACGCCTAATACGATAGGTCTTAGGTTAAACGTATTAATTGGGTATCAGCGATAAGTGTCGTTGTACTTTTTATTTATTTTATAGATACAACTGAAAACTATTTCATAATGTAAACAATTATTAACGAAACAAGGGAAAGAACTTAAGAAAGGAAGTATGCCAGAGTCCATATTTAAAGAATCATTCCAGTATTCGCTGACGAACAGAGGAAAATCTTAGAAAAACATAAAGGTGGCCATCGGCGGGACAGATCTCTCGATTGTGAAGCGAAAACGCAACGTGTCACATCCGACAGCTCGGCTTTTTATGAATGAGCACAAAAATGTACGATATTATTTCAATACTAAAATGCTATTCTAAAATAACACTGAATTACTAAAACTTAATAGCAGCAACATTTGAAGCAGTAGCGCGATTGAATTATTCTATTTTTCGCATTTAAAGTTACTTGTACTCATATCGACAGAGACGAGTAGACACTTTTTAGTTTGTCACGATTGATATAGGCAAAATCCTAAAAGTTGTAAAAGAATCTATTTGTAGGTAGACTTTAATCAAACGTATACTTAGGAACTCGCTCTTGCTTATACTCTATATAATTACAGTACGCGCTTTTGGCGCAAGAGACCTAATGGCGATTCCCAGTCATGTGGTTCGGATTCCATGTTAATCTCATGTGGTTCGGATACCACGTTTACCTGTCGGTTCATGTCTCTTACAGCCTCGGTGCTGAACGGGACGCTAAACTCCAAATCAACCAAGCAACCAAACTTATAGGAAGTGTCAGTAGTTTTCTATAAGAAATGTAACCTTAAATTCGATTCTCGAGCATGATTCGAATAAGACTTCCAAAAATATACACTTTTAAGGTAGTCAATTTCACAAAATAGATTCATAGATATTTTTATAATTCATTCAGATATATTCAGAGGAAGAAGAAGAAAAGGGAAACTGATAACCTAAATGTCAGATATTACTAAGTTCTTCTTGTATTATATTCGAAGAATATAAGATTTTGCTAATTGTCAACACTTGAAATATATCAGTTGAATGAAACATCGTAATGAATGGCTCTTGATTGAATTATACAGGATGTACTCAATTACTCTTGGTGACAATGCACGCTCAAACAACTTACAAATGTAACATTTAGGACTTTTTTTTTTAAGTCTCTGGTAATCGTACTGCAATACTTACGTTCCAAAATTATATTTTACTGTCCATTCGAAAACTTTAAAAGAAATGATGCTTAAGGATAAACTACTTTATAAAACAAGGTTTGCTTTATGGCACGTTACTGAGCAAATTAAAAAAAATAAATAAAAAAAAAAATGACTGAAGTGTAGCATTGGAGCAACCAACCTTAGTCATTAGATGACACGATCCAAAGCAACCGAATTAAAAACTTGCCATTAAGTCATTAAAGCAAAACAAGATGAAGAACAGAAATCCTACCTCCACCATTAGGCACGGCATGTGTTCATGTAGATGATGGCTGTTGCACACGGGAGTTGCTCTAATAAACCGGAAAAAAACTATTGCTTGCCAAAGTTCACTGGCAGGGACACGAGTTGAGTGACCACACAATGTATAATTCTTTTTGCATTCATGTATTCAGCACATAAAAGCAGAAAATCGAACATTGCCAATTCGGATCACGATGCAACAGTAGGTGGATACTAATCTAGTTAGGAGGAAATATTTTGTCTGGAAGTTGCTTCACTGTGCTCAATGCGGTTTCCTGTTTAGATAATCTAAACAGCGAAAATACATATAATAATATTGTAACATGTAGCTCACATGCATAAACAACGTCAAAGGGAAATATCATTTCTAAGGTTTCTAATGTGACCCATGTTGACCTATATACTTTTAGATTGCAACGATTCACAAGAAAACTGAAACTACATGTTAATGGATACATAGTAGTTATTCAAAAAAGGGAAAAGTTTCAACGAACTTTAACTGACAAACATTTGCCATTTGAACAGAACTTAGTGTCCGATATCTTTTCCAATGAGTTGTATTTTGATTTATCTGCAATTATATTAGTTGAATTTAATTGCACGCTAAATAATAATTTTAGGCGAAAGCTTTCTCCGATTCCTTCCCCGTTCCTTACTCTTGCATAAAGTAATAAATGATGAAACATAAGAGTATACGCATAAATAAATTGCGTTAAGTGATCAAAGAAAGATATACTTGATCCTATCCAGCCCAAATTACCTAGAATCTACTGTTAGTACTTTCGTAATGAAACGAATATGAGAGAAACGAACTAGCCTCAAGTATTTCGTTCAGAACTACCTATACTTTAAAAGAACAATGGAACGGAATGAAAGATTTGGAAACATTAATCAGCGTATATACTTCTAGGCAGAAAGTGTGTTATTTTCAGCAAATCTATTTACCTTCTATTATTCATTAACTGTTCTGCTGTTTCCAGTATAATGTCATAATAATGACCAGATGTTACCCAGAATGTTTAAGATATGATTTTTTTTAATAGTGTGTC
Source organism: Thermobia domestica (assembly GCF_964235325.1). Classification (NCBI taxonomy): domain Eukaryota; kingdom Metazoa; phylum Arthropoda; class Insecta; order Zygentoma; family Lepismatidae; genus Thermobia; species Thermobia domestica. The sequence goes on along the minus strand of NC_137454.1, from coordinate 166,060,253 downwards.
ACGTGTATACGACGTGAAGAAATTCTGTTTGTATGGCATGAAATTTTCTCAATTAATAAAGAAATTGAAGGTGATCGATTTGTACCACTTCAGGTTTTTAGTAGAGAGATAGAATGTATTTTTGGGATGCTTAAGTTGATTGCAGAAAATCACTTCTCGTTATTATCATCTTTGTTCTATTGTGACCAACATAAAAACCGAAAGTGATTGCTTTTTGCCACTTCCGGTTTCTTATAATCCTAAACTTATTATTTAAAAAGAAACTCTCTTGCTCTCTCTCTCTCTCATCCTTTTTGTTCTACGTAAGTTAATATTGAAACCGGAAATTGTTGTTGATTTCTATCATCTTTGGTTTTAATAAAGAAGGATAGAGACGAAATATATTCTTGGAAGACTTAACTGATTGCAGACATTATCTACTATCTACTACCTTTCTTTTGAGATTTTTTTGACTCCCAGACACCACACACGGACAGACAAGGTAAATATACAAGAGTTGCTAAACCAAACTCACTAAAATTCAATTGAAGGAAGGAGGTATTTACTTTAATTTCACCAAACTTTTATTTTGCCTATTTCGCTCTATTAGTTATATTATGTATCAACTTGCAAGAAAGCTGCATAATACGTATCTTGTATATGTGTATCTTGAAAGCAGAATTATGCTTATTCTTCTCTTCTCTTAGTTTTTGTTTACTTATTGGTTTTTGTTGTCAAAATCAGGATGCGACAATTTATAGATTTCTTGTTTCAATACAGGTTTCTATCAGTTCCAAGATATTTAAGGATTACAAGAACTACCTTATATTCATATCAAGTTCAAGCTTCATCCCGATACGTGGAACGAATGTTGCAGCGAGAAATGTGATCGAGTTACTACAGTTAAGAAAAACTTCGACAAAATACAGTCAACTAATTAAACACGCACTCAAATTGTGAAAAAAATACCAAACCAACTGAATTTGATTCGCACGCTTTAAATGTGCCCTATTACATCTGTAAAAATAAAAGTATTGCTTCAGATGTTATTATCAATCGACAACTTGAAGAAATATCTTATCATGAGCAATCTCAGTTAAGAATTCCCATGTGATGGACTATCAAAAGGTTTTAATAATAATTTATCTACTCATTCGAAAGCGATCATTAATTTCTCTCCTCCAACTGTTATGCTGTCGCGTATTGTGATCCTATGTTGTGTATAATTTATGCATTAGACGTACATTACAGAATTCCATGTTTCTTTCTTTTAAAAAAAGAAAGAAAAGAAAAAAACTCTCTACAAACAACGACCGGGATGACTATACTTAGATGTATTATTTTAATATTACTCATGACTTAATTTTAGTTTTTCTGTCACTGAATGTTTATCTTCATAATTTCAAGTTAGGCTTTGGTGGCAATTTTTTAAATTCCAGCTGTGTATCTGCCTGCCTGTTTACTGTTCACGTTTTGAATGCCTAAATATCCGGTCTCTGATCGTAATATATTCCAAAGTACACGATTGAAAATCAGACAGTGTTCATTGAATACGCATAAAACATCAAAGATACAATCTACATGCAGCGCATATATATTACAAATAAATAAATTATGCCAGCATAACGTAAGAATAGCGAAAAATATCCGGCTACCGAATACTTTTATTACCCATATATTTTTCATGCTGCATTTGTTGATAATAGTGCCTTTATACTTCACAATAACGTTCACTTGAGCATATCAAGTATAAGCAGCAACTGTATCTATACCTTATACATTCGCATTTGTACACGTCGTATCCTCCTACATCATTACCATACCCATTTGACAACTTCCATTGTTGGTATTTCTAGTATTAAGTGTTTGACTGTATTCTGTTTAGTAATAATAAAAAATAAATGGAGTTTTGATTTGATTTTGAGTTTAACACCCCTTTCAGCAGCAAGGCTATATGAGACGGGATCTACTAATTAACATGGAGTCCGAACTACATGAGGTCCCGCGGGGAACCAAACCCGAGTCTCCCACGCCAAAGGCGCGTACGCTAACCGCTTAGCCACGTGGGAGCTCAAATAAATAAATAAATAAATAAATAAATAAATAAATAAATGGACTTTGAAATTACAGGACTCATAAAGATTCTGTTTGAAGTCGAAACAGGTATGCTGTCCAAGTTGCAATATATGTTCTGATTAAATAACATAGTTACTACCTTACTTTTATTACTGTTATGTTTTATAAGATTTATATATCTGTATAACGGGTTTTTGTCATTTACTCATCATCCTCAATTCATTTTTACAAACATGATGAAATATGTAGTACAAGCAACGTGCAAAATTACGATTTACTTAAAAAGGATAAAGGCAACAGAAAAAATTCGAAATTTGGGTATGGAGAAGAAGAGAGAAAATATAGCTGAGTAGAACGATAAACGAATGTGGAAATTGTTAGTATAAGTACAGGAAAGAAGAGCAAATCTGGAAACAGTTAAGAGCAGAAAACCTCTAGGATTATTTGAGATAGAGGGTATAGTAGAAAGCAAAAGCGGGAGGGAAAGAACACTGTACTTTATGGATGATACTTAAGAGAAGAGTTCTTAATAAATAAATATATAAATCAGTTAAAGACTGTGGTGAATAACAACTTCTTAGTTTGCAGAAAGTGACCTATCACAGTGACGACTTAATACATATGCTATTATGAAGATATCAGAAAACAATGCTCAGAAAAAAATCTGGATAATCATCTTAAAGTAAAAGAAAACAAAACAAAAAGAAAAAAAACAGAAAAATAAGCTGAATTTTACGCATACCAGTTTAAATTCTATTACATGATACCGTTGAAACAGCTAAATTAGTCATTGTGGAAATATTTGAAATTACAAAACACACACACACACACACACGATAAACATGCTATTGATCAACATGCATGAGATAACTAAGTATGTTTAGTTCCCGTATTTGTCTTGTGTAACATATTTTCCAAGTATCTGAACACAAAGGAAAGAAGGAGCATAGGCATCAAAATGAATAAATAAAACTTACGTTCCACTCCAGCTGATTTAGCAAGTACATCTCGCTGCAGACTTTCCATCTCATATCGTAACTTCCTAGCCTCTTCATTCCTTTCTGTCAATTGATTATTCACTTCTGTCAGTCTCTCCTGGAACCTCGCCTCTTGGTTCAAGAGGTTCCGCCTGCAATGACAGCAATGAATGAAGCAAAACAATATATCAAAACAAGTATGATATTCTAAAACATACATACTATAATAATAATTCTAGGAATAATCATTGGGATATTAGATAGATAAACTTGGACTTAAACAGCATTGGAACTGTCAATATTGATCTCAGTGAACTGATCTCACTATTGATCTCAACTATGGATTGGACACTAACATGTGTTGTTTTCAATTAATTTTATATATCATCCTCTTCATCGACTCATCACCCCCATGTCAATGAGGGATGAATGTGAACTTAAGCAAGCATCAAGACTATTACTATTCATCTCAGCGACCCCGAAAAGTATGAATTAGACACTATAGTATTGGTCACTTTCGATTACATTTACACGTCACCCCTTTGCACTTCACTTCTCATTCTCAACTCTTTCCACCTGTCAATAATGTGATTAAAGCCAAAGTTAGGTCATGGTCCACTCATGTACCAAAAACAGTAGATCGGAGCAGGAACAATTGCCTGCCAAACATCATAATATTCATTTTATATTATATATATATATGCTTTGTGTATATAATGCTCTCTTGCCCTCTTCTTAAAATAGAATTTTCAAAAACGCTGAAACATGTTCCTTTAAGTAGGAGTTTGTATGTCCAGTTTGTATTTTTTTTTTCTTTTCAACTTGACGGATTAATGAGATACTTTATTGCCGTACTGGCACAATTTTTGAACCTCTTTACCCCCTTTAGGATAAGCCTTTCCGGGAGACAAATGTGATAACAAAAACCTAATTTAGACCAGAATTATGTACTAAAAATTATCCAAATCGGTTTAGCGATGGAGGAGGAGTAAATCTTCAAAGTCTCTACAATTCATTATACTGTACATATTTGAATTTTTTTTTTTTTAAATCATTCACCAAATGTTACATGTAGAAAAATTGTATTATGCGGAGCAGAAACGTGAATTAAATGCAACGAAAATTGATTAGTGATCAAGACATGCGTATGGAAGAATGACGAAAATTAGCTAGGTCGAAAGAAGAATCAACGAAGAATTTTTAAGAATATTAGAGAAGAACGGGAGAAAAAAACAATATTGGACGTCTTTTTTTTACATAAAAAGAAAGAAACTGGTACGCGGATTGTGTATAAAGAAATTGTAATATAAGAGACATGATAGTAAAAGAGAAGATAGTGAGAGAAAAACATTACAACTGATTAAGCCTACTTCTATGCGACGATGAAAATGTTAGCTGAGGACCGTAAAGGTAAAGGAGTTTCTCAATTTCAGATAGTACCTGACATTGATGGTAAAATATCTATTATTATTATTATTATTATTATTATTATTATTATTATTATTATATTATGTGTTCATTAAATTGGACTGGTTAAGAAGTATGTGGGTGGGTACATAATATGAAACTGGGGAGTGAGTTATAACAATTCCAATCGAACTTTTGTGAAAATCAGCTGTGTATTACTTAAACCATATTAGAACTAATTTGTTAGATGAACATAGATAGAGAAAATGAACATAGAACACTTCAAAACAAAACGACAAAAGAGAATTAAAGACTGGTATATTTTATACATAGCAAAACATAACGTACGCAGTTCTATATTAACAGGGTTAAGAATCAAGTCGATATCTGCTTTGGTGATTCGATTTTTATCTCCTAAATACGATATATTAAACACAATAGGATTATTTTGGAAACCTCCTAAAAGTCGATTTAATCCATTTAAATATCTAATCCAATTAGTACTTTTTAAAAAAATAACTTTCGAGACTTCCTATACTAAACGAAGACTCTTAAAAGCAGTTTTATCAATTATTTGAGGCTCAGACTCTTAATAACAATGACCAGTGGCGTATTTACGATTTTGTTTCGGGGGGGCTTTGCTATCTTTCGGAGGGGGGCTTTGCCTGAAAATGTGAAAATTCTGCAAGATATTTCATACTTTACTAAGTAAGATTTCGGGGGGGAGCTTAAGCCCGGAAGCCGCCCCCCTAAATACGCCACTGACAATGACGAATCTTCCGGCTTGCATAGTCGAATGTCTTGAGGCACTAAGTTGTTGATTACAAGACATGTAAGTCGCAGGTACGAATCTTACGTTCATCGTAACTTTAAATTTCACATTATTTTCCTTGGTTAGTTTAAATATTCTTCTGTATACAGGGGACAACCATGGCACGTAAGGCTTAGGCTGTTATTTCATTTATAATATCAGATTAACTGCACTCCATGGGACTGTTTACGAATAAGGTCCTACTCAGTGTCTTACTGGCTACCATGCATGCCATCGGTATGCGAGGTCCCGGGTTCGATTTCCTGTATGAGAGTATTCAGATGCTTTATAGCGGTTTAGATCAGATTTTAAACAGGTCCCATCCTATATAGCCTTGCTGCTGACGAGGGACATAAACGTAAATATAAATAGTTTACGTATGGCATCAGTTTTAAAGTAACAAGGGACGAAGGGATTTCTTAAAAATGGGGGTAGCATTTCTCGTTCGAAAGAAATTTAAAAAAAAAAAATGAAATCTTTAAGTTTTATGTCCCACGTATATGCCGGCTAGGCTAAAGGAGACGGTGATGATGAGAAATGAGTGAAATGGTGGAATGAAGAAAGTGGGAGGAAACGGGAGTACCCCGAGAAAACCTACGAGCACGGTGTTTGTCCACCACAGTCCACACGGCGCGAGCTGGGATCGAACCAGGGACCCCAAGTACCGGAGGTGAACCACCGCGCCTCCCGAAAGAAATTTTAGAATGCAACGAGATAAATAAATAGTCTTATTATTCATGACGCATAGTCTGTTATTATTTTAATAACATGACGCATTGGAAGATAAGATACGAGAAATAGTATCACAAAATAGCAGAAGCAACCAATCCAAAGCGTCATGGAAAAAATTTTATTTGTCCAATATCATTAAAGTACAAATTAAGAGAATGTTCAAATAGCCTACTATGTTGTTTATAGCCGAGTAGTTAGTGCAGGCGGGCACCCAGAAATTTTTGTTGGAGGAGTCCAAGCTTTTGGGAAGAGGGTCCATATTACAAGCCACTACATCTGTGTAGTATTGAACGGGTTTTATTCTGCACTCAAAAATACGATAAGTTGTTGTAAAATATGTTCACCTATAGGCCTACAGCATTCTCAAAAAAAATATGATAGAACTAGATTGTTTTTATGAGAAAGAAAAAAATGAAATCTTTAAGTTTTACGTCCCACGGTTATGCCGGTTAGACTAAAGGAGACGGTAATGATGAGAAATGAGTGAAATGGAGGAATGAAGAAAGTGGGAGGAAACGGGAGAGCACCAAGAAAATCCACGAGCACGGTGTTTGTCCACCACAAAGTCCACACGGCGCTAGCTGAGATCGAACCAGGGACCCCAAGTACCGGAGGTGAACGCTCTACCACTGAGCAACGGCGCCCCCTCATAAGAGAAAAAGTACAGATGAAGTATAAGATCAAATTTTCTTGCTACATCAATCATTTCCGTATTAAACAAGTGTAGTTTTATTGAGAGAGTGTACAAATGTAGGTAGACCCTCGTGAGCTAGCCCCTGAGTTTACACGTGTCTTTCGTGCACATGGTTTCCCATTCGATTCCCAGTAGAGTACAGATTTTTCGGTTCGGCATTATGAGGCGATAAGGGAACCCCTGAAGTAATAAATACCGGACTTCAATGTAGAAAGTCCGAAATAATGGTGATGGAAATTCAGTTGAACGTGCGCCATCCAGCTGCCCATATTGCTTTGTGTGTTGTAGCACCAGGGAGTTTAGTTCAAACATCAACCGTGAATACATTTGCCTTTTGTGGTCCATCAAATAAATGATACTGCTATCCGGAAACAACTCTTATCTTAGAAATGGTGTCAATGACCGTTCTATCTTATCAAATATTTAAACTTTTTAAGGTGCATTTGAAACTAGTGCAATGCTTGGGAAAGAAAACAATAAATACGGTATATACATTACATCCTCCGTTAGCCCCATAGAATGTTGCGACAGGCACCTCCGTAGGGTGTATACCACATGACTCACAATATGACTTACTCACTCCTTTGTACTTTTTTTTTCTTATGAAATGAATGCATGAGTCAGCTGGATGAAGAATACCACAATGTAATAATTATCACCCGCTGATTGTTTACGATGTTTCTTTTTAACTATTATGTATATATTTTGCTCAGAAATTGAGTAGTTTTCCTGAATATACAGTAGATGAAGCGACATCTTTCTAAGACCAGTTCTACTAGGAAAACTAACTGTAGTCTATCTGGAATAATCGCATTCCTAACTTATTTCGTAAATTTTACAGCTTTCTATAAACATGTATTTGATCAACGAACTCCTATATACTATGTGACTGATAATAAAATTTCACTAAAAGCCACAGAGATAGAAAGTACAAATAATGTAGGTAGGCCCTATAAACCAGCAGTGTAGCCAGCAAGCTGTTTTAGTGAGGATGACTTTTTTTTCTAGAGGCCGAGCATTTTACATACTTCAAGCAAACAAAAAGTGCTAATTATTAACTACAATAAAATTAACATTTCGCTGTCTGGCAAAGTTTAGTATTGTGAAAATTATAGTATATTACAGTAAGTGAACTGTGCACAGAAACGATATTTTTCTATTATAAAATGAAATACTGTATTTCAGTTTAACGTCCCACGAGTATGCCCGTCAGGCTAAGGGAGGCGGATGATTTAAGGCAAGCGAATAATGGAAAAGTTGGTGGAATGAAAATGGTGGATGAAATGGGAGTACCCCTAGAAAACCCACATACACGATGTTATTTGTTACAACTTACTTGACCGGAGATCGAACCGTGGACTCCGTGCACCAGAGGTAAGCGTTCTACCACTGAGCCACTCTATTTTTCTATTCTAAAAGTTGCTGGTGTGAATAACAACACTTCTCAAGGACCGAGTATTCAAATTACTCGAATAAAGTGACTGATAAGTGTTACTTTTAACTCAGTTTACAAGATGGCAATTGAAAAGACAAGTAATCAATACAAACCACGTGGAAGAAAGTGAGAATATTCCTTATTCAAAGTGCAACTTTTATTTAATAATATTTGCACGATGCAGCAGTAAAGAGAAACACTATTCGAATCATATTTTAATTCCAACATCTTTTCCGTGACTGAAGTATTTAGGAATTATTGGCCATTATAATTTAGATAATATAGATATCTTCACGGAGCCAAACCTGCAACTAAATTTTATGCAAACATAAAAAAACATAACTTTCTAAATTTAAATATTCAAGGATCTGTACAACATTATGTTTAATGACAGCAATAATATAAATTATAGGTAAGTTAATTTAACAAGTACAATCATTGTAATTCGCAACATGATACCAAAGAAATAGAAAGTAAAATAAACCCACTTTAACCTTGAAAAAAACTAAAAAGAAAGCAAAACAAACTTCAAAATATTTTCCTTTTCGGTCTTTCGTACCTTGCGCTTGCGGCAAGGTCAGAAACGAAACTCAATTCGTGCGATTTGATTACACAATAACCACATTCAATAGAATACGGATACAACCGTATGAGTAATACGGAAGAAAACCACACCAAAACATGCTATTTGTTATTAACTGAGTCAGTGTATTTTCAACGGAATGCTGGCTGACTATTACAGTTAATTCGATATTATCAGGAAATGGTATCAGTTTTTTTTTAACTACTTCTCTTGAAATTAAAAAGTATTGTACTCGTACTTATATATGTACACTCATATCCAAAATTATTGTCGCATGTCTATAAATATGTTGTTGTAGGAATATAATTTGATAACGAATTCGCCCGGTATTTCTTATAATGTTAGTATGTGTATAATAGGCAAAGACATGTATGTGGCAAATTTCATGTCAAAAGAGCAGTAAATAAAAACAATAAAACGAAAATAAAACTTTCTTGTCCATTTAGCAACATTTGTTTTATTCATTCTAATTTTCATATTTATAATTCTTTTCCTATGAAATTTACCACAAATATACATTTCTCGATTATACACATAGTATCAGTATTAAACGTTCCCTGCAAAATCATTATCAAATTATATTCTTACAAGAAGACAGTTATAGATATGCGACAATCATTCTGGACATTTCATTCTATTTTAACTTGTTTTATTTACATACGAACGAAAACTATATGCAGATGCAAAAATGAAATGAAATCTCTAAGTTTTACGTCCCACGTTTATGCCGGTTATGCTAAAGGAGACGGTGATGATGAGAGATGAATGAAATGGTGGAATGAAGAAAGTGGGAGGAAACGGGAGAACCCCGAGAAAACCCACGAGCGCGGTGTTTGTACACCACAAAGTCCACACGGCTCGAGCTGGGATCGAACCAGCGACCCCAAACACCGGAGGTGAACGCTCTACCACTGAGCCATCTGAACATACTGAGAGACAAATTGATGCCTCAAATTGAGCGTTTGGGTGGGACTTCGAGACAGGTTTCAGCAGGATGGGGATCCTGCTCATTTTACTGCAGCTGTTAGAGATTGGTTGAATAACAATTTTCCTCATTGGATTGGGAGAAGAGGTCATGTGGACTGGTCATCTTGTTCGCCAGACCTTTCTTCATTTGATTTTTTTTCTGGGATATGAAAGACTAAGTTTACTCCATGATGATTAGAAATTTAAACCACCGGAAAGAACGCATTACCAGTCAGTGTGCTGAAATTGACGGCAATTCAGATCTATTTCATCGAGAAGCGCATCAAATTATACGTTGAACAACACGGAAATAATGTTGCAAATATTATTAATTAACATTTAATTGACTAAAATGTGCTTTTTCCCATGTAGCCAGATTTTATGGTCACCCTGTATATCAGTAGGCAGGGGTGTCCACAGATATGTTTTAGTGCGCAGGTGGCGCTCAGGAGAATATTTGGGGGGACAATTACACGAATACGTACAAGACTAGCAAAAGAATGAAACAAATGACGAACACTTTAAACAAAATCGGGAAAAATTGAATGTAGGAGGCCGAAGTGGCTCAGTGGTAGAGCGTTCAGCTCTGGTGCATGGGGTCCCGGGTTCAAACCTTGCTCCCGCTAAGTAAACTTTCTGGTGGAGAAACACCGTGTGCGTGGGTTTTTTCGGGGTTCTCCCGTTTCCTCCCACTTTCTTCATTCCACCATTTCATTCATTTCTCATCATCACTGTTACCTTTTGCCTAGCCGGCAAAACTGTGGGACGTAAAACTCAGATTTCATTTTATTTCATAAATTGAATGTACGCTGATACCTCCACGCTGATAGTAGGTGCCGTCTGCAGAAATCAACTCCCCAAATGAATTAAATCAAAATTTTAATCATTTAACAAACCAATAATAAATAATATAATCTTACAGAATCGAAATGGGTTATGGTTCATTTTGTCAAATTTCTTATGAGTGACAGTAATGAAAGAATGTTATGTATTGTTTGTTTACTCCTCAGGTGACAAAAGTAAGTTGACCAGATTTGAAAGATGCAAGAGGATCAGTGTTTTATCCAGACATATTAGGGGAGATAATTCTTCCCCCTCGAACTTTCGAAACTATAGGTGTAGCATGTATATTATGAATATGATAAACTCCCCTACAGTTCATTCCCCCCTCCCGAACATCGAAGAAACTAGATGAAGCTAAGGATTAGGTATTATATTTCTGGTATTTCGGTATCTACGATCATGCTAACCCGATATGGGGGAAGGGATGACGCCTCTCGGCGATTACACTGTCCGGGGAAATGAATAGGAAGAGAGGAAGCGGCCTGAGACCATTATGTTAATACCATTTCGGCATTTGCCGGGTATGAATGAGGAAAACCTAAGAAAAACCTCTCTCAGGATGGTTAGCCTGAAAAAGCTATTACACCTTTTCAACTCAGTGTCCCCACCGCGAATCGAAACCAGGGCCGCTCGCACCAAAGGCATGAAGCACTAGAAATGATTAGTAGTAAGCAGTGATAATTTAAGGGTGTAATCCAGGGGACCTCTCCCTTCGAAGCCATATCTCTTTTTCATCCTTCATGTGGGTTACCAGTATATTCACAGTATACATATTTTCATCCCCCTTATGTATTGAAAGTCCTCCAGGATAAATTTTCTGAGACTACCATTGGTAGCAAGGGTATCCATGACGCCCATATCAAGGAAGTATCCAGTAGCTACAACCTTCAGGTCCTCTGAAACCTCCAGTAGTTAGATAAATACATGTTTTAACCCCTTTCTGCATGATTTGTTTCTTTTAGCGAAAAAAATAATAATCAGTATTGGAAATCCTCATATGGGAACTTGAAAAATAAATTAAAACTTGAATTTTAGATTTTTCACTTAATTCCGACGAGAAATAAGTAAGTGCCATATATGACACACAACTCCCAAAGAACATGCCAGATGATATCAAAATCTCTTATTCATACACATCAATATCTCACACAGCAGACAAAACAGTCACTTGATGCCTGATAAATCACAAAAAAGCTAAAGTGAAAAAGGGTATGTGCCATATATGACACGGCATGCGGAAAGGGGTTAAAAAATAATAAGCCAAGAATGAAAAGGAAATTAAAGCTATCCTCCCAATAAAAATACCTCGCCACTTCCCTCTGTCTTTGTTCTGGCTACGAGCCTACAGGGGCGGCATTAGGATTTTACTTTTGGGTAGGCCAGCTCCCTCACTTATGGATACACATACACATTTGATTGATTAATGACAAGGGGGCGCGGTGGCTCAGTGGTAGAGTGTTCACCTCCGTTGCTTGGGGTCCCTGGTTCGATCCCAGCTCGCGCCGTGTGGACTTTGTGGTGGACAAACACCTTCCACGTGGGTTTTCTCAGAGTTCTACCGTTTCCTCCCACTTTCTCATTCCACATTTCACTCATCATCACCGGCTCCTTTAGCCTAGCCGGCATGGCATAACCGTGGGAGGTAAAACTTCAAGATTTCATTTTTGATTAATGACAGTAGGAAATTACGTTTTACAGTAGTGATTGATGCTATTTGTTAAATAATTATCTACCATTAAGATAAATAGTGGAAAATATATTTACTCTTTATTGTATCTTTTAGTATTTATATATTTTTCAGACTTTATGGGTAGGTCCGTGCCTAATCGCTATAGCTGCCACTGCAAGCCTGGTGTCTATCCCTAGGACCTTAGAACTGTTTCACAACCAACACAAGAAAAATTATATTCTTAACCCAAGCAAGTGTAAAATGCAACAAGAGGTAAACATGCTCAAGCCCCCCCCCCCCACTCTCCAACTTACATGGACACCAATGGTTAGAGTAATATGCATCATGTTTAAAAGATAGTTTTAAAAAAAACGCATATATACATACATTTCCTCCTTCGTTTCGGGATCCTCCTTTTTCTTGAGAGCCGGCGTGTTCGTTGCATCTTTTTGTTTGTCTTTGATCTTTTCCTGTTCCTTTTCGGCCTCGAAATCTCGGCTCTTTTGTCTTCGAAAGAAGCTAAACATCTTGAATATTTGATGTGTATCCGTACTTCGTTTAACACCACACTAAAAACACGAGCATTTGAAAGAAATGCAGATATAAGATGCCATGCAGTTTACGTAATTAACAACCGCTCTTAACGGAATGCTTTTGTTTTTTCTTAGGTTCGGAATGACGCCGACATATAATTAACATCTACGCCACTGACTCATTCACTCGCACATCACTCAAACGGAAAGAAGAAAGACTGTGATATAATGTTGCAGCACTACACATCCATCTTCACCTGAAGATAGTATTTTCTTGTTCTATGCTCTCTCTGTGTTGACTTTCACTCACTTGCGAGGAAGATATTTTCCACTTCAATGAACCAAGTGATTACTCAAGCTGCCTACTACAACAAAATGTTTCTTTTTCGCACCGAAAGATGAAACAGTGCATTACGATCATAAATATTAAGATACAACATTCAGAATATGTGAATATGTAATCTTAAACAACATAATACATGATTGTATCGTATAATTGCTAAATCCTCAGTTTTAATATTAAGAAACTGTTTATATAATATGTATTTTTAACTTAAAAGTCACATTCTCTGTTACTATTTCTCCTTCTTCTTCTTTCTTTTTAAAAATTACGTTAGCACTTGAAGTTGATTCATTTCCAATCCTGCTTTTTCCAAAATTGTTAAATGGTCCAAGCTGCACAGTGTTGCACAATAAATGCAAGCAAAAAATCACTAGCACTGCCAATATATTACTGTAATCACGTCAAAGTTCCGTAGCTATCACTTTTTTCTTCTTCTTCTTTTTTTGTTTTTGTTTTTGTAATACTCGAACTAAATAAACGTTTATAACTATTGTCTAATAAATGCTTATAACCTGCACGAAGTAATCACAGCACAAAAGTTATGAAAGTAAGTGTTATCAGTTTAGCTGCTGTTTTCAAACTACTGTCAGTAAATGGCGCTAGCTGATTGCGCCAATCAGAAAATCAACAACAAACAAGAAAAGAAACAAGTTAGGAAAAATAGAAAAGAAAGAGAGAGGGATTCAGTGTAGCAGAACGGAAACTGGTTAGGTGGCTACGGATACTATGTAGCGGGCGGGGGCGTAGATTTCTTCATGTAAAATAATCACCTATTTATCCATATGAGTCACTGACTGTCTTCGAAGGTAACTCACGTGACGATAACGTCATTCCGAGTCACTTCCGGTCAATTCCACGTGTTACACAAGATGCGGGTGCTCATGACAATATCGTCATGGAAGCATGATAAAGAGAAATCATGTGTGACACACCACGTCCCATTCCATTGCACACGGTGGTGTTGATTCTTCCAGAGACCAGAGCGGGAGTTAGTTATGCTTAGCTTCAGTCGGAGCCTAACTAAAATAGAATGTTAACCGCACACGCCTTGGCTAGTTGACGATCACGCCGCTAGGTTACACTTGCATCTGACACTCGAGTGGGACGTTGATCTACCTGAGATACCAACCACTATTTCTTTTTTCTTTTTCTTCCTTCTATCTGCTCTGCTCGTCCTCAATTTATCATCTTTACAACCCTGGTACTGGAGATTGCTAAATGGGCTCAATAATTCATCTTCTTCTGTATCTAGTTATGATTGACTAGATATTAAGAAATTACATAGGCCTACATTTGTATATATGCGTATCCCATCTATATGGAAGCGAAGGAGTGCGCAATCCCCTGTCTTTGTCAATTCAGAGATTTTACGTATGAAATAAAATTAAGTATAAAAGAAAAATACATAAGCACGTCAGTAAAATTACTATCTTTTTACTTTATTACTCTTATTTATACAAGTAGTACAAGAGTAAAGGAGCATGTGTGTCACAGTTAAAATAGCAATAGGTACGGTACAACATGCTTTTTTAAACAGTGTATTTTGCTACGTATTATTATTCACTATTCTATCTTTCGGCAGGTCCTGGGACTTTTTTTTTCAGTTTTAAATTTGTGCCTGCAAATGTTTCTTCCACGCTTCCCGATCTTCAGCTTCCTCTTTTAATCCGAATATTTTCTTCTATTTTTCAAATCCTCGATCAGTTGTGTTCTTCTCCCTACTCCTCGCTTTCCTTCCATCTTTCCTTCTATGGCGATATGAAGAAAACAATTTCTTCGCAAAATGTGTCCAATCCAATTCGCCTTCCTACGAAGGATGCTGGCTAGAAGTGTCCTCTTCTCTCCTACCCGTTTTACAACATCTTCGTTTGTTGCTCTCTCTGGTCAATTTATCTTCTTCATCTTCCTGCAACACCACATTTCGAAGCTGTCTAAATATTTCTTCTCTAACTTCCGTAATGTCCAAGTCTGAACCATACAGTTCACTGCTCCATATATAGCACTTGGGCAGATTCTTTAGTCCAATATTAAGTCTGCTAGTCAAAAGTGTTCTTTTCATGTTGAATGCTTCTTTGGCTATGGTTATTCTTGACCTAATCTCTTTGGAGCAGTAAGCATCTCTCGTCAAAATACTTCCCAGATAATTGAAATTATCGACCTCTTCAAGTTCTCTTTGTTCTACTCTGACCTGTAAGGGCGCGTTTTCACGAAAGATTCTCATGACTTACAACTTTAGAATGTTGATTTTCATTCTATGTAGTTTCCCAGTGTCAACTATTTTGTCAATCTGCGTATTGCAGAACATAAATAAATAACGATTTCTTCGACCAAAATAAAAGCTGACAATCATTATCAGCAACTAACGACATACTTTTAGCGCTAGAATAGTACGTGTTTCTCAACCACTGGCGGATCCAACAGTTCCCTCCCGCCAAGGTTACTTTTTCGTACGCCTAGATATAAAATATTGCAGTACTTCAGGGGTAAAAGTGTATCTGAAAAGGTAGTGAGACTATAGGTATCAGCATGACGTCACGCCGTCCCCCTGACTATCTTTGCCCATTGTATTTTTTTTTTTTTTTTTTGCGAACTAGCGTAACGCCGTATATATATTTTGGAGGTGGGAGGACGGCGTCCCCCGCGTTCCCCTCACTTTTACCCTGCAGTACTTTATTCTGATTTGATGTATAACTCGTATATGCAGCATACATTAATCAAGGTGGCAATCGGTCATCTCTAAAGGACCCTTCTGGATCCGCTAGTGTCTTTCGACTTTGTTAAAACTACGAATCAGAATTAATCCACAAAAATGTCTAGGAAGGCCGGCCCCCCTAAATTTTTACTGACCTCCCAAAAATTTTCACGATAGGCTTGCAAATGAACTATAATAGCTACGATGATGAACTATAATATGGTTGGATCAGCACCCCCTAACTTCCCTAACTTCAACCGCCCCCCCCTACATTTTTAAGCTGGCTACCGGCCTGAGAATGTTATTTTGTTCTGTTCGATGTGATCCATCGAATGATGTCTATTTTATCTTCGGACAATATTCTATTTAATCAGAAATTATAATTTAGAAGTTAATGACGATTTTAGTTTATCTCATTAACCAACCATACTACGTAATGTCTTCTTGCTTGTGACACAATGAAGAGTTTAATGAAGATATACTATTTCACTATTGGTTTCACCTCACAAAGTAGCATGGTTCTCTACAGCATTAATTTTTATGTTTATAAAGAAATTAGTTTCAGCTCATTTTCTCGAAAACCATCTACGAGCTTTTACACTCACGCATACAATCTTGTTCATCCCAATAAGAGCTATGGACTGGTATATGTCTCTGTATAAGGAAAACTACAAGAGAAACTGTAACATCAATTGTATTTGCGTTCTATCTTTTTACGTTTCTTCTTTTTATTTGTGAAATGAAATGAAGTGAAATCTGTAGTTTACGTACGCCCCAGTGTTATACTGTCAGTTAAAAAAGCGGATGATTACTGAAACTGAATGATTATGAAAGAATTGGTGGAATGATAATGTAGAAGAAAACGGGAAAGCCTTGAGAATACGATGTTGCCCATCACCAATTCCTCTTGGCCCTGAATCGAACCACTAACCCCTTACATGAGAGGAACGGTCTACTCTCTTTTTTTTTTTGGCGGGAAGGTTGGCTCAGTGGTAAAGAACACTTACCTCTGGTGTGTAGGGTCCCTGGTTCGATTCCCAACCTAGTAAATTTTTGGTCGACAACATCGTGACGTGAATTTTCTCGGGGTACTCCCGTTTCCTCTCACATTAGCATTCCACTAATTCCGAAAACTTTTCGAAAAACGAAAGATCAGCGAAAAACTTAAAATAATCGGAAAACAGTAAACGGAAAAACAAAAAAATCGAAAAACCCGCAAAAAATTCGAAAAACGTAAAACGAAAAATCGAAAAATGAAACTTCCGAAAATCGAGAAAGGAATTTTTCGAAAAAGGCCAGTTTAGTGCGTGCTCGAAACGCAGTGTTTACAGATAACATGTTCTTCATTCATTAAGTTTCAATTATATCACCTTCACTCTTACTTTTTTTTTTTTTTTAACGTTTGTCACTTGCAACGAGTTGTCCTTGTCTTTCCAGTGAAACCATTCCCCGTTGTATAATTCGTAAAAGAATTACATTCATCAATAATTGCTGTCACAATTTACAGTTTGATATGATCGCAAAGTTACACGTGCAAGTCAAGTCAGTTTAAAACCTTAAAAGAGCGGACCGAGAATAACCGGACTCATGTACTCCCCTATATACGATGACTTTTAGTTGCAGGAAACGCAGAGTCATTCTTGGCTGAAGCGTTTCTGCTAATACTATAAAATTTCTCGTACCGCAGTACAGATAAATGAATCATAAGAAAGGAAGAAAAGGTAGATTTCCTAATCTAGTTTCACTAAAATGTATTTTCTTTCACTGTTGCACATGACATCTAATGAAATTTCTTTTTTGTTGAAACTTTTAAACTATGTCTTTTAGATCTCCCACCTGTCACTTCTGGCAACATCCGTGATATAATTTTGATAATCCAATTACGATAACATTGAATGATATTTTAAATTGTATTTTATCTTCAACCACTCTAGGGAAAAGTTTTATGGAGTATTATTTAAATTGGCTCTGAGTATTTAGAAAAAATAACCAAAAAGAATCAACAGAGATTGAAAAATATTTCCCACTATTATTGATGTACTACCGTCTATCCTTTATCTCAACCCTAACTCATCTAGTGACGAGTAAGAACAGAATACATAGTAGGATGTTCCGGTTTGAACCTGACTGAGAGCTTCCCTCAGTTCCACCAGGCGAATGCACGTACATTATCTTTCAATATAAGTCCCGACTAGTGTTGCCCACGAAACAAGAAATAAGATTGTAAATTTGGTAGAAGTCTCGTTTTGTTTCAATTCTCGAAAAACGTTTCTCGTCTCGTCTCGAAAATTGTCTAGTCTCGCTTTGTAAATTTATCTCCTGATTTCTTTCTTAATTTTATCTAGAAGTGATCTGAATCCTTCCGTGTCACGAGAGGCCCACGAAGGATATGATACAACAACATTTAAACGATGTTTATTATTGAAGTAGGCCTTATATTCTGTGATGATTGCGTATCTTTAAACGTTGATAGATGCTCTTCATTGATATGTTCGTACAATTACATTATCAATTTATAGTTTTTATACTATGAAATATGTAACACTAAAAATAGTGTTTGAGACCTAAGACTTGGGTGAATTAGTGTTGCCCACGAGAGTTGAGAAATTTCTCGTCTTGTCTCGAATTCGAAAATGAACTTATCATTACGGGCTCGTCTCATTTTCGAGACGAAAAGTTAAATTTTTTGTCTTTTTGAGCAACAGTAGTCTTGATCGATTTCCTTCCACTTTCTTTCCCTTTGATGTTGTAGATTGTTAATAATTTCAAGGTAATTGGCCTTGTAAGCTATATTTAAAAATTTGATACAAGGTAAAAAGAAGTAAGTATAGAGCTCTTCCGTGGCTAAGCGGTTAGTGTACGCGCTTTTGACGTGGGAGGCCCGGATTCGATCGCGGCGAGAGCTTCCACGTTAATCAGTAGGTTCTGTCTCATATGGCCTAGCTGCTGAAAGGGACGTTAAACTCAAAATCAATTCCACTCAAGTAAATATAGTTTTTTACAACATATGCAGACAGTGAACTCATTTCCACAGATGAAATTAGAATATATAAAGTTCAGTCGAATAAAAAATCCAATTTCAAATATTCGGACAACGTGTTGAGGAACATGTTAGTCCTGTGTGTTGTTTATATCCACATATGTGTAGGAAATAATAAATGTTACATTTGTTGTGCACGGGCGTAGTGTGACACGTTAGCAGAGCTTGGTTACTTATCGATGTTCCTTTTTCTTCCACAGGTAAGACGTGGTGCCGTGTGACATACCAAGGGAAGCGCCAGTGATCAACATTACCAAGGAAGAACAGCGGGGTGTGATACGCTTTCTTTGTGAGGAAGGTGTCCATCCAGCGCACATACACTGGAGAATGCAGGATGTATGGTGCGAAGTGTGTTTCAGACAAAACTGTGCGAAAGTGGTGTCGGCGTTTTCGTGGTGGCAAGTGACACTGACTGATGATGCGCGACCCGGGCAGGTGACGAATCGTATTCCTGATGAGACAGTTGCTGCTATTGACAATTGTATTCAAACTGATAGCATGGCACTGTGCGTGACATTGTGTGCAATAGACTTGGTCACCGGAAGGTTTGTGCTCAATGGTTCCCCAAGCGTTTGTCCGAGGAACTGCAAAACAACAGAATAGGAATATCACTGAGCCATTTGACGCGATATCAGAACGAGGGCGACAATTTCCTTGGAAAGATCATTGCCGGAGATGAATCCATATGCCCACTTTTTCAACCGGAAACCAAAGGTGAGAGTATACGGTGGAAGCATGCAAGGCCGCTTAAGCAAAGAAAATTTGTTGCACATCAGCTGCTAAGGTCATGATGACTGTGTTCTTCGACGAGCAGGGGCATCTGCTAGTGGAGTTCCTCCAAAGAGGAAACTATAAATGCCAACAAATACTGCAACATTCTCCGTCGGCTGCGGCTAGCAATCGAAAATAAACGCAGGGGTAACCTCACAAAGGTAATCATTTTATTGCCTGACTATGCCCGGCCTCATGTTGCCAAACAAACACAGGGCCTTTTGATGTCGTGGAAGTGGGAAGTGCTAGACCACCCCGCGTATAGTCCTGACTTGAGTCCCTATGATTTTCAGGTTTTGGGGCCATTCAAGAAACACCTCCGGGGAGGTCACCACTATGAATCGGACGAAGAAGTGCAGCAAGCTGTGACAGAGTGGTTCCACACTCAATCTAAGAGTTCTTCTTCCCGGGTATTCATAATCTCGTGTCAAGGTGGGATAAGTGCCTCTACAACGTCATTAAACAGGGTGTTTCAAAACAATACTGACAACGTTTGGGAGATGATTCCTGACACCAAGATAAGACAAAAAGAAAGTATAGATTAAAATGGGTGCAGAAATACGTCATTCCGGAGTTATAGGCTGTCGAAAACATGAAAAAAATAATTTTAAAGGTTCATAGTTCCAATACTATAGGACCTACCGCGGTCGGGTAAAGTCTTCATTTAGAAACTAATATGTGCGCTATCCAAAAATACATGTTTCAGAATCTTGCGGTACTTGTGCAACAATTTTTATAGATGGAGTTTGGCTATGAGCATATAATTTGAAGTACTCACCAACTATCTTTATAAAAATTGTTACGTAAGTACCCCAGGATTCTGAAACATGGATTTTTGGATAGCACATATACGAGTTCCTAAGTTAAGTCTTGACCCGACTACAGTAGGTCCCATTGTAATGGAGCTATGGACCTTTAAATTTCAATATTTCATGTTTTCGGCAGCCTATAACTCCGAAATGATTGATTTCTGCACCCAGGTTGGTTTATACTTTTTTTTTTTTTTGTCTTATCATCAGGAATCAGGAATCATATCCAGTAATAAAGTCTGTACATGGAAACGGGCCTTTTCATTTGACTGTATCTTATAATTTGGAGATTAGTGCAAGTACAGATATGAAGGAGAGAAATTGTATTAGAATAAATTACATGATCATTAATTCAGTACATGTAGAGTACGAAATTAATTAACGACAATCTGAAATGTCAATGTAAAATATATGATACATTTTGTCGAATAAGATTCGAAAGTAGTTACATAATTGGTTTGAATAATCTCAATAATATTCAACTAATACACAAATGAAATATTTGTAATGCATAAAAAAATACTTGACGTTTTTTGAGTGACACTGGCAAATATATCGATTTCCCATGAGAATGCATGAAGTTCGAATCTCACGTCACACCGTACTTCGACACCACGCCACGCAGGGCTGGTGTTAAGAAATGCGTGGTCCGATTTTGGTTGACTCCAGTTCCCAGTCAATTTGCACCAATACACCTTACTACTAAAACTGTGGATAAATATAAACTTAACTTGTCGTTGCTACTACTTATGCTGTTCATGGTTTTAAATTAAAGTACAATCGATTTCGCCCTTTATATCTTACTTTTGTGATCACCTCTTCGGAACTGAAAATTTTCAAATTATGTATATATATACATACATATACAATGACAAGTTAGTTTATATTTATCCACAGTTTTAGTAGTACTAAATTTGTATCCCTAATAATTCTTAATAACTTAACAAACAACTCGTAGGAAACAGTTTAAAAACTTGTGTCCACGCCCTAGAAGCACAACAATTTGCGTTTTGTTACTCTAATTCTCTGTAAAATATGAACTGTGATGTTACATATTGCAATATTGTAGGCATATTGCAATGTATTGTTGTGTTCTCAGCAAGATTTGTGTATGTCTTTTTTTTTATTAAAAAAAGATCAAGTTTTCTTTCTTTCTTTAGGATTTTGGCGAGCATTTTTTCGGGATCCGAATCTGTCCGCTGAATATTTGTTTTCTTAGGGTAGAGCTTCTTTATTTTATGGACAAGATAAGAAATTGAATATTAGTCTCACAGATAACCATAAATTATTAATCAGTGACAGGAAAATTGAAACTCTCTGGTCTCTGCATTGGGCGTTGCTCTGACTAATTATTCAGAGATTGCATTAGCAAAGGCATAAAGAATAATAAAAAAAATGTTGTCCTATTTTACATTCAAACAAAGTGAGTGTCAATGTACGGTAAAAATTGTTAATGCCTTTTATGCTGAACAGTAGATGTCAAGGCATAGCACACTTTTTATTTTAATCAAGTAATTCTCTCCACACTAGACAGAAAGTAAGCTCGTTTTGTTCTTTTGTCCCAGGAAATAGGACAACCTTCACCGTCTGACACCAGCGAGATATGCAAACCAAAGTAAATTTAGGATTGAGAAGCAGTCGTTGTAATTTACTATCTACCAGCATAGACTATAGAAATCGAATTCTCAGTTTATAGGTTGCAGGCACTGAGGAAATGTTTGGAACGAAGTCGTCGTATCGTATTTAAATATATACCTACATATTAAACTTTTTCCGAGAATTTGCTAATTATCCGAAGAGGTATTTAGTACATTATAGTCACTCATCAAACATGCTTCGGGTTCCCACAATTCTAGACTAGAAAACTGGAAGACTTCATGAAAATTGACACACTTGCTTAATCTTTTTATATAATTACATATTTTTTTCCGTACTAATCCTAAAACATCAACTTCATTCATTTTCCGTTTGACCCAGTTAAATTTTCTCCATTCTTTTCCACACCCACATTTCGAAAGTATCCTATCTTTTCTCATCGCTTTAGCGTAATGTCCACGCTTTTGTCCCATAGAAAATGAAAGTGAAGTTTTACATCCCATGCTTATGTACTTTAGACTAAAGGAGACAAATTAATGCAAGTGAATATTATGAAATAATTTATGGAATGAGAATGTGGGATGAAACGTGACAACCTTGACAAAATCCACGGACACGATGTTGTTCACCACAAAGTTGCGTGGGCAGGATCACATCCAGGGACCTGACGCACCAGAAATGATCGCTCTACCAATGAGCCATCATAACCCTCATCTATACCTCATAGAGTATGATACTTCACATAGAGCGTCTTATGTTTTTTTCCCCTTAACTAAACCTTAATAAATGGGCAAGTGTTCCGGACCCAAAATAAGTGTTCCAGGTCCCACTTTGAGGTCCACTGAACTTAACAATCAATATTAGCACATATTTGTCGGTTATTAATGTAATAGAAAGTGGTCTATCAATTGAAGCCACTATATTTTAAAATGAAATATTACCTGCCAAGTAAGAAGTTGATACGTCTTACTATTATAGTGCCCTGCCTAAAATGAACTGAGGATATCTTATATACAGATTATTTTGGTTTACTTTGCGCTCATTCACATTTCGAAGAAGTCAGGCTTCCCAGCTATATACCTGAAGCGTGGCGGCTATATTTTTGGATGCATGTGCGTTCACAGTTCAAGTTTCCATGCTATGTTTAAAATTAAACTCTCTACCCTTTTATCTTATTTTTTCTTTTTTCCTTTTATTTTTCAGATGTTCAGTGTCTGATTCTGAACGAGCCCTGCCACTGAAGACACTAAAACACTTGTCAAGAGAGAGAGAGAGAAAAAAAACGAAAGTGACGTGAACAGAGGAGTCATGCCAGTTCAGGGTCGTTAATTACTTTCGTTGTTATCGTCATTAGGAAGAAAATAAATTTGTTGTATTTACAGCAGAAAGTTACGGATTTCGTTTTATGCAATAAAGTGTGACTTGGAGCTAAGGATTCAGGGTTATAGAACCTGTTAGACGCAATCCCGTGGCGCTGTCTGTCTGTCTTCAGCAGTAAATTGGAAAGTATTTCTAAACATGGAAATATTACACGAGAAAAGTCTAAAAATAAGGTTCTGTCATCAGATTTCCAAACTACGTTGCGTATAACCATGGGAAGTCATATAGAATGGCGGTATCCTTATTTCCGTCTGTTCTGTCGACAAGTATTAGAGCAAAAACGATAAAACCAATAGGGAAAAAAAAATTCTTTTTTCTACAGTATCTAGATTCAATATTTCAAGAACAGGTTGTATTTTCTCTTTTAATCTTTATTCAAACCGGAAGTGGCAGAAATGCACCTTTTCCTGTTTCAATACTGATCTTCATATGGCAAAAATAGTAATACGAATCCATATCAATAATCATTTCTTTACCTCGCAGATTGGTAAAGAAACGGTTGTTGATACGGATTCAGTGTCAAAATAACATGTTCAAGGGCGCACCCACTGTGGTCCACTGGCTCGGACCCTCCTAAAAAAAAAAAAAAAAAAAAGTCTTAACTCAACATACATGTGCATTTTATCAATAGAACTACACTTGTTTAACAGGGAAATGATTGATGTAACATGAAAATTTGATCTTACACTTCATCTGAAATCTTTCTCTTATAAAAACAATCTAGTTCTATAAGTTTTTCTGAAAAAATAGGTGGAAGTGTTTTACAATAACTTATCGTCTTTTCGGGTGCAGAATAATACCCATTCAATCCTATATAGACGCAGTGGATTGTAGTATTGGACCTGTCCCAACAAAAAAATTTGGGTGCGCGCCTGAATACGTTTTATATCCGTCTTTACTACTCTTACTACCAGTTTCAATGTAAAAGGAATTGTATCAGCTTCGTAGAATATATATTTTTGTACGGATTCAGATTCTCAAGAACATATTCTAATGCAGCTTCTCTATCCCAACTGAAACCAGAAGTGGTAGAATTTTTCTATGACTTCCGGTTCCAATATCAAATGACAGAGGAAGGGAACTGTTATATATATGGATTCAGCTTCCCAAGAACAGGCTCCATCTCCGATCTTAACCACCTATTGAAACCGGAAGTTATAGATCTACTACTTTCGACTTCAGCTTTGGTTCCCCTTAGTTTGGAAACCCTTTATTTGGCACTGTTGCTCTCAAGCAACATCGCATTCTATTGCGTTATCCGCACGAAATATAATTTCAGTGATAATTTAATTGGCATTATTGCTTTCATACAATACTCATATACATGATTTGCAGGTCGCTTCTTTAGATACTTCTAATCTTCGTCAACAGGGGACAGTCAAATTTACTATTGTGGAGGCTTTATTTCCTACGTTCCGCGAAAGTTCTTTTTTAAAATTTCTTTTATTTGTGGTTTTTTGCTCTGTAGGAAAATATTTCAACGAAACTGTTGGTAATTACTAAAAGTATTCTTATGATATTTCACCATAATAGGGCAATGCTGCTCAGTAGATATACATAAGACCTAGGCCTATTTTATGGCAATGTTGCTTTGAAATAAACACCTTGTATTTTGTAACCAAAGTACAAAAATACTTTTAAAATTATGATAAGGAAGACATGGTTCAACCATAAAAGCAAACTAAATATTTTAATGGTAATGCTATTAATGCTTGCCAATTAAAGGATTAAAGTGCACTCAAGTGTAATTTTTATTATTATAAATATTAGCCATGATTTGCAGGTAACTTGATGTAAATCGAGAAGTTTTTGTGGATTAAGTTTCTTACACATCGGTGTAGCAGTTATCCGTTTAATACTGTCCAAAAATAAAAATAAAAATAAAAAAAATCTCCACTTTCACTTTCCCAATACCCTAGCAGCACACACAGTAAGCCCAACGGTAGGAACGGCAGGTGTAGTGGGGAACCGTAAGTGGTCGTAAGACGGCCACCTGGGGGAATTGGTCGTGGCTCATCTTATAGTGACTCAGGATTTGGGTAAACGCAAGCTTTACTCCCGATTCGTGCCGCACACTCTGACGGCGGAACAAATAATTATATCTTCGGTTTGACGCCTGTGGAGACTTTATCGACATTGCGGATCGAAACACAAATTTCCTGAAAACCATCGTTACGGGCAACGAGACCTGGTGTCATGAGGTACGATCCTGAAGGCAAGTGTCAAACTATGGAGTGGCGAGGTCCAGGGTCGCCGAAAAGCACATAAAATGCGACATCAAGACAATTCTCGTGGTGTTCTTCGACCCTGAGGATTTCATCCATAAAGAATTCTTCCCTGAGGGCACCACGTAAATACCACTACGTATGTGGAAATACTGAAACGTCTGCTGGAACGGATCAATCGGGTTATGTCTCCAGTATACCAAGAAAGGCGATCGGACCCTGCTCTACGACAATGCCTTTCTGGTGCAGCACTTCCTGGTCATCAGGGGAGTTGTGTCACTCAATCACCCACACTACTGTTCAGACTTGTCTCTCCCGGACTTTTTCTTGTTCCCCAAATTGAAATCAATCCTGAAGGGATATTTCGGGTATCCAACGTAATTTTACGACCCATCTAAAGGCCATTCATAAAGACGAGTACGCCAGGAGTTTCCAGAGCTTGTACATGCGTTCCCAGAAATTCATTACCATCAATGGGGATAATTTTGAAGGATAGTAACTGCTGTTTGAGGTAAGACAACAATCCATTGGAAACATAGACGGAGGTGGCTCAGTGGTAGAGCGTTCACCTCCGGTGCTTGGAAATGAAATCTTTGAGTTTTACGTCCCACGCTTATGCCGGTTAGGCTAAAGGAGACTGTGATTATGAGAAATGAATGAAATGGTGGAATGAAGAAAGTGGGAGGAAACGGGAGTACCCCGAGAAAACCCACGAGCACGGTGTTTGTCCACCACAAAGTCCACACGGCGCGAGCTGGGATCGAACCAGGGACCCCAAGCACCGGAGGTGAACGCTCTACCACTCAGCCACCGCGCTCCCGATCCGGTGCTTGGAGTCCCTGGTTCGATCCCAGCTTGCGCCGTGTGGACTTTGTGGTAGACAAACTATTAGGTTTTCGAATGGTTTTCTCGGGGTTCTCTCATTTTCTTCATTCCACCATTTCACTCATTTCTCATTATCACCGTCTTCTTTAGCCTAACCGGCATAATCGTGGAACGTAAAACTGAAAGATTATTTTTTTCGAAACATAGACGCATTCGCCAAACTTTCTGAACAGAAGTTGTATTAATTATGTGCACGCGTGCACTAAAGTGTGTACGTATTCACGACTGTGCTTGTGTATCGGTCTTCCCCCCCCCCCACCTCTTGGAATCGGTCTTTTGCTCCCTTTGTAAAAAAAATCCTACGGCCGTCCCTGATTAACATAATTATTGCAATTTATTATTTTTTTAAAAATCACGAATCATTAATCACGCAGTTATGTAAAATTTAAAATATATTTTATGTGAAAGGTAAAATTGAAATAGCAAGTTTTGTTACTAATATTTAACTTCTGTGGAATAAGAGGAATTCCTTTTTTCATGAATCTAATTTTTAAAAATTAAATCGGTTTTATTTAACAAAATTTTGACAATACGTATTAAATATTTCGTTCACTACAATTTACATAAATATCTCTTTGTCCAGTAGGAATCAAATTTTCTTTCTTGTAATGTTTCTTTATTGCTAATTGAAATAATATGTTATGATAAAAAGAAAACATAATCATTTGCGTTCAAATAAATGTTTTAAAGTTAAAGGGATCGTTTCCTTAACCAATGCATATGTTGAAGGGACTCGCTTCAACCCACCTCGTGGCAGATTTCCAATACAAGAATAACGCTTTCTGACCTCGTTTTCTACCAAATTTCTTTGAAAGGAGTCTTTCATTCCTCATTTGTATACGTGAATAAACTGACTGACATAGTCTTTGTTTTAAGTGTCATCACCCGCCGCCTTCATGCATTTTGACAGAAATGAGCACACTGCACCATGTTCTTGTCATATTGTGCATACACACAAGAACATGCTAATTATGATGAGTCAATAAACTGTAGTAATGCAGCATTTATTTTAGGGGGTGACAAGGAAGCTTTGGGTTAAATTACCAAAGCAATGCTTTCCTTTGTCTTGTAAGTCAAAGGCATTACCTTTAGATAAGGCACGTGTATCATATTTATAGTACAAAACCATGTCAGTCTATGAGTAACGCTAATTCCTAATAATATATAATCAAGGTAGTTGGTCTCGCTACCTAAATTACCTTTCTGCCTGATGCCAAAAGATGACACTAGCATGCAGACAATTTGCGTATTTGAAACTATTATGACGACTGAACTACAACTTAAAACTGCAGTTTCAATTTAATTATTTCAAAATAGGACCAAATAGATTGCAGCATTTATATATATCTATTTCTAGAGTAATATATTGTCATAACAATGATGATCAGGTGCGGCGTGCGGCTCTATAATGTAATCACAAAATCATGTACCTTTCCAATTAATACGAAGAAAAATGATTTTCTTCAAAAAAAGGAAATAATTACGGATATTTATTCATGTATACGAATGCGGAACGACCGAACAAAAATTTTAGTTAAATTAATATGGAATCTACAATTCTGATCCATGTCCATGAGAGATTTGACAACACAGCGTGAGTCACGATGTTTGATGGCCCTCTGACTTCATTCTTTCTACCCTTCTCTTATCTCACAGAATAGATCTTTAAACATCTTCCTTTGCGCATTCCGTTGTTATTTATCCTGCAGTATTTGTAACTTACGTAAGAATTTAAAGACTCCCTTCAAAGTGGAAAATCATTGGCACTACAAAGCCGGATGACGGAGTGATTTGCGGGGAGAGGGGATGAATACAGTTTCGTCGCCAATGCCGATGTGACTTCCCTCTTGTATAACTGTGGTCTCGTGAAACTTAAACTTATGGTATCAATTTAATTATTTGAAAATAAATAATAATGATACTGAACATGAATGTGCATTGCTGTTTATTATATTATTAGGGCAAACAAACAATTAGAGTTTTCATTTAAGCCCGATTTTAACCTACATATATTGTACAGAGGGCCGAAATCTTAGGCACAGTAACTAGTTACAATAATAAATAATTGACTACTCCCCATACACAAAAGACAGTTGAATACGCTTTCTTAAAAATAAATAAATAAATAAAACTATGTATCTACAGAGAGAACAGTCGTTTGACGATTTGTTACATAAAATAATTATAACTAAGGCAAGAATAGCAAGTTTCAACCATTGGAGTAGATCGGTATTTATGTGCCTGTCCATCTGTTTGTTCCACGGATAACTCTCGTAAGATTTCTTCTTTTAAATGAAGCTCGGTACGCATCTTCCTCCAAGCTTCCGAAATAAGACTGTTGTTGTTTGGAGTTGCAATCCATGAAGAACAAGGGACAAAAGGGAGTAAAATCCACATCTTATTCCAAATTTGAATAATGCATACAAAACAATTTTGCAGGATAAACGACGTAATTATTATGCTTTTCTACTCTTATTATATTTGTGTAGAGTTAAAGGCTAAATTTACCACCTCCCCTCATTAAAAAAAAAAAAAAAATGTTCCACGAAGATTTTCGTAAAAATAAGTTTGATTTTAATGGCATTTGGCGTATACTTTCAATTAAGTCTTCCCAATCATCCTATCTGCCTGGACAAAAAAGATCAGTATAATATTCGCATCGTGTATATATATATATATATATATATATATATATATATATATATATATATATATATATATATATATATATATATATATATATATATATATATATATATATATATATATATATATTCCGTTATTTGACACAATATGGTTTACACAATCCCCAGTGCTTGGACTGAAGTCAATCGAAACAATAAGGACTCATTTTATCACTTTCCCCTTATGATTGAAAAAAAAAATGTTTACGATACCTTCCTAAAAAAAAAATCGATTTTGGTGGAATACGGCGCAAATTTTTCTAACAATTGCCAATCGTCTCTCTTTCTTGGGAGTTCAAGTGGTGTAATAATGAGTGAATCTCTCGATTTAAAATGAAAAATGTTCAGCGAAAATTCTGTATTTTTTTTTTTTAAAAAAAAGAAGCACTTTGATTTTTGTTTGAGAACAACACTGTTTTGAATGCAATTCGAGATTTACTCGTATAATTTGCGGATAAAACTGGACAGAAGGGAGGGGGAGGATTGCTCGCGTTTACAATGTACAGCATAACTAGTAATAATCGAAATTACTACAGTGTGAATGATTTTGAAAATATAAAAAAGTGAAATTGAATCAAATGAAAATAATAGTAAATCATACCAGTAATGCATAATATCTAATTACATCAAATGAATTGAATTATTCATGAACAAGGTTCCAGATATAACTGGATTAAGATTATTTTACGTTGAAAACATTAACAACGATACTTGGAAAGAATTTTTCGAAAGGAACTTGTCCAGAATTCACATTTTAAAGGAAAAATAGCAACTGGGACAAACCCGCTCCTCATACGACGTTGTCAACTGTTTCATTACCTAGTATTGTTTCACACTTGTCCTGTAATGCGAAAGGCCAAAACTAGCAACACATTCATCCGTAGCTCTGAAAAGACACTGAAATATCATTGTACAGATATACGAGAACTCTTTTTATAGGTCAGTAATTTTCAACTGAATGCTCTGTGACGTCAGTTTGGTGCTCCTCTTCTCTGCAAACCACACGGGGAGGATAAGGTGCAGGCAGGAAACCTGACGATAAGAAAAAAATGAGTGGTGACATGCACACAAGAATGCCGATATAGCATTGTCGATGGGTTTGAGGCATACTATGATAAATGTGGATCCATTACTACATGTACTCTGCTAACAACTGATTAGCCCACTCTCCTACCTAATCCCGTCCCCTCCTTTGCTCTCGTATTTCTTTCTGCTATTTATCTTATTGTAAACCTGCGCTCCTACGTCACACAACGGGCAGGTGAGAATGACTGCTCAAGAACAAGGGGATGGTTCTCCCTTGCACTAACACGCCATTGTTTGTGTGCCAATATTTAGCCACTAGATTGCTTTATTTCAATGTCGTGCAACAGAAGATAACAAATAAACTAATTTCTTTTGCACAGATATTGATATTTTGTGTACTCTCTGCTATTGGATGACACCATTTCTGCGAAGTATTTCTGTTTAGAAAAGAACAGAATCTCACAATCCTCTCATTGTAAGTGCCTAGAAGGAAGGATTTGATTGGCAAGGCCTTGCATATTAATAGACAGAAAATTCTTTTGAAAAACATGCTTGTCTATCTGCAAGTGGCAATGTTTACTTTCTATTGTCACGCACCGTTAGCACAACACAGTAAACTTCTGAACAGCTGAAAAGGCACATTTCTTTTTTTAAATTCTTTTTCTTTTTTAGTTACATCGCATAAGACAGACACGGAAATACTTGTAGCAGTTGCATATCTCACACCTTTGTGGGCGTATATGAAACACACTGTCATGACGCAAGCTAAAGAGGTTGTTTATCAACAAATTTCACATAAACAAGATATTTTCAATCCAATATGTACGTCAGAAGACTAAATATAAAACGCAGCCGTCGCACATAACTCTGGAAAAGCAAAGGTAGGAACACACACCCAATCATCACCCTCGCTTCCAAAATGTTAAGACATGAAAAGAATAATCACGTAAATAATTTACAAGGATAAAGATTAAGACTTACATACGTACTTAAATCTAATGTGTCTATATAAGAAGTTAATTCTTGTTATATTTCTATGAAGAAAATAATACTTAGGAAATGATACGTAATAATTACTTTTGTGAACTGAATTTATTTTCGAAAAGGCTACCTTCGTAAATAAATTCTAGACATACTACTAATAAAAATGTTTATTATATATTTCTTAGCAGTGATGCCCATCCTCCCCAAGGTCTCAGAGGAAATTCCCTCAAATTTACCATTCTTCCCCCTCCCCAAAAGATAATGAATTCATATACTGATTTACATGTTAAATGCATAGGGGACTCTTTCCTTGATAGCCTGTGCCCCCTTTGTTTTCACATAAAATCAGTCTTATAATCTGTATTATTAGCTATATGACAATTATTTTAAAATTTTATTCATGGGAAGTTCTCCTTCACAGCTACTGTTGTACTATGGTATAGTTAATGTTTGACTATGCCATTTTCAATGAACAATTCTGCCCCCATGGGCGCAACCTACATACTAAAATTCGGCTATGAGCACCCTGGTTTCTCAGAGATATAGTTAGACACGACTCTAGTAAAATACAGTATTAATATGCTGGTGACTGATAAAAATAATTGTGTTAGAGAAAGGTTTTTCAATATTGAATCTGTTTCCTAGATACTGTATATTAAAATCTTGGAAGACTGTTCTCCTTGTCATTCAATTTCAAGAGTCAATGCTATATACTAGCATTTCTTTTACTTTTCTGACATGCCACAAGAAAAACGGTGTAGTTATTTAAAATAGAAAACAGATCTCTATCCAGAGCAGAGGAAGGATTAGTTTAGTGTCCCTTTCAGCAGCGAGGCTATATGAGACGTGGACCTACAGCTTTACAAGGAAACTGAACCATATGTCGGGAATCGAACCTGGGTCTACCGCACCAAAGACGCGTACGTTAACCACATAGCCAGGATGACTATATCAGTGGTTTTCAATCTTTCGATACGCTTCTCGCGAACCGGCAGAAGACAATGACAAACGCTTGAGATTGGTACAGTAGAAAGTATCACACTCCATTTAGATGTTTAATTCCAGTATTTATTATTAACATTATTTATAATTGAAATAATGAGTGTAAAAATTATTTTTTTAGAGCAATAATTATATTTAACTTTGAGTTAGACGTACAATCACAAAATTACCATTTTTAATCTATTTCACCTGAAGTGAAAACTCCTTCTTATGGACTCAATGCGACATTTGATACTACTTATTTTATTGTCGATCTGTGGATGGATTTCAATGTTGAAACTGCAAGACGTAGAGCGGCATGAAAGTACAGTCAGTCAGTTGTTGTATGTTGTCTTAATTGTCTTAATTTCAAATATTTTCTGCTCAGATCGCGATAATCTTCACTCACAGATAATCAAAATGTATATAATGGCTTGTGTTGAGAGTTACTAGAAGGCATTAATTACACAACAGCATGTTATAGGAAAAAGTAGGCCACCCGATAATGTGGAAAGGCGTAGGTTTCTGGAACGGCGGTAAGAAACTTCAATTAGACACTAAAATCCATTGTTTTCAATTATTTTTACATATTACCCCTCCCATCCCTCACAGGATTTTATAAACCGTTGGGACATGTCTCTTATTAAACTTTCTTAATAGAGTTCATATAAAGAGAACGAACTTCAGGGGCTGTTTTTTTTTTGCGAAATACTCAAATTTTGCTTAAATTTTACCCCCCCCCCTAGAGCCGAAAACCTAAAAATGGTTTCGTACGCTATTAGATCTCATGAAAATCTATCTGTGGCTCTAGGTCACTCCTTTCTATGCAAAAAGCTGATGGCAGTCAGATAAACAAAACACATTAGGCCCTATTTATTATTATTAAAGAATATCGACGATGGAGTATAGTTTCTCAATCAGCTAGTCGAGGGGGAGAGCACGATATCTTAGTGGTTAGAGGTTCCTGGTTCGATCTTTGGCTACGTGAGCTTATAGTGGATAGCATCGTGACCCTGTGTTTTCCCGGGGTTTTCAGTTTCCTCCCACATTCTCATCTCAGCATTTTTTTCATAATCATCAACTTTCATCAATCATCCGTCCCCTTTTTTGTCCTAAAAGACACACTGTAAATATGGAACATAAAACTAGAAATCTGATTTGATTTTGAAACACTGTTTGCTGCGAAGTGGCCTGCAGCCATCAACAAACGTTATGGCGGTCGTAAGAAGTATTACGAACACACTGTATCATTCTTGACCATTATCTAGCGTAATTTAGTGTGACATAGAAACAAATTTAGAATGGATCATGTTTTTTCTAGATTGTCAATGCTAACGCCTTCCTTGCAGATTAAATAGTGAAGCTTCAGAAAATACGCAAAGGTGCTGGAAGTTCGCTGCTTGCACAAGAGGTGGCAGTAGCGTTCATTACATATGCGCTCCGCCATCTATGTCGCTAACTACTACGTCTTGATTCCTTTCAATGTTACAGCAACGAAAGAAAACAGTAACTCGATAGCTCATCTGAAAGTTTGTTTTGCCAGATGCACAATTTCACCTGTATAATGCATGGTCAGCGCATCTACTCTCAGTGTCGTAATCAAATTGTTTCTAGATTTAGTTCGATTGGCGAATTCATGTAGTTTGCACTACGAGCACCTCATAACATTCTATGTACGTTAATTCAACATCTCTAGGTAAGAATGAGGGACACGGTGGCTCAGTGGTAGAGCGCTCATCTCTGATGCTACAAGTATCCGGTTTGATCCCAGGCCAAGTGAATTTATGGTGATCAACGTCGCCTCTAATGTTGGCCACGAGACAAGAATCGAGATGAGAATTAAATTTTTACATACGAGACTAGAAATTTTATAGATTTTGTGGGCAACATTAATTCAAATAAGTCTTAGATCTCAAACAATGTTGTAGAGTTACATTATTCATAGCATAAAAACTATAGGGAAAGTAATTCCACGTATAAAATCAACTGCTTTATCAACATGTAAAGATACGCAAGTCACTTTCACAATATAGGCCTACTCCAAGAACAAATACGTTGTTATATCATACTATATATATTAGCCTGTCACGTTTGAGGGATGATGTTCCTAGCTGATCACACTATCCGAGGAACGGGAAGGAAGGAAACAAGCGCTTGGGACCTGTATGTTAGGTATCTTTGCCTGGTGTGAATGGGAGAAACCCAGGAAAACCTCACTCAGGATGGCTAGCCTGGAAAAGCGCTTACACTTTTTCTATTGAATGTCCCCACCGGGAATCAAACCCGAAACCGCTCGCACCTAAGACGAGAGCGTTAGCGACTAAGCTACGCCGGGCCACTGATATTGCATAGTATCACAGACACACACACACACATTATATATTATATTTATATCTATCTATTAAAATGCTACAAGAGCAATTAAAAGCGCCTGAGCTCCAACCTATAACTTTAGCTTTCAAATCTTTCATTTACGGTTATGTGTGATGTCACGTTTAATAGAGACAAACATTTTAAGTATTTGTACTTTAAATAGTCTAAATTAGTTAACTATATCTTTTTCATAAAGTTTATGATATAAAATTATTGTTCAAAGCCTTTGTATTTTAAAAAGCCTTCTGTAAAATCAATGCATGTGAATTGTGCTTTCGAGTTCTTTTAAACTGTGTGTTGATGACGTTTATATGTTTGTGGTCAATCCTTTCGACAATGAGATCTCGGAAACTACAGGCTGTAGAAAGATGACGTTTTCACTCATCAATTGAAAATTTTGAGTAGATTGTCCAGTTCTAATTTAATATTTAAAAAAAAAAAAAAAACATGGCCATTATTTCTTTATTACATTTTTTAGGGTACAGTGGAAGCGTTGAAATTAAAAAAACAAAAACAAAAGCACCTTATCCTATGCGTTATACATTCCAACACCACATTGTTGTATATTGGGGTTGTATATGTATCAGGCGTTTGTTTCATGGCCAAATAATAATGGAAAAGGAAGGATAACCATTTCTCGAGTGTAAGATAAATCTATTTTTTGAGTGTTTTGCCCAATGAACACCATATATAACTGACATTATAATTAATTGTGTATATAATGTATTTGCTTATTACATACTGCATGCAAGAAGAAAGAAAACACTGGTCATACATGAATTAGAAACTCCAACCGGAAGTAGGCTCAAATCTTGCAAACGGTGCGAGATATTGAGAAAAAATAATCGAATAAATCTCCCCTTTATGATACCCCTTGCCGATTTTTTTTTCTTTTGTTATCAAGACGTCTTTCACTTGTGTCTGTAAAGGGACATGAACATATATTGTGAGGAATGAGAAGGAGATTTATGCTCATATGCGAATGATGCGCTGTGTAGAGAGCGCAGGTTCAGCTAGTCTAATTATTAAAATGCTAGGTTCATATGTTTGTCTCCAAAGAAAAGTTTATATGTTTGTCTCCAATCCTTTCGACAATGAGATCTCGAAAACCCCAAGTGATAGAAATGTGCCGTTTTCACTGTCGATTCCAACCAAATTTTGTGTCAATTGTCCAGTTCTAATTGAATATTAAAAAAAAAAAAAAAAAAAAAACAGCCATTATATCTTTACATTTTTAGGGGTAAATGTTATATTGTTTTGCTTAGTGAATCCTTTTCCTTTACTTTCAGAAAATAGACTAAAAAAAAAACTATTCCTTTTGTAAAGCTCTGCTTTCTTTTAAGTCCCAAACGGAAACATCATGGCAGAAAGTTTCGGCAAGTGTTGCTATTTTCACTGCTAGCTTATAATGTAAATTTACAACGAGGGATGGCATGCATATGCACATATATACTTTTCGAATCCTCCTCTGAAAGCACAAATTGCACTATGTGGCAACGTCGTAAATAAAGAACCATAGATTAGATCTACCAATTTATCTAATAGTTATATAAATTATTTCCAGATGGCATCTAAATAACTTTAATGCTAATGGCTTTAAATTAATCTGCGACGTTGCCACATTGTGAAATTTTGATTCCCCTTACCGGTTGAAGAAGGCCCCGAAGGGCATATCATCATATAACATTTTCGCTTTATTTTGGCCTGTAGAATAGTACTCTGTGGTCCCTGAGCGCCACTTTTAGGACACCCTATATATATATATATATATATATATATATATATATATATACAGTAGAGCGTCGATTATCCGAAGTAATTGGGGGACATGGGTGTTCGGAAAACTGGTTTGTTCGGATAATCGAACTGTACTGTACTGTACTGCACTGTACTGGACTGTACTTCTACAGCCAGTGCAAAACCGACAGAAGTGTGCTGATTGTTGAAACACAGCGACTGGCGGCTTGGCCGGTCAGCAGCGCCTTATGAAGGCTCCATTAGAAGCAATGTTCCGCCAGCGGTGGCTCAGTGCGGCGACTACTGTGGGAAACTTGGTTTGGGAGTGAGGGGGATGATGGACGGTAGGGTGGGAGAGTAACAGGTGCGAGCGAGTACACAGTTCGGTTAAGCGGTCGTTCGGTTGACCGACGTTCGGATAATCTCATGCCTTGCTTCCCTTAAAATAAAAAATAAAAAATGAAGTTTTATGGCACCAAAAACGATATCGTTCGGTGTCAATAACAATAAATTGATATTTTTATTTTCCTGGAAACAGTAGCGTACGCAGGAATTTATTTCGGGAGGGGTTCAAACTCAATTTGAGGATATTTTGTATTAAAATTCCTCAAATTACCACTAAAATTAGGATAAATTTACACAAAAGTCGAAATTTTGTGGGGTCCGGACCCCCTGGATCCACTCCGTGTGTACGTTCCTGCCTGGAAAAGATTATTTATTTATTTACCTAATAATAAAATTACATTGGTAATTAGCAGATTTTTTGTATCTATTGTTTGTCTGTTAACAATAATGCACACTTCACTACTTGTTAAGTGAAACATGAACAAGAATTTGGAAGTCGATTAGAGGCTGCATTAAAGGCTCTATCTCAATATCCGCATTTGAAACCTGGTGTCCAGTTATATGACAGAAACAATAAACTGTATATTTTGGATATTAAAAGAGAAAACCAAGTAAACAAAAATGACAAGGAAATTACGACACTAACGGTCAAATTCAAGAACTTACAGCAAAATGAAGAATGAAAAGATAGATAGTATATCATTGCATTTCTTAAGAATGGAGAAGAAGTAGTAATCGTTGATTTAGATAACGCTTTCAACGCTTGAAGCAGACAATCTGAGAGATGCTTGGGATGAAATGAAAGATCAAATTGGAAAGAAACTTCCATACGAATCTACTATTAAAAGTTGGAACACAAAAAACGATTAGGATAGTGAAGTTGGAAGAAGTGTTAGACGAAAATGCTGCCTTTCAGTGACTTTTACTATCAACAGAAGAGTAAAGAAAAAGGGTTTGATTTGAGATAGGTTAATTTGGTAGGGGCAACAAGGACTAGTATATTTGGTTTTCAGATCATATGGTTATTGTTGCGGAACGTGATTCAAACATTAACATGACCTCAGAAAAGGTAACTAAAAGCTGTGAAAATAATTTGAAATCTAAAAAAATATAAAAACAAAGGTGACTGGGATAATTAAAATTGTAACAGATAGAGAAGTTTAAGTAAAGTGGATATTTTCCCATGTCTAGGTAATATTATTAACGAAGATATGAAATGTAAACGATTAATAGAAAGCAAGAGGGAAGTTGTTAAATATCTTTAAGATGATTACGGTTATAATGATACGAAGCACACTATGTGAATCATTGAATGAAAAGGACTCATAAATATAGAGTAGTATATACTACGGAACAGAAACCTGGATATTACGAAAAGATGACAAAAATATATTGTACTTGAGTCCCCGGACACTTGAATGCTGAAAAGGTTTTTTTTAAAAAAAAATAGATGACTGGAGAGATAAACTAATGAAGGGCATTAGGAATGGATAGGTGCTGATTGCCACGGGTGCTGACTGCCACAGCCAATTATTGGTGCTGACTGCCACGACTGTCGCTGATTGCAAATATGAAGGTGCTGACTGCCACGAGCCTGGGAGAAACTGTATTTGGAAACAGAGGAATTGATCCCTCATACTAAATTTATGATTATTAATTAATTTGGTAGGGATTCATTTGGTAATCATCACAGCAAATCTATGTGGCATCCTATAAGTTACAAAGTTGCTCACAAAGTGGAACCACATACAATTGGATGTTTATAAAGGGATTGTCTTTTCTGTTATATGTACAATTTGCATATTTCATTGTTTATATTAATTGTTTTATTGTATTATTTAATGGATATGATTGTCTGAAGCCAGCTGACAAGGGAAGTTTACGAGAAGCACTCACCTGCAGAGAAATAAGCATGTCATTTGAAGGACCAATTCATGCTGATTACAACAGGTAATAAAACTCCTTTACGTTGAGAACTGTTCGAGATATTCAGCTTGGAAATTTATATGAGAAAATGAGTGGATGCACGTTTCAATGCGTTAAGTATTCTCACTCATGGCGAAGCCTGATGGTTTGAACTTGCTATTGCTTGATCACTGGGGTCCATTCACAGACAAATTGTCCATTACAAGTTGCATGACGGATGGCAAAGACCTAATGGTTGAGAAGATACCAAAGAATTGCACACGATTCGTGCAACCATTTGATGTGTTTTGATTCCGATCAATCAAAGATTATGGCAAGAGATTTGTACATAGTATGAATCTTCTTCATCTGGACGTTATAACGTACCAACGAAAATATCAAATAAAGTTCGTATCCATACGAATTACTTCCGATCACCGCGATACATTAGATTGTTTCAGTTTGCGTTCTGCAAGGCAGGTTGTGAACAAGGCCTATAACTTTTGAATCACTTGTCGAATTTTCATTTTGCTTTGGTTCTGCGAACTGTTCTCTTGACGGATGCAACACAATTGCACATATAAAATGTTCATGGTGCAAGGGAATATTTTGCCTGCGTCATTTCTTCATAAAACAGAAGAACAACAGTGATCAATTTTCATCTCTAACCTATTATTATTGTGAACAATGTAATGACTAATTGTATCTAACAAATCCATTAGTTATTGCGAAATGCTTTTTTCTGTTACTTCCGATAGCTTTCAATTCGTATGTCAATATTCGTTACTAATTATGTTGTACTTAACGCGTATAAATGCGTATATCCTCATTTTCTCATATAAACTTCCAAGTTGAATATCTCGAACCTTTCTCAACCGTACAGGAATTTTATTAGCTTGTTATAATCAGCATGAATTGGGACTTCAAATGGCATGCTTATTTTCTCTACAGGCGAGTGCTTTCTCCTGAACTTCCCTTGTGAGGTACAGCCAGCAGTGCTTTTTGATGGAACTTTCAAGAGCTGCTCGAAACAATTTGCACAGTTGTACACAGTTCATGCTGACATAGGGAGTTCAAGTGAGAATACATAAATCGTACCAATTTTGTACGCACTGCTTCCTGACAAAACTGAAAGTATACTCATGTCCAAAATTATTGTTGCATATCTATAACTGTCTTCTTGTAAGAATATAATTTGATAATGATTTTGCAGAGTACTTTTAATACTTATATTATGTGCATAATCAGGAAATTTGTGATAAATTTCATAGGAAAAGAATTATAAATACGAAAATCATAATGAGTAAAATAAAATGTAACTAAATGGACAAGAAAATTTTATTTTCGTTTTATTGTTCTTATTTACTGCCAGGCACTGTAACGTATATTAGCGTTTCCGTCGAAGAAAAAAAAAAGATTTCTGATGGAATTCTAATTGTATATTTGGATGTAAAGGTAGGAGTTAAGTAATACGGCTTCTACTCAATAGATGCCCTTCCACTTCACTTATGAGTGCTTGTCACGAGGAGTTCCCTCGAATCTCAAGAGATGGCAGCACTAGTGGCTGTAGCTGCTAAGTGGGTTTGCCCAGCAATTCGGTCACTAAGTGATAGTTGGCTTAATACTACATGAATAAGATTGCTTCAATTAGTGTGTTAACAGAATATTTTGAATATTAGTGTATGTATAAGAATTTCTTGTGTTTTTTGGTAAGTAGAGTGCTATTTTTCTACAAAAATTGAGTATTGGGTTTGTACTTAGTACTGTCCTGGGGAATAAAGTGAGGACGAATTATTTAACCTCTTTTTGGCTGTAGAAGGAGATTCGAAATTTATTCGTCCTCGCGTTATTTTTCAGAGCAGTGCATGGGAAACCCAATCCTTGGGTTTGGATCCCATTATATTATATATTGGTTCGGATCGCGCATGCTGGGTTCGGATCCCAATAAGCACATTTATGCCAACTTTAGAATTATTACTGGGAGAATATTTGAGTAGGAATTTTCATGTGAAACAAACGCGAAAAACCCGAGTAGACGTATTACTGTTAATTCCTAACCTAATCAAGAAACATTGTAAGTTTGGGGGAAAAGAAAAAAAAATATTCACGTGGATCCGGATTGTCACTGAGTGCCGGAAGGGTGGTAAACTTCAGTGAATGGAAAAAGTAAATGTATACACGGGTAAAATTGTATCTTTTGAAACTATTAACATTTCTTTTTGATGAATTAATGTTAAAAGAATTTGATACTTTCGTAAACTTTGGAAAATTAAATGTTAACCGTTCATATTGTCATTTGTTGGAAGTTTTTTGAAGTTATTTCAGTATTTAATCGTTTTTCAACGGGGTTTGGAAATTTCTTGTTGTTGTTATACATATATTTTGTTCATAATAAATTGTTCAAGTTGAATTTTTCGAGTTTACATATATCTCCTAGTTTAAACAAGCTTGATTGCTACGAGGAAAAAGAAAAACATATTTTTTTTTCAGTGTTTTTACTCTGCAATTGCCAAAACAAGAATCGGGGAAATCTAACTCGACTAGTGTGCTTGCGATTGATTTGTATGCAGGTAAAGGAAGGAATTGTGTCTGTTTATTGGGCAAGGTTTGACTTTTCCCTGTGGACAAATTGAACGCGGGACCACGGTTGTATGTGTGAGCATGCAACGTTACAACTTTCCAATCTTCAAGTCGTACTTGTTTTGGCTATATACTTGCTTAGATTAGAATTTAATGTTAAAAATAAAGTGCAGAGTAATATTCAGGAGATATATGAAAAGAAAATAAATTTGTGTGAAGAAATTTTTGAGGGTGCACCTAGGACAAGTTGGCACGAGTTGTTGCGCATTTGCTTATTGTTTGTAAAAGGAGAAGAATTTACGGATAATTTTGAACTCTGGCTACAGGAAAGATGGATACTAGGCAGAATTACGAAAATATTGATAATTTTGATCGTAGTAGTTCGAGTAGTGAAGAAGGATTTGTAGGTTATGTAGCTTTTGAAAATCCTTGCTTTCATAATGCAGAGTCAAATTTCGATAGTAACTTTGTTGAACCAAATCGTGGGAGGCCACGGATACGTTCTTCCTCTGTTCCAGGCTTAGATAGACGAAATGTACACAGACATAATATGCGTACTGAGCATTTGAATTTTGATTTTAATAAATTAGCAACCGAAGGGGTGTATAAATTGTTGTTGGCCGAGACTAATCAATTACCTTTGGTAGACGGTACAAATACAGAATTGTCATTCCAATTTATTTTGAAACTAGACAAAATAGTGCGTAGTAAAGATTTACCGTGTGATGTTATTTTAATAGCTAGTTTAGCGCGGACTAAAGGGGAATTTAATTACCTTTTGCAGTCAATGATTGGTACAGGTTCAGTTTGGGGAGACATTTGTAGACAACTTGTCATTAAATTCATCTCACCTTTGGCTAGAACACAGTTTATGCGTTTAGAGTTTTACCGATTTATGAGGGAAAATCAAACCTTGTATGAATTTGTGGAAGAAAAATTAGCATTAATACATGTTTTAGATATGAACTTCGAAGAACCAGTGATTTGTAACTTAATCTGTAATATGGTTAGTCCAATGGTTCATAAATTTTTCAACTGTAGGGGGGTACCGATGACTTTTGAACAGCTTGAGGACGCAGCTTTATATTTTGATAATATGTATAGGTACAGTAGCGATTATTACAAACTGAGAAATGCTGTCGGACCAGTAATGGGTAGTGTAAATAAAAATCCCCATAAGGGAATAACAAATAAAACGGCTATTTGTAATGTAATTAGTCAACCTAGAGTAAATAGTAAACCGGTAAATTTGGTAGAAGGTAGAAGTTTAGACGGAAATCCTGAACAAAATCAAAATGTAATAGTTTCTAGTAAGAATACTAATACGTCATCAGGTAATGAACAATATCAAGGTAATAAAGGTGCTATTAGGAGAAATGTTGTGACTAGTTCTTCGGGTTCAAACAAACATTTTCGAAAAAGGAACAGAGCTTTTGGTAGAAATTTTGAACATAAGTCATTGGTGAATGAATCTGGTTTCCAAATTATAAATTCTTCACAACCTAATAAACATAATAGAGATCTTCTGGTTGTGCCTGCATATATAAAAGGGAAATTAGTTAACACAATCCTCGATACAGGGAGCGAGTCCTGCTTTGTGAGTGAAGTATTCTTTAGAAATCTGCAAAAACAGTGTAAAATCAGAGAAGTAGATGTTAGTTTGCAAGTTGTAGGTCTTGGTGATCAACAAGTGACAGTTAAATCACGAGTTCGCTTATATTTTCGGATGGGTTTTCAACAGTTTTCTGAAAACTTTTATATAGTTCCATCTACAGAGTTTGATCTCTTATTGGGAAATAGTTTCCATCGAAAATATCAAGCAGTGATAGATGTGTCCAACAGACTTTACAAAATCCAAGCTAGGAAGTTAATAATTCCTATAAATCCCCCATCTAACCTGCAACAGTCTACTCCTCGGACAAACTTTTTATCTTCTAGGGATAGCGTGGTTCATCCCACTCCCGCATGCTCGAAGGGGGCTGAGGAGGCTGCTCGATTCCCTAGAACCTTACAAAACCAGACTTGCAGATCAGAACAGCAGGCGCTTGGAGAACAACAGTTGGCTACCGAATTGGAAACCTATGTGGATCATGAGGTGCTTCAGGTTACTGATTCTGGGCAGAATGCAGCACCTTCAGAAGGTAATTATAAAGTTTCTTCGGAACTTTTAGTTCAAGATCCTGAATTACAAAATTATGTAAATAATTTAGTAACTTCTTTTTCAGATGTTATTTCAAATCGTTTAGGATGTGTGAAGGATTTCTATTATCAAATTGAATTAATTGATAAAACTCCAGTTAAGTTACAACCGTATAGTGTACCAAACTATAAACAAAAAGAATTAGATAATTTTATTCAAGATTTAGTAAAAGAGGGGGTGGTAGAAGAGATTAAGGCTTCTCCATTTTCCAGTCCATGCTTTTTGGTCCAGAATAGGGACCATAGTAAGAGATTAGTCGTGGCTTACGGCTCTGTGAACAGAAAGATAATTACACGGAATTTTCCGTCACCTAATCTTGAAAATGTTATCTCTAGCATATCTAATAACCATATCTTTTCAAAGATTGACCTAAAGAAAAGTTTCTACCAGTGCTTGCTCACTGAGGATAGTAAACAGGTAACCGCCTTTGTAACTAAAAATAAGATGTATCAATTTCGACGTCTGCCAATGGGGTTATCAACTTCACCTCATGTTTTGAGTTATTTGATGTCAAAAATATTAGACGGCTTAATTGGGGATAACTTAGAAATATTTTATGACGATGTGTTAATTTTTACACCTGATTTAGA
The DNA here is from genome assembly GCF_964235325.1 of Thermobia domestica. Lineage (NCBI taxonomy): Eukaryota > Metazoa > Arthropoda > Insecta > Zygentoma > Lepismatidae > Thermobia > Thermobia domestica. The sequence goes on along the minus strand of NC_137454.1, from coordinate 166,016,402 downwards.
ATCACACAAAAAACTGGTTGAGGAAGTTCTAAGTAGGTTCAGGGAAGCTGGGTTAACTGTATCACCTTCCAAAACTCTTTTGTTTCAAACCAGAATAAAATATCTAGGGTTTCAATTTGAACGGGGAACGATGACCATAGATGAGGACCGACTTGAAACTATTAAAAATCTACCAAAACCTAAGAATAGGAAAGGCTTGAATAGGGTGTGTGCATTTATCCAATTCTTTTCAAAATTTGTACATAACTTTGCTGAACTCATTGCACCTTTACAGGAGATGCGTTCCGCAAAAGTTCCATTTAAATGGACTAAAGAACACGATGATGCTTTTCAAAAACTTAAAGATGCGTTTTGTGACGAGGTAATCCTTAAGGTCCCGGATATGAATTCAAGTTTTGTTATTCATTGTGATTCTTCCTTGAAAAACTACAGTGCGATATTATCTCAGTATAATAAAGATGGCGAATTAATGCCGGTACATATGTTTTCAAAGGCCATACCACCATCAGATTGGAGCAAAAATGTGTACGAGTTAGAGGCGAAGGCTTTATCTTTGGCGTTAGAACGTTTTGAATATTATTTGCATAATTTCTTTGTAGTTTACACAGATTCGAAGGCTTTATCTTGGTTACTCCATAATCATAAACGGCAAAGGAAGTACGGTACTCTGATGGAGAAAATTTCCCAGTTTAAATTTAAAATTCTCCATATTAGGACGAGCTCTAACATTGCTGCAGATTTCCTGTCGCGAATAGGAAATCATGTGGAATTTTATACTAATGAACCTAATACAGCTGAGGTTATAAAAGACAATGGTAAAAATGTCAACTTGAGTTTTGTAAATTTTTGGAAATTGCCGTTGTTAAATGAACCTTTAAAAGAACATCAACAGTCAGATAAAGATCTTCAAGAAATTATAGGTAAATTAAAAAAGAAAGAAAGTGTAGACTCATATATTTTAAGAGATGGTATCTTGTTAAAGAAAACGAAGAGCCAGATTGGGGATGGTTATAGAGTAGTAGTTCCACAAAGTTTAGTACCAACTATACTAGACTATTTCCATTCTCAATTAATAAGTGGTGCTCATAGAGGGGTAAGAAAGACAACTGCCGCCATTGCTAGACGTATGACATGGCCGAATATGTTTAAGGATATTAATGAGTTTGTGAGATCTTGTCCGAAATGTCAAAGGATTCGTGATAGGAACACCTTGCCTCAGGGAAATTATTATACGAGACATGTAAAAGCTCCAAACAACACGTTTTTTATTGATATTGCCGGGAAATGGCCTAGTAGTCAGGGGTATGAATATGTATTAGTAGTAGTGGACGCCTGTAGTAAGTTTGTATTCTTAGAACCTTTAAGGAAACTCTCAAGTCAAGCTATTTGTAAGAAATTAATGGATATATTTTTAAGAACTGGATTTGTCTCTAAGGTGGTTCATGATTGCGCGACATATTTCGTATCACAGTATTTTACTCATTTCCTGTATAGCCTAGGGATACAGGACGTAAAAACCTCGCCGTATAATCCATCTCCGAACATTTGTGAGAGAACGATACGTAGTTTGAAGGGAATTCTGAAGGCGTACATTGATAAGAGTCAAAGGAATTGGGCCCAATTACTATCTAAAATTGCTTTCTCTATCAATGTGAGTCTTAATGAAACTACGGGTCTCTCTCCATGTGATATCTACTATGGAAGAACCATGTATAGCCCGCTTGATGTCAAGTGGCTGGTAGATTTGGGTATATTAGACGAAGAAGTCGATAAGAATACGAAATATGAAATCATAAAAAGAAATTTGGAGAACGCCTGGAAAAGATGTGAAAAGACCTACTCTAAGAGGCATTTGCCAGTTAACTTTAAAGTTGGTGATCAAGTCTTGACCAAAAGATTCATGAAGGCATCATTAGAAAAACATTTCAACCCTAAACTTGCTGAACTTTGGGAGGGTCCTTATTTTGTAGTTGGACAACCTACCTTATGGTTGGAAAAGGTGGACAACCCCCAGGTCAAAATAAAGAGACATGTTCAGCATTGTAAACGGTATATTCTGCCGAGAAATGCGCAACCCGTGAACCAGGTTGGAGACTAAAAGGTTTAGGTGTAAGGAAAAAAAATTTTGTAAGGAAGATTATTTTATCTTGTATATATATATAAATATGTGACATGTTTGTGTGAATTGTTTGTGTCGCTTAATTTTTGTATCCTGCAGGAGCTGTCCGTGGTTTTGGTCCTACTGTCTTTTGTGGTTATGTCAGAATGAATGAGGGAAGACGATCTTCCAGTATATACCCGAATTTGGATACACATTTGTACGCGGATCTATCACACCATTGTAATAAAGCACGTCCTCAAGGTATAGATGGATGGAGACTGTAAGTTGTAAAAATTTTTGTATAAGCATGCAATGCATGGAAATTGTAATTATTATTAAGATCAGGATTCTTCTCCTTAAACGCATATACTTTTGATGGATGTAATTAAATTTTGGGCAGACGGATCTATATGTAACGTATATTAGCGTTTCCGTCGAAGAAAAAAAAAAGATTTCTGATGGAATTCTAATTGTATATTTGGATGTAAAGGTAGGAGTTAAGTAATACGGCTTCTACTCAATAGATGCCCTTCCACTTCACTTATGAGTGCTTGTCACGAGGAGTTCCCTCGAATCTCAAGAGATGGCAGCACTAGTGGCTGTAGCTGCTGAGTGGGTTTGCCCAGCAATTCGGTCACTTGAAGATTGGAAAGGGTAAGGGTTAGGTTTAAAGTTTGGGAAAATAAGTTAAATTCATTTTCGGTATGTTATAACATTGAAATTCCCTTTCGAACATCATGGTTTGGAATTAAGTGATAGTTGGCTTAATACTACATGAATAAGATTGCTTCAATTAGTGTGTTAACAGAATATTTTGAATATTAGTGTATGTATAAGAATTTCTTGTGTTTTTTGGTAAGTAGAGTGCTATTTTTCTACAAAAATTGAGTATTGGGTTTGTACTTAGTACTGTCCTGGGGAATAAAGTGAGGACGAATTATTTAACCTCTTTTTGGCTGTAGAAGGAGATTCGAAATTTATTCGTCCTCGCGTTATTTTTCAGAGCAGTGCATGGGAAACCCAATCCTTGGGTTTGGATCCCATTATATTATATATTGGTTCGGATCCCAATAAGCACATTTATGCCAACTTTAGAATTATTACTGGGAGAATATTTGAGTAGGAATTTTCATGTGAAACAAACGCGAAAAACCCGAGTAGACGTATTACTGTTAATTCCTAACCTAATCAAGAAACATTGTAAGTTTGGGGGAAAAGAAAAAAAATTATTCACGTGGATCCGGATTGTCACTGAGTGCCGGAAGGGTGGTAAACTTCAGTGAATGGAAAAAGTAAATGTATATACGGGTAAAATTGTATCTTTTGAAACTATTAACATTTCTTTTTGATGAATTAATGTTAAAAGAATTTGATACTTTCGTAAACTTTGGAAAATTAAATGTTAACCGTTCATATTGTCATTTGTTGGAAGTTTTTTGAAGTTATTTCAGTATTTAATCGTTTTTCAACGGGGTTTGGAAATTTCTTGTTGTTGTTATACATATATTTTGTTCATAATAAATTGTTCAAGTTGAATTTTTCGAGTTTACATATATCTCCTAGTTTAAACAAGCTTGATTGCTACGAGGAAAAAGAAAAACATATTTTTTTTCAGTGTTTTTACTCTGCAATTGCCAAAACAAGAATCGGGGAAATCTAACTCGACTAGTGTGCTTGCGATTGATTTGTATGCAGGTAAAGGAAGGAATTGTGTCTGTTTATTGGGCAAGGTTTGACTTTTCCCTGTGGACAAATTGAACGCGGGACCACGGTTGTATGTGTGAGCATACAACGTTACAGCACGTAGCCAGGATTTCGTAATAGGGGGGGTCCGAGACATGAAATACTGGGGTTATCCACACCAGAGTTCGATTATTCGAAACTATTTTACTGTTAACATATGCTGGTTCGTTTAGTCAGGATTTCGTAATGGGGGGCAGTGTGGTATGAAATATTGTGGTTATCACACAAGGGGCTTGATCACTATTTTACTAGCAACACATATTGGTTTGTTAGGACAATAAAATGAGGACATGATAGTAAGTATTTTAGTAACAAACTATGAAGAAATGTCGAATAAAAGAATATTAAAATGATTTAAAAAGATTTTACAATATCGAGGTTCCATCTTCTGCTCATCCAAATATAACCATTTTCCTTTCATTATGACCTCAACTATTTTTTAAAAAGTACGTATCCAATAATGCCTTGTAAAATATTTTACAATACTTGCGCTCCTTTCTCTATTGAATCAAATATTAACGGAACTTTCATCTACATAACTTTTTGTTTTTAATATCTGTCAAATACTGTCTGTGCCAAATGACAAGTTAAAGGAGCAGTTGAAAACGGTTTCTGAAATAACATGTTTAACACTACAGAGAAGCGATGATGAAAAATTATCTTTATTTTTAGCTTTTTATTTTTAACGCTGACTCTTCCTATTTCTCGTTTGTTTTTGCTTTATCCTTCCTTATTTTTTTGGCTACGTGCCTGTTACTGCTCTTTTGACATGAAATTTACCACATACTTGTCTTTGCCGATTATACACATACTAACATTATACGGGCGAATTCGTTATCAAATTATACTACTAGAACAACATATTTATAATCATGTGACAGTAATTTTGGACATGAGTGTACATACAGAGACCTGTTTACCTTTGTTAGGTGTTGGTCTGAACAACAGATCCTAAGGATCATCTAGTTTCTTTCATGCTTCTTGGCATCCGGTAATGTTACGTGTAGAAACTTTCTCTCAGGCTCGTGGCAGTCAGCACGCTATCGTGGCAGTCAGCACCTTGATATTGGCAATCAGCGCCAGTCGTGGCAATCAGCACCAATAATTGGCTGTGGCAGTCAGCACCCCATCCCCCTATTATTCCTAAGGTGAGGTGCTACACGTAACATTACCGGACGCCAAGAAGCATGAAAGAAACTAGATGATCCTTAGGATCGTGTTGTTCAGACCAACACCTAACAAAGGCAAATAGGTCTCTGTATGTACACTCATGTCCAAAATTACTGTCACATGATTATAAATATGTTGTTCTAGTAATATAATTTGATAACGAATTCGCCCGGTATTTCTTATAATGTTAGTATGTGTATAATCGGCAAAGACAAGTATGTGGTAAACTTCATGTCAAAAGAGCAGTAAATAAGAACAATAAAACGAAAATAAAATTTTCTTGTCCATTTAGTTACATTTTATTTTACTCATTATGATTTTCGTATTTATAATTCTTTTCCTATGAAATTTATCACAAATATAAATTTCCTGATTATACACATAATATAAGTATTAAAAGTACTCTGCAAAATCATTATCAAATTATATTCTTACAAGAAGACAGTTATTGATATGCAACAATAATTTTGGACATGAGTATACTTTCAGTTTTGTCAGGGAGCAGTGCGTACAAAATTGGTACGATTTATGTATTCTCACTTGAACTCCCTATGTCAGCATGAACTGTGTACAACTGTGCAAATTGTTTCAAGCAGCTCTTGAAAGTTCCATCAAAAAAGCACTGCTGGCTGTACCTCACAAGGGAAGTTCAGGAGAAAGCACTCGCCTGTAGAGAAAATAAGCATGCCATTTGAAGTCCCAATTCATGCTGATTATAACAAGCTAATAAAATTCCTGTACGGTTGAGAATGGTTCGAGATATTCAACTTGGAAGTTTATATGAGAAAATGAGGATATACGCATTTATACGCGTTAAGTACAACATAATTAGTAACGAATATTGACATACGAATTGAAAGCTGTCGGAAGTAACAGAAAAAAAGTATTTCGCAATAACTAACGGGTTTGTTAGATACAATTAGTCATTACATTGTTCATAATAATAATAATAGGTTAGAGATGAAAATTGATCACGGTTGTTCTTCTGTTTTATGAATAAATGACGCAGGCAAAAGACTCCCTTGCACCACGAACATTTTATATGTGCAATTGTGTTGCATCCGTCAAGAGAACAGTTCGCAGAAGCAAAGCAAAATGAAAATTCGACAAGTGATTCAAAAGTTATAGGCCTTGTTCACAACCTGCCTTGCAGAACGCAAACTGAAACAATCTAATGTATCGCGGTGATCGGAAGTGATTCGTATGGATACGAACTTTATTTGATTGTTTCATTGGTACATTATAACGTCCAGATGAAGAAGATTCATACTATGTATATACAAATCTCCTGCCATAATCTTTGATTGATCGGAATCAAAACACATCAAATGTTTGCACAAATCGTGTGCAATTCTTTGGTATCTTCTCAACCATTAGGTCTTTGCCATCCGTCATGCAACTTGTAATGGACAATTTGTCTGTGAATGGACCCCAGTGATCAAGCAATAGCAAGTTCAAACCATCAGGCTTCGCCATGAGTGAGAATACTTAACGCATTGAAACGTGCATCCACTCATTTTCTCATATAAATTTCCAAGCTGAATATCTCGAACAGTTCTCAACGTACAGGAGTTTTATTACCTGTTGTAATCAGCATGAATTGGTCCTTCAAATGACATGCTTATTTCTCTGCAGGCGAGTGTTTCTCCCAAACTTCCTTTGTCAGCTGGCTTCAGACCATCATATCCATCAAATAATGCAATAAAACCATTAATATAAACAATGAAATGTGCAAATTGTACATATAACAGAAAAGACAATCCCTTTATAAACATCCAAGTGTATGTCGTTCCATTTTTGAGCAACTTTGTAACTTATAGGAAGCCACATAGATTTGCTGTGATGATTACTAAATTAATCCCTACTAAATTAATTAATAATCATAAATTTAGTATGAGGGATTAATTCCTCTGTTTCCAAATACAGTTTCTCCCAGGCTCGTGGCAGTCAGCACGCCGTCGTGGCAGTCAGCACCTTCATATTTGCAATCAGCGACAGTCGTGGCAGTCAGCACCAATAATTGGCTGTGGCAGTCAGCACCTATCCAATAGGGGTGACAGAATAAAATGTGAAATAATTAAAAAGAATTAAAAACATTGTCCAAGAAAAACTTACTTTGAGTCACGAGGTGAAAGGCATGATGGAAGAAAACCAAGAAAGATAAAGAATTATAAAATTAATGGTATAAATTCTACATCAAGACGAAGTTCCCTAAGGCTAATAGTATATCAAATCGGAATGACATTCCAGTGAAGGAAGAAAATTACAATTAACTGTAGAGGTAAAAACTGGATTTTCATTTACCTCACAATTTTATTGTAAATTTATTTGAGGTCTACGAGGATTCTTTGTTTTAATCGTACCCCTCAACTTTTACATGCCATGGACGCCCATGTTTCATCTTACAGGCCTACTTCCAGTTTCAGCATTGAATTCACATTGTTTGGAAGTCTACCGCAGTTTTGTATTGTGAAACGAGACTCGTTTGATTTTAATGTTACTCACAAGGGACATCACCCAATTGTCCGACTCCGAATTCAATGAAATTTTTCTAGCTGATAGAAGACATATCGTCCCTCTCGAGACAAAGGGGCGTATCTCATTTTCTTAACTTTTCCAGGAGACAAGTTTAAACCTTTTCTCATTGTTTACTTTATCATCTGCTTTTAAAATTTAGTTTAATCTCGTAGGTTTTATACCTGAACGAATTATATCAAACGAAATTTTAAAAGAAGACGATAGAATAAACAATGAGAAAAGGTTTAAAGTTGTCTCCTGGAAAAATTTTTAAAATGAGATACGCCCCTTTGTCTCGAGAGGGACGATATATGTATTATTTGTGATGACAGAAATTTTTGCCATGGTGCATATTTTCTATTTTTTAAAATAATTTTTAAGTTATGATGTGGTTATTAGAGATTACTTCAGAAGTCCCTCACTAACCTTTGTAAACGGAGCGTTAATGAAAGAACAACCATGTAGATACATATAAGGCCTAGCGGGAAGTTGTATGGTAGGTATGACCTTGACGGCAGCCATCTTGAAATCCGCCATTTTGAATTAAGGTCAAGTTTTTAAAATGGGAATAGGGTAGTGTGATACATAATTTCGGGCTAGAATTTAATCAGGAAGACAATGGTGAAGCTAGTTTTGAGATACACCCATTTGCGGGGAAAGTTACAGGCATTTAATTGTTCGCTTACTACGTGCAAAAGTTCCTACCTCCGCTTCTAACCCGCGTATTAATGATAATAAGTTGATAAAAGCTTCGGTAATACATATTATGCCTAGAGGATAGTGATAAAGTAAGGGTATCCTTGACAGCAGCCATTTTGAATTAAAGTGAAGTTGAAAAATGAAAACCATAGTATGTGACACCTCATTTTAATAGCAAATTTTCCCAAAAAGCCAAAGGTATGCTTATTTTTGCTCTATAGTTAACCAGTATGAATTTAAGACTGCTTCTAATGTGCACCAAACGTCCATTATTCGATCTTTCAAATTGGCAACACTCCTAATTTTCACCGCATGTTTTAAGATTCCAACTGGCACTTTGCAATTGTTGACATGACTCATGTTTTCTAAATGTATTACATTTTTTTAAGAGTTGAAATTTGTCAGTTCATGAATAGTGTTCCGATAAGCATCCAGCTATCTTTCTGAATTTTGAACACTTGCCATGTAATTATTAATTTTAAACGAGAATACATGAGGAACCTATGGACCTATGTGACGTAAACCAATACAAATGAAATTATAACAAATTGGTGTTATACGAACACAAAATTATCACGAAATGTAGCCTACATATTGTGCAAACGACAAACAATAAAATATTGTTAATAAATACAACTTTAAAGCAACAGCAGCAGTGATAGAAAATATCAAAGAGGCATAATACGACTGTAGCCAAAACATTGTACCATGAACATAATATGAAAACAGGTAACTTGTTTATAAAGAGGTGTAACTTAATTGAGTTCCCGATCAATACTGATTATAAATCTTATAAACATGAATCATCAAAGCAGGGGCGGATCCACGGGGGGGGGGGGGGGCGATCGGGGCGATCGCTCCCCCCGAAGAGGAAACTTTATTTTATATATATATAAATAAAACCCATCCTAAAGTTTAGAACCCTTAAAAGTAGCAGTATGACAACCCACCGCCCCTCCCCAGAAGTCGGTCCTGGATCCGCTCCTGCATCGAAGACAATCACTAGAAAACGAATGACTTTTTTGTCTGACTAGCTAAAAAAATTGCCATAGAAAATAAATAAATAAATAAATATACAATAAAGAAATAAATATAAAACAAAACAAAAGACCCTTGATTGACACAACAATCATATTTCGTTTTCCTTTTTGAAGTGAATTTTCATTTGATTTTTCGTCTCATCTACTATCCAAGCTACGTCTTCGGTATTACCTGAATGCGAAGTTGGAGTTGTTTCGTTGTGCGATGATTCATGTCAGTAAACGAGCTTTTGAAGGGCAAGTATAGAAAATAAATAATTACATGGCAAGTCTTCAAAATTCAGAAAGATAGCTGGATGCTTATCCGAACACTATTCATGAACTGACAAATTTCAGCTCTTAAAAAAAAAAAAAAGAAAAAAATGTAATAAATTTAGAAAACATGAGCCATGGCAACAATTGCAAAGTGCCAGTTGGAATCTTAAAACATGCGGTAAAAATTAGGAGTGTTGCCAATTTGAAAGATCGAATAATGGACGTTTGGTGCACATTAGAAGCAGTCTTAAATTCGTACTGGTTAACTATAGAACAAAAATAAGCATACCATTGGCTTTTTGGGAAAATTTGCTATTAAAATGAGGTGTCACATACTATGGTTTTCATTTTTCAAACTTCACTTTAATTCAAAATGGTGGATTTCAAGATGGCTGCCGTCAAGGATACCCTTACCGTACCACTACCCTCTAGGCATAATATGTATTACCGAAATTCCTCCTTTAACTTTCTATTCAAACCGTAAGTGGTTAAAATTAACTATTTCTGGTTTCAACATTTATTGCCAAAGAACAAAAATGGTATTAGACAGCGACAAACTGTTTTCTGCAATCAATTTAGGGTCGCACGAGTAGAATATAAGATCGAAACGTCACGTGTAAATGTGTTTTTATATTAAATAAATGCAGTCTTGTTCAGCAGTGTGTTTATTTTTCTGATTTTATTGCAAGACGGATGACTATGATTGTGTCTCACGAGTAACTAGTACATACCATTACAACTCACAACACTACCAAAACTAGAAATAGTTTAAATTTACTACTACTTCCAATTTCAATACTGATTTCCGTAGAACAAAAACGGTACAAAATATCGAGATGCAATTTTTTTGGCAATCGATTCAGCTTTCTAAGTGTAGGTTCTATCTTCTCCGTTAGCAATCTATTCGATACGGAATTAGTTTAAATTAACGATTTCTGATTTCAATCTTTATCGCCATAGGACAAAAACAGTTTAAGTCATAGGGAGTAATGGCTTTCTAACATTGATTTAGCGTCCGAGGAACAGGTCCTGTAGTTAAAGATCTATTACTTCGAATCTGAGTATTGAATTTCCATAGTTTGGAATTCTATTGTAGTTTCTCACCATGAAACGAAACTCACTTGTTACTGTATTCATATTATCTTTAATTATGAAGATAATTTCAGAAATAAGTTAACAAGAATTTTAGCCAAGTTAAAAAAAAAAAAAAAAAGTTGATTTCAATCTACTGAAAAGTTACGGAGTGAATCTATACCTTTACTAAATTGGACATGTCACACTTATTTCTATCTACAATTACAAGCTTATACCATTCGATACGACATATGCTTGTTTTACAATAACTTTCGTAATTTTTTTAAACGAAACTTGGTGTGTCTCTTTAAAGTTGTGAGCTATGCACCTTATGCACCGCATCTTTAATAGCTTTTTTCTTTCTTTCAGTTTCGTCTAGAACAATGGTTAAAGAAGTGGAGTAACTTGCAGAGGGACTCACCGTGACTTTCCAGTCGCATAATTGTTCCAACAATTATCGAAAAAATGTACATAAATGATATTAATGTGTTGATAGACAGTATCATTTTCCAAGAGTACTTCAGTGGGTAGAAAGTCCAATATACACGAACTACCGATTCAGAACATTAAGAATACTAAAATTGCTTGCAACTTAAAATTTATGCATAAATATATTAATACCCTTACAATATGCACTAATATTTAAAATATACATTTGCATTACCAGATATGCATTTTTAAAGATATTCGGGCCCTCTATTTTCACGCTATCGTTCTTAAAAACCATAATTTGATTTCAGTTAAACATGGAATGTGCTTTCATTTTTGACTTATCGTTGTACGAAAAGAAAGAAAAGAAAACAGTCCTGTACATTCTTCTAGATTGATACTAGCTAATCATCGCCATTGTGATCGAGGCTAGAAAAGGTAAATTCAATGTCATTTAAAAAAAAAAAAACTGACCTACTAAGCAGCACCATTGCTAGTTACTTTTCTTTTTTAACGTTCATTACTAATATCTTAACAACTTTCCTTCAACAACCCAAAAAGTGTCACTGTGAAGTAGGTTGGTATTTGTATTTGATTTAGTGATCGGGAACAGAAGCTAGAAGTACATGTAGATCATGAATTGGAAAATAAGAAAGAAAGAAAGAAGGAAAAAAAAAAAGAACTTCGTGTGTGATCATGGCAACGCTGTTGTGTTTCTATTTCTGCGTGGTTGGGTTGGGATAAACTAGCTGGGTTTGTCTTTCAGGAATTCTAAGCATTGTAGGAATAGGGATAGGAAGTGCAGAGGAAAAGACAAGTTGATGTTGTCGAAAGAAAAACACTTTAAACCAACGCTTCTTTATTTTATAAGACGGAAACAGAGAAAGAAATCATCATTGTTTCTCTTTACTTTGAAATTAAGTTCGAAGAGCAGTAAATGTCTTCACTGTATAACAGGATAAAATCAGCGTAAATGACACATTCTATAACAAGAGAAATTCACCGTAAATGACTAGAACTAGAGAAATCCAACGTAAATAACGCACTGCATAACAATACCACTCGACTGAAAGGTATTCCATACCCTCAGACGGTCCTCTCCCTTCACAGCAGACAACCCCTAAATCTACTCATGGTCAAATTTTCAGATTTGAATGCGCCCAAAGTTCCCTTCACACTCGTACAGAACATACAAATCCACCATTATTGCATGTCAGCCACGTCTGTTTTCTAAATTTGGCCTCCCAATGTGCTTTAGGAAGATAATCAGGAAATGCAACAAAATTTATGGAAGTTTTTTTTTTTAATTAAAAACTTTTAAAAACTTCTTCATACAAAATATTTAACTTCCATTAACGAACAATATCAGATTGAATTAAAAGCAATCGCCGTACAGATTTAAATATTAGGGATATGTTCAAGCACAGACAATCACCGCACATATTCATACTGTCAGGGGCGGATCTAGGACGGACTGGGAGGGCGGTGGGTTGGAATACTGCTACTTTTAAGAGGTCCAAACTCTGAGATTAGATTTATTTATATATATAAAATAAGAAAGTTTCCTCTTCTGGGGGGACGATTGCCCCGATCCTCCCTCTGGATCCGCCGCCATTGCATACTGTTATCCAGTTATTAGAAAGACACAAAAATATTTTTAATGAATATTTTTTTATTTCATAAACAACAATTTTCCCCTCGTAAATATCTGACTCAGTTATGTATTTCTTCATCATTGTAGTCACCACAGAAGCCGACAAACTCAACAATACTTTCCGACTTCAGTTTAAATGAGTCGCCTCAATACACTACTTTTTGTTTGGATTGTTATCTGCAACCAACACAAGTTCTTGCGTAGGTGAACTTCTTTGGAGACATCTCATTGTAAAAGCAAAAGATAGGAGAAATAACAAAAATGTCGGTGTTGGCAACTTAGAAATTATTTCTAACTAAGAATTACATCTTTGATGTTCAAAGCTATTCGTCAATTACTGTGCATAAAAGTGGATTTATTAAAAGTATATTAGCATCCACTTTCCAGTGACGGTATGTCTTCATCATTGAAAAACCAGAGGTGGTATAGCATACCGCCTCACTTCGAACACTATATATATATCACTTGTCCTAAAAGAAATGCTTCATGCTTAAACCGCCTTTGACTAAATTCTCCGTATGCCACTGTTGTTGCTCATACAGTCATACAGTAATAATACGACTGAATGTTTCAAAGGTTAATTTATTCTATCTTGTTAATAAGAGGTTTTAAAGTAAAATCTGTCTTTCAGACGGGTGGTTCCTCAACAGAGAATGTTGATTTACCATACACTTGAATTGCAAGCCATATGTCACACCGTTATTGAACGTGTACAGTGAATGCTTAATGAAAGAAGCATTGATGGAAGTTGGAGATTTCAAGATTGAGGTACAGAGCATTAATAAGGTAAAGTATGCGGAAGACAGAAATTATACCTAGAACCGAGGAAAGACTACATGAGATTATACTGTAGATAGAACAGTTGGCACTGGGAAACAATATGGAATGCAAATCAACATTGAAAAGTCGAAAATCATGAGAATGTCCCGTGGAAATACGCCCGTACAGATCAGAAAAGAACAAAGAGAACTTGAAGAGATCGTTCATTTCCAATGTCTGAGAAGTGTTTGGACGAGAGACTCTTACTGTACCCTAGAAATCAGGCCAAAAGGTGCCGTACCCAAAGAGTAGGTCGACGATATGGACATTACGGAAGTTAGAGAAGAAATAGGCCTATATACAGTTTCAAAATGTGATTTTGGAGGAAGATAGGGAAAATATAATGGACGAAGAGAATAATAAACAAAGATGCTGTACAACGAGTAGGAGAGAATAGGGCGATTTTAGCCAGCATTCTTCGTAGGAAGACAAATTAGTAGAGCAACCCAAAAGCACAATAGCAATTTAGACATATGGTTGGTACCTTGAACATGGTTGTGGTTACTTAAGGGTCCAGAAGAAACTAATTTTAAAAGCATAATAAAGCATAATTTTAGAAAATAAAGCATAAAGCATAATTTAAAATATATAGCACAATTCTTGGAAAATTCTGTTTAACTGCAAGTTTTACAAACTATATTAATATTTTTTAAAACCAATATTTACAAAGCAAAATCATTGAGAACATAACAATGCAACAATGAAAAGCTAATTTTTATTTCTGTAAACTCTTCGATGTAATCCTTTGATGTGGAGGAAAAAAAAAAGAATAAAGTGTAATTAAAAAAAATAAAGCATAATTACACAAAATATAAAGCATAATGTGGGTGCTCTACATATTAGGTTGGACACATCTTGTTAAGAAATTATTTTTCATGCTATCATAGAAAAAATACGGGAGGAAAGCGAGGAGTAGGATGAAGAACATAACTTATCAATGATTTGAAGAATAGAAGAAAATATTGGGAGGAAGTTGAAGATCGAGAAACGTAGAAGAAACATTTTCAGACCTTAACCCATCGTTTCCCAACCGGTGTGCCGCGGCACAGTGGTGTGCCGCGAATGGATCGCTGGTGTGCCGCGAGGAAATCGGAACAAAATTATTAATTCTATAGCAATCAAATTGCAAGACATACAGAAAAAGGTATATTTGTATTTCAAATTACTACTATGAATCTAAAATTTAAAGTTTCATACTGTGTTACTTTTCTGTAGAACATTTTTCTGTACATTTCTAATTTTGAAAAAAAAGTATTTGTTATCATTGTTATGACCATTATTGCTTCTTTATTGTTGCAGACTATTTCGTAACTTGAAATTTTAAAATATTATTCAATCCTTCCGGCAAAGTAAACATGCATACGAATTACTTATATTTGTGTTTTAAAAGTAAAAGAGATTCGTTTGTTCGTTCGTTATTTAGTGATCCTCCTTCTTAATGAAAGGTTGGATACAGTTTTCGAAAAAAAAAAAAAATGTATTTTTAACAACTTGAGCCCTATATCTGATTTTAATTGTTTTCTATTTCTAAATTAAAATGAAAAATAAGCATAATGATTTACCACGGGGAAAAAACAGTGGTCTAGCTTTCTTCTCTGTGAGAAAAATGTCAGTAATCAGAAAAAAATACTACAGTATTTTATATTTTCAAATAATAATAATAATAATAATAATAATAATAATAATAATAATAATAATAATAGTAATATGTGTGCCGCGAGAATTCAAGTTACCCTGAAGTGTGCCGCAAATAAATAAATAACTCTATGGCCTATGGAACCCGGAGGTTCAATGCCGCGTTCACAAAAGCTCTCCACTGACTTCTATCCTTAGCCAATTGCATCCAGTTTCTACTTTGTATTCCTATCTCTGCGAGATCCATCTTAATATTGTCCTCCCATCTGCACCTAGGTCTTCCTAATGGTCGTTTTCCGATTGGTTTTCCAGTCAAGACTTTGAAAGCGTTTCTACTTTCTTCCATTCTAGCTACATGACCTGCCCACCTAAGGCTCCCAGACTTGACGACCCTAACAATGTTGGGTAAACCGTATAAATTATGTAGTTCCTCGTTATGAAGTTTCCGCCATTCCTCATCCCGTTCCTCTTGGATCCGAATATTCGTATCAGGGCCTTGTTCTCAAATACAATAATAATAATAATAATAATAATAATAATAATAATAATAATAATAATAATAAGAATAAGAATAAGAATAAGAATAAGAATAAGAATAATAGGTATTGAGCAATTTTGAGTCAAAGGAAAGAAATAAACTATTGTATAGTACTGGAATTAATTTAATAGAGTTTAATTGTATAGGCAGTACTGAGAATATATGAGACAAAGTCTATTGCTGAAAGTGAAATATAGGTTATTATTAGGGTTTTATCCTAGGTATGACATACCCACTGATGATTGAACCTGGAACACATGCATGAAAGGCAATAGCGCTAGCAAATTAGCTATGAAGAGGTATACCAAACAATAATTCTAAGTCAAGAATAAAAAGCAAAAAATAAGAAACGGAAATGACAGACTGTGCGATAATAATACTTTCACAATTTTAATTTCACACTATTTATTCCTAGACTTTCGAGACGAGACGGAGACGAGATCGAGACTTGGCCCTCGAGACCGAGACCGAGATCAAGACAAGCATCTGTTGACCGAGATGAGACGGCGATTTTTGGCTTGAGACGAGATCGAGACCGAGACCGCTATTTATCAACCGAGCGAGACTGTACAAAGTCTCGTCTCGATACCATCCCTAGACCACTTGTACGATTCTTTTAACTGACTTTGTAACGCACTATCAATCTGGTATCAATTGAAAAGTTAGACGAGGTCGTTACGTGATTTTAGATATTTCATACAAGATTTTGTTTGATTGTGAAGACTGATAAATTTTCTTTCCTTCAAGAAATGATCACACTAACAGTGTTTGGGAGTCATGTTTACTACGAACAAAACTATGGTGTACGAATATTTGTTCGATACAGGTAAGGCGTAAAATCAGCAAAAAAAACTGCATAAATGCCCCAATTGGTAAACTTACGGTGCACGATAATGTACATGTAATGTCTAGGGTTCGTTCATATCCCATACATCATCTCTATCCATTTTATTCATTAAATTATTGTCAACACGAGTTCATTCTTTAAAAATATTTATTGCACGTTTACTTTTTCATGTCACTGTAGTTCATTTAATAAAAGTTATTTTGGATATACTTTTGCTGACATTCTAATATATAGTCACGTTAAATTCCATTAAAATTAGTAACTGCCTACAATATGAACCAAATATTAGATAGATCCTACTGTAGTTAAAGTACAAATATCTTGCACATGGCTAGAGGCGGATTGAGATGCCGGTTGAAAGCATTGAAAGAAATAGTGAAACCAATTAATCATAGCATAACAGTTTATTTTGCCAGATCGTTACACCCAATTTATCGTAACTTATCACGGAAACTTTAAGTGAAACACTTATTGTTTAGTTTAGTCTAAAGTAACAACACTGATCCAGCGTCACACGATCTGTCAAATTCAAGCAAACTCTTAAGAAATAAGTGTTTGGCAAAGTCATGTGGAAACACCGCGATACGAAGAACAGCAGCATGTGCGTAAATTTAGCTCTTTCCTCGCGCAGAAGACAATGTGTTGGCGAATATATCCTATGGCTAGTTCGGTCACCTCCTCTCAGCCAAAATATTTCCTCCGATGCTTTTAACTTCCGTCACATGGAGAGGAGCAGAATGAGATAGGACAGAACACACAGCTTTCCTGTTGGAAGAAAGATCCAACTGTTCAGTTTGATTTTAGATCCGAGCTGCAAACAATTACAACTGCACCTTCAAGTTCGTAGTTGTTGAAGGAGAGATTTTAAGAATATAGCACTTCCCACACAAATGGCACTGTACCACCTCCGAGTATCATATTGACTCACGTTGCATGTCTTGATAAAATGCCATTTGCTGAAGGTTTGACTGCATTTCTTTCTCATTGATACTGAAATTTTGGACTTCTTACATGCTTTTCTTGAATTATAGTGGTTCAACCGTGTCATGAAATCTTGCAACCCTAAATTAACTTCATACAATGACGAAATTTTGCATAGCGACGTAATCCATATGAAAGACAATATCCCATTGTTACTTTTTATATATTTACATTATAGCCCCAGAATATGACTGTCGGATTTAAATTAGGTTTGACTATTAGCGTGTAGTATTTGTAATTTGTATGTACTTTTAAGGTTTTCTTCATACTAATATATATATATATATATATATTTTGTACTAACCAGTGTTCGAAGTGGAGAAAAAGCAGAGGCAGTATGTTTTATTGTGATTTTGACTCAACATACCGGCTATTTAAATATTGTCTTGATCACTGAAAAACCAGAGGCTGTATGGCATACCACCGCATACCGTCTCACTTCGACCACTGGTAATAACACAATTCTCACAAACAGAAAAGACAATAAAGTTTCTTTAAATACGATAATTTTTGATTACCTGCAGAATCGAGTTGACATTTTAGAATTACGAAAAGTCTTATTCTGGTATGCGGTACAACTTTTATTAAGTTGTTAATATTGCTCTCTAGCAGTGTTGGGCAAAATCAATTGAAATCAATTGCAATTGATCAATCAATTGAAAGTAATTGCTCTGAAAATCAATTGCAATTGATTTCAATTGCAATTGATTTCAATTTGTAATTGACAATTAATTTCAATTGCAATTGAATTCAATCATAAAATTTGCAATTAAATTTTCGTCAATTGTTAATTGTTAATTAGTCACCAGGCAATTGAAACTTTTAATTGTTAATTGTCAATTGCAAAGGGTGCAATTGAAACATTTAATTGTTAATTGCAATTGACAATTGAAACTTGTAATTGTTAATTGTAATTGTTAATTGCAATTGAAATCAGCAATTAAAACTGAAGATAAGAAGATGTGTGTGTATTGTGTTGTCCATTTGTTACTGTTTTACATATTTCAAATAAGGTACTTATAAGAAATGCTGGATACCTACCATCCCTTTCCCCCCCCTGGGAAGAAAGCCAGGAAACTAAGTATTTTTTAAAATATATTATGTTTATGGTTCTATCCCCCTCGAAAGAACTCTATATGCCCGTCATGCATACAATAGGAATGGGCACCAGCGAGTTCGAGCGAGTTTTCTTTAAAACTCGACTCGACTCGAAGCAGACATCTTTGAGCTCGACTTGAGATCTCGGCTCGAAAAATTTCCCCCAACTCGACTCGAATTCGGATCGAGTTTCCAGTCGAGTCGAGCCAATTCGAGCTAAATCCTTTGTGTAGTTCCAAGTACTACTATCTTCAAGTATCCTACATAGACAATATAATAATCAATGATACTACTACTACTACTATAATTAATTATCATTATAACACCGTGTACCTGCATAAACATGGAATATAGGCGGTTTGTATCGGAATACTAAAAATTAGTTGACTGTCGATCTTGGTCGTCAAGAAATCTTCAGGAGGCAAGGACATCGGTCACGAGGTTCTTGGTTTGAGTTCAGGAGGAGCAAGTATTCGGGCTCGAGCCAAAAATTGTTAGAAGTTATGGGACTCCAGCCAAACATGTTCAAAACTGCTCGACCCGGGCTTAGGGTTGTCAACAGCTCAAGCGGCTCGCTCACAGCTTATTCACTTATCGAGCCGAACCGAGAAGTGAGCCGAGCCAACAGCTCATCCAACCGAGCCAGCTCCAGCCGATGGCTCACACGAGCCGAGCCGAATTGAGCTGATTGCTTACCCCAACCGAGCCCGTTCGAGCCATCGGCTCAGTTGAGCTGACTCGAACCCAGCCTATGGACTCGTTTCAACGGAGCTGGTTCGAGCCATTGGCTCCAATCGAGCCGAGCCGATGACTCGTCTTTACCGAGCCGGTTCAAGCCATTGGCTCAATTGAGCCCAGTCGATGGGTAATCCCAACCAAGCCAGCTCAAGCTGTACGCTCAGTTGAACCAAGCCGAGTCGGTTGACATCACTATTCCGGTTGGGCTTCTACTTTGGCTAAAAAATTGGACCGTGCAGTTCTCAGCCTTGATGGTAAGAACTACAAAAAAATGATAAGAAATCTTTAGTTTTACGTCTCACGCTTATGCCGGATAGGCTAAAGGAGATGGTGATGATAGGAAATGAATGAAATGAAGAAAGTGGGAGGAAACGGGAGAACCCCGAGAAAATCCACGAGCACGGTATTTGTCCATCACAAAGTACAAACTGCGCGAGCTGGGATCGAACCAGAGACCTCAAGCACCGGAGGTGAACGCTCTACCACTGACCCACCGCGCCAACTGGTAAGAAATACAGTATATACTTATATTGGTGCTCACGGCGTCATTAACTTGTTCCGCCACCAACGAATTTCAAGGTACTTTGTTCTGCATCTTTTGTGCGTGTTTTGTGTCGCTTTATGCGCCTATTCCCACATTTTGTGCATCACCGGAAGTGGGTCAAAATGGGCCTACAAATACGGCGGAACAAGTTATTGCTCTTCTGCCACCAATGAATTTCGAGATTGTTTCCTTCACATCGTTTTGTGCCGTTTTGTGCGTCTACTTCCGTTTTGTACGTCGTGGGAAGTGGGTTAAAATGAGTCCCCAAGGTGGGACGAAAACGATCAAGAGTTCCGCCACTATTAAATCTCGAGGTCGTTAATTTCACATCGCGTACCCTTTTGTACGTCTATTTCGACGTTTTGTGCGTCACTGGAAGCCGGTCAAAATGGGCCTCGAAGGTAGGACGAAAATGACCCACTGCTCCGCCACTACCGAATTTCGATATCCTTCGTTTAGCATCGACTAGTGGATTTTCGTGCCGTTTCGTGCCCTTATTTCCACGTTTAGTGCGTCACCGGAAGTGGGTTAAAATGAGTCCCCAAGGTGGTACGAAAACGATCAAGAGTTCCGCCACTATTAAATCTCGAGGTAGTTAATTTCACATCACGTACCCTTTTTGTACGTCTATTTCGACGTTTTGTGCGTCACTGGAAGACGGTCAAAATGGACCTCAAAGGTGGGACGATAATGACCCACTGCTCCGCCACAACCGAATTTCGAGGTTCTTCCTTTCGCATCAATTAGTGAACGTTTCGTGCCGTTTCGTGCCCTTATTTCCACGTTTAGTGCGTCACCGGAAGTGGGTCAAAATGGGCTTCCAAGATGGGACGAAAATGACCGAGAGTTCCGCCACTATTAAATCTCGAGGTCGTTAATTTCACATCGCGTACCCTTTTGTACGTCTATTTCGACGTTTTGTGCATCACTGGAAGACGGTCAAAATGGGCCTCGAAGGTAGGACGAAAATGACCCACTGCTCCGCCACTACCGAATTTCGATATCCTTCGTTTAGCATCGACTAGTGGATTTTCGTGCCGTTTCGTGCCCTTATTTCCACGTTTAGTGCGTCACCGGAAGTGGGTTAAAATGAGTCCCCAAGGTGGTACGAAAACGATCAAGAGTTCCGCCACTATTAAATCTCGAGGTAGTTAATTTCACATCACGTACCATTTTGTACGTCTATTTCGACGTTTTGTGCGTCACTGGAAGACGGTCAAAATGGACCTCAAAGGTGGGACGAAAATGACCCACTGCTCCGCCACAACCGAATTTCGAGGTTCTTCCTTTCGCATCAATTAGTGAACGTTTCGTGCCGTTTCGTGCCCTTATTTCCACGTTTAGTGCGTCACCGGAAGTGGGTCAAAATGGGCTTCCAAGATGGGACGAAAATGACCGAGAGTTCCGCCACTATTAAATCTCGAGGTCGTTAATTTCACATCGCGTACCCTTTTGTACGTCTATTTCGACGTTTTGTGCATCACTGGAAGACGGTCAAAATGGGCCTCGAAGGTGGGACGAAAATGACCCACTGCTCCGCCACTACCGAATTTCGATATCCTTCGTTTAGCATCGACTAGTGGATTTTCGTGCCGTTTCGTGCCCTTATTTCCACGTTTAGTGCGTCACCGGAAGTGGGTTAAAATGAGTCCCCAAGGTGGTACGAAAACGATCAAGAGTTCCGCCACTATTAAATCTCGAGGTCGTTAATTTCACATCGCGTATCCTTTTGTACGTCTATTTCGACGTTTTGTGCATCACTGGAAGACGGTCAAAATGGGCCTCGAAGGTGGGACGAAAATGACCCACTGCTCCGCCACTACCGAATTTCGATATCCTTCCTTTCGCATCGACTACTGAATTTTCGTGCTGTTTCGTGCCCCCATTTCCACGTTTCGTGCGTCACCAGAAATGGGTCAAAATGGGCTTCCAAGGTAGGACGAAAATGACACTGTTCCGCCACTATCGAATTTCGAGGTCGTTAATTTTACATCGCGTACCCTTTTGTGCGCCTATTTCGACGTTTTCTACGTCACTGGAAGATGGTCAAAATGGGCCTCGAAGGTGGGATGAAAATGACCAAGAGTTTCACCACTACTGAATTTCGATATCCTTCCTTTTGCATCGACTAGTGGATTTTCGTGCCGTTTCGTGCCCTTATTTCCACGTTTTGTGCGTCACCGTAAGTGGGTCAAAATGGGCTTCCAAGATGGGACGAAAATGACCAAGAGTTCCGCTACTATGGAATTTCGCGGTCGTTAATTTCACATTGCATACCCTTTTGTGCGTGTATTTCGACGTTTTGTGCGTCACTGGAAGACGGTCAAAATGGGCCTCGAAGGTGGGACGAAAATGACCCACTGCTCCGCCACTATACCTACCGAATTTCGTGGTCCTTCCTTTCGCGTCGAGTAGTGAATGTTTCGTGCCGTTTCGTGCTCTTATTTTCACGTTTTGCGCGTCACCAGAAGTGTGTGAAAATGGACGTCCAAAGTGTGACCAAAATGACCCATTGTTCCGACACTATCGAATTTCTAGGTCGTTTCTTTCGCATCGTTTAGTGATTATTTTTTAAAAGTTTTCTGTGCCTACTTCCTCGTCTTGTGCGTCACCGGAAGTGAGTTAAACGGGCCTTTAAAGTGGGAGTTAAATGGCTCACTATTCCGCCACTATCGAATTTCGGGGTTGGTTCTTTCGCATCGTTTAGTGTGTATTTTGTACCGTTCTGTTCGCCTACTTCCACGTTTTGAGCATCACCAGAAATGCGTCAAAATGGTCCATCAATGTGTGAGAAAATAGAGCCATTGTTCCGCCACTATCGAATTTGGGGGGTCGTTTCTTTCGCATCGTATAGTGCCTGCTTTGTACCGTTTTGTGCTCCTATTTCCACTTTAGTGCTTCTATTTCCACTTTAGTGCGACAACAAAAATGGGTCAAAATGGCCTACAAGTATAGCGGAATAACTTAATGCTGTTCCGTCACCATCAAATGAGGTCGTTTCCTTCACACTTTTTATACATGATTTGTGTCGCTTTGTGCATCAGTGGAAGAGGGTCAAAATGGACCTTGAAAGTGGAATGAATATGTCTTTCTCTGCCATATTTGTAGGTCACCTTTGACCCACTTTCGTTGGCCTACAAAACGTGAAAGTATGCGCAGAAACGGTATAAATATGCACTAAACAATGCGAAAAAAGCGACCTTGAAATTCGATACTGGTGGGAGAGTGGATCAGTTTTCTTCCCACATTGAATGCCCATTTTGACCCACTACTATTGATTCACAAAACGTGGAAAAAGACTTACAAAACGGTAGAAAACACGCACAAGACGATGTGAAGGAAACGACCTCGAAATCGTTCCTGACGGAACAGCATTAACTTGTTCCGCCATATTTGTAGGATAACGTTGACCCATTTCCGGTGACGCAGAAAACGAGGCGCACAAAACGACACAAAACTGGAAATTTAGCTTAATTACATGGAAATTTTAAGTTTGTAAGCTTAATTATATGAAAAATTTTATAAATTTTCCTTTAAGTTGGTCTACTTTACGTTGATTTGGGACTTTTAAATTGTATTCATTTTTCCACTGAAAAATATGTATAATTCAACAAGTTGATTTGATTTTGAGTTGCTTTTGGGGTTTAACGTCCCGGTCAGCAGCGAGGCTATATGAGACATGGACCTACTGATTAACGTGGAATCCGAACCACATGAGCTCCCGCAGGGAATCGAACCCGGGTTTCCCACGCCAAAGGCGCGTACGCTAACCGCTTAGGCACGGAGAAGCTCTATGATTCAACAAGGAAATATTTATTAGTTACAATTATAATAATTATCTATATAATTGAATTCATTGTAATTTGGTCCATAACAAACACTTTACCATTTCGTACTAGCTGTTATACCCGTTCTTCGCACGGATCAGATAAAATATCAATGTAAACAAACTGAACAACGGGAGAACAATTAAGAAACATTTCTAACATTGGATATATTTTGTGTGAATATATATGCAACAACGTACATGTGCTTTAATTGGGAAGGCCGATGGGGCTGAATTTTAACGTAAACACTATCGGGGGTGTCACTATACGTCTGAGCAACCCCGATAAATATGGATTGGACACAAATTCTACTACTTTTACATGTCCCGGTGAACACCCCCTCAGACCCCCTTGGTTCGTATTGTGAAACAATCTCCTCTGGCCCCCACCAACCCCCAACTAATACCACGAAAACTATGAATGTGACACTAACATTTGCCATTTTCTACTACTTTTTACATATGCCGGTAAAAATCCCTATAATCCTCTGGTTACAATTTTGAAAAAAACAATGCCTCTGGTCCGCAGCCGATGGGGGCTGTATTTGGAAGTCAACGCCTGTGGAAGTATCGCCATTCATCTCAGCGACAGCTAAAACTATGGATTTGACACTAATATCGGTCACTTTCCATTAGTTTTACATGTCTCGCAATTCCCCACCCCCGGTGACTCCCGGCCCGCATACAATGCTGGCTAAATTTGAAAATCATCGCTAATGAAAGTATCACCATTAATCTCAGCCACCGCGAAAACTACGGAATTGACATCGGTCATTGTGGATTATTTTTACATGTCTCTTGATCCCCTTCATAATGCCCCCGTTTCTTATCTGATGGGGGCTAAATGTGAAAGTAAACGCGGTCTTGAGTTTCACCAATGAGCTCAGCTACCCCGAAAACTATGAATTTGACATTAATATCGGTCATTTTCGATTATTTTTTTACATGTCTCGGAATTCCCCCCCTCTGGTGACCCAAGGCCCGCATACAACGGTGGATGAATTTGAAAGTCATCGCTAATGGTAGTGTCACCATTGATATCAGCAACCGCGAAAACTATGGATTTGACACTAATATCGGTCATTTTGGATTACTTGTACGTTTCGGTATTCCCCCCCCCCCATTGACCCACGGCTCGTAGCAGAATACGGTGAATTTGGAAGTTAATGCGATCGGAGTTTCACCATTGATCTCAGCGACCGCGAAAACTATGAAATCGACACTGATATCGGTCATTTTCTACTACTTTTACATGTCCCGGTAAACGCCCCCCTGAGACCCCCTGGTTCGAATTTTTTCGAAAAAGCTTTGCCTTGGTGTGAAACCTGGACCAAGGTATCTTTGACCAAAATTTGGTAACTCTCGGTCGACTTGTCTGGTCCCCAGGCCGGTCCCGGTAAACGTCTCCTGGAGACCCCATAGTAAGGAATTAAAAAAAAAAAAACTCTTCGTCTTGGTCTGGGGCCTAGACCAAGCTACCCGTGACCAAATTTTGAAAAGTTTCGGTCCACTCGTCTCGTCCACAGGCCGCACAAAGCTAGACACACAGACACACGAACAAACTATTTTATTTATATTAGAAAGGTCAGATCCGCTGTTATTGTATTAGTGCGATGCTTGAGCGATTGATCGTAGAAATTCAAACTCCGATGAGTGATAATTTTATAGGCTTGTTTTATTACAAGTTTAAACTCTTTAGTCAGTAGAGAAGAGGGCGTGAATCATGGGTCAGAGTTGATGACAATGGGTTTTGGCAGGTCTGTGGGTCACAGTGGGTAAGAGTGATTTATGGTGGGTGGTGGGTCAGAGTGGGTCACGGTGGGTCGTGGGTCACGACGGGTGGTGAGTCAATTGGTCGTGGCTAAAGTTTTCATTGCCCCACGCCCTGTCTGAACTACAGTGTTGAAAATTAATCAGTGAAAATCAATTGCAATTGATCAATCAATTGAAAGTAATTGCTGTGGAAATCAATTGCAATTGAATCAATTGCCAATTAATTTCAATTGCAATTGAATTACAGAATTCAATTGCAATTACTTTCCACTGCAATTACTTTCAATCAATTGATCAATTGCAATTGATTCTCCTTTTTTAATGGCCAACTGCAATTAACAATTAACCATTACTTATTTCAATTGTTAATTGCAATTAACAATTAAATTTACAGATTAATTGTTAATTGTTAATTCAATTGAAATTTGCCCAACACTGCTCTCTAGTAACTACATATCCTATTCTATTATGCAACCAAAAATGCTCCGGAGTTATCACGTACATTATAGATCGGGAAAAGCTTAATAAATTACGTTTGAGATTGTGAAATATGATAAACTTCAAGAACAAATTGAAAAATATCAAGTTTTAAATAATAACAAAATTAATGCTTTTATAAAACGCACAAAAGGAAATTCTTTTGTGAATAAAATGAGAAAAATGGATCTAAGACTATAAAAGCATTGGGTGCGGTTAATTATAAAGGATTATACCTCACCAACAAAAAAAAAGTCCTCAAATGTTCAAACTTTCATTTCAACCATTTCCAGACATCATAGAGTATGAAATTTTATATAACAACATAAATCGGGTGCCAGTACAATATTCCATAATCACTTTAATATATTTATATATTTTTAACTAAGAGTAATATTTGAATTTCCTCTCTGGTAGACTATAAGTTAGTGTCGAAAAACATTGAGTCTTGGAAAGCATGTAAGAAAGGAAACCAACAAAATTATACAATGGAAAAAGTGTATTTAATTATGATTAAAGAGTAGAAAATAATATTTTAAAATAATAGAAACGTGTTTTCTTTTTTAAAAATAACAAAATAAAATAAAATAAATCGTGCTTAAAAGTAAAAAAAAAAATGTTTTCAGGTAAACTATTTTTAAAAAAATCCATTTATGTATGACTAAAACGAAAAGCATGGAGAGCATTCTCCTATAAAATCAATTTACAAATTCTTCAATTCTCTTCTATATATTAAAATGCTACGTTTATATGTTTGTCGCCAAAGAAAAGTTTATATGTTTGTCTCCAATCCTTTCGACATTAAGATCTCGAAAACCACAAGTGCTAGAAACGCGCCGTTTTCACTGGTCGATTCCAAATTTTGTATAGATTGTCCATTTTTAATTGAATATTTAAGAAACATAGCCGTTATTTCTTTATTACATTTTTTAGGGGTACACTGGGTGTTGAAATTTTTATAAACGTAAAGCATCATATCCTACGAATTATACATTCCAACAGCATATAGTTGTAGACAGGGGTTGTATATCTCTTAGGAGCTTGTTTCATGGCCAAATGATGAAAAACGAAGGATAACCATTTCTCCAGTCTAAGCTGAATCTTATTGTTTGGAGTGTTTTGCCCAATGAACACCATATATCACTGACATTATAATTAATTGTGTATGTAATGTATTTGCTAACTACATACTTCATGCAAGAAGAAAGAAAACACTGATTATGCATGAATTAGAAACTCCCACAGGAAATAGGCTCAAATCTTGCAAACGGTGCGAGATATTGAAAAAATAATCGAAAAATCTCCCCTTTATGGTACTCCTTGCCGATTTCTATCAAGATGTCTTTCACTTGTGAAGGGAAATATAGAGATGTAAGGAATGTCGAGATTCATGTGAATGATACGCTGTGTAGAGAGCGCAAGTTCAGCTCTATGTATAAGTAAGTGTATCTTGATTTACATCAATAATAAAAAATAATGTTATTTTATAACATTTATAATATAACATTAAGTCAAAAAGTTTTATTTTATTTCCTAGTTTTAGTTATATTTAAACACATTTTCTGCCGTTGTATAATTTTCTTGTTTCCTTTCCTACAGGTTTGCCAAGATTCGGTGTCTTTCGATATTACAGTCAACCTGAGGAAAATTACTTAAAGATTACTCTTAGTTAAAATATACATATATAAATACAGTGCATTATTCCAGTATTACTTTTATATATAAATATATAAAGGTAATACTGGAATAATGCACTGTAACCGATTTATGCCACTGTGCAAAATTTCATGACTGCATGACGTTGAGGAACGAGTTACAAAGTTGCAAGATGTGAGGACATTGTTTTTACAATTCATTTTCAGTTTTTAAAATTCAATTCAAATTGAAAATTCAATTCAATATCAGATGTTCTACCGTTCTTTTCTCATTATAAGACGAAGAAATATTTATTTATTATATTGTAAAGAAAAAAATCCCTGAAAACTTCAAGAGTCAAAGAAAATCGATAGTTCGTTGGGAAAGAAAAAGAACAAATCAGTGGATGCAGAGGCTTTTCTAGTTTGAACGAATTGTTTGCAGAACTGTTCTATAGATGAACATTCAGCAACGACCATGTTTCAGTGAAAAGGTTAATAGATTTGATTGAACAAAATTGCCATTTAAAATTGCTGAATACATTAAAACTTCATATCACCTATTGCAAACGTTAAAATTCGAAGGAAAGAAATTTTAAAACGGTCTACACAGTTTTCTTATTTCAAACATTTTGTCACGATGTAATACTAAACAAAGAATAAGTTCTGCGAATAATAAAATTTTATTACTGTATTGATCTAAGCTCATACACAAAATAACCGTTTATAGATTTAATGTTGTAAATTCGGCTCATTAAGTTCTACTTTCGTAACGGGAACCAATAGCCTCGCTGCTGACGTCCACATTAAACATTGAAACATTCAGTAATCAATCAAACCAGGTACTTGATAACAGGAGCGTCATTTCAGATTTTGCTTTGGGGGGGGGCAAGACCCTTTGATATAAGTAAAATTTCGCGTATTTCGCTGATTTATTACTATTTAATTGATAAAATCTATAGAAATCTCAAACTCAGGGGGGCAATTGCCCCTCCCTGCCCCCTCTAAATGACGCCCTGCTTGATAAGATGATTAGGCAAGCAAAAAAAAAAAACAAAAAAAAACAGGTGTTATATGTTGGGCTGCATAACTTGTATTTGCTGGTAACCAATGTAATGCCAGTTTCGAAACCACTTAGAAAAGCCTGTCTCAGATTGAACATAGAACTTACAAGTACTGAATGTTGTCAAAGCACTTCCTTAATTGTAGAATCCAGTACAGGGAGAGAGAAGTGGTACTTGAATAAGAAAGTCATAAACAGCCTCCAAAAGTGAAATTTTCCGGAAGGGTGTGTTCGGAGATAAAACTACAGAACTTTGAAAAATGATTCCTTACGCAAAGACATGAAGAAAATTATAGACCATCATGGGTGTAAGTTGTAAATCGAATCATCGTGATAATATTGATGGTTCACATCGTTGGACATGAGCAATTCATCGAATTAAGCTTAGAAGTACAATTAGAAATGTTATATTAGAATCTCATCTTAGTCTCAATAGTCGACGTCTACAATTCAATTTTCGTTTTTAAGAACAGTTTATTCGTCTTCCAAGTATGAACTAACACGAACTAGAGAGAAAATTATATAGATATATAGTTTAGCTTGAGCCAAAATTTAATCTAAACTTCTCTCCTGGCATATAAGCCATATGCTATTTATAAATAAAAGGAATCTTTATTCCAGAAAATACATCATTTTTTTTTACAATTAACTTCTTAATACATGGACCCTTTTCAAACATAATTATATATATTTCGAAATAATTTGTAAAACAGCGACTATTGTACTCCATTTGGACAATTCATTTAACTTATTGGCAAATAAATTTTATCGAAGAGAATCTTCATTTTTGAATGACTAACTAGATTTTTACATTGTTCAATATGTTTTGAGTATAACTGACGAGTACCACCCCATCACATACGTAAAAATCAGAGAGGGCGATATTCGATAGATTGCAGATATTTTAGTCCAGTTGCAGCTATTAATAAAATTCATCTAGCTTACTGCGTCCAGTTCTCCGTGAGTTACAGCATTAGAGAACTGAATGAGTATCACCTACTGCGTAACTCAAAACGTAGGTATCCTTAGGTCCCAATGGCTATGAGTCTGATAAAAGTGAACCTTCATTACTAATTTTAAAAAATCACAAAAAAAAAAAACTTAAACTTCCTGTTTTGTATACAACTTTGAAATTTGGAGTCTAACGTCCTGTTCCAGCACCGAAGCTAAAAATATTAGCTTTACATAAGATCTAAACTACGTATACTGCCACCGAAAATCTATGCCGGGTCTCCCCCAACAGAAAACGACAATGCTACCATTTAGATTTAGCATCGTTTTTCAACATCAAGGTTATGTGGAACGCAGACCTAGAGTTTAAGCAGGCATTCGAACTACCTCAATGCGTTCAATGCTCTCTAATCGGAAATCGAAACCGCCAGAACCACGTACATTAAGGGGCAGACTACTAAATATTTTCGAAAAGCTAACAAAATTTCTTTTGCCCGTTTTTCGTAAGTGAAAAGAGATAATGAAATGTACTTACCATAATAATAGATAATGGAATTCTACAGATGCTATTGGATTATTAAGGGTGATCGGTGAAAGATTTATAGAAAAAGGGAAAGAGGTGTATGTTGTATTTATTGATCTAGAAAAGGCTTTTAACCGCGTAAATTGGGAATTGTTGTTGGGAGTTCTAACAAAGATAGGGTTGGAATGGAAAGATAGAAGACTCATAAGAAACTTATACATGAACCAACAAGTAGTAAGTGTTAGGATAGGGGAAGAACTGATGGAAGAGAGTGCAATTGGAAGGGGAGTTCGACAAGGATGCTGCCTCTCGCCAACACTATTTAATGTCTATCTAGAAGAAATAGTGAAAAAGAGCCTACATGATGATGATGGCATTTCGGTAGGAGGTAGAATGATTAGATGTATAAGATTTGCAGACGATATGGCGCTTGTTGCAGAATCTGAAAAGAAAATCAATAAAATGTTAGAAAAAATGAGAAAGGGCTTTGAAGAATATGGGATGAAAATAAATGTTAGAAAAACAAAAGCCATGGTGATTGGAACGAAGGGGTCTGTGTCAAATATAAAAGTAGGAGGGGAGAAAATAGAACAAGTGAATAGTTTTCGATACCTGGGTAGTGTTCTTAGTAATGACATGAAATGCGAACGTGAAATAAAAGCAAGGATAGGAATGGCGAAAGAAGCCTTTAAAAGAAAGAAAAGTCTGTTTTGTGGGACGTTGAACAAAGAGTTGAGAAAAAGACTCATAAAATGCTTCGTGTGGAGTGTTGTACTGTATGGGGCGGAAACGTGGACATTACGTAAAGGTGACGAAAATCGACTGGAAGCCTTCGAAATGTGGTTGTGGAGAAGAATGGAAAGAATTAGTTGGGTCGAGCGGAAAACGAATGAGAGAGTGTTAGAAATGGTGGGTGAGAAAAGAACACTTTTAGATATTATTAGGAAGAGGAAGAGAAACTGGTTGGGATATTGCCTAAGAAGAGATTGTATCATGAGGAACGTCCTAGAGGGTATGGTGCCGGGAAAGAGAGGGAGGGGGCGAAGAAGACTACAATTAATGGATGATATTAAAACAGAAAGATCATACGCGAAGACGAAAAGGTTAGCGGAGGACCGTGTAGCATGGAAGCTTCTCAGTTGCGGCAAGTGACCTGCCAATAAAGGCAGAATACCTATGATGATGATGACATCCGAAAATGCGAATCGGAAGAATTATCAGTGTTGTCATCCATAGAAAAAATGAAATGAAATCTTTAAGTTTAACGTCCCACGGTTATGCCGGTTAGGCTAAAGGAGACGGTGATAATGAGAGATGAGTGAAAATGGTGGAATGAAGAAAGTGGGAGGAAACGGGAGAACCCCGAGAAAACCCACGAGCACGGTGTTTGTCCACCACAAAGTCCACACTGCGCGAGCTGGGATCGAACCAGGGACCGCGCCGCCCCATTGTCATCCATAGAAATTACAGTGTGTCCAAAATTTGAATTACCCAAAAAATCTAGGTTAAGGCAGCAACTAGAGAAATGAACTCAACGGTAGTTGACTATATATCATGTTGTCTTGGTTCCTTGTTTACTACTTTTTAAATAATGTTTGTATTTATTTTGTAATAACTTCTGCAAGTTATTACAAAATAAATACAAACATTATTTAAAAAATAGTAAACAAGGAACCAAGACAACATGATAATTAATCAACTACCGTTGAGTTCATTTTTCTAGTTGCTACCTTAACCTAGATTTTTTTGGGTAATTCAAATTTTGGACACACTGTAATTTCTATGGATGACAATGGGGCGGCGCGGTCCCTGGTTCGATCCCAGCTCGCGCAGTGTGGACTTTGTGGTGGACAAACACCGTGCTCGTGGGTTTTCTCGGGGTTCTCCCGTTTCCTCCCACTTTCTTCATTCCACCATTTTCACTCATCTCTTATTATCACCGTCTCCTTTAGCCTAACCGGCATAACCGTGGGACGTTAAACTTAAAGATTTCATTTCATTTTTTCTATGGATGACAACACTGATAATTCTTCCGATTTGTATTTTCGGATGTAGAATACCATTATCTATTATTATGATAAGTTACATTTCATTATCTCTTTTCACGCACGAAAAACGGGCAAAAGAAATTTTGTTAGCTTTTCAAAAATATTTAGTAGTCTTCACCCTTAAAGAAGCACGTTAAATCTCTAGACCAGTGGTTCTCAACAGATGTGTCGCGACACACTGGTGTGTCACGCAGTTCCCTAAGGTGTGTCACGAAATTTTAGAATTTAAAAATCATGAAGAATTTAATAATAATTAGTTAAAACCGAGACAGACTGTACCAGTCAACACCTCCAGTGGCAGCAAGAATGCCAGGTTCTACATAGATTTAGGATTTAGAGTTCTGGGCTTTCGGCATCTAAGGTTAACCCTTCACGATTTGAAAGATGACGCCCCTCAGCGAGTACACACTCCGGAGAAAGGGAAGGAAGGAAGCGGCCTGGGACCTATAAGTTAGGTACCACCCCGGCAGTCATTATAAAAAGTAATTGGTTTCACTAATAATAATAATAATAATAATAATAATAATAATAATAATAATAATAATAATAATAATAATAATAATAATAATAATAATAATAATAATAATAATATTATTATTATTATTATTATTATTATTATTATTATTATTATTATTATTATTATTATTATTATTATTATTATTATTATTATTATTTACAATAAAAATATCACAAAAGTGTGTCGCGATGTCCTGGACGTTCAGCAAGTGTATCGTCAGTCAAAAAAGGTTGGGAACCGCTGTTCTAGATCAGCGGGAAGGGTTGCTACCATTTAGTTCTGAGTGAGTCCTGATGATTTCGAGTCTTCTAATTTTATCAGTAAATAGAGATGACACCTACACATGAGGATTTCAAAACCACTTGCAGTTAGTGAGCTTACAGATAAAAGCTAGTACGGGTGTTTGTGTTTAAATAAAGGGAACGGTCCATATTAAAAATAGCAAAATAACAAAGAAAGAAAATAATTTCCTTACCTATAAAAAATAGAGGAAAATCTTTCGTACTCTACCAAGGTTCCAGATCCAAATATCTTTGTAACAGTAATTGGTACTTAATTACTTCACACTAACGACACTAAGTGAAAGAAAAATGTCCCTATTCAGCGAAAGACACAATAAACAACGACGTATTTAACACCAGACCATTTGGATTTACACGAGAAACATTTTGATCGAAATTTTTCTTGACTGTACTACTAGTTACTATTTGCAGATTAACGAAACCAGCTATATTGTGCAGTTTTGTTACACACTACCTTTTACTTGCTAAGTGAAGTAGCTACCAAGGTTTTCCAGTTCCTGATGTGTAGAGCGGAAAAAAAAGTGTCAGTCAGTCGTGAATTGTAATTTTAGAGGTCGTATCGTATTTAAGTGTCCTTGTGCAGAGAGGAACGCATTGTTTTGGTTGGCGGTCCCGAAAGGTCGTTTCCTCTTGTCATACGGGAGTTAGAAAAAAAAAAGTTTAACCAAGGTATCTGTGTACTTGCAATATGTTTAATGTTGCGTGGCATGTGAATGCGCATTTACTTGCGTACAAATACGAGAGAATATAAAGTGAACAACCTTCAATTTCAATATCACTTCCAACTAGAATTCAAGCTTTCACATTTGTTCTCTTATCTTAAGTAGCTACCTAAACAGTTCTTAATTTTTAATAATAAAGTATTACTTGTTTGCGCCATGATCCTAGATAGGAAGAGGAGTACAAATTATTTCACATTATATTCTTATCTATTACCAAGATTCACTCTTTTAACGGATAACTCTGCTTTAAACAAGTAGTAATGTCACAATGTACAGAACGTGACGGAGTTTGGTTTATCACAGTGTACACAACGTGCAAACAGAAGTTTGAATTTTTGTCTTGTCACTCACTCTCCATTTTCAACTCAAAATCTTTAGTGAGACGAATGAATATTTGAATATAGGAAACATTTCAGACTTTAGATTAGTCGAGTAGAAAGCAAAGGTGCACATTTTGGATTAATCTCACTCAAACTCACGCTCACATCTTTTCGACATCACGCTCACTCGATCTCACGCTCACATCTTTCGACATCACGCTTACTCGACCTCACGCTCACATCATCATTTCGATATCACGATCACTCGACCTCACGCTTACAGTATCTTTTCGACACCATACTCTCTCGACTTCACGTTCACAACATTCTTCCGGCCTCATGCTCACAAAATTCTTCCGACATCATGCTCACTCGATCTCACAATATCATTTCGATATCATGCTCGCTTGACCTCACGCTCACATCATCATTTCGACATTACGCGCACTCGACCTCACACTCACATCATCATTTCGACAACACGCTCACTCAACCTCATACTCACGTCATCTCGACATCACGCTCACTCGACTTTACGGTCATATCCTGATTTAAAACTCGCGCCCACTCAACTTCACGCTCACTTCGTGAGGGTGAGGTCAAATGAGCATGAATTCCGAACTCATGAGCGGCGACCTCATGAGTTCGGGTACCTTTGGTAGAAATTCTTTTAGCTTCATTTTAGTATTGTATTCCACGAAACGATTAGTATTTTGTATCCTGAATATTATACTAAGCTGCTCATCTCAACAGCACTGCAAGTAGTCTATCAAAACAAGGATGATATCCGTAATTATTGCAAAGAAATAGATAGGGAGCTGATTTTTGAATGTTTATATCCTGGAATCAACTGGATGGATCATCTTCATCTATGAACTCGGTTCCCAACTTTTGGCCCTCTACGTCATGGCCAAAATTAATGGTGACCATGAGGTAGCTGCTGAGAATTTGTGTCTCCTGCATTGACACTTGGATAGACAGACAAAATATGTATATACAGGACATTTTGATAAACTAAATTCTAAAAAGTAGTTTGTTAGTACTGAAAACGGAGATTTAGAAAAGATGGATATGTGTAACTTAACATCGTCCCTAGGAGCACTAACGATATGCCCAAGAGTGAGAATCGGATAGACTAGCCACCTGCCAACTTTGGCCCTACGTTGTAATTGGCCACTTTGCCAAACATTTCTCAATGAATTCAATCAGTGACGTAACACCTACGAAATAAGTGAATTGCGATTAGAAGTGCAAGGTTGAAACTGTTGGATATGTGACCCACGTTCATTGGGCCAACGTATTTTTCAGAATTATTTTTACAACTCAAATTCCCATGCTCACCGTTGGTCTATGTGGGGTTTACCAAGTGTACTTCTAAAGACAACAAAGAGTTTATTATATTAATTAGATTAACGCCAGTATAGCCTATATAGTGGTATTATAGAAATGGACATATTCTTGACTTTTAGTATTTATTTCAAATCCTCCTTGTTCTAAAGACTAACTAACCCATGATCTATGGAAGCCGGAGAATCAATGTCGCATTTACAAAAAGCTCTCCATTGGTTTCTATACTTTATGGTCTTTCTCCGATTAATGGTCTTTCCAGTTAAAATTTTGAAATCGTTTCTACTTTCTTACATTCTGGCTACATGACTGCATACACCTTAGCCTCCTAGATTTAATGATCCCAACAATATTAGGTAAACGGTCTAAGCCGTTCAGTTCCTCATTCCCGCTATTCTCCATTCCCGACCCTCTTGGGTCTGAATATTAGCATTACAATTTTATTTTCAAATACGTTCAGTCGGCACTCTTCCCTCAAAGGAACTTTCTAGACTGCCATCTCTAGGCTTATTGGTTTTCGATATCTACCGCTTACTGTTTCCACGCTTTCAGTCCTCGTTAACTCGATCATTATGCCCAATATAATATTATATATATATATATATATATATATATATATATATATATATATATATATATATATATATATATATAACTATTACGAGTATCATGATTGTCCTACACAGAGGCATCCACCAGTGACTACGCCAGCTTTAATTTCTTGGGAATGGGAGCAATACAATGGGTATAAACCTTTTTAGAAGACAGCTGTTGCAACGCTGCTGACTTTGGTACTCCTAAATTAATATTAACTTATTTACCCATTGTTATTCAACTGTCACTATCAGAGAGACACTGAAGCTTCTACATGTTTAAGAACGGCACAGTACAGTTCTTTCCTTATATATCGTTCAAATTGTATGGTTAAGAGTGATTTGTTCATCACACGATTCTGGAGATTCAAAAATGGATGAATATTAACACTAGGTACTCTCAAATCAAATATGCCTTATAGAACTATCATTACTAAATTTTGATGTGGTTACAACATGAGGAAGTATGACGATGTATGCAAACTCAAAATAATTTGCAGGAAAGAGTTGCAGCTTTGATTTGTCAGGCAATTTGTTTCCATGAAATTCTACAGAAACGTCCCCATTTTATGGAAATTCTGTCTACAAGGAGTTAAGATAAATACTTTTTCTATATCCTATCACACGAATTAGAAATTTTCCTTGTGTGCAACTCACACAACATTCTATATACTCCTTTGGTGTATAGATCCTAGCACTGTTTGCAATGGCTATATTACTGTATAAATCCGTACCACCAGAGGGAGAATTTTATTGAAAACAAATTCAATGCTATAAAAAGCCTTATACCCTACATTAAAGATATTTTCGTAGAACAGAAAAATAACTCTACTAGAGATAGTAAAGAGGATAGACAGTAAAGAGGATCATGCGAAACGCACATTTATGAATGAATGGGATATGGATAAGAACCGTTAAAGTCGTCTGTAGCCGTTAAGATGATAATGGATTGTCTCCATTAAGAAACTTGGCCAAGACAATCGCTCTATCTATTGCAAGTAACGAAATTCAAAATTTGCTTTCGTTCATGAATTATCACGTGGACTAACGAACAGATAGACGTACTAATTTTACAATATTATAAAGCCCAGTGGCGTGATCCTATAAAATGTTAATACTTTTCTGAAGTTGATAAGTAGGTTCAAGGCATAGAATTATATCTAGCAAGAATTATAATTAAGTGTACATAAAAGGATGTAGAATACATAGATGATGCATTTCTATGCCACAATAACGCCTTTGAGGATAAAGGAAACGGACGATTAACGAAAGTGAATGAATGTGGGAAAAAATGTGGAATGAGAATGTGAGAGGAAACGGGAGATAAAACCCACGAACATGATGTTGCCCACCACAAACTCACATGCCCTGGGATCGAACCAGGGACCCTAGCACCAGAGGTAAGCTCTCAATCACTAAAAATAAGTCATTTTTGCTAAAGATAGTGAAGGTGACTTTTAGCAATGATCACTTCACTTGTTTTCTTGCTGAGCTGTTTTAGTATATAAAAAAATAGGATTATTATTAGTACACAACTATTATAAGGAGGGCACAGTGACTCAGTGGTACAGCGCTTACTTCTGGTGCGCGTAGTCCCTGGTTCGATCCCCGAGCAAGTATGTTTGTGGTGGACAACATCGTGTTCGTGAGTTTTCCCGGGGCACTGTCGTTTCCTCCCACAATCTCATTTCACTAACTCTTCCATCATCATTCACTTGTTTTAATCATCCGTCTCCCTTAGCCTGAAGGACAATTGTAAGACAAACTGAAATATTTCAAAGATTTACAACTACTGTACCTAATTAGTGGCTTTCGCTGAATAGTGTGAATTTTGATGTCATGAATCTTAATTGTATTTCAATTTTTTTTAAAAAAAAACCACAGTTCTTACAGTACAAGTATTATATTTCTATATTTTTCATAAATTTCCCCCTTAAATTAATATGAAAAAGATTTTTTTTTTTTTAAATATAATTTTCATTCTAAATAAGCTACTTGGAACAAATCGATACCAAAAGTCTAAGGCAAACGAAAAAAAGAACAACAAAAAACTTGCACGGCTTATGTTACATTGACTTTACACCTGATTACTTATACCAGCTTTCTTCATTGCTCACAATTCGTAATAATAGAAGCAAAATGACTCAAAATGACGATGCTGCTCAACTATCAGTTAACATACGAAAAACCGTGTCTGACCTAAGTCAAGCCAAGCTGTAGCTAAGCGAAGCAAACAGCTAGACCAACGCAAAAGACTCGGATAATTTCACTTTATTTATTCGTTTTGTCATTCTTCTTGAGAACGAAATCTACCTGAGTATGCCTGCACACCTTTGGGATAAATTTAGATTATTTTCCCGTGTCCTTCACACTGTTTTCACGAGAATGCATGCATTTAGTGTCCTCTTTACAATTGTTCTAAGGTTTTGTAGACAGTGGAAGTTTTACCATTCCAATCACATGCTTCAGACATTCTAATTGTTTCGATGTGGCCTCGTTCTATGAGATGCAATGGATCGTGTCAAAGACTTTCCTATAAGAAGATCTTGTATCGCACATTCCTTTACTAGAAACAGGAACAGCAAACAGAGCTCAAACAAAATGACAACTTTCTTCTGAAGGCTTCATTTCCAACTCTTTTGTGATGTTAATTTATTGTCCACGAGACGATATTTCTCCTCTCATCTTGATTCTTGTACGAGACAAAGAGTCGAGATAATAAGTTCACTTTTAAATTAAAGATGAGACGATACTTTACATGTTTCGTGATCAACACTAATTCACCTAAGTTTTAGATCTCAAACACTGTTTTAGTGTCACATAATTCACGGTAAATTACTATTAATTGATAAAGTGATTGTAGGAACACAATGAAGAATATTTATCAACGTTTAAAGATACGTAAGTCATTACACAATATCCCTCAATTATAAACACAGTTTAAATGTTGTTATATCACACTCTCGTAGACCTCTCATGGCATGGAAGAATTCTAATAAATTCTAGATGTAAATAAGAAGAAAACCAATTTTAGTCCGTTTTAGTTTACGTTTGGCATCTCTGGAAATTGAAAAATTGAAATTAAATCTTTGAGTTTTACGTCCCAACCTTATGCCGGGTAGGCTAAAGGAGACGATGACGATGACAATGAATAAAAATGATGGAATAAACAAAGTGGGAGAAAACTTGAGAACCCCAAGTAAACCCACTCACACCGTGTTTATCCACCACAAAACCAATTAGCACGAGCTGGAGTCGAACCAGAGACTCCACGCACCAGAGGTGAACGCTCTATCACTGAGCCCCCACAGTTTCCCTTGCAAATTGAGAATACACTTTTACATAATAGAAAATCTGTAGGAATCTATCAGTTAATATTACTCAAATACTGTCCCATGATTCTTGAAATGTTAATTTGAATGTTAGCAATTCCAATCTTCCTCCGGTGCTACAAAAATTTCCCCAAAGTCATTTTTAACTCCACTCATGCTCGATGTGAGTTACCTGTACATTAACAATCAATCCTCTTTTTTCCACATCACTCGGAAATTGGAAGTTCCATCTGGGGATAATCTTCTGAAACCCACTGCTGAGAGGCTCTGCGGTATAGACATTGAGGGATGCATGAATTCAGAGGGTTGAGACCAATTGGAATAGAACGTTAAAACGCCTGCAAGTTGATCTGACTTGTATTGTTGTAAAGCTTATACAAAAATAATAAAAGAGATTTTAGTTTTTTGATATTTAATGCTTTAAAGTTTATATAAAATTAAAAAAAAATACTTTTATGTTTTGAGAGTTATTGTTGTAAATCTTATACAAAAATTTGAAAAGATTTTTATGTTTTGAGATTTATTGTTGTAAAGTTTTATAAAATAAGAAAAGAGATTGCTGTAGCTTATATAAAAGTAAGAAAAGAGATTTTATGATTTTAGATTTATTGATGTAAAGCTTTATAAAAATAAGAAAAAGGAATTGCTATAACATATGTAGAAACAAAAAAAAAAAAAAAAAGATGTTTTTATGGTTTGAGACTTAATGCTGTAAAACTTACATAAAAATACGAAAAGAGATTTTTATGTTTTGAGATTTATTGCTGTAAAATTTATAAAGAAATATAAAAATGTATATTATCAATGAAAGGAATAAGCACAAAAATAAACTGTCTTATTGCGTTAGGTCATGAAATAAAATAACATGTTTATTTATAGTTTTTGCTACAGAGCGGAAAACAATTACGTATATGGGACATTACAAACGCAAAATTTATTGATACTGAATATCTATATTTATTTATTGATATTGAACGTTTTGAGGCGTTTGAGGTAATATCAAAGTCAACAGTTGGAGGACATGAATGAATGGAATAATTTGCGTATAATAATTCAAAACTGGAATTCAAATAACTACGTCACAGAATGTTCTTAGCCATATGGGAGAAACCCTTAATTCAGTAAAATTGTCATTTCACACCAACCAAAATATTGTTTTGTTAAGAAGCCAAACAAGAAGAGGGAAAAACTCGCGATAGCATGCAACATGTGACCACCGAACATCTACAATAAATATAAATTACGCAAAAAGATGGTAAAAAGTGCAAAAAAAAAAAAAAAAAAACAGCTGTGAATGTTATTTTTGCCAGGAAAATTGGCATAAATTTCTCACGTTGCAGCTGAAACCCACGACGCTACAAGTGGATTTATTTCTCCTGTTGTCCAAGTACAAGTGATTCCACTCCCATTTTACAAGTGATTCGTCTGTCAGCATGCAGGAAGTAGGTCAAATTGTTCTAAACGGAATTGTCAATTGTAAACACGATCGAGACACACGTCCAATTTGGCAACCACAGCTAAAATGTACTGAATACACAAGAGTAAAGGGGGGATAGAGACAGAAGAGGAAGACAAATGCTTTGGGTAGCGTTCTTTAGAACTTGCTTCATCGCAAATGCGACACTGAAAACAATATTATACGCATAAAAGCTCCTCCGAACATTCAAATTCTCAGGTAACAGATTTCTGTAAAATACTTTATAGACTCTATCACTTTGTTTTGTATACGAACTTTGTGAAATACCGTATTTTTTATGGAGTACTAACTGCAAAACTACCAGACGTTGCTCCAATAAAATATATTTTTTTAATGTAGCTATGTCATACAGTAGTTCATATATCTTCTTACTCCCTTCCCTACCTCTTCCTAATGGTCGTTTTCCAATTGGACTTCCAGTTAAAACTTTGAAAGTGTCCCTATTTTTTTCCATTTTGGCTATATGACATGCCCACCTGAGTCTCCTAGATTTTATGATCCTAACAATGTTTGGTAAACGGTATAAATTATGTAGTTCCTCGATATGAAGTTTTCGCTATTCCCCATTCCTAATAATTGCAATTTAAAATTTTTTTCATTACTTTCTTTCAGTTTTTTTTTTTTTTTTTTTTTGCTTGTTTTGCCAAATCTTGCAGCTTAACTTCCACGCTCTTCTGTACTAACTAGAGCTCTGAAATTTTCTATAGATACGTAAACCCGATGATGTTACAACGTTTTCCCCTGAATTTATCCGTATCTTATCGTTTCATTGTATAATCAATAAAATTATCTACCTAGACGTAACTATAAAGCGCCTACTGTTTATAAAACCCGAACTCCACATACATTTCGTTGGTTGCAGACCACTAGGCGCTCTCAAGAAGAACACAACATAGAATTCACAAGCCATTTAGATAACCAGGGTTTATTAAATAATATATTATGCAGTAGGGTAAATATTAGAACATCCTCTTTCTAAGATACAATCAAGAACTGACTGAATATGAAAATATCATATAATCGAAAGTTAAAATAATAATAATAATAATAATAATAATAATAATAATAATAATAATAATAATAATAATAATAATAATAATAATAATAATAATAATAATATTTCATCATCATCATCATAATAATAATAATAAAAATCTTTAAAACAATGTCTTCATAAAATGCATTCAGAAGAAGAAAGTATTTTTGAGGGGATGGGGAGTTAAAAAAAGAAATTGTACTAAGTGAAGGCATTAGGAGTTTTCCCTAAGGCTGAGGGCCAAAGCTATTGTGGATATCAGTGAAGTGGTTCCAATTTCTTAATTTACCTCACCAATAATAATAATAAATAATAATAATAATAATAATAATAATAATAATAATAATAATAATAATAATAATAATAATAATAATAATAATTTGTTTTACGAGTTGTAGATTTAAAGGGAAATGTCGAAGCTTGGTACGAGGTTCCGAGATCGGTCTACAGTTTGAATTTCTTCGTATTTGCTTACTGAAACATTATTTTAACCTATATACTACGCTCCTAGTGAATATTAATCACCATTCTTTGTATT
Source organism: Thermobia domestica (assembly GCF_964235325.1). Classification (NCBI taxonomy): domain Eukaryota; kingdom Metazoa; phylum Arthropoda; class Insecta; order Zygentoma; family Lepismatidae; genus Thermobia; species Thermobia domestica. The sequence continues at coordinate 165,974,041 of NC_137454.1, read as the reverse complement.
TAGATTTCTATTCTAGCGACAACAAAATTATATTTTTAATTTATGAACACTTATTATAAAACCTATATAATGTCTTTGAATATAAAGATGCGTCTAATATATCAAGGAAAGCGTATACTATTTTCTTAATCGTTGTTACAAATATAGATGTTTGCGAAATTAAAATCTTTTTCTTCTATATCTTCCTTCAGACACCTCGAACAATTAAACAAACAAACAAACAAACAAAAAAGACTAGATTTAAAATGATGCGTAACTGGAGTGAAATTTGTCCTACTCTTACAAGTAGTTTTAACTAAAAAATTACATATGGAAACTTTATTCTACTAACATACCTATTTTGATTTTGTACGTAGTTAATTTCTACTTTTCTGATTTTGTTTCTGCTGAATAGTAAGTTAGTTTAGAACACAAAAGTGAAATTTTTCATCATTCTAAAAGAGACCACCACCCAACACAACACACAAAAGACTGTTTCGTGGTCGACGATCCCTCACCTAATGTTATCAATAAGTACATTGTGATTTCTAATGTCAATATAACAAAAGTTACAGACAGTTTATCTAAGATACCAGTGTAATATTGTTTTCGACTTAAGCTATTGCAATGAGTAGAATATGTGCTAAACAATGTTTCTCACAAAATCGAATTGTGTAACAACACTCACGGAGTAGATTTTAACTTTCTACAATAGTCTATCCTTGTTGATTACAAGAATGAATTTACACGAAACATTTCTAATTACAAAAACACATTAATCTGTTCTAAAAAAAATCGAAGTATGCAGAGAGATTGAGTTATATTATGCATATTATTTCTAATTTGATGCACGTGTATAGTGTGTGCCTCATCTTAATAAATACGAAGCAAGTATGATATAAGGAGCTTTTTCAGGTATGAAATGAAGTTTTTAGAAAATAATTATCTAGCTTAACGTCACATGTTATAATCTGTAGGTTGAAGATGAATAAAAATTGAAAGTGAATGATAATGGATGTTTTCTAGTTTAACGTCACACGTTTTATGTCTTATAGGGTAAAGGAGCGGATGATTAATGAAAGTGAATGATTGTGAAATTAAATTTTTATGTTCTATCGGGAACAGAAGAATAAATAGAACGATTATGCACAGGGTATGCTGCAACACATGGTATGGAACTCAGTACAGGCTGCAACTGGAAGCTATAAGTTCTAACTAATATACACTTCTTTATTATGTGTATAAATTACTAAGTTATATCAAGTGGTTGAAAAAGTTTTGAGCTTTTTGCTACCGAGATGGCGTTAATGTCCTAAACCTTAGGGTACGTCAATCGCAGCGGGTCAGACCAAACGTCATTTGATAGCTGACAGTTGAAGCTAGTAGACTGCAAAAAGTAGTGGATAATCAGACGTAAGGTATCGTGGCGTTAAAATGAGAACCTTCTTCAAAACTGCGCTACATTTTGCAACTTTATTTCGATAAAAGCGCAAATGCTGTGTAGGATCGTGAAGAAATTTGTGTTGTTTATGGCCAAGGCATGTTATCAAAAGCAACAACCAAAAGGTGGTTCAGTCGCTTTCGTTATGGAAATGTAGATGTCCAAGATGCTCCTCGCAGTGGATCATGAATCAGAGAAAAAGTTAATAATATGCTGGCAAAAGTGAAGAAAGAGCGACATGTAAGCAGTCACGATATGGCCAATAACATAAACATCCATGAGAAAGTTGGGTACAAAAGAAGCTCGACGTTTGGGTGTCACATGATCTGACTCAAAAACATTTACTCGATTATACGAATCTCTACTAAAACGTATCGAATTCGAGCTAATTCGGAAGCAGTTGTTCACGAATTTTGTAAAGTAGAACATCTATGATATAAAAAAAAATATGTGGGATAGATTGTGGCCGAAATGATAAGAAGCTCCATAGTGTGTGGAAAAGCCTACATTGACGCTCAGGAAGGTTATGCTGTGCGTTTGGCGAGATTGGGAGAACATCGTGTATCACGAGCTACTGTCGTCGGACAGAACGATGCACTCGGACCTGCATTGTCGACAATTAGTGTGAGTGCACCTAGCAATTCAAAAGAAACGGCCGGAACTGATCAACAGAAAGGATGCCGTATACCACGCTGACAACACCAGACTGAATAAGTATTTAACGACCCGTCAAAAATTGAGGAAACTTGGCTGGAAAATTTAATGCATCCACTGTATATCCCAGACCTGGCACCAGTAGACTGCTATTTGTTTCGGTGTCTGCAGAACTCTCTAAATGGTGTTAGTTTCAGAAGAGGCCTATGAAAATCACTTGTTCCAATTATTTGACCAGAGAGCACAAAAGTTCTATAGCGATGGGATTAAGGTGTTGCCGAAACAATGGCAGGTCATCGAGCAAAATGATGCATATGTAGTTTCATAATGTTAATTTCAAATAACAATAAACATATTCTCATTTTTATCTCCAAAGGGTCAATAGTTTTTCGACAACCTGATAATTTTGTACGCTTTTCATGTTTAATAATGTGTGGGGACATGCCTTGCCTTCGCACAATACGTATTTAAAATGTTGGAGTCTCTTAGAAGATACGCTGTGTATAGATAATCCTGAAGACTAGCTTCCTACATATTGCAGGGCTCGTAATTTATGATGAAAACAGATCTCGACTTTCCTTCATATAAGTAATTTTTTGCTTATTTTCATAAAGATAACTGCCTACATATAGATCCTAAATATTGTAACAGGAATTTCGACAGTTACCAAATATACAAGAAATATACCACTAATCACAATGATACATACCTAGGTACATTAATTATTGTCAGGATTGACATAGGTTCTGAATCCTACTCTTTTTGATAGTTCTTATTTCAGATCATTGTATATTTGGATGTTTAAAGTCAGTGGCGGCTAATGTTAGCGTTGCAGCGTTGCGCAACGACCAAAGTATTTCAAGAAAAAATATTATTATCAATAGTAGTAAAGAACAGAAAAATACTTTTTAATACTCGCATATATACACTTTAAATAACATTTTTTTTAAATTCTGTAACTGTACGTTCCATTAATCCATTTTAAAAAGTGAAAAATAATCCGTCACAGAGTCTCTAATTTATATTGTGTTGCAGCGAGCATACAACGACCAGATTCCTTCAACGCGGGAATTGGAGCGAATGTTAAGTCTCTTTTCCCCTATCTCAGAAGTTAAAAGGACTGGTCGTTACAGTGCTTCTGCAACACAGCACAGTTTCCAGTGAACGGGAAGGTTTTTCGCGCTAAATAAGATTTCTAAATTTTATTTCACTAGCAATTTACAAATGGAATTTGTTTTTATGCATTCATATTTTTAAATTACAGGACCATACTGAAGCAAATCAATATAATGACAATTAAAAAAAGTGATTGCAAGATTACAAAATAAGAAAGAAAATATCTAGTAGAGCAGAAAACAAATGAAAGTAGACCCGCATTCACAAGTTAATTTTTAGCTTATATTGATAATGAAGGCTTCTTCCATAGTAATTTGTGATTCAAATATTAATAAGTCAGTATGTAGAATCGCCCCCTCCCTCTGTGGAAAACAGTATATTTTATACTCTTGATAATTTCCACGTAAAACTGTATGATGGGGAACGCCACATTGAATTTGGGACTAGTTAGCAATGCTCAGGGCCGTAGCCACGAGGGGGGTCCACCGGGTCCGGACTCCCCAAAATTTCGAAACTTGACTAACATTTGCAGACTTTCCTAACGAACTATACTTGTTTAACAGAGAAACGATTGATGTAGGCTAAATATTTTATTTTACGCCTCATCATGTACTCTCTCTTTTCTTAAAAACAATTGTTTTATCATTTTTTTTGCTAAGAATATAGGTGACAGTTATTACTTATCGTCTTTTCGGATGCAGAATAAGAAAGTTATATATTGCATAGACGTATCGAAACCCTCCCATCACACATTTCTGGGAGTAAAAGTGGCAGTGCTGTTTGTTTTGATATTCTTTGATTTTTACCTTCTGTTAGGTATACATGCTGATCCTACATCTGGTGGATTTCGAGGTTTACTTTCCAGAACATATGACATTGATAAGCATTGTTTCGCCTCATGCGGAAGTATATTGTGTTCATCGTGCATTGCGTAACAACCAAGACGGATGATTTGGAATGTAGTTTTTTTTTTTCTTTTACGCACATGTGTGTGTGTTGATGTATGCATATGTGACATTCAGAATTCATATACCAGTACCTCTTTTGTATCACTGTTTTGGTTTTTATTTATTAGAGTTAATTTTATTGTGTGTGCTTTAATTCTGTAAGTAACCTATAAATTCTGAATGAATTGTATACCGTGACTTCTGTAAATAACTTACAAAAAACATTGACCAGCTTTCAACTGAGGAAAAACTTGCAATTAAGGCTTAGACAAAACAAGCAAAGGGCAATTCAAGAAAGTGTTCGAAAAAAAAATCCAGTTTAAATTTACAGGATGTTTTATGGCAATAATATTGTTTGCACTAGATACATTTCCTCAATTTATTTTAAATTTTCCTGGATAAACTGTGAATAAAGTGTGTTCAATGGACATTTTTATAACACTAATCTCTGTTACGAACTCTCTTCAGTCAACGCTGAAGAGGAATTCGGATCACTGTCAGGGACTGAGTTTGCTAGAATGAATCGTTCGTAATAATCTAGAAAAAATACTTAGTGAATCTACAAAGCTTCTGAAGTTAATATTAACTGTACCTATGGCATCAGTAACAGACGAAAAGTATTTTTCTACATGAAAAAGAATTGATACTTTCAAGGAATTGAATGTCCCAAGAGAGGTTATCACCATTGGTTATGCTTTCCATCGGAAAAACCTGACAATAAGAATACCAGAGTTCAACTACCATGTATTAGACAGATTTGCTCCAATCAAAGAGAGGAGAATGAACTTACTAATCAATTAAGGTGATTAATCGGATAAAATGTTCTGCATATTTTTATTTTTTAAAAACAGAATTTTATTTAATTTAACATGTCACATAGCATTTTCATCTAAAGTTATGCTGATTAGTTAATGAGTCTACTTTATATCTTCTGTCTCTTATCGTTCGTACTGCAACACCCGAAACCACAATCCACCGGCCGCCACTGTTTGAAGTAATGCTGAACACGTTTCACAAGACTCTGATATAGTGATTTAAGGGTATATGCGTTAAAAATAAATATAACAATACGTTAAATGTAACTAACTCCAATTTGTATAACAGGATTGTAAAACTTGTTCAAAAATTCTCAAATTATTCTATCTATGTAATTCTATTTATTGGGTCGATGCATAAGTTCGTGCGATTCTTATATTTTATATTTTATTTTTATTCTGCTGTTCTGGTAATTCAAATACAAATACAACATAGACGTAACATTAATATTCTACGAGCGTAACAATACATTGCATACATTTTACTGTCACTCACATTAAATCACAATCACTCAGTGATGTATTTCACCTCCACTATCTATGACCTTCTGCCAGCGTTCAGGTAGCAGTTCAATGCCTCGTCTGTAGAACTGTTTTGGTTTTGACTGGAAGGAATCTGGTAGCCATTGGTCAAGAGAAGTTTTCTGTGCTGTTCTTTCAGCGATTGCTACATTCCCGTATACTGCACAAATTGTTCTCGCTACTTCTGCTGCACTGGATCCTCGGTTACGAATAAACTCGAAGAGTAAAATGTGACGGAAATGATCATTTTCTCAACTTGACATTCCATATTAGTTTGTTTGAAATATATACAATAATACGTTCACAATCAAGAAAACTTATGTTTCACAACACACAAACTCCGAACTACGGTAAAACAACAGAACAACGATAAACAATCGTTTCACGCCGCATTGTTGCCAATCCAAAAGTAAACCGCACAAACTTATGCATCGACTTATTAAAAAAAAAAAAAAAAAAAAAATCAAATATTTGCTATTAATCCGCAATCAGTCGCGCCTTATGGAGTAACGCTATCGGTCGCGTGTATATTTTCTAACGCATCATTTTACCTTTAATATGCTAAGATACTAATTCTGGGCACGCACGTTTTCTGCATTTCTGAAATGTTGCAGACAGATTACACAAACACAACAATATAGGAGTAGGGGAGGTATTTTAAAACTAACAGTGAAAAAAGAAGAAAAAGTTATAGCTAAAAATATATTGTTGTTTTTATAACGGTTGATTTTTTCTAACGGAGGGACCGATCGCGGGTTAAACGTATTTCATTGTATAAAATTCAATGAAGTAACAACTTTAAAGGAGAAAATTATTTCTATTCACCTTCTTAGAGGATTGCAGACAGTACACAATTTACTCAGTGGCGGCTCCAGTCCTACAAGAGGAAACTCAGATCGACAGTGGCGACAAAACTAGGTTTCACCTGCAAAATCCCCCCTCCCCTTCGACTTTGGAACCTCTACTGATTTTTTACTTTGAAGACACTCTTTAAATTCTGATCTGAGGCACAAATATTACGAGGAAAATAGAAACTAATATTAAAGGAAACTTTAAAAAATCAAATTTTAAAGGAAGAGCTCAAAAAGTTAAGATTGTTCTCAAAACATGGCTCAATTTATGAAAAATACAAATTAAATCAAAAGCAATAATAGCACAACTTCCTTCTGTGAAAGCACTGAATACATCATTGACGGTGAATAGAATGTATATCGTTCTAACCTGACTCCTCTTTTCTTATACAGGAGTGAATTTTTCTTAAATTACGGGCAGGACTTTATAATGTTTTCATATATCATTTGAAAGATATTGAATTAAGGTACAAAAAAAGAAAAAAGTTATCTAACATTTTTCTCTGACGAACGGTTTAGGAGTTATAGGGCAGTAATTTGATAGGAGTGGAAAACAAGAAACATACTTTCTATGCTTGTTTTAATTTCTACATTGAATTTAACAGATAACAAGCAAAGTACAATTTAAGTAAGATTTTTCGCATCTACAACGATTGTAACCTCCCTTTGCTTTGCATGATATTAGGTCTTCTAGCAGCTCTACACCCTAATTTTGATCTAATATGTCTGTAAATTAGACCATATGGTTTAATTTCGGCATCGGCATTTTTTGCTGCTATCGACTCCCGATATGTGTTTATGTTTGGAATACCGTTGCATAGCATACGTTAATTTATACTCTTATTATACATTTCTAAGCAATTGCTGTAAATACTTGGCAGCGAAAGCGAAAATTGCCGGTATCAAAGCATTAAACTAAACTGTTATCATATGAGTAATGCAAAAACACAATGTAAATAACGCAAATAATACGTTATAGGGTTATCTAATCTTAATCATTCTATTTTCATTATTTTAGTGTTGGCATGTCATTAAACAGTAAAAGTAAAGTTTATTAAACAACAATTATATATATGCGTTTGTTAAACAGCAATTTACTTACATATTTAATTCTACGAGTTTCCCTGACCATCATCTCCAACTTACCTAGAGAAAGAAAAGAGTGAAAAAGAAATAATTAAATGTGTTTTTAGGACATAATCAAAATATTTGAGAGAAAATTGATCTAAGAAAATGGTCTTCTATAAATATAAATAAGCATGCCGGTTATTCTATTCTTTGTGCCATTTAGCAAAATAAGTGTAGATGGACATATAACTCATTATCATAGGTATTCTGTCATTATTGGTAGGTCATTTGTCGCAAACTGAGAGGTTTTCACACATCACGGTTCTCAGCTAACCTCTTTATCTTGAAGTAGTAGTAATTTTCTTTTTTTAATACTGTATTCTTTTCCCCTTCTCTCTTTTTCCTGCTACTGCATGTCCTAGTGCATTCCTCTTGATACAGTTCCTCCTCGGTTGCTGGTTGATATCCAGTGTTTCAACCAGTTTCTAATTTTCTTTTTATTTACATCTAAAATTCAACTCAGCTAATTTTCTTCATTCTTCTCCATACCCATATTTCAAAAGAATCCAGTTTGTTTTCGTCGCGTTTGTATAGTGTCCATTTTCTTTATCAACACAAAAGATTTTATCGTTGCAACTAATATCGAAAAAACTAAAGATAAAAGACTATCTTTCAGTTTAACGTCCTCACGATTATGCCCTCAAGACTAGGGGAGACGGAAGATTAAGGCAAGTGAATGATGATGGAAATATTGGTAGAATGGAATGTGGAAGGAAACGGGAGTATCCTGAGAAAACCCACGGACACGATGTTGTCCTCCACAAACTCACTTGCCTGGGGATCTAACCAGGGACCCCACATACCAGAGGTAAGCACTGTACCACTAAGCCACCGTTCCTTCCAGATAAAAGACTAACCATAATTCTGATCGATATTACATGGATGAGAAAGTAAAAGGTTGTTCACGCCAAGGATGTTATAAATAGAGGATCTGCCCATATGTACTTTCATCCTATTAAATCGATGAAGCCAAAAAGCAACCGAGCATCGGCACGTCTGATTGGCTACTCTCGTTTCTGCCATCGTCTGATTGGCTACTTTTGTTTCCGCCATGATTGTTGGCACAAAACATTGCAATTCTATTGGGCGGAGTGGGCAGAGTAGGGGTGGTGAAACTGTGACGTATGGCTTCAAGATTTTGTTGTAAGGGCAGGTCCTCTATTTTATAAGATCCTTGGTTCACGCACACAAAATTACAGAGATTTGGGGCAGTGGAGAGGCTCCTGAGGAAAATCACATCGATAGAAATTACTAGGTCATCGCTTCAAACTAAGTTAAGAAAGCTTATCTAACAAGTATACAAGAATTAATACATCTCTTAGCTTAGTCTGAAGAGATATTATTTTAATTTTTACCGACGTGACTTCTCTCACGAGCCGCTATTTTTTTTTTAAAGAATGTTTTGGAGAAAAATACTTGGCGCAAAAAGGGACGAACAAACAAAAATTAACTCAGGAAATTACACGATGTGGTACTGTCACCCTATCAAACGGATAATAAAATAGAAAAGCCTACGATGGTGGGACACGTGGTAGTCGAATTGGAAATATATACAGAGTGCGTCAAGTCTTAGTAGAAAAACTACGGAAAGGGACTGCTGGGTAATCCAAGATGATGATTGGAAGATAACAAAAGAGAATCTTTAGCGTGTGCACAGCAACAATCAAAATTGGACTTGCTCGGACAATGCCTATGTTTTGTTTCTGCGATAATGAACTTACTAATTCTTTAAATCGTTAAATGAGAAATGGAACATTCACTTACTCTTTTGGAACAATGAACATCCAAATTGGGATTCTGTACTTTCAACACGTGTACGTAAATAGTAACAAAGTAGTACTGAACGGGGAGCTAAACTCCAAATCAAACAACCATGTTTACCTGGTAATAACTTCTAGCATAGTGTTGAGTTTTGTATTGTCTCTTACATACTTATGTAACAGCGAGGTTATGACGGATAGGATCTGAGCCTTATAGCAAATTACAGAAGGAGGTCAAATAACAGCTGAGCACTACTACCTGCCATAATATGATTTTTATTTCAGTTTTTAGTTTATCATAGTAAGTAACGTTAAGCCACATAGCAGACGTTTTCATACAAGCATGCGTTGATATAATACAAATAATACTTATTGCGTTCAGTGTTCGTAAGTTTCCTTAAGATAATTTCCCTCGACTGAAACAAAATTTTCCCTTTTCTTATCAAATTTTCCCTAGTTTGTTGAGTTTCCAATTCCTACTTTAGAAGTTATGTGATAAGATTAATTTAGGTATATTAAAAGAAGTGCCGACCACGTTTGTTTTGAAATAAGAATTGAAGCTTTCCTGGCGGCGAATATCATAGAGATGTTCTCGGGACATCAGCCAGGTGAAGTCCGACGATAGAGCCGACGTTTCTAGAACTGACATCGTTCTCTTCTTCAGGGCGATTACAGAGGTTGTTCAGCCTACGTTTGGCCGATTTCATTCCTTCCCCCTCCCGGGCAGAATGGACTCGCCCGACCTGGCTCGTGGTGTCCTGCAGTGTTGTGCAGTGGCTTCCTGATAACGGAGTTGGTTTTCCGCGCGGACGACAATAACGCACAAAACGTGATCATTGTTGTGAATGTTGTGTTAAATTTGTTTTCAAGTTTGTGGGTTTCCGCTCTGTGACCAAAATCTCGCTCAAATTAAGCCGGTTTTGGGAAGGCTATGTTGCGGCTCTTTATGATGCCCACTTTAGTGTTTCTGTCATTAGAAAACAGTGCAAGAAGAATGGTTGCAGCATCAGTTTAAGTGGAATAAAAATGTTATTAAAAAGTACAAGGACAACGAAGCTCCACCATTTGGATCACCAAAGGAGTTGCCTAGGAAGTGGGAATGCACCATGGCCACCTCCGCCATGCAGAGGAAACTTCGCAAAATGGCAATGCAAGAAAATCCGCCAACACAAAGGTGTATGGCTAACACCTTTGACGTGTCTTTGGTGACTGTGAGCCGGACGTTACACCATCAACTCAAGCTGGAAAAAGTCATGAATGCTCGCGACCATCTTCTCACAGATGCTCACCAAAAGGAACGAAAGTGTAAGGTTCGGAAGCTGTACGAAGGCATCTGGCAAAACAAAGGTGGATTACGTCGTAACGCTCGATGAAGCATGGATTTACCTTTCTGACTGCGGCAAACCGAGAGCCATCATGTACCGAGAGAAAGGCGCCAAGAACTTCAGAAGGTGGGTCCGTGTCTGTAAAGAATCCTTCCCAAAAGGGTTCATGGTCGTTATTGGCTACTGTTACCGATGTAAACCGAAGATTCGTAGGGTGGCGAAGAACTGCAAAATAAATTCGCAGTATTTTCAGGGGCAGATCATGCGGCCGATCTACGAGCATGAGATTCCAACAATGTACGGAAATGACGCCAATCTGGTGAGCATTCACATGGACAAGGCCTCATCACATACCTCACGATCGTCCCTCGCATTCTACAGGAAGATGGAGGAGGCAAGTGGTATACAGGTGATACCTTTCAATGAGGTACCTGTTAAATCTCCAGATGCAAGTCCTACGGACTATTGTGGATTTCGATTTCTGAAGCGAGCTTTGGGAAAACGGCGTGTGACAACTGTGGAAGGACTTTGGAAAGCTGTGCAAAGGGAATGGGACAAATTCCCCTCCCAGTTCTTCAGAGAAGCCTATTACAGTGGAAATTACGCTGTGGGGCTATTGTTAGGAACCAAGGGAAACACATCGAGCACTTACGGACCTGGCGTCATGGATTCTTCTAAATTTTTAGGTAAGTCGAAGTTGGTCAAATGTAAACTGAATAGGGATGCGCTCGAGTCGAGACATGTCTCGAATCTCGACTCGACTCGACTCGAATTCGAGTCGAGATTCGAGTCGAGACACTCTTTGTAAAATTCGAGACGAGTCGAGACAAACGTATTTCTCGACTCGAATTTTCGAGTCGAGACTCGAGTCGAGTCGAGACAGCTGGTAAAAATCTCGACTCGACTCGAATGTCTCGAAAATCTTTCTATAATTTTTAATATTATTTTGAAGAAAGTACTCGCTCAGAAACACTCGGCACGAGAATTTCGGAAACTGCAGGACTTGTCAGGTGTTCGAAGAGTGCTGTGGTGATTGTCTTCAACAAGTGGCGAAACCAAGAGGAAAAGACGTCCAAATGTCGAGGGGTTGGGCGCCCGCTACTTCATTAAAGATGTGGAGAATAAGAACGAGGACAGAAAAAGAGAAAGAGAACACTGACCGTTGGGAATTATCCCTTGTTGAAGCGATGGTTGGAGTAATAAAACCAGTTAGTATTTCCGCTGTTGTATTGTTGATTTCACAGAAATGTTCAAAAATAAGCAAAACGTGACTCTGCACAAGATGTTTACTGTTTTTTTTTTTTTTTTGTTTTTATACCCATAGTTTTATTATTGTCAACTGAACCCTGAGTGTCTGGGATGTTTCTGTCCCTTCTCACTTTACAATTTGAGAGGGGAGGGGGTATTATCATCAGGGTACCACTAGTAGTACACCGCTAAAAGAAATGCTTTAGTGCTGCTGCGTCGGAAGCGGCATGTTTTGTATATATTTCTTAAAATGTTATCTATTCATAAAGTATAAATTCCCCCACCCTCCCCTCATTCTGTTTCCAATACAGAGAACCGACTCTTTAAATGAAGAACGAACCCTGAACCTTCCCGAAAATGCTAAAATGATTGATGCGTACAAATAACAAATCTGTGGATGAATCAGAAAATGCAGATACATGAGAAGATACTTGATGCAGTGCAGTCCAACACATGTAAATAGATTTGAAGTGTTCATATTTGTGTATGTGTACGTGTGTTTGTGCTTGTTTCTGAGTATTTATATGCGCGTGTGTCTCGTAATTGTTATATTAATATCCACTGGATTAAGTGAAAGTATAAAATGGATTTGATGACTGCCAAATTGACGTCACATTGATAAGTCATTATTTTTTAAATATTAATAATATTAAATTAGATTATAGTTTAGCGTCGTTTTTAGGAGCAAAGCTCTACAAGACGTGAACGTACGGTTTAATGTCGGATTTGAAACACATGAGCTCCTACCATGAATCAAACCTCGTTCGAGAAAGGCGCATCGCTAACAACATAGCAACGGGGAGCTAAACATTTAGTAATATGTATATTAAGTTGTAAAATTATATTCGTTTAATTTTCACTAATATAATCTTCACAATGTAAAGCATTCGCTAGACACGTTATCTTGTTTAAAAACTGCCTATCTCTTATGTTTCCGTCTCGGGGTTGGACTGCGGGATGATAGAAATCCGAAAGAGATGTTTTTATTATATTTTGTACAGTAGATCTGCTCCTTCATAATCTCCGTGTTTGATAAGAATGAACTTCCCTGGCTCACGAAAATGTATACGTAATATAACAAACCATGCACATTAAATGCCAGACTAATATAGCAAACATTGAAGATGTTCTCCTAGAAAATTTTCTTCGGCCGTCCATGTCTGGAGGTACACAGTTTTGCAACTCAGTGGATACGATGTGGATGTATTCAAAGTCCACTGATTTACCCATCAAATTTAAATTTTATAAAAATATTATCAGTGAATACTAACCTGAGGAGAACTATTTTTTTTAAATTCGAACGCAAAAGCAGTTTTTTTTTCCACCAGGTCTCGGTAATCATCCGGTACGAAAACTGAAGTTTGTACAAGTGTTTCCCCAGCAATTTCTTTGAGAAAGGGGTTCTCCAGGAGCGTTATTTATGACGTAATTCCTGCGTTTGTTATATACATATATAGATATAAATATAGATATACTGTATACATATAAAGATATGTAGGAGCGGGTCTTTAAAATTAGTTCGGAAAGATAATATGAAAATCTGGTATAATTTCCAAGAATCTATCTAATCTAATATAAATAAAATAAACAGTTTGTTTGTGTGTTTGTCTGTCTGTATGCGGCCTGGGGACCAGACGAGTGGACCGAGAGTTACCAAATTTTGGTCAGGGGTACCTTGGCCTAGGCCCGAGATCAAGACGAAAAGTTGTTTTCAAATTTCGAACCAGGGGAGTCTCATGGGGAGGCGTTTACGGGAACCGGCTTGGGAACCAGACAAATTGACCGAGAGTTACCAAATTTTAGTCACGAATACCTTGGTCCAGGCTCCAGACCAGAGTTAAACGATTTTGTCAAAATTCGAACCAGGGGGGTCTCAGGGGTTGTTTACCGGGACATGTAAAAGTAGTATAAAATAACAGATATTAGTGTTGAATTCATAGTTTTCGCGGTCGCTGAAATGAATGGTGAAACTCCGATCACATTAACTTCCAAATTCATGCTATGCGGCACCGGGTCGGGGGTCAACGGGAAGGGGGAGTTGAGATATCGAGACATATAAAAGTAATCCACAATGACCGATATTAGTGTCAAATCCATAGTTTTCGCGGTCTCTGAGATCAATAGTGACACTTCCATTAGCGATGATTTGCAAATTCAGCTACAATCGCATGTGGCCCGGGAGTCAGCGGGGAGGGGGGGAGAACCGAGACAAGTAAAAGTAATCCAAAATGACCGATATTAGTGTCAAATCCATACTTTTCGCGGTTGCTGAGATGAATGGTGACACTTTCATTAGTGATCACTTGCAAATTCAGCTACCATTGTATGCGGGCCGGGAGTAAGCGGGGGCGGGGATACCGAAACATGTACAAGTAATACAAAATGACCAATATTAGTGTCAAATCCATAGTTTTCGTGATCGCTGAGAACAATGGTGACACTTCCATTAGCGATGATTTGCAAATTCAGATACCATTGTATGCGGGCCGAAAATCAGCGGGGGGGGGGATATACCGAGAGATGTAAAAGTAATCCAAAATGATCGATTTAGTCTCAGATCCATAGTTTTCGCGGTCGCGGAAATGAGGGTAATACTTCCACAGGCCTTGACTTCCATGCGAAGAATGGGTATATTTATCTATTTATCTAATATATATTGATCAAAAAAATTAGGGAATCAGATGAAAACACATGTAAAACTTCTTACGAATAATGTGATAACACTGTATCTTGTCCAGTTCAGATTAAAATCCTGAAGGCCCAACGTGCAAACGAACCGTTTGAAACATCTGTGCACGTGATCAGTGACGTGGCGCTAACAGATATCATTTTGTAGTGTGGCGCTGCCAACACATTCCAGCTCCAGGATATCTTTGTTCTCATTGTGTTTAGTGCGTCACAAATCTACGTAGTGAAATTGCGCAACAACGTGATTTGCCAGAATCGTTGACATGGCGAGCTGTCGGCAGGTTGGAAGCTGGTCAGTTACAGCGGGAAGTGTCACATGCCATAGGAGTGGCACAAAGTGTGATTTCCCGATTGTGGAATCGATTACAAACAACTTGAAGTGTTCGAAGAAGACAAGGACAGAGCCGTCCACTAGCAACCAAAGCCAGAGACGATCGTTATCTCTTGTTAACAGCCCGTCGAAACCGGCGTCAGAATACAACTCTGCTCCCGCAAGCCTTCCGAACAACAACAGGACGCACAATATCCACTCAAACGGTCCGCAATCGCCTTCGAGAAGGTGGTCTCTACGCACGTAGGCCTATGGTGTGTGTCCCATTAACTGCACGACACCGTTTTGATCGAAGAGCGAAGGCAGAGGAACATCGTGGGTTGGGACGCAATGAATGGGGCAATGTTTTGTTCTCTGACGAGTCTCGATTCAGTGTGGAGCCTGATAATCGACGTGTTTTCATCTGGAGAGATTGTGGAACACGACAGAATCCCATGTTTGTGCGAGAAAGATTCCAGTATCATGGTGGTGGACTGATGGTGTGGGCAGGAATCAGCATTGGTGAGCGTACTGAGCTCCACATCATCCGAAATGGCTCTTTGACGGCTCTCAGATATAGGGATGAGATCATGAAAACTCTTGTTCTTCCCTATGCTGGTGCCATTGGTGATTCGTTCCTTTTCATGGATGACAATACTCGTCCTCACAGAGCTCGGTTAGTGGATGAGATGCTGGATGCTGAGGGTATCGCTCGGATGAAGTTGCCAGCATGCTCTCCGGATCTCATTCCAATTGAGCATGTCTGGGATATGCATGGCAGACGAATTGCCGCTAGGCCAGTAAATCCATTAACCATTCCAGAGCTGGAAGTCGTTCTTCTGGATGAGTGACACAACATTCCCCAAGAACTCATCGATAATCTGATTGAATCCTGCCACGCAGGTGCGAGGCTCTGTTGGCTATTCGAAGTGATCATATGACATATTAAGGAACAATCAGTGTTGTTGCCTTGCCTGTTTGTGGGCAGTTCGAGAGGTACACACATAACCGTCTTGTGTCATGAGCCATGTGAACAAGGTTTTCCGTGCCCCATTTTTCTAGTGTATCTTAAAGCATTCCTTCTTGTATGATATATATGAGTCAAACACAAGCTTATTCATACACTATCTTAAGGTCTTGTGTGATGTTTCAGCTGAACCCCTAATTTTTTTTGAGCATTATATACAGTATAGTGCCGTATCCAGGATATGATCAAGGGAGGGGCTAAACCATAGTTTGCAGTTTTATCCAGTGTAAAGCAGGATTGAAGCCCATTTTATGCAGTGTATACTTGAGTGTGAAGAGAGAGGGGGGGGGCGATAGCCCCCTTGGATCCGCCTCTGTATATATATATATATATATATATATATATATATATATATATATATATATATATATGATCGAAAATGGCCTCGAATCCATACTCGCTGAGATGAGCAGAAGATGCCGTTTAAATCCACAAATTCAGCCCCATTAGTACTCTAAGGGGGATGGTGACATGTAAAGATAATTGAAAATTATTGGTATTAATGTCAAATTCATAGTTTTGGGGCTCCACAACTTCATTGGGGACAGTTTTGGTGCCCTTTGCGTCCAAAATGAAACGTATTCTCCCCGTGCGAAAAACGGATATTCTGCTAGTCTGTAATAATAACTAACGGAAGTTTCACTTAATATATTTCTCGCTGCTCAAATTTACTCACTTGTGCGGTATATGTGTGTAAAGTAGAATTAAAACCTGTTGCTTTAAGTATGTTTCCGTTAGCGAAATACATTGCATATATAGTAGGACGTCGATAATCCTAACGTCAAAAATTCGAACGCGGTCCCTAGAAGCTTTTTACATTTTGTCTTAACGCTAGCGAGAAACAAACAATAGCGTGTCCATCGACGTTATGTGAAGTCAGTGTTTTTACAAAAGTTCATTTATATGTAATTGTTCGTCATGTATTTTTATTTTTAATTTTTTCTTAGGCCTATAAATTTTAAGTGTGACTTACAAGAACAGTGTTATTTAGAGTACAAGCAGGTTCTTCAGAAACACTAAATGTAAGTAGCCTTACGTACGGTATTGTAATTACTGTATGTACTGAATAACCACTGTATCGATAGAAGAACATACCGTACAGTATATGTAAGCCTAAATGTCATTTTCTTCGTCATTTTCGAAAATCCGAACAATTTTTGAAAATCCGAACTACCTGTGGTCCCAATTAGTTCGAATTTTCGATTTCCCACTGTATATGTTGCAGACATGTTACAGCAAGTAAGATTACTAGTATCAGGCCAACAAATAGTTTTTAAACTATATTTTCCTGTTTTTGCCAATATTTCCGAACAAATTATTTTTTTCTAATGGTTTCAAAATTTCCGGAATTTTACATAGAACAATGAAGATATCTGTATGAAATATGTTTGATTTAACATATTAACTAAAATGATTCTGTGATTAGCAAAAGTGATGATTCTGATAATACCCAAATTTTCCGTTTTTTCCCCAGCTCGGGAAAACCGTAAAAAAACTTTTTTTCACAGACCTTCACAACACTAGTCTGAACACACAGTGCACCGAACACTCCTACCGATGGCGAATGTTAACACCTCGACATCGGCAACTACAACTGAAATGAATACGTTACCATCGCCACTAGAGCTTGGCACCACGCCAAGACGCGTTGCCGTTGTTATTCGTGCCAAAAGGTGGACATACTAACAATTAGATAGGTAGTCATAATGGTCTGGGTGATGTGTGTGCATATTTTAACTCGTATATTTTGTCTCGACTCGAATTTCGAGACGTCTCGACTCGAATTCGAGTCGAGTCGAGACAGAGACTGTCGAGTCGAGACACGAGTCGAGACAGCAACATATTTTCGAGTCGAGACACGAGTCGAGACAACAGTTTCTCGAGTCGAGTCGAGACAGGCTTAAATCTCGACTCGACTCGACTCGAATGCATCCCTAAAACTGAACAACCTTCTCTCACTACACACGAGCGCTGTATACTGAGACCAGTTCATGTGTACTATATATAGAGAGGAAAGTGGGCGGGGTTAAGAATCCGTGTCTTTCATTGGATGGTCCATAGCTTGACGTTGATTGGTCGTATTCATACATGCTTTCTTTATGACCGGTGTCCATGTCTGGCTGAGTTGAAATCCTGTATCCCTGTTGATATTGTTGGGTTCTTGTTGTATGGCAAGAGATTAATTATCCTTTTCCAGTGGTTTGAGCTCTTTGAAATAATTTTAGTGTCTGAAAATAAAATTCTATGTCCTTCCGTTATACTGTGTTCTGCCAGGGTTGATTTCTCCGGATAAAACAGCTTGATGTATCTCTCATGCTCCTTGCATCGATGTGCTATTGTTCGTCCTGTTTGTCCTATGTAAGTTTTCCCGCATTCGCAGGGAATGCAGTATACTCCTGGTGTTTTAAGGCCCAAATCGTCTTTAACTGGACGGAGTAGTTTTCTGATATTTGATGGAGGTGTGTGTATGGTTTTGATGTTGTGTCTCTTCATGATTCTTGAAATTTTTCCAGATAGTTTCCCAGTGTAGGGCAGGACTACGATGTTGACTGGATCTTCAGATTCTGTGGTGATCTTCTTACTGGAAAGGTTCTTTTTAGGACCAATCGAATGTCATCTTCCTTGTATCCATTGTGTAGTAAGGTCTCCTTGAGATGTGCAAGTTCACTGGAGAAGCTTTCTTGGTCCGAGATGGCTTTTGCTCTAAGAGCAAGCGACCTGATAACTGTATTGCGCTGTGATTTATGGTGAAAACTGTTTCCATTAAGATAAAGATCAGTGCGGGTAGGTTTTCTGTAAGCACTGTGGCCCAGACTTCATCAGGTTTGTGACGAATGAGGATGTCTAGAAATGGTATGCAGCCTTCTGTTTTTATTTCCATGGTAAACTTGATGTTGCTGTGTTGATGGCTGAGAAATTCAAAGAACGATTGCAGAGCAATTCTCCCATGAGGCCAGATGACAAAGGTATCATCAACATACCTATAGAAACACAATGGCTTTAATGGTGCTGTTTCTAGTGCTTTCTGCTCGAAGCTTTCCATGAAAAAGTTTGCCACTGCTGGTGAGAGAGGTGACCCCATGGCAACGCCGTCCGTTTGTTCATAGTACTGTCCGTCGAAGAGGAAATATGTGGAAGTTAATGTGATCTTGAATCAATCAACAATCTCCGGCGGGAAGTGCTCACTGAGTAAATTTAACGTGTCTTGTACTGGAACTCTGGTAAACAGAGAGACCATATCAAAACTGACTAGGATGTCGTCTGAAGAAATGCGTATCGTCTTCAATATTTCCACGAATTCATGTAAGTTCTCGACGTGGTGTTCACACTGTCCTACTAGCGGTTGAAGAAGAGAGGTAAGGTACTTAGCCAGACTGTAAGTTGGGCTTCCAATCGCACTGACAATGGGTCTCGTTGGAATGTCAATCTTGTGTACTTTCGGCAGTCCTTACAGTCTCGGTGGTTGGCAATTATGTGGCGTGATTTTCTTGCGTATTTCTTCTGGTACGTTGGTTTTCTTCAGAAGTGCAGTAATTCTACGTTCAATACTGGAGATGGGATTCTTCTTGAGTTGTCTATGGGCCGAGTCGTTGAGTAAATCCGACATCATCTTCTTGTAGACTTCAGTGGGTATGAGTATAATGACGTTGCCTTTGTCCGCTGGCAGTACAGTGGTGCTGGCGTCTTCACGAAGTTTCTTAAGTGCTGTTCTTTCTTCTTTTGTGATGTTGGGTTTTGGCAATCTGGCCCTTTTCAGGACCAGACATAAATCTTGGTGAATTTCTTCTGCTGGTAGTGGCTGTACTGCTTGTTCAATGCTGGAGATTATATCAGCTGTTGGCATGGTCCTGGGAACTGGAGCAAAGTTCAGTCCTTTCCTTAGTAACGAGGAAGTGGCTTCGTGTCAGTGAGATTGATAATGATTTTAATTTGAACGTTTGTTTTGTTCATTTGCTTCTTCTATTTTTTACTTTTTCCTTCATTTTTAACAAAAAATACACAGAAACACGACCAGCCAAGAATGGGTATAAATGATGCTACTTTGAACAGATAATATATATGTGTACAGAGAGAGAATGAGAGAGTATTGCTATTGTATTGGTTTATTTCTTAAGAACGAAGCAAAATTTAAGCATTCATATTGGTCGATCAATCAACGCGAGAATTTTCCTGGATTTTTCACGTTTTGTCGAGAAAAATTCCTTTTTGCTAAATTTACCTACGAAATTTCCCTAGATAGAGAAATTTCCTCAAACTACGAACACTGACAATGCTTAGTTATATGGAAATATATGGTGTATGGTAATAAGGAATCAGACTCGTATTCGTACATTAGAGTGTAACTGTTTACTAATTGAGCATTGCATTCAACAAGCAATAAGCTACGTATTTTCGTTTCCTACTAGGTGCAAGCCCATAGTCCAGCAGGATTTGTATAATTGGGGATGCAAATTTGAAACTGAAGATTTATGCATGTTTACTGTATTGCCATTGTTACCTCTAACACTTATAACAACTATTACTAACTATTAACAATACATTATCACTAACCAAACGGATACCATACCGAAGTGAATAGATCCCTGCCATATCATTCGTGTAGCTTCTCGTTGCGTCAAGAAGAATCCCGTTTTCCAGAACCGTTTTGAGGAAATCTTGACAGGTCATTTTGAAATTCATCTGAAAATTCGTCCATCAGAAGGTCTGTTGACATTCTTTGTATCATCTAACTAAAAGGGTTTCATTTTGCGATGTGTGCATTACTAACTGGTAAAATGCCCCTGCCAAAATTTAGATAGGGTAGTTCTCCTAGATCATTGATTGGGCCAGGGGCCATGGCCCCGTGCGTAGCACTCAGGGATACAAGTGTCCTCAAGTCACGTACCGGTACTTACTACTATTCCAATACTTCAAATATAATATTTGGTGTAGGAATAGAACTAGTTGTTGTTATTATTACTTTAGCTTCTGCCACTTCCAGGTCTATGGTTGCTGCTACTGTTGCTCACATTTAAATGTAAATTTGTGGTTAGTTGTTGCTTCCTTGAGAAGTTGATTTTCACCAATTACAAAGTGACCTTAGACTTTCTGCTGCTAGGCATATTAAAACCTACCTACTCCTGTTATGAAGTTTCTCTTATTTTGAAGGTTCTGTAATGTAAAACTGTTTCAATAATAATAATAATAATAATAATAATAATAATAATAATAATAATAATAATAATAAACTTTATCAATAAATATGACAGTCGGAATATTTTAAAGTCTCGACACTTATGCGGATCGGGCTGCGGGACAATTTCTTCAAAACCTGGACGGATAGCAACACTAAGAACATAGTTTTGCTAAAACATTAACATTTGATAAATTTGCTTTCCTAAGTTATTTATTCATTGGAAACCAGATTAAAAGAAAATTGTATATCTTTCCCTTGCTTTACATAAACAGATATAGTATATCCATTATACTATATCTGTGAAAATTTTTTGCTAGAAGCAATGTGAGCTCGTGATGTGTTATTTCAAACAAATCAACCCGCACGAGCTCAATCTTGTAAAACACCAGTATATTAGTAGTAAGCGTCGTAGTACAACTATATTTGTAACCTGTGCAACAAAGTAAACAATTCGAGGCAGAAATTGTTATGCAATGTAGCGGAACGTGTCCACTGTTCCATTGTTGTAAGAACATCAAACAAGACAGTTGGCTGACCATTTAAACCGCACACGCACATTTTTAATTAGGAATGGAGTGTCAAGCGAAGCAGCACAAAAACCTTGGATCGTTTACAAGTCGATCCTTCTGCTCTTCTACCCCCAACTCTCCCAGCGAACATAGCAGCCACCGACCTTGGTGGTTTCAATGTTCACCTGAAAATGTCGTTAGCCTAATGGTGTCGGGCTATTTTCTTCCAATCGCTTCATGGTTATTCTTGTTCCATACTTCTTCAGCTGCCGTTCGCCTATTGCAACTTCCTGGCTGCCGCACAGACATGCATAGCAAACACGCTGCATCACAAGAAAGCTTTATCGTATATTTTGTTCAAGAGACAATCATGAAAAACATTTTCTAAGGCTTTTGAGTAGGTCACATACACACATGCTATTAACTGGTAATAGCATCAAGATATTGAACAACATAGCCTGACAGTCTGTAATATATATCAATCTAAGTTTTCCTTTAATAATGTTACTATGCAACAAATCTTTTACCTCCCAGTGTGCCGGCGGATGATATGAAATGAAGGAAATGGTGGAATGAAGAAAGTGAGAGGAAACAGGAGAACTCCGAGAAACACCATGTACACGGTGTTTGTCCACCACAAAGTTCACTCGGTGCGAGCTGGGATCGAACCAAGGACCCCATGCACGAAAGGTGAACGCTCTACCACTGAACCACCGCGGCTCCTGTTACTATGCAGCGTTGTACGGAGAACTAAACCAGTAGTTATTGCATTTCAAACTTTATATGTACGATAGTTTTTGCGAATTAGATATACAAGACTATTCTGCCCTTATAATGACTTTTAAAGTGGGCTTTAACGAAAAAAAAAATTAAATCTTTAATGTAACCTTCCACAATTAAGTCTTTTTGGCTAAATGAGACGGGTGATTAATGAAAGTAAATCATTATTAAAGAATTGATGGAAACGGGGGCACTATTAAGAAAACTCACGAACATGATGTTCACCACACATTCACACGGCCTGTTACCGAAAGAGAGTTGAGCGCTATTCCACTGAGCGAGAGTGATCCGAGATTGGCTCAATAGTCGAATTGGACCTGTATGAACCGGTATATCATACCGGCAGTATATTAAGATGACAAAAATCATATCAACTTTAAAAATTTAAAGTTAAGTTCTATTATACTGTATATTGAAATAATGGTTAAATATGAAGTTGTTCATAGTTGACACTGTATTAAGTACCCAGTACATTGAGTGAAGTAGGTTTTAATGAATATTTTTAAGCACCAGTGATTTACTTTCAATTCGATCAATGGACTCAGCATATGTGAAAGCCACCTCACTTTCAAATTTCAATTCAAAAAAAGCCAAGCCAATCATTTACCTTTCGTTTGTTATTGACCGTTTAGAAGAAAAAAGTAGTTTGTTTAAAAATAAAATAAAATAAAATAAAATAAAATAAAATAAAAATAAAGTTGGGGTGTGGCCAGCCAGCCACACTGGTCTCTCAATCTTCAAATTTCAATTCAAAATCAATCGTTTGTTTTCAGTTTCTTATTGATTGTTTTCAAGAAAAAAAATCGTTCGTTTCGAGAAACAAAAAGAGAGATTTACAAAAATAAGCTGTGGTCTGACCAACATCAAACTGGTCCCCCACTTTCAAAATTCGGTTCAAAACTAAAGTCAATCGCTTTTCTTGTGTTATTGACTGTTTTGAAGAAACTATCAATTGTTTAGAAAAAGAAAAAAAATATTTAGATAATTATGTTAGAGGGTGCCCATCTTCACACTGGTCTTCCCACTTTCAAATTTGCATCCAAACGAAAGCCAATTGTTGTTATTGGCAGTTTTGAAGATAAAACGTTCGTTTCGAAAACCAAAGGTAATATTTACAAAATTAAGTTGGGGTTTGGCCAAGATCAAATTGGTTCCCCATTCTCAAAAATCGATTCAAACCTAAAGCTAACCGATTAGTTTTTATTGTGTTATTGTTTTGAGGCGAAAATAGTTGGTTTTGAAAAACGTATAAAATATTGAGAAAGTTACGTTGAGGGGTAGCCAATTCACACTGACTCCCTACTTTCAAATTTGGATTCAAAACCCAAGTCAATCATTTGTTGTTAATTATTTTGAAGAAAAGAGTCTTTGTTTCGAGAAAAGTAAAGGGATATTCATAAACTTAAGCAAAGCTCAAATTCACACTGATTCCTCCATTTTCAAATTTCATTTCAAAACTAAAAACAATATTTTTTTTGTTTGTTATTGATAATTCTGTAGAAAACATCATTTATTACGAAAAACATTTATTTAGAAAATTAAGTTGAGGTGTAGAAAATTTCACATTGGTTCGATAAATTTCAAATTTTGATTCAAAACCGAAGTAAGTCATTTGTTATTGATTGTTTTAGAGAAAAAATAGTTTGTTTCGAGAAACATAAACAAATACTTATGGCAGTGTGAAGTCAATCTGAAGTTGCCCCCAACTTTATTTTGGAATTATCCCATTTTGTTTTTCGAAACATTTTTTTTTCTTCAAAACAATCATTAACAAACGGGAAATAAGCTATTGATTTTGCTTTTGAATTGAAATTTGAGGAACCGATGTGAAGTTGGCCACACCCCAACTTAATTTTCTAAAATTCTCTTTTACAAACGATTTTTTCTTCAAAACAATTAATAACAAATGAAAAAACGATTTGCATGGTTTTTTAAAATCGAAATCTGAAAGTGGAGGGAGAGGGGACAATTTCAAACCCGTTGGCACTCATATATTTCTCGCTCCAACACTACGATATCTGTTTGTAGGACCACAATGCTTCTAACGTTTGTGGCGCTTTAATGACTTTTATTTTCTACATTGACTGATGTTCAAAAATTCATTTTAAGCAGTGCAGTCGTTATTCTTTATGAAAACTCCAACCACTCCAACCCCTCCTTCCTTAGGATATGCTTTTAATAAAAGTAGCTACAATTGCAGCTTGAACCAAGTGCTATCTATATTCCAAAACTAATTTAAAACAGTTTGACCATTTTCCCGTGATGATGAGATAAACAACATTGATTTGACTGTAGAGGGGAAAAATATAAAACATTTCCTTTTCTCTTAGAAGCGAAATTTTTGGAAACGCTTGAACACGGATTTTTTTAAAAAGAAAGGAGCTTGTAATCTATATACCAATTTTCATTTTCCTAACACGAAGGACTCGTGAGATACTCTATTTTTGGCATAATTAATTTTGACCTCTCCTCCCCCGTTAGGGTACGCATTTTAAAAATTCAAATAGATTCCCTGTAGTTTTAGATTTTAAAAATTCTAAGAGATTCGTATGCTTGCGAGGCCCCATCACGGCGAAATTAAAATACCGCTAATTTTACAGTAATTATGTGATATCTTCAAATAAAAAAAGTATAATCGAAAAGTGGAATAAGAACGCCCTAGACAATATTATTTTACATGAGATACCGTTATTACGACTCACTTATCTGCTTTCAATTTCCAGTCATTTAGAAAATCGATATTTATTTTCGCGTTTCTAAATGGCTGCAAACAGGAAGCTACTAAGTGACTCGTACAGGTACCTCATGCAAAATAATATTGTCTAGGAAGCTCTTGTTCCACATTTCGATTATCTTTTATCTATTTGAAGATATCACATAATTACTGTAAAATTAGCGGTATTTTAATTTCGCAGCGATTAAGCCTCTTACATAGCAAAAGTATCCCAAGCCAACGGTGTGGACTTGTATAAAGGAAAAACATACAAATTGACCAACATTTTTATTATACGAGAAACATTCAACAGTTATTGTTCCTAATATAGAAGGAGTTAAACAAAAATTCGTCCTACGGTTATGTCCTTCAGGCTAAGGGAGATGGATGATTAAGGCAAATGAATAATAATGGAAGAATTAGTGGAACGAGAATGTGGAAGGAAACGGGAGTATCCGAGAAAATCCACGAACATGATGTTGTTTACCACAAACTTACTTGGGCGGGGATCGAACCAAGGATCCCACACACCAGAAGGAAGCGCTCTACCACTAGGTCATCGTGCCCCGCCCCCTTCCAACAAAAATATTGTGTTTGTAGTATATTGTACTCTAAATGTTTAGAATTGTGTGTGTCAAAGTACATGGCAATATCATTGATACTGGTTGTGTTCTGTTTTGCAGATAGCAAGTGGATCCGGACTGTGAAAATGGAGAAAATTGAAGTGCGTGCCGTGATTAAAATACTTCCAGATGAAAAGCCTGGGGCTTTATCACTCAAAACACATTATCCAAATTATCATGCACCTTCCGTCGGTGTTAGGTCTTTCATCTGGAAATATTTTATCACGACAAGCACTTCAGTCTTTTCCATTTTCACAATTCGGACGCACTTGCTACCTGCAAAACACAGAACACAATCAATATCAATAGCATTTCCTTGTACTTTGACACACATATTAAGAACTTCTAAAGCCATAGAGATTTGTCTCCCAACCTGTATCTTGCGAAATATTTTTCATTTAAATTTTTCTTTTCATGTTTCTCAATCTGGAATATTTATAATGTACCGGTATGTTACCAAGGTTTCAACCAATCGAGAAAAATAAGACATACAAAAGATGAAAGAAGAAATAACAAAATTACCAATCTCGGTTCATTTGAATTGATAATGTTAGGCCTAAATAGTATGATCGTATTTTTTTCTAATACAGTAGAAGCCCGGAATCCCGTAGAGCGAAACATCTCGGTTTCGGATGTAATGCGCAGGAAGGGAGTATATCCCCAATTAAAATTACCGTATTTTTTTAAAATTAAATCTTTACATATGAAAGTTGAGCTAAAACAATAAAAAATCTGGAGTAAAACAGTAAAGGAGCAGTCCTGCAGTGCATTGTATACTATTGTAATTATTAGCCTAGGAGTGTTTCCCCTCTCCACATACGTGAGATCGATTTTGTCACTTCTACGATTACATTTCTATTTACCGCGGTAAGATAACGCGGGGATAAAGCATGTCCCCAGCAACTACATCATATTGGAGTTCTACTGTATCTTCATTTATAGAAGTATTGCACTGACATAAAAGACACATTTAGTGTTATAAAAATGTAATTTATTACTTCATTTTTATGATACGTAAAATATATTTAGAAGCAAACATTTTTATTTCATAGAGGGCCGCGAGGAATTAACAGTCCCTACAAGGAGTCTGCGACATCAGGAAAATTTAGAAATCATGTTTTGAAGAACAAAAAAATAATCCAATGCGCGTGTTCCTGTTTCGCAGAAAGATAAATTTTACTTTTTATATACGTTTGTGGAAAGCCTGTATTGCACCAAGAAGTACGCCGATATTTGTATTAATGTTGAGAAATTGATTCCATCGTAATATTGTAATCATATAATATATATATATATATATATATATATATATATATATATATATATATATATATATATATATATATATATATATATATATATATATATATATATATATATATATATATATATATAAATTATTGTGAAAGTCAACATGGCTTGTGTATCAGCACATTGTAAAGTGAAAGGAACAAATAGATAGTGACAATGGAACATTTAAAATTTGTCCACGTCTATTTTCGTAGTTATATACATTGCACAGAAAGTATTTCGGACATTTTTTCAACTCCTCTTCTGCTTAATGCAAAGCAAAACTCAGTCATTGTACACACTCATGCTTCAGCAAATCAAGAAAGAAAAAAAAAAAGCTGAACAATGTTGCTTCCAGTTTTGTGTGCAAGAATTTATGACTGACTGAACAAGCAGCAATAAACGCTACAGGAGAAATATTCCAGCAAGAGACATTACGCGTTTGCTTCTTTCATTTTACCCAATCCATATGGAGAAAAGTAAAAGATATTGGATTGGCTCCATTTTACAAGGCTGATAATGATATGAGGAAAAAGATTAGGAGAGCAGATGCACTTCCACTCGCTCCTCTTGAAGACATCCTCGATGCATTTCCATATATACAAGACGATGCACCTGACATCCCAGAGGCACAGATTTTCCTAGACTATTTGGCGAACACCTATGTTGAGCTGAGTTGTACTAATTATATTTTTATTAATGTGTCTTGGCAACAAGAAACCAATTTGATAACAGCGATAAAAACACGAACAATGCCGAGGTTTAGCATTTCAAGTGTAATAGGAAGTAGACATAAATTATCCCTATATACAGATTCATTCTACTTTTGAAGCAAGAACAGTCCGAGAATGCCTTTTCTGGAAGCAGGCAATTTAACTTTGCTGAGAAGATTTTCGAGACGTTTAGACAGTCATACTTGGGTTCTTAAGAGTAGATTTAGGTTTGGCGAGGTTGGCCTTATTCCATACTTTAATGCAGTATTTCATTGCATTCATTCGGATAGTTGAAATTACAATCCAATGAAAAAAGGCGATATTAAGAGTCTCGCCTGTATACTAAATTTATTACGTAAGGTTCATGCCATTATTGTTCATTGCAATATATATATTATATAATGTGTCTGTGTGTTTGTAATTCGTTTTTGTTGCAGTAAATCACGACTGCTCTTGTACGACAAGGCTCTATTGCGAGCCGCACCTCTTTGGATTTATGTTGCTGTTTTGTTCATTTCACCAAATACTTCTAATATTGAGGTCCTATCAAAACTTTTCATGTGATTCTGCGAAACAGGAATGAGTAAACTTGGCAACGTTGCATAGCTTTAAAGTATTTGCGAAATAGGAGTATGAGAAACAGGAGGTGACCGATTTTCATCCCACTTCATTATCTCAACATAGTATCTTTTAAGATAAATGTAACTGGTCAGATACAGTGGCGGATCTAGAAGGCGAGAACGAGTGGCAACCAATTTACAATTTTTCATGGGTCCTGCAGAAGTTTCCAATTTAGCTCTCTCCCGATGGATATTACAGCTAGGTTAGACGTCGACATTATGGACCTCAAATATAGTTTTACCCCTCTTCATAACAGAAAAAGAGCAACTGAAACTGTATTTAATGTTCCAAAAAATTTCCAATAAGGAGTAAAAGGCAACGCTTACTATAAACTTTCAAAAAAATATAAATAATAGCATCAATTATTTTTGTTGCTCAAGGAACTGGGTGGCCTAGACCTCCCACGGTCCCAGACTAGATCCGCCACTGCTCGGATATCACTAATAAATGGGTGCTACCAGGCACGTAGCCAGGATTTCGTAAAGGGATGGGTCCGTGACATGAAGTACTATGGTCATCAAATCAGGAGCTGGATCATTCTAAACTATTTTACTGGCAATAGATATTGGTTCATTTAGCCAGGATTTCGTAATAGTGGGGGAGGGGAGGGGGAACATGAAATACTGTGGTTATCACACTAGGAGCTCGATCAATATAAACCATTTTATTGGCAACATATATTGGTTTATTAGGACAATAAAATGAGGATATGTTAGTAAGTTTTTAATAACAAACTATGAAGAAATCTCGAGTTAAAGAATAAAATAAAGTACTGAAAAAAGTTTTACAATATTTACATTCCTTCCTTTGTTCATTCAAATAAAACAATTTTTCTTTCAACATGACCTCAACTATTATAAACATTACATATCCACTAATTTCAAAAGTACATAATCAATAATGTCTTGTAAAATATTTTACAATATCTGCGTTCCTTTCTCTGTTGAATCAAATGTTAACATAACTTCCTTTCCACATAACTTTTCTGTTTTCATTATTCCGTCAACTACTTTCTGTTCCAAATGACAGGTTAAAGGAGCAGTAGAAAACTCTTTCTGAAATAACATGTTTGATACTATAGAGAAGCGATGACGAAAAATTATGATTAAAAATGTCCACGCTGGCACTATACTTCCGAAAGCTTGAAATTTCCCTGACTGGTAGCAGAAATTCTGAGAATTCGTAACTTTTCTAGAAATTTCAAATTCCCTGACTTTTCCAGGATATCCCGCTCATTCACCACCATGTATTGCAAATAACAAATATCCTCATAAGAAAGAGTAACCAAAGGCTTACTGTAGCTTTTTGTTTTTAACGCTGATTTTTCTTTTTCTCGTTTCTTTTTGCTTCATCCTTCCTCAAATTTTACATTTCTGATTTCGAAGGGGGGCCGGACCCCCCGGACCCCTTCTTGGCTACGTGCTCCTTATCTTTCCAATATATTTCGTAGTAAGCGAGAATATTTACGATAATTCAAATTGAAGATATTAATGTTCAAACTTTGTCCACAAACGAGTTGAATGAAATTAATCAAAGAATAGTCCATGCAATTTTATTATTATTATTATTATTATTATTATTATTATTATTATTATTATTATTATTATTATTATTATTATTATTTAGTTTCTTTCTACAGACTTTTCGAATAAAACGTAAGGGGGACAAAAATAGTAGGTAAACATGCACAATGTTGTGTAAGGAAATCTAAAACACCTCAAAACCTTTCCCAAAAGTGTTGTATTGTTGGTATGGTGGGGGGCTCAAGGAAACAGCCTGCTGAATTGACAACTTTCACTTGGTGTTAGTGTCGCTAGTGTTACACTTGAAACATTTAACATTGGGCGCCTTACCAATATGGAGCCCAAACGGCTGATGAGATTGAAAAAAAAAATCGATTATTTCAGATTGAAAAAACAGTCATTTCAAACGACTTTGCTCTCTTTCCATTTTCGTATATTTACTCATAACGGAGTTGGACTATGGCGCGGGACTTTTGATACACGCAGTATAATGTATTTACCATTACATTTAGATTCCAGAGGACTGACAAATACGTAAAACAAAGTGTGACCTTTAACAATAAATCATTTTCGTTCGTTAATTACTTTTTGTTGTCCAACTAGGTTCGTTCAACCCTCTTCTCACAGATCAACTAATATTGGGCCGCGTTGCTTCAGGGATTGAGCGCTCACCTCTGAATACTTGGTTCGACCTCAGCTCTGGCTAAGCGGGCTTGAGTTTTCTCCGAGTTCTCCCGTTTCCTCCCATGTTGTTCATTCCACCATTTTATTCATTATCATGAACGTCTCCCTTAGCTTTGGTCCATAATTGTGGGATATCAAACTAAAAAAAAAAAAAAAAAAGGATCAAATAAAGGAAATAAAGGTTCTACCTGGGAATATTTTTCTCTTTTTCACATTTGAGCGCGCAAATAGATTTTCCCTTTGGCCCTGCTCAGAAATTAGATGAAGAAACAAAACGTGCAATAGTGTCTGCAACCATTTATTACAATTATGTCATGTTGGTTATATAACATTCTAGGAGTTTTAGATTTCATCCTATTCAATAGACTCATCTCGATAATCAATTAGCTCAACTTCTAAATAGTTAGTTGATTATCAAAATGAAATGATAAATACTGTAACCAACCTGATCCAAATGATAGTTATGTTTAAAAATTCATTTTAAAACGTTGAGCCGTATTGTTATGAAAAGCCGGTATACATCAGGTATAAAGATAATCTTTATGAGTTGAAGGTAATATATTTATATGAAGAGAGGTGGATCTTTTCGCTATCTGATTCAAGAAAGCAACTTATGTTTGTACTTTGAGAAAATGTAACTTCGATGGGGTAGAGTAAATTTAAACTTGCGTCATATTAAAAAAAAAAAAACTAAACCACAAAGGGAAAAAAAGCCCAGCACAAGCCAAAAAAAAAAAAAATCATTGATGTAGCAACAATAAGAATAATCAGCAAGTTTCTTGACTTTCAAACTACGCTATGTATAAGTATTGGAAGCCTCATAGAACGGCTATGTTCAACTGTCTGTCCATCTGTTGACAGGCGTCAGAGCAAAAGCGATAAGAAATAGATTCACGTAATCAATTTGCCTTCTATTTAATCCGGGGAGATCTATATCTTCCAGTTTCATCGTTAAACACCATAGAGCACAAAAGGTAATATATAGCATGACGTAGTTTCCAGAACTAAATCAGTGTCCCAAGAATATATTCAATTTCTACTCTTATTAGTAGAGACCGGATGTTTAGGCATTAAAAATCTGGAAAGTACGCAGGTAAAGATAGGCACTTAAAATTTAAAAACATAGGCAGTAAAATAGACACTAAAATGTAACTCGAAATAATTAAGATAAATACTCAATAAAATTAAAAAATAAATTCGTCATAGATAATGTTCAAAGAATATAGAAACATACATATTTGTTAATATATTCTTTTAGTATATACATAAAAACGAAGCTTGACGTGTATTCCATGTGAATTTGGTAAATACATCCTTTACAGCACTTTATCACTATACATAACAGTCCAAATTTTATACACTTATCAGTACACACAGCAATCCAAAGATTTACAGCATTTTATCAGTACAGATAGCAGTCCGAAGTTTTACGACACCTTATCACTATAAATAACACTTGCACGGTATTTCTTGGAGGAGCGAGAATCCTTTCTTGAACTACTAAATTATATATTTTTCTCCAATAAAGTCTTATTTTGAAGAAAAATGCATAGAATAGGCAACATTAGTCACTAAAGCAATTATTTAGGCAGGAATGGACGAAATAGCCAAAATAGGCAAAATAAACTTGACTTAAATTGAAAACTGTAACTCCCATATAAACTTTAAAGCGTTATTTTTGATCATATCTTTAATATTAAAGAATAGGCATTTTGCCTAACATCCGGTCTCTACTTATTAGAATTCCGGCCTATGCTATGCACAAGTGTCGGAAGTCTTATAGAACGGCTATATGCGTTTATATGTTTTTTCTGTCAACAGATATCAGAGCAAAAACGGCAAAAGATACCGAGAAACTTTTTTTTTTTTCAATTGTTTCAGCGTCTTAAGAGAACATATCACCACCTGCAACACTCTACCGAGCACGGAAGTAGCTGAAATTTATTAGTACTTCCGGTTTCAATACTGATTTTCATAGAGCAAAAACGATAAAGAGATATCGATAAACGCTTTTCTGCAATTGATTCAGCGTCCAAAGAATAGGTTCCACCTTCTCAATTAAACCTCCATTTAAACTGGAAGTTCTTAGTAGAAAGCAACAATTTTCGGTTTCAGTGTTTACCTTCATAGGTCAAAAACGGTCTTTTTTTTTTTTATCATTTCAGTGTTTTAGAAGAACATACTACCATCCAAGGATCTTATAATAGAGGATCTGCCCTTACAACAAAATCTTGAAGCCATACGTCACAGTTTCGCCACCCCTACTCTGCCCACTCCGCCCAATAAGATCGCAATGTTTTGAGCCAACAATTATGGCGGAAACGAAAGTAGCCAATCAGACGATAGCAGATACGAGAGTAGCCAATCAGATGTGCCGATGTTCGGTTGTTTTTTGGCTTCATCGATTTAATAAGATGAAGATACATATGGGCAGATCCTCTATTTATAACATCCTTGCTACCATCACCTGCAACACTCTACAGAAACCGGAAGTGATTGAAATATACTAGCACTTTCGATTTCAATACTGATGTACATGAAGTAAAAACGATGATATCGAAAACTGGTTTCTGACATAGGTCCAACATCTTAAAAATGATTTTTATCTAGATTTCCTTATATTTCTTAAAACCAACGATTTTTCGGTTACAACACTGACTACATAATAGCTAAAACGGAAATAACTACACGCAGTTTTTTTTTTTATGTGGATCTAGGACTATGAAATGTTTTACCTCTGATTTTATTCCTCTACTGCAACCTGAACAGTTATCATTTACGGTTTTAATATTAATCTCAAGAACAAAAACAATAACAAACAACGAATAATGTTTTTTTTTTATGTGGATTCAGAGTTCGATGAACAGGTTCTATTTCTCACATTATTCCTCTATTCCGCCCGGAAGTTATAGATCTATTACTTCCGGTTTCAATAGGTTCCATCTTTTACATTATCCCTCTATTACAGCCGGAAGTTATAGATATACTACTTCCGGTTTCAATAGGTTTCATCTTTTACATTATCCCTCTATTACAGCCGGAAGTTATAGATCTATTACTTCCGGTTTCAATAGGTTCCATCTTTTACATTATCCCTCTATTACAGCCGGAAGTTATAGATATACTACTTTCGATTTCAATAGGTTCTATTTCTCACATTATTCCTCTATTCCGCCCGGAAGTTATAGATCTATTACTTCCGGTTTCAATAGGTTCCATCTTTTACATTATCCCTCTATTACAGCCGGAAGTTATAGATATACTACTTCCGGTTTCAATAGGTTCCATCTTTTACATTATCCCTCTATTACAGCCGGAAGTTATAGATATACTACTTCCGGTTTCAATAGGTTTCATCTTTTACATTATCCCTCTATTACAGCCGGAAGTTATAGATCTATTACTTCCGGTTTCAATAGGTTCCATCTTTTACATTATCCCTCTATTACAGCCGGAAGTTATAGATATACTACTTTCGATTTCAATAGGTTCTATTTCTCACATTATTCCTCTATTCCGCCCGGAAGTTATAGATCTATTACTTCCGGTTTCAATAGGTTCCATCTTTTACATTATCCCTCTATTACAGCCGGAAGTTATAGATATACTACTTCCGGTTTCAATAGGTTCCATCTTTTACATTATCCCTCTATTACAGCCGGAAGTTATAGATATACTACTTTCGATTTCAATAGGTTCCATCTTTTACATTATCCCTCTATTACAGCCGGAAGTTATAGATATACTACTTTCGATTTCAATAGGTTCTATTTCTCACATTATTCCTCTATTCCGCCCGGAAGTTATAGATCTATTACTTCCGGTTTCAATAGGTTCCATCTTTTACATTATCCCTCTATTACAGCCGGAAGTTATAGATATACTACTTCCGGTTTCAATAGGTTTCATCTTTTACATTA
Organism: Thermobia domestica; assembly: GCF_964235325.1. Lineage (NCBI taxonomy): Eukaryota > Metazoa > Arthropoda > Insecta > Zygentoma > Lepismatidae > Thermobia > Thermobia domestica. Next base: position 165,939,678 of record NC_137454.1, on the reverse strand, counting down.
TCCCTCTATTACAGCCGGAAGTTATAGATCTATTACTTCCGGTTTCAATAGGTTCCATCTTTTACATTATCCCTCTATTACAGCCGGAAGTTATAGATATACTACTTTCGATTTCAATAGGTTCTATTTCTCACATTATTCCTCTATTCCGCCCGGAAGTTATAGATCTATTACTTCCGGTTTCAATAGGTTCCATCTTTTACATTATCCCTCTATTACAGCCGGAAGTTATAGATATACTACTTCCGGTTTCAATAGGTTCCATCTTTTACATTATCCCTCTATTACAGCCGGAAGTTATAGATATACTACTTTCGATTTCAATAGGTTCCATCTTTTACATTATCCCTCTATTACAGCCGGAAGTTATAGATATACTACTTTCGATTTCAATAGGTTCTATTTCTCACATTATTCCTCTATTCCGCCCGGAAGTTATAGATCTATTACTTCCGGTTTCAATAGGTTCCATCTTTTACATTATCCCTCTATTACAGCCGGAAGTTATAGATATACTACTTTCGATTTCAATAGGTTCCATCTTTTACATTATCCCTCTGTTACAGCCGGAAGTTATAGATCTATTACTTCCGGTTTCAATAGGTTCCATCTTTTACATTATCCCTCTATTACAGTCGGAAGTTGAAGATCTACTACTTTCGGTTTCAATAGGTTCCATCTATTACATTATTCCTCTATTACAGTCGGAAGTTATAAATCTACTACTTTCGGTTTCAATAGGTTTCATCTATTACATTATTCCTCTATTACAGTCGGAAGTTACAGACCTACTACTTTCGGTTTCAATAGGTTCCATCTATTACATTATTCCTCTATTACAGTCGGAAGTTGAAGATCTACTACTTTCGGTTTCAATAGGTTCCATCTATTACATTATTCCTCTATTACAGTCGGAATTTATAGATCTACTACTTTCGGTTTCAATAGGTTCCATCTCTTACATTATTCCTCTATTACAGTCGGAAGTTATAAATCTACTACTTTCGGTTTCAATAGGTTCCATCTCTTACATTATTCCTCTATTACAGTCGGAAGTTATAGATCTACTACTTTCGGTTTCAATAGGTTCCATCTCTTACATTATTCCTCTATTACAGTCGGAAGTTATAAATCTACTACTTTCGGTTTCAATAGGTTCCATCTCTTACATTATTCCTCTATTACAGTCGCAAGTTATAGATCTATTACTTTCGGTTTCAATAGGTTCCTTCTCTTACATTATTCCTCTATTACAGTCGCAAGTTATAGATCTATTACTTGCGGTTTCAATAGGTTCCATCTTTTACATTATCCCTCTATTACAGCCGGAAGTTATAGATATACTACTTTCGATTTCAATAGGTTCCATCTTTTACATTATCCCTCTATTACAGCCGGAAGTTATAGATCTATTACTTCCGGTTTCAATAGGTTCCATCTTTTACATTATCCCTCTATTACAGCCGGAAGTTATAGATATACTACTTTCGGTGTTAATATTAAATTCGCATAGTTTGGAAGTGAATCGTAGTTTTAGAATGTCCAAAACAAAACTCATTTTTTAAAAATGTTTTATTGTAAGCATTCATTTTTCGAGATTATTTGATGTATTTTTCCGAACATCCTGTACAAAAGCTGCTTATAATTATGGCTTCGTTACACTATCACTCGTCAATTAAATTGAAAAGGCTACAGTGAAGTACATTTCCTCAAGAAATCTAGAAGTTTTGGAGAAAAGCTAATCATATTACCTGAGACAAGCAGTTATTAAACAAGTCTCGAAAGTAGTGTCAACATTGTCGTGTGTGTTAAATTTACAAAAAAAAAAAAAAAAAAAGCACTGTTATGACACACATATAAATCAACGAACAGAAAAACATTATACTTAACTTACATTATACAAATAAAGGTAAGTGTTTTTATGTTACTTTGTGTCAAGAAGAATTTCAGCTAAGATAAATAAAAAATTAAAACGAACAGTTAGCCACCCATAAACCGTGACAGAGAGTTTGTATACCTCTTCGCATTGAAATTTTAGAGATCTTCAAATGCTCAAATCATTAAGTACAAAGGTGCAACGCTTAAACGAAAGATTAGATAACAGGTGATTTATATGGATATGTTATGCAAATTGCATTGAGAATCATAAAATAGATTAGTATATTTATATAAACTGTATAATGTGAAAGTTAACATTAAACAATTGAATGCAATTGTAAAATCAGGAACAACATAAAAATAAAGTTACTGTTAAAAGTAATAATTATGAGAGCTATATGAATTAACGTAGCACATTTTCGTGATAATTCTACAATAATATATATATATATATATATATATATATATATATATATATATATATATATATATATATATATATATATATATAACGCTGCATTTATTATATTATATGTACAGTACCTGTACTTGAACTTTTTCCTTTTGTTTCTTTCTTTTTCTTCTCTCTCTCTCCTTTTTTTTAAAAAAAAAATACCGGGTGTATGAAAAGTCCGAGGCCATATGCCAACTCAGTTGTGAGTAAAGACACGAAAAATGAAAAGAGAAAACTTGTTGGAGAACTCCTTCGTGGCAAAGCGGTTAGCGTACGCGCCTTTGGCGTCAGAGACCCGGGTACGATTCCCGGCGGGTGCTCATGTTGTTTGGATTCCACGTTAATCAGAAGGTCCCGTCTCATATAGCCTTGCTGCTGAAAGGGACGTTAAACTCTAAATCAATTCAAAGTTGTTGAAAATAGATATTTTTTCAATCTAAAATGATATTCAATCGCGAATACTTTTTCAATCGCACGGTCATTTAGGCTCTACACTGGTAAGGCGTCCTATGTTAACTTCTTTCTATGTACACTAGGAACATTTACAAACTGAATTGACCACGGAGAAAAATGTACTAAAGATAATTTCCATTCCTTCAATTTGGTATAATGAACGCTATAGTTAGAAATTAAAATGTCTTGTAGTTAAACAACCATAAAGTAAAAAGCTACACTTTTGATCTCAGCTGGAACTAACGCTGCTCACGGCCAGCTTATAAAGGTTATCTAATATCTTAAAGTATGAAATTCGAAGCTTCAAAGACACTGAAGTATTACTGCAAAAAGTTCAAAAATATAGTTAACAAAAGTGAGTCAATTTTAGAATCTGTGTGTTGAAATTACCAAATTCTTGATCCCAGTTCAACTTTAGTAATTACACCGTAGTTGCATAAAGAAGGAGGTCTGAATGTTCGATTTTGTATTAGTTTTTATTACATTAGCAAACACTGGACAGCAACATGACCTTATCAAAATGGGACGGGCAACTCTAGGGGTCCGCAGTTTCGAAATAAAATTCAGGAAGAACTAAAATTTAAAAATAAAAATAATTAAAAAGTCAAATGTAGCTATGAAACTATTCACCTTAATTATTACTGCATTGCGCTAATCTCTTCGATCGATAACATATATTAAATTCATATTTCATCATTAAACTCTTGCTCATCTTTTGTCATTTTCTCTGTTTACATATAATTATTTCTATTAACTTTTTCTTTGTGATAATTTATGGATACTATATACTCGGCAAAGTTAATATGAAATCTCTCCAACTAACTAAACAATAGTAAAATCTACAATGTTAAAATTTCATTACCAAATTGACGTTGTAACTGTCTTTGAAAAACTGAAACAAATAACTTTTTGAATCAAAGAAAACGCTTAATCAATATCTGCTTCATGTTAGAAGCGAAGTGAACTATTAATAACCTATTTTGTCGTATCTGTAGTTTCCACTTGTATAAGCAAAAAAAAAAAAAAAAAAAAAAAAAAAAAAAGTCCTATTAAATCGAATATCCTTTAACTGAGACGCGTTTTTCGTTACACTAATTGCGGATAAAAAATAACTAACTTTTCCTTCTTTTTCTAAACTAAATTATTGGTTACTTGACAAATGTTTTGTTTCTATCACTTGATATGTTGTAATTCATTGAAGGGACTCAACGGTTTCTTGAACCCGGAAAGCTTTGTGTACAATAGTTCCGTAAATAACCACCGAAGCTCAATAAACAATGCTATTTTGGTAGTTCACAGCTCGGGATGGTCGTTTTTAAATCACGGCAACCAAAGGAAATTATCAGAAAAGGCTTGGTGGCTCAGCTCTTTGGAATTCTCAGTGCAATTTCCTCTCTAAGCAGCAGGAGGTATCCTCCCAGCACCTAAGCAAATGTGACAAAAGTTCATTTCGAGTATGTAAATCTTCTTTCAACAAGAATTCATTTTGGCTGAAAGCCACCATTCGTCAACTTAAGATATTTGGTATGTTTGTTGGGTAATTTAATCCTTGTTCTGTGACCACATCAATGCAAATACCAAGTAAAAGACGTTTCATAGCAAGAAAACTTAAACTATCGGTCACCTTGTACTCTAATTACAATAAGCTTGGTATTCTAACAGTTGTTAAAATTGAATAGGAAGCTATGGCAATGTCAGATCCATTATTTATCTGACAATTGATATCACTTCTTTTATGATGTGTGAAAAGTTTTAGTGTTATCAATTAGACAGAAATATGAATTCCTCCTTCAATAACGTTATACTTTTTATTACTACTATTTATTTATTTATTTATTTGTTTTTGCATCTATTGCAGACAACAGGGATACTCACCGTTGAGAGAAAGTATGAGCATCCAAGCATCTGGAAGAACATGTGACAATTGTAGCCATGTGAAAACCAGAGACAATTGCGATAACTTTTTTTAGAAGGGCACTTGAAAATTACGAGGTGTGACAATTGCGACCACATTCTTCATCATTTCATAAGCTCGTATGAAATTATGGATTAATATTTGATACTGAAAACTAACCGAAGACCATTGAGTAAGAAAATTATCCACACAAAGGTAATATTACTAGTTGATACATAAACAACTACAGCGTGTTTTGTGCTTATAAAATCAAATGACTGCCTCTTGGTGAGCAATAGGATCGTCAAGCGGTTTGCAATGTATTTAAGAGCTGCAGTAAATAATATACCAAAGTTTATACTATTCATCAGGCCCGTATCCAGCCCAATTTCTTAGAGTGAGCAGTAAAGAACAATGACACACATCAGTGTGAAGGACTGAAGGAGTACTGAAGGAACAATGACACATATCAAGGAACACCATAAAACTATTTATTTATTTATGAAACCTGTCACAGCTGGACATCTTTTCACCCTGACATTCTTGACTGCTTATTGTTTGAATGTATATTTGTCTAAACAGACAACTGCAAGTTTCAAGTGGCTGAAAGTAACTGCAATGGGAACTGAAGTTGGATTCAAGGACTGCAGAGACTCCCAGGCCGTTCCCTATTTACGGGTTTGTTCTATAGTTTATTTAATTTCGCAGTTAATGTAGTATACCTCGATGCAACTTTCCCTTGGAAATGTATCTGGTCAAGATTTTGATGCTTGTGATGATGCAATAATAGAGTGTATAAGTTTGAAATTCTTAGAATGGAATACTAATGGGAAATGTTTGGTGCATCTTTCAATAAGCGTATCACTTTACCCAGAAATGGATAGAAGGTGCTAAATTGAATTTGATAAATAAAGCTGCAAAATGCGGTAAGCTAATCTTTATTTAATATATATATATATATATATATATATATATATATATATATATATACAATGTTCTGTTTTAAAGAGGACAAACCAATTTTGGGTGTACATAGACCATTCCAGCTCCACCCTAGTTACGCCTGCTATTCATGGTAACTTCGAGAGCACCAAGGATGAAAGAATGTATTTCGCGGATGAATAACCAAGGTGATGGATGGCTATTTATCAGTTGTGAAGCTGATGGGAATTAAAATATCGGTATAATAATGGCTGGGAAACGAAGATATTCCTGCGAAAAACTGGGCCTGTTACCAGTAGCGGAAACACAGAATTAATTCTAATTCGGTAAAAGGTTGAAATAATAAGATAAATTAACTTCTCGGTAGACTCCATTCAAAGGTTCAAGACTTGATTTCCTGACTCAAGTCGGAAGCAGAAAGCATGAACATGATGTTTATGAAAAAGTAACTTATCCTAAAATGGATCAAAAACACATAGCTACGTGGTATGAATATGCTTGAGAGACGAATAAGAGAGCAGAGAATCCGCCCCTACTGGATTTCAGAAAATGCCTGAGAGCTTTGGTCCAACTCAGAATGTAGATTTATGCATAGTTTCCTGTGAAACTAAAGATGTATAACGATGCTGGCATTTCAAGCTCATTTCTATGATATGTAATAAAAATACTGGATAAGAAAGTGTTAAAAAAGAGAAAAATACCACAAAGTAGAGATGCAAGGGCTCGGAAAAAAACCGGCTTTTTTGGAAAAAAACTCGTTTTTTTCTGCTTTGCTTTTTTGCTTGGGAAATTTTGGGCTTTTTTCAAAATACTGCTTTAAATTGATAAAACAGACTTTGTATCGCTCCTCTATAACACAAAAAATCATTTAATTAGTGGTTGATGCTGATAATAATATAAAACATCGAAAATAAACTGTGAATTTCGAAAAAATATTTCAAACAATTTTTCTTCAACATTCTTTGCATTATGAATTCCACAGGATTAACCAATGTATATAATAAGAATTTTTTAACCTCCTATATACAAAAGTAAGCAGAGTTGGCAAGAACCGTGGTTGTTTTTGAAAATGCCAAAAACCCGTTTTTTGGGGGATGTTTAAACTAGGCTTTTTTGGTTTAAACCAGGCTTTTTTGACTTAGATATTTTGCTTTATGTATTTATATTACATATTCACAGAAATAAGTTTGTTTCGCCTTGATGTTATTATGCAACAGCGGGGTTATGCCGGAAGAACTCCCATAAGCTTAAAGAAGTGCGGTCAGTCAATTTCTTAAGTTGAGAATCTCCCGCCCTAGCCATTGGGAAAATCCCGTCATTACTTGAAATATAAGACAATAACGGGAAAATCCTGTTATTGCTTTGCATGTAAAATTTAAAGGTCAACGTACCATAATCAGTACGCTAAAACTGAGGTATTAAATTACAAATTTAGTACCGGTACGTAGATATAATTGAAAGTCCAATCCAAGCTAATGTTGGAAGCTCGATAAATTTTGCCAATTTCTATCAATATATTTAAGCAATATTGGCTTCTTTATAAAACAACACGCATTTAGGCATGCAGAAATATACAATTTGGTTTGTTTCGTATATTTAGGCTTAACATCCTTACGAAATACCGAGGTTATCAAGGAGAAGACTTTCGCTTAAACTGACATCCGAACCGCTACTTGGGTTACGCATGAAAGAAGGTTTGTGGGTCGACCGAGAATTGAACATGGGACACCTTGATTAAAAGGTGAAAGGGAAATAAAACTATTGCAGGTGGTTTGATATCTGGAAACGTCACCATGAAGTTCACACGATTCGTATTTTTCATTCTTTTTTATTTTTGTGGTTTAAACCAGTTATTAAAAAAAAAAGTTGATGTAAACCAACCAACCCTAAAAGTAAACACTTCTTTTTAAAGAACACAAATAACTAGCAAAATAGTATGTAGTATTTTTACTTCAAAATATTCCATACCCTCTTTTTGAAACAAAATAAAATTAAAATAAAACATAAGAGAAATACTTAGATTTATATGATACACTTAAAGGCTGCACATCTAGAGCTTTTGGTTCTGTATATTCTTGAAATTCTACAGTTAAGTTTTATAGAACCACCATCACAGTTTACCCAATCCTCAAGTTTTCTGAATTTTTAACAAGAGGGATTCAACATATCATTACGGAACTCCCCCTCCCCCCCCCAAAAAAAAAAGACTACGGAATATATTTAAGTTAAGCTAAATACAACTGCACAACAAACATGACTGAGTGATTAGCTTTTGAGCTTCTATCGGGAAGTCCGGGATTCAACCAGCATTCGACCATTCTGACAAAGCTTTTCTTTGTTCCATCTGTGAATGTAGAAATAGTGCGTATACTGTGAGTTGGCCGACTTCCTTTCTTATTGTTTTTAAATAGTTATTATTACTAATTACCAGCAGTGACGGTTTTGCGAAGGTTAGGGGGGCGGTCTTTCGGACTGAAGCCCGTTCCCCAAAGTTACGGAATGTCTGCAACAAACTAAATATCTATTATTTATGCCTTTACTCATAAACTTTAAGCTCCCGTCAAATAAAAATTACGAATGTTTAAAAAAACTAAACATTAGTAAGAAACCCTTCCCAAAATACTTTTCTAAATCCGCCACTGATTCTCAGTATAAAATGATTTTTAAAGTTGTATCCGGAAGATTATTGCTAAACATATAAACGAAACGAAATATTAGTTATGCCTGTACTCATAAACTTCAAGCACTTCCCAAATAAAATTAGGACTTTTTTAGGAAACGAAACAATCAGAAAAACCCCTCCTAAAGTACTTTTCTAAATCCGCTACTGATTATTTGTATAAATTGGTATTCAAGGTTGTGTCCGGAAAATTATTGCTAAATCACTTCACAGCTACAGTATAACAGATATGTGGAAGTACGGTTTGACGGATATATTGAAAAACGTACGCTTTGACGGATAAATAGGAAAACGGGCAAGTTTAGCTTTTGCGCTAGAAGCTAGAGTACTAAAAGCTCTTAGAAATGAAACACGGATGACAAACTAAAGAAGAAAAAAAATGTCGATAACTCAAAAGTTAAAATAAAGTTAAATAGCCTCTAAAATTACCCTCAAATACTACATTCTTTATGTTAGCTTTAATTCGTAAAACATGTGCTCCATCCATCTTGATGGTGAATTTCAGAGCGAAATATCACATTCAGGTCATGAAATTCTTATCTAACTATAGAATATACTATAAGAAAGCTATTTAGATAGAAAAATCATGAAGTTGAAAAAAGCCAAAATTTCCAAAATTCTCGTTTTTTTCCCAAAAAAGCCGGCTTTTTATGTGAAAAAAACCATCGATTCAAAAAAGCCGGCTTTTTTGCATCTCTACCACAAAGTGAAGATCACCACTGATTTTAAACACTCCAAACAACTGAGCATAAGCTTGGGGTTCAAACTACTTTTGCCAGTCTCAGGCTTCGAAAACGTGCGAGAGAAATCGGTATTTAAACAACTGATACTATGTGTATATAATAGCAATAATAATAACAACAAAATTATGTAACTTCAATATTTTGACACTTTCAGTTGATCGCAAATGTCGCTGAAGTCTTCAGATTTTTATGGATAAAATACTTTCATCTTGATCACAATTGTCGCAACAGCGGCCTGGAACAGTAGCTATGTGAATAGCACATACGCCCTTGGCGAGGGAGACCCAGGTTCGATTCCCAGTTTATGCGGTTTGGATCCCCACGTTAAGCTGTAGGTCCAGTTTCATATAGACTCGCTGCTGAAGGGCATTCTAAACTCAAATAAAATAAAATCCAAAATCCGAACCAGAGAGTCTTCGAAACAGATGTGTAACGCTTTATCACTGATCTATTGTACTCCTTTCGTTTAAACTGAAGTTACTACATGGCTTGCATTTCTGGATACATCTAGCTCATTTTACAATCCTTGTAGGATTAAAAAAGGACCATTGTAGGATTTAATGAATGCTTCTTATAAGTTTTACTTAATTCTTAATTCTTTTAAAAGTAAAAGATTCTTCAAGAGATCAAAAATAACTACAAATTGGCACCTTATGAGATTGTTGCATTAATTAATTATACAGAACTTCCTAAAGTATGTGCTGTGTCAAATATAGAGCCTACTACTCTATATAGAATCAAATATAGAACCTAAGCGGTCGGTGTCTAATATAGAAGTAGGAGAGGTGAAAACAGAACAAGTGACTAGTTTTCGATGCCTGCGTAGTATTATTAGTGATAATATAAAGTGCGAACGTGAAATAAAAGCAAGGATAGGGATGGTGAAAGAAACCTTTTTAGGAGGAAGAAAATACTATTTTGTGTAACCTTGAATAAAGAGCTGAGAAAAAGACTCATAAAATGCTTCGTATGGAGTATTGTACTGTATAGGTCAAAAACATGGACAGTATGCAAATAGGATGAAAAATGATTGGAAGCTTTCGAAATGTGGGGGTGAAGAATGGAAAGAATTGTTTGGGTTCAACGGAAAACGAATAAGAGGGTCTTAGAAATGGTGTGGGAGAAAAGAACAATTTTAGATATAATTAAGAAGAGGAACAGAAACTGGTTATGATCTTGACTAAGAAGGAATTGTATCATGAGGAACGTGTTAGAGGGTACGTGGGCAGGAAAGAGAAGAAGAAGGCAAAGGAGATTACAATTAATGAACGATATCAAAATAGAAAAATCTTATATATAATGTTAATTCATTTGATACCATAACCTACACAAGTTTAAACTTCCATATTGTATAGTATTATTAGTATTTTAACAATTCCTTCAACCTTCAAGTTTATGAGGATACCAACGCACACCTCTAGCATCTTCAACTGAAGTATTAAATTGTTTTTTCCAAAAATATGATGTTTCGTCTCACCGAAACTTAAATTCAGACTTGCTCCAATATAGCTTTTTGTTGAAAACCAACTAATTACCACTAGTTAAAACATGATATACGAACGAAAGACATATATATATATATATATATATATATATATATATATATATATATATATATATATATATATATATATATATATATATACAAAGCAATAATTTCGTTTGTTGAGTCGTAAAACGTAATGCAAAACGCGAGAGAACCGTTTCAATCTCATATTACAGTTAGCACAAAAGTAATCTTGATTCTATCTGAACAGATACGAACTCTTCATTATCTGCACTGTCTTGTTTCTCATCTTAAGTTTAATTGCTTTCTCAAACAAGGTAGGTAGATAAATACTTTCGAATCAGTTCCAGTTATTTGAACTGAATATGAATACAGCTACGTACTTAAATTATTTAATTATGTTGATTAAGAGGAAGGTTAAAATCATTTAAGACAATCGATCGTTGTGCTGTTAACATTTTCTCACCACGACAGCGTGATATTCTCATTGTATTTGCTGTAACGGGCCTCAACAGGTGTCTTGAACGTAGCAGTAACTTTAAGAAAAAGAAACAAGTGAATTTCATTTTCAAGTTGTGAAATTAAAATAGACTTCCAAACTATGAGAACTGAATATTGAAACAGATGTATAACTCTCATTACTGTAAAGGAAAAGTGAGAGATGAACTCTAAAAGTAGTAAATTTCTACCATTTCCAGTCTTAGTAGAGAGTTATTGAGTTGATTTTCTGATTAACGTCCCTTTCAGCAGCGAGGCTATATGGGAAGTGGACTTACTCACGTGGAATCCCAACCACATGAGCTCCCGCCGGGAATTGAACACGGGTCTTCCACACCAAAATGTTACTAGAGAGATACAGTAGAAGAGGGAATGTGTTCTTAAGATATTGAATCGATTGTAAACAACCGTTTGTTACTATCTGTAACAGTTTTCATTCAATGACGATAGAAGATGAAACCGGAAATGGATTTTTTTTATCACTTTTGCTATCTATTACCGTTTTCATTCTATGACAATAGAATATGAAACCGGAAGTTGATTATTTTTTACCATTTCCGGATTAAATAGAGGGTTAACGGAGGAGATGGAACCTATTTTAGGACGCTAAATCTTTTCCGAATAACCGCTTCTCAATACCTATTACCATTCTTGCAAAGCGGAGCTCAATATTAATACCGGAAGCACAAGCAAATTTCTACTACTTCCGGTTTTAGTGCAGTAATACGATATCTTTTCTTGAAACTATGAATCGATTAAAAAAACTATTTGTCGTTATCTATTAGCATTTTGTTTTATGGCGATCAACGTTGAAACCAAGAACGGTTAATTTCTACCACTTCCGGTTTCAATGAAGAGTTCATGCAGGAAATGGAATTTTTAGGTCGCTTAATCGATTCGAAGAAAACGCATCCCGATATCTCGCACAGCTTTTGATCTATAGAAATCAATATTGAAACCGGAAGTACTAGTAAATTGACCCGTTTCCGGTTTCAGTAGTATTGCAGGTGGTTGTGGTACGTTTTCTTGCGACGCTGAATCGATTCAAAAAATAATAATAATAATAATAATAATTTGCCGCTATCTATTATTATTTTCGTTCTATGGTGATCAAAGTTGAACCTGTAACGGTTCATTTCTACCACTTCCAGTTTAAATAGAGGATTATTAGTGGAAACGAAACCTATTCCTGGGACGCTCAATCGATTAAAAAAAAAAACTCTCCTTAATACCTCTTACCGTTTTTGCGGATACTTGACGATAGACAGAGAGACGGTCGGACGCACATAGCCGTTCTATAAGGATGGGTCATAAGTCTTGCAATATTCCGCTACACAACATACGTGTGTCAATTACAGTACAATGAAAGAAGGTAACTGTTTAAAGTATAGCCCCTCTTGTTGGACTGTCTGCAACCACCTTCCTACCAGTGCCTCGATCTCACGTCAATAGCACGTCTTGTCATTAGAGGCAAAGAATTCAGTCACTGTTGCTTCTACCTCTTGTTGGTTGGTGAAGCACTGTGATTTCAGAAAATGCACCATGGATGAATAGGTAGTGATTCGAAGGAGTAAGGTCAGGACTATATGCCGTTTTTTTTTTTCTATTTTCGAGATGCCTCCAAGACGGAAATGTGTTCTAAATTCAGAAGTAGAATCTCTCTAACCATTTATTAAGAGAGAGAAGACAGATATTGATATACATTGTGAAAAATGTATAGCTCAGTTTTTCATTGCAACAATGGAAAATGTGAAATAAAACGTCATCTAAAAACGAAAAATCGTAAATCAGTGGTCAGTGGTATATATATATATATATATATATACAGGGGGTACGGGGGTAAATACAAAATTTTAAATAGCAACCCCCATCCTGTGGTACCTTGTTTGAAAGGTAATCTCGTGTCGAGATCAATTTTGGTGCATGTCGCTAGCGTGTCCCTATCCAATATGACAGTCATCCGTAAAGTACGTTCCACACGGTGTAGTTACCCCACGTAACTCCCTTAGGTCTCCCTCTTGGGAGATTCTCTTTATCAGCATAATGTTGTCTTTTATGTCCCTTGTGGGGGTGCGGTGGCTCAGTGGTAGAGCGTTCACCTCCGGTGCTTGGGGTCCCTGGTTCGATCCCAGCTCGCGCCGTGTGGACTTTGTGGTGGAGAAACACCCTGCTCGTGGGTTTTCTCGGGGTTCTCCCGTTTCCTCCCACTTTCTTCATTCCACCGTTTCACTCATCTCTCATCATCACCGTCTCCTTTAGCCTAACTGGCATTACCGTGGGACGTAAAACTTAAAGATTTCATTTCATTTTTTATGTCCCTTGAAGGTTACAAGAGGTTTCATGCTTCTATCTGCCTTGGTTTCTTCAGGAGACAGGCCTTAGTGTTATTTGTGGAACGCACTGTATGTGACATACCAACTAAACATCAATACAATCTACTTGGTGACATATTTTTCGTTTGAATATACAACTCAGTAACTTGCTGTTTTGCAAAATCATGTCATGGAATTGACTACAGATATAATTATAGATACATTTGAATATTGTTAGATGTTTAACAGTTTCAGTTTTCAACTCAGACATAACTTTCATATGCGGTCCTGCTAAGTTCACACATCTGAGGACTCCCCTTTCCACAGCCCCCATTTTAAACCTCTAATTTCTTTGTACCTGAAGTGGAACAAACGAACATTTTTGCGGTACATTCCGGTACAAACGTAGCACAAACGATTGGCATAGGTATTGTTTGGAAATTCCAAGGTGGAGGGGATGGGGATGGCGAAATGTACCTTGTTCCGGAACCCTCAAAACTTCCTAACTCAACATATGCTTATAAGCTTTCTCAATAAAACTATACTTATGTAACAGGGAAATGATTGATGTAGCACGAGAATTTGATCTTACACTTTGTCTGTACTCATTTTCTTATAAAAACAATCTAGTTCTATCATTTTGTTTCTGAAACTATAAGTGAACAGGACTTGAAAAATCCACTCGCCTGCTCCCCAGTGGCGAGTACGTTCTTACATTTGGCGAGTAAAGTCCGATCACACACACACACACAAATGTAATATTGCGATGTATCACCATCGTGAATGATCTTTTTCATTCGACTCCCAGCTTCTGTACACTGCTAAGTAGTTTTGTCAATTTTGTTATTGTTTCCCGCCAAAGAGTAGAGGGAGTGACTGCAAAATGGTCTGGCTAGTAGATTTTTTTGGCTGGCTAGTACTTGCAAGCAAGATTTTTCAAGCCCTGTAAATGGAAGTAGTTTACAATTACTCATTGTATTTTCGAGTACAGAATAATACTTGTTCAATATTACGTACACGTAGTGGCTTGCAGTATTGGACCCTCAAAAGCTTCGATCCTTCCCAACAAAAATTTCTGGGTGGGTGGGTTGGGGGAGGGCGCATAGTGACACACTTGTACAAAACGTGAAATTCTACGATTTGAATTACGTTTAGGGAATAAGTGTAATTGTTTTACAATTTCTATTATCACTCTAACATAACTTTTTAAGCTTATAGAGCAAATCTTGCAATTACATTTCAAGGATTAATAAACAATTTATATTTTCTCACATTTTCTGTTGTTTGCAATTAAGAATGTAAAAGAAAATTGAATATCATTAACAGAATCACAGCATTAGTTTAGAATAATTAAGATATACAAGCTTTCGATGTATATCTGGAAGGACATTTTACATTCGTAACGTTAATAAAAGGTAGGCCTAAGTAGAGTTTGTGAAAGAAAGTTGGTCAGGGCTATCATTTACAAGTGGGTAGAATGTACCGGAACTTCCATTAAACCACTTTACTGCCAAAATCAATTACTGGTGGAGCATTCTAATTACTGTGTGATATTAGGAAATGTAATTAAGTACTGCTTGTTAATGAATAAGCACTACATACGTAAATATCCCACATATTATTAATAAAAAAATGTATATAATATAGCTTCAGATACAAGAAATGAGGGAGGAATAAATTTCTTTTACGTTGTTATGGCGTGTGCTGTCGTTGCTATCTTGAGTGATGAATTAATTGGAATTTATGTCCCACTGTAGCACCGAAACTATCAGACAGGACCAAGTGCTACAAGTGAAACCTATTCGAAACTAGTATCCGGAGGCTTTGGTATTACCCACATTGGTTTACAAATTAAATTATTGGGAAATCCAAGGCCCGTTCTTATTATTCACAGATACGCACGGGAAATATTCTCAATTTTATCAAGTATTCTCTCGTTCAATAAGATAAATAAAGTATCGGACAAAAATAAACGACCAAAAACTCCATTAAATCTAATGACGATTTTGGTCTTTTATTTTTGTCCCGTATTTTAAAGCGTGAATATAATTTCTACACAGAGCAGGTGTCAAAGAACGGTCCGAAGTCAGCAGCGCCATTTCAGACTTTTCTTAACAGAGGAAGGAGGAGATTCTCCAATATAGGTAGATTTACATGTCTTTCACTATACGCAATTATCTCCCCTGAGTTACTTTTGTACTCAGATTACAGATAATATTTTATTTCTCTATTTTCTTTTTTACTTTGTAACTATGAGAAATCTTAGCATTGGTGTAGCTAGGACCCATCTCCGGACGAGGTTGACTCTTGATCCCACAAACAATGATCGTAACATTTTTCTTTAAAAGCAGTATATTAAGTTCTTAGTCTCATTTCTCTATTATTTAGCATCTCTAGAAGAGTAGCTAGGCCTATAGAGGGCCCATTCACAGGGATGGACTGCCTCCACGAGGAGAGCAGTGTACAGATATTAAGAAGAAGAGCGGTGATACAGATGTTGGGAAGGCGTCATACCAACTGGTCGGAGAAAGGTTATAAGCCTATCTCATAAGTAGATGCCTGTTGCTATAGAATGTTAGACTATGTGTAGGCCTATAATCACAACACAATTTTGAAATAAAGATCTATTAAACAAAAGCACTGTTTTAATTTGATTACCATTGTAGACTGATTATAAAATCCGTGGTAAGTGCCAAAACGAAAATATTGAGTAAAATCCCAGATGTTATTTCAAAACTGGTGGCACATAGGCCCACGAGCATTCTTTTGGCGATTATTTTAACTACTTTCACAGTGAATACTATATAGACCTAGCTCGTTTTTTAACTGAACAGTGTTGTTAGGCACATAGCCCACATTTTGACCCTAAACTGAACTTTTCCATTTTTGGCACTTAGCATGGATTTCATTTTCAGTCTACAATTACAGAAGACCAGCTGCGGCGTCACGGCAATATAACTGTAACTTCAAGTCAGCCCACCTTTAGATACGTCTTGAAAATCTATTACCAACAGACATTCATAAATACGCAAATAATTTTCTGTATTCTTTTGAGAAAACGGATGTAAATATTTCGGGAAAATTAAGTTATTTTATTTCCGCTATTAAATAGAATATTTGGGGAGCACCATAAAGGTTTGACTTCATTTGATTTTTATTTTCGCCTCCCATTTACTAGCAAGGCTATATGAGACGTGGACCTACAGCTTAACGTGGGATCCGAACAACATAAGCTCCCGCCGGGAATCGAACCCAGGTTTCCAACGCCAAAGGCGCAACGCTAACCACTTAGCCACGAGGGAGCTCGAGCGCCATAAAGGAAAGGGCGTACCAAAGATTTTCCCGGTTACTCAGTCCAACCGCGTCCATTCACATAGTTGTCATAACGTAAATGTGTATATCTGAAGAACAAAAGTAACAGGAAGAAAAATCATGTTCATCTGTAATTACATAACAGAGAACTATAATACTTCTGATAGAGAATAAATGCGGATTGCGGAGTTGCAAGAAGTAAATCCTAGGAAATGATGTTAGATTTTGAGAAAAAAATAGTCGACACGTTTATACAAGTTAACAGTTAAAATTACGTACAAAAATGTATAATTTACACCAGAACAACAATGAAGGTAGGTGTATATTGGAGGTAAAATCCGAGGTGTGAATTTGGCTTTAAAGGGAGCATGCCAACAGAATTAAGGGCCTAGGACGAGCTATCCTGCTTTTTTTTTTTTTGACATATCTTACGAGATAACATGGGTGAAATTATTGTGAGAATGTAAATAATATATGTTAAAAGCAGTGTTTGGAATAAGACGGTCAGTGTACACGCTTTTGACGTGGGAGACCTGGATTCGATTCCCGGTAGGAGCTCATGTGGTTCGGATTCCACGTTAAGCTATAGGTCCACGTCTCATATAGTCTCGCTGCTAAACTGAGAATCAAATTAAATCAAATTAGACGGTATAAATCGATAAGAATTTTTTTTTTTTTTTTTTTTTTTTTGTGGATTGAAAAGCATATCGATACTGATAATAAAGCATGTTTCCCTCATTGTAAGGTTGAAGACTCAACTCTTTTATTAGAATCATGCAAGTGGGGCTTTTAAGATTGTAATTTTAACAGTACGTCCGTTACTCCACACGAGAACTCTTGAACAAAAGCGAATGTTTATTTATTTATTTATTTATTGCAATAGGCAGCTAGAGCGATTATCTCATCGGACTTCGTTAATGGAGTCAATCCGGTAACATCTTAACGGGTAGCGGTGGCTATCCATATCCCAAGCATGGAAACAAGTGCTGAGGTTGGAAGTTTTTTTAGGTTAAACGAAAAAATATTTTTGAAGACAACATTTTTTTTTAGATTAACAGATTTAATGGTCAAACTTTAAAAAAATATTGGTGAGGTTAAACCCGCACATACTTAGCGTATGAGAGGGTATAGAATACTGACCACTTTAACTACCAACATAGATTTATTCATAAATCTAAGATTCGCGTGTTCATTTTCACTATTTCTATGAATACTTTCTGTAAGCGTGGTCCCGTGTTCGATTCCTGTTCGATGCCTGAGATAAAACCTAAGTAGGCCTACTAGTCAGAGTTCCACTTCAATGGGTTCCGTTTCGTATAGCCTCGATGTGGAAAAGGGAACGCTAAATTGAAATCAACCGAAAATCTTGACTTTTTCCCACTTCACACACTACAATAATATTCCCTATAATATTTGTTTTTACAAATAAGTAGGTCTGAATATTCTGTTAAATTATAAAATTTACTTTTAAATTTACTAATAAATTATAAAGACTTGGATGGAACTTGAGACTCGACCCTCTATGCCAATGAACATTAGTAACCTACATGCACCGACTTATTTAAGGGTGTTCACCTTTACTACTTGTAAGATTAATCACAACGTCTTGTATTCTAATTTTTGTAACAAATCCGAAACACTAGTGGTCTCCAAAGTGGATGCATTCCCTTGAGAAGAGTAAAAACCATTAACCAAACCATAGAATCTATTCTTGGGATTACGAATCGATTGAAAGAAAAAAAAAAAAAGCCTCTCGATCTTTTACAGTTTTCTGCGTTTTGGAAATCAGATTTAAAACCATAAGTACTAGTAAATTTCAACCACTTTCGGCTTCTGTAGAGTGTTGCGGGTTGCGATTATATATATATTTTGAGATACTGTATTGGTTGCAGAGAACCTTTTGTCGCTACATATTACCGTATATGATCTATGGCGATATATCGCACACCCGCTGGAAGCAGGGCCGGATTAAGAGGGGGCTTAGGGAGGCTGTAGCCCCGGGCCTCCAGGTGGACAGGGACTCTAATCTGTTCGAATTCTCAACTTACTATCTAAAAAATCATAAAGATACAATCACCATCATAAAATAAAATATGATCAAAAAGCTGACACATATTACCTTAACTTTCCTAATCTACTTTCACAGAAACGTATTAGGCAAAGTCAGCAGGGGCCACATATTTTTTCTAGCCTAGGGCCTCCAGATAGATTAATCCAGCCCTGGCTGGAAGTGTTACAACTCAAAAAATGGAAATTTTGTGTTATCATCGCTCAAGAGAGAGAGAGAGAGAGAGAGAGAGAGAGAGAGAGAGAAGGGAGCTCTATCTACTATCTACCTGGTGGTATTTTCGCATAAACGTAACTAAACAAATTAACCCTTTAGATGGCAGAAATACCAGTGTTCCAGGGAGCAAAGAGCTATGTTACCACAACTGTGTAATTGATTTGTAACAGTCTTCCATCGAGTGTGTGATTTGTCGAAACCGGAAATGGTTGATTTGAATCACTTTCGGTACTTGCACTGTATTAGGAATATACATGGTAATGATGGTATGTTGTCTTGAGGTGCTGAATCCTTTACTGCAAATAAATAAATAAATAAATAAATAAATAAATAAATAAATAAAAGCTTATTGCTATCTGTTAGGCTACAGTTTTCGTTCCATAGCGATAAATTTTGATGCTAATCTGAATCACTTTGATTAGAATACAGAGTCAATGGAGAAGGGATCATGTTCTTGGCACCCTGAATTAAGTGCAGAAAAACACATCTCGATATCATATCTCTTACAGCTTTTGCTCTGATACCTGTCGACAGAGGGACGGACGGACAATGTCGTTCTAAAATACTTCTGACATTTATGTATAGCATAGTTTGAAAGTTTAAAAAATAATGGCCAGTGGCGGATCTAGAAGGTAAAAACTGGGGGGGGCTGCCAGACTCCAGGCTGTGATAAGTATATCATGAATTTACCGTAAAGCTTCAAAAATATATACCGTATAAATAATGCTTAAATTATTTTCGTCACCCTGAAAATTGGGGGGCTAGGCCCCCTGGCCCCGGGCTAGATCCGCCACTGATAATGGCACCAAACTCTGAAATATAATGCCACCAAACTCCATGTGATTTAACCTACAAGATTACATTAGCTTGTGAATGAGGATTATTAGCCTATTATTATTATTATTATTATTATTATATTATTATTATTATTATTATTATTATTATTATTATTATTAATATTAATAATAATAATAATAATAATAATAATAATAATAATAATAATAATAATAATATGGTGTTGAGACATGGAAAATAACTTGCTTGATTGTTATTATAGTTTAAAAATTGTCCCGTGTAATTAAAATCATATTCACCGGTAAAGCTCTCATTAGATGACTTTTTATGACATGAAAGTGTAATTTGGAAATTAATTCCATCGCAAAATTCCAATGGATGCTTCAGCTCCAGAGCACCGATGTAGTCTGAGTCTATGATAGTTTTTTTTTTTTTTTTTTTTTTTTTTTACCAATTTTAACCATTTATAGGTATTGACAAATGAAATCTTTCAATTTAACGTCCCACGTTTATGTCCTTTTAGGCTAAGAGAGATGGGTGGTGAAGAAATAATGATGGAAGAAATAATGATGGAATGAGAATGTGGGAAGAAACGGTAGTACTCCGAGAAATCCCAATGTTGTCCTCCGAGCATCGAACCAGGAACTTCACACACCAGAGTTAAGCGCTCTAGATATTAACGAAGAAGTAAGTTGACAAAACCAGTGGCGGATCTAGCCTTGGGCCAGTGGGACAGAGCGATCAGCTTTTCTTAATGACAAAAATAATTTAAACTATTATTTATATATTTTTGAAAGTTTATACTAATCTTATGATATATCTACCATAGTCTGGATTCTGGCTGCCCCCTCCCCCGTTTTCACCTAGATCCGCCTCTGTACAAAACACTAATTTACATTAATTTGCATTAATTTATATTGTTGTCAATCAAATTAGCAGTAACTTCACACAGTTTCTCAAAGTAATCGAATTGTTTCAAAGACAGATACAAGATGATATTACACGTCAACAAAATGTCAAAGAAAATATTTAACACCAATATTGAAAAAAAAAAAAATAATAATGTATTGAAACGAAAACTTACCAGTGAGTGAAGAATTTTGATAAAACTGAACATTCATTCTCTCCGTCTATTTGCCCGTTTTCTTGCATCGTACGAACAACTTCATCCATTTCATCTCCGTCTAATTCGAAATCCATTATCGGGTGCAAAGTTTGTCAAGTTACCGAACAAAATGAAAAAAAGATCCAACTCGTGAAACCAAATGAATTAACAAATCAATTTATGTAAAGAAAACTGTCGACAGACCACTTTTCTCGCAACTTTACAAGTACAGCGAACTCGAATCCAAAACAAACCTTCGCGGAATTCCTATGAACTGCACGACAGTGCTCACATGCCCTCTATCGCTGAACTTGGTAACTACGAGCAATTTTCTGTTTGTGGTGCACTTAGAGGCATATATTGCTGCCATCTAACAAGCAGTTAAACAACTTACTGTTTCAAGAATTCACATAATACGAATTAAAATAAATGGTACGGGCCACCACACGAAATTTTATCGCTCTAATTTTTAAAACTAACATTTTATGAAGGAGTTATTATGGAAACATTTATTTATAAACTATTAACAAAGTTATAAAGCGTTTTCAAAAAAGCTTTGCCCGAGGAAAGCTCATCCCCAAAAACAAACCCTTATGGAGCTTTTCATGATAAGGGTCAAGGTGGCTCAGTGGTATAGTGCTCACTTCTGGTGCGTAGGGTCCCTGATTCGATTCCAGCTCGTACCAAGTGAACTTCAGGGTAGACAAACACCGTGTGCGTGTGTTTCCTCGGAATTCTCCCGTTTTCTTCCACTTTCTTCATTCCACCATTTCATTTATTTCTAATCATCACTGTCTCCTTTAGCATACACTTCATAAGCGTGGGATTTAAAACTGAAAGATTTCATTTCGTTTTTTTTTTTTTTATGGTAAACGACTTACGCCATATATTCAGGTTATTACTGAAATATTTGTATATGAAATAGTAACACAATCGCCTCAGTATACTTGAGGAAACAAAAAATCACTCTCGAAGAGTAAACTAGTCCTTGTGGGCGTTTTACTGAGAAACTAAAGGGTGATTAAAAAAAAAAAAAACTCATAGATTTCATTTGGGTCTAGAATTTCTAACTGAAGTCCGATTTTCATTCGGTTTGTGGAAAAATTATCAAGGAAGGATGGGAGATTTATGGGACTATGTTTACTGGTTTAAATTCATCCAGAGTAATATCGGCCACCGATCCACGCCTCGAGAAAAACAGAAAATATTCGCCAGTGTAGCTTACAATTAGAATGAGGTACGGTGCGGTGTGGAGATTTGAGTTTTTTTTCGTTAGATGGCAACCTCGCCAAGGTTAATAAAACACAGGAAACTGGACCATTGTATTGGGAATCGTGCTGTACAGTTCTGTGCTACTTTGTGAGTATGATTAGGATACAGTGAGAATAGCGAACTCTTTGGAACAATATGAGTTTATTGTTAAAAGTTTTTGGAGAACGAAATCTGTTGTTGCTACGCGAAAGGCATTTAGAAACAAATTTGTCTCACGTTCTACCTCATACAGGAACATAATATGGTAGCTAGTGAATAAATTGGAAGAAACAGGTTCGCTTCTGAGTGAGACACGGAAGAATCGGACCCTGCAGGTGGATGTTGTGGAAGATGTCTGTTATCGACTCCTTAGGTCGCCCAAGAAATCTCTCAGTCGTTTGTCACAAGAAACTTGCAATAACTGTTCAACGTGTGATTTATGGGTGTTACCACTAACACTTAATTAGTATTCTGCAATTTTGCTTTAAAAATCCAAAACCTCATTCCAATTGCAAAGTACACTGGCTAATATTTCCTGTTTTTCTTGAGGCATGGTGGATATTACCCCGGATGAATTTAAATCAGTAAACATGTCCCATAAATCTCCCATCCTTACTTGATCATTTGCCACAAACCGAATGAAAATCGGACTTCAGTTAGAAATTCTAGACCCAAATGAAATCCATGAGTTTTTTTTTTTAAAAACACCCTGTATTATACCATATTGTAAAGTTGTTAAAGAAATATTTATTTACTAAATATGGATAGTATCGTTTTAAAAAATCGTCCGCAAAGAAACTCACTCCGAAAGCAAACTACCCCTTGTGGATATTTCTTTATGACAAATTAATTATACAGTGTTTTCAGGTAAATATTAATGAAATATTTATTTATGAATTATGGCCAAAACAGTGAGAGTCATTTTTGACAGTCTTCCGAAAAAATGTCTCTCACAAGAACAAATTATACCTTAAATTCTAAGTGAACTAACCAAATTACCCCTTGTGGATTTTCTTAGGACAAACGAGTTATGCCATACTATCAGGTTATTAGTGAAAAATTTGTGAAATATGAACAAAATCACCTGAGCCATTTTCAAGAAAATTATGCAAAAAAAAAAAAAAAAAAAAAAAAAACTTACCCATTAAGTAAACTATCTCATCTATATTTTTCCCAGAATAATGATTTAAACCACAGTATAGGGTTGTTAATTAAATATAAACAAAATCGTCAAAAATGCTTTGGAGAAAAATAGCGCTCTTCATTTTTATTTATTTATTTATTTATTCAGTGATGACGTTAGGGAGGGGTCACCTGGGTTCTCCCTAAAAGCCTCAAGTGCCTCCCAAACTGATTTTGATTTATTCATTTACCATTCGTTCTTTTAAGTGTAATAATAATAATAATAATAATAATAATAATAATAATAATAATAATAATAATAATAATAATAATAATAATAATAATAATAATAATAAATAATAATTTATTAGGAGCATTTAAAGTAAGGGACAATTGTTCCAGTGCTTTCTCCGTTTACCGTGCATAGGTTGATCTAGTCTCTTAATTTTGAGATTTTGAGAAAGCTAGAAAGGGTTATACAATTGTAACTTCAATTTACATCTACAATTCACCCCATCTACGTTTGACCTCTTTTTGAAAGTATATATAGAACCTTAGCAAACACAACCTTCCTGTCACTTCAAACGCAAAATGAACTTATATCGTGTTGTGATGAAGCAGTGCAGAAAGTTATTATGGCAGAATTAAATTCAGATGAGAAATTGAACGTTACAACAGATGAAATCCGTTGATATTAATATCAATGAACAGTTTAGTGTATCCAAGGTATGTTAAAGATGTTAACCAGTTTTTAAGTTTTACAAATTAAAAAAAAAAAACTTTTCAAGAGTTAAATGCTTCTGTAATATCGAAAAGCTATTGTAAATGTTTTCCTGATTCGGGAGTAAAGACATAAAATATACGCGTGGGTCAGGTCTACGATGCAAGCGTTATGAGAAAGTACTGTATATACACATTTCATCAGTTTAAGCTATTTTCAGAGAATATCCTTATAGAGCTTATGTACACACTGTTATGCCCATCAGTTTAATCAATTATTATTGAGTGCAAATTCATCAGGGGAAAAAATAACCTTTTGCAAAGTTTCCATAATTGTTTTTTTTTCTCAGTGCTTCCTCACCAGAACCTTCAAGATATTCAAATATCACTTGATCTGAATCCTCCAAGTATACCGAGTTCCACATTGCGTTTGTCATCTTACAGTCAAACTGTAACAGCTATGTTGAAAAATGTCTATGTAATTCTTGAAGCTTTATAGTAGAGGTCTGCACGGGCCGGAATTTTTAGCCCGGTCCCAGGCCCGGCCCGTGAATTTACAGTGTGAGGCCCGACACGAGTCAAAAATCAAATGAGCCCGAAACAAGCCTGCATTACAGAAACTTGATTATTAACGCAAAATTGTATTTTTATTTACAGTAATTAGAGGTTTAATTTTGCAGTAGTGCTTTCTCCAGAAAGAATGGTGTAAATATATCGTTGTACACTATATTTACAAAGTTAGGCCCGAGCAATATGGTTGTATATTTAAAAATTCACGGCTCGAGCCCGATTTGGGCCCGAAATGATATATGCTTTGTAGGCCCGAGCCCGTGCAGACCCCTACTTTATAGCAAAAAAAGCAGCACTTATCACATGACGCTAAGGGCCTATTCATCTAATTGACATCTCTACACAACATTGTGTATTTGTTTGTCTTTATACGCATTTTTGGAATCACAGACGGAAGGACTGAATACTCTTCAGCAAGGTGAGGACATTACTCTAGCTAGCAGATGTTCATGCATTCATTATCTTAGCAGAGAAAAACACTACAGGATCTCTTTTCCACAAGATACATTTGGCAGGAAAATATCATTGGTATACTAGATCAGTGTTTCTCAACCGCCGTGTCGCGAATACACATGAGACTTGTCGCTAAATGTTTCATGTTTTCTAAGATCTGCAAAGAAATATCTTTAGAAGAAAAAAAATATCGCCAATTGACTTGATTTCACACTTGTCTCTCATAGTCGTTCCATAATAAAATAAATGTATGTATTTTTATGTGTTTGCTTTTTTTCATCTAGGGAAAAATCACATGCAAGGATGTCGCGCAAGTTTGAAACGTACTTTTGTGTACTCCAAAGGAAAAAAGGTTGAGAAACGTACTAGACTACGAGTCTAAGAGAAAATTTAAAGTTTGCAAGCAATAAACTTAATTTCATACTGCCAAGATCGCAACCAAAACAACGAAAACAATTTTCGGGTTGATATTCTTTATTCTGTGTGTTAGATGTCATTATAAAGGAGCTTGATGAGCACTTTATTCATGAAAGCAAATTATTCTGCGAGTTATGCAATAGAGTAGGTCGATTTTTTCTACAACAATACAAATACATAATTATAATACAACTCTTTCAGTAATGAATGAAACAAAGTAAAAAAAAAAACCTGCATGAATTATTATTTGATTATTGATAAGTTGTTTGGGGGGGGGGAGCGGCAAAGTTTCGAAATCGATCTCTTGATTTTGATTGAATTGTTGTGAATATTGCCGCTCAGTGATAATTTTAGACGATTTCCCCGTGGGAATTTTAAATATACAGGGGGTGAAAGTACAGTACTGTGAAAATACAGGCAAGTAGTCCTATGCGCATATCGGACCCCATGTTAAACTTATGGGAGAAAAGGGGAGGTAAACATAATAGAACGTAAACAAAAGAGAACAAATGAGAATGGTGGTAGTAGGGGGAGGGGATACAATATGAGACGATAGAAAAACATGGGTTGGAGGGGTGAGAAGGTGTATAGAATTCTTTGACGGCATGTAAACAAAAGGATAAAAGAGAAATGAAGCATACAACATGTTTAAAGAAATACAAAAGAAAACAAAAGGTTAATAGAGGATAAAAGAGAAATTGTATATACAACGCTATGCAGCTGTATGTTTTTAAAAAAGAATAATTGGTGAGAAGGATAAAAGAGAAATGAAGCATAGAACGCTATGCAGCTGTATGTTTTTAAAAGATTTGGAGGGGTTGTGTGGAAAAAAAAGGTTTGTTGTACATATGTTAAATAGTAAACAAAAGAGAAATTGTATATACAAGGCTATGCAGCTGTATGTATTTAAAAAGATTTTGTAGGGTGGTGTGGGAAGAGGTTTGTTGCGAAAGATGAATTGTAAATAAGAAAGAAAGAAAGAATAGTACCAGATAATGATAGCGTGGTAAGATAATATGTATACGACGGTTTTACAGTTGGGATGTTTATGAAAAATAATAATAATTTTCAGAAAAATGTTAGAACATTGCAGCCGAGGGCGGAAACGCGGCGCGGCGCGGGGCGGGCGCGGGAAGGTGCGCGGAGGCGTGCGCGACCGGAAAACACCCGCGTGTGCGGGCGCGAGCGCGTGACGTCATTTGATTTTTTTATTTAAATATTGATTTCTAAAAAATTATATGTATAGTTTTGTTAGCGATGGAGAACAATCAGTTTGTTGAAGACAATGTTGAGAAGCGTAAGTTAGACGATGAGAATGATACTTTTTGTAAAAAGAAAGTAAAAATAGAGGACTATCTAAATTCTCCCGATTCATCATTTAACGAAACACAATTAGAAAGATATGAAAATGATAATGTAGAAGTTTACCCATGTTTATCATCTGATAGTGAAGAGACAAATGATTTACCCGATGACGAGGTGTACGAGTTTTCGGAGGATAACGTGGATTCTGAGGCGGAATCAGAGGAAGACCTGGTAACAAATGTGGGTACGCCGCCACCTTCACCTGCTTCAGCAGAATTAGGGTGGAAGTGTGAATGTTGTGTTAACTACGTGGATGTGAACTGTATTAGAAACAGTATTGTGAAATGGAATCCAAATGATTATTTGATATGCTATGCATGTTATTGGAATGATACATTTCATTGGACTCATGAATGTTTTTATTGTGATGACGATATTTTACGATTACGTGTTTGGTATGTGCTGACGACTCCACGTGTACAGGACGAACTGTTTAACATTTATGGAGAAACACACACTATTGGACCATTAACAAGAGACTATTTTAATATTACATATGGGGAACTAACAATTGATGTGAATGCAAGAGAAGATCTTTTGCGTATTTTACTTGAGAAAGACAGATCGAATGCGTATAGTGAAGTGTGTTAAGAAAACATACTGTGCAAAATGTTTTCCGATATCAGTGTATGTGTATTATGTAGTGAAGAAAATATTAGTGAAGTTTGTGTTTTAAAAACTATAAGTTTATACTTACGTTTAAACAATATTTTTTGTGAACAATGTTTGCTACATCTTGAACATGATTGTTTATTTCTTCATGATGTAGGAACTTTTGCTGTAGAATATTTATCCAACGATATAACTCTTATTGATTTATTTGAAGTGTTTGAAGAACACCATAGTGAAATTTCAAGTATAAACTTTATACGCAAAATGCGTGATTGTTTAAAGAACACTGAATTTGTTGGACAAATTATACCTTTTTTCTTAGAACGTAAACATAAAATTTCACCATGTGTTAATGAATATATTATTGATATACAAGGTTTTAAGATTTCAAATCATGAATTTATTATACGTGAATTTTGTTTAACTGCGTGTGATGATACAGTAAATTTGCATTGTTTAATAAAATCGCCAGTAGAATACAATATACTTCCGTTAGGATGTCAAAAACAAATTGAATGGTTAACATTAAACCTACACGGATTAATTTGGAATGATAAATGCGGTTATACTGTATCACACATACGTAACCTTATATATCAACTTTGTAAACAAGATGCAACCTTTTATTGTAAAGGTGCAGAAAAAACACTTTGGATTAAAAACATTTTTGCACTAGCTAATGTTATTGATTTGGAAAGTAAACAGTGTCCACCATTAAGCACATTACATGCAAACGTATTTAATGATTATTGTACTTTTCATGAACAAAATATTAAACTTGATAAAAAGTCAGGATGTGCATTTCGTAATGCACAACAATTATGTTATTGGTGGAAGTTTCAACGTACTATAACATTAACTAATGCATTTGCAAAGTTGTAAAAAGGAAATGATATGTTCTTGTAAATAAAAATACAAGATTTTAAATTGTAAATAAAAATTTTATTAAGCTATTCTACTTTTTTCTTTTTCATTATATTGGTTACATGATTGAATACAATTTTGACATTTTGTTTAAGATTATTTTTTCTGAATAAATTTAAACATTCTTGAAAGCTTTTCTTTCGTACAATATGATGCAGAAAGTACAACACAAATTGCCCACACAAGATTGAATTATCATCTTGATATGCGGAACTATTTGTAAAATATATTTTACAATTTTTATTTAAAAAAGTTTTTATTTCTTTTGGAAATGGTAAAGCTAGGCTATCGAAATAGTACCCTCTTTGATTTTCATCAATGAATACGCACACCCAATGCGTGCCACCTGAAGATGAATTGCTTAAATTTATAATAAGTCCAGCCGGTGGTTGTACAGTTTTTGGTATTCTATCAATAGAATAAATACCATGCACATTTGCACCAGTAAGTTTATCACGAAGTAACACTTTTATTAAATCATCCGTGTACATAACTTTTGTTTTTTAAATTCACATCACTTCACTTCACTTTACATTACTTTATACGCGTATATGTTGGAAGACCTAGTGGGGTATATGGAATATTCTCATAAAACGAAATAGCATGCTCATAATATTATTGACAGATTTTTTTATAACTTTTCCAATAACGATAAATGGTGCTAACGCATAAAAAATACTTTTAAGACACTTCATAGTATGATACCTTGCAACTCTTTGAATAATCAAGCAAAAATATTACAATATACAATGTTTGTACCAGAAGGGCACATGTAATTCATATGCTTAGAAGTGACCTCCTATACTTCTTTTATTAAAATGATACTTTTAAAAAGTATTATCAGTATATATATTTCTATCTTTATCAATTTGAATTAAAGAATCGAACTGGGCGTATACAATACATGTTATAGGTTCAGTTAAATTTTCAGAAAAGGAAACTTTAACATTTACAGGTGCATCACGCACAAGGTCCCACGTACAATCATCTAATGTTGCTGTAGGTGATAGAATAAATGCATAAAGAGTATAGCCGTGTGGATATTCTTCAGGAGTAATAGTATGTGCATTATCTTTATAATATAAAGCAGTACCGGAAAACAGAGAATGGTAACTTAGAAGGTACAAATTGTTTTCAAAATTGGGGGTGAGGGGACTGGGAGGAAAAGATTTCGATCCAACCTGTAGTTGCAGTTTGTTAACGTTAAAGTGTTGAAAATGAAATGGATTTAGTTCAGATTTTCCATTAAATGCCGAATTGGAAACAAATCCGATAACGAGACCTTTAGTACGTTACCCAGAAAAATATTATCAAGATTGTATGAATTAACGTTTGCAGGAATAGTATACGATCTTGTTTGAACTCTTGTAAGGGGATATTTTGTTGTTTCATGATTCATATTAGTATTGATTTCCATTGCCAAATGAGGTGCAACATCAATGCGGCGTATATGTAGAGTAACATCTTCAAGTTTAACTTTATAAAAAGTATTTACAGGTGACATTAAACAAAAAGCATCTTTACTGCGATGTAATTTTATACGAAGACCTACTTTATTTACAAGTGCTCTTGGTAATCCAGCAATATCTGTATACAGACGCCCATACATTTCAAACGATTTACTATTTTTAATATAATTAGCACGTTGTTGAAAACCTACATTAGCATTACCAATGGTATCAAATTGTTTAGCGGTATCTTTATACCACATACCTAATTTCAAATGTGTATCAGAAGCATCACGGGAATAATTTAATAATGTTTCAAGGTATGCACGATAAGGATAAAATCCTGATGAAGAAGTAATTAATTTATCATTTAATGAAATGTCAATTTGACTAAATAATGAATGTAGGAAATTATTTGTTGGTGCTACAACATCGGTGTCAGCTAATGCTGTGCCATCAGGTTTTGTAATTTTACAACGTACGTAAAGATAAAGATATGCAGTATGAATAAATTCTCCTGTTTCACCGGGAATAAAAAATTCAATAGGTCCATCAGAACTTAATGTTGAAATTGGTCGATATTCAGCATTAAAGCAAGATTCAATTGCAGTTTGCGTCATTGGAGTACTAAATAAATCGAAATCGTTGGTACAGCATTCCACACTGCTTGAATTAAGTAGTGCCATTATGAAAATATATCTGTAACACGACTTATTTTTCTTTTTACTTTTCTTTTGCTTTTGCTTTTGTTAGTACGCTTACGTTTAGTTGGAGGCCCAAAACGAACGATTGCTGGAGCTTTACGCCTGCGTGGCCGTCTCTTACCACTTCCAGTTAATAACTGACCAACTTTGTTAACAGCTTTTGTCTTTAATGTTTCACCAGCTTCTTTTACACGTGCACGAACAGATTGTTTAAATGGTTTATCTTCTAATACATCACCCGCTACTTGTATTCCCGTTTGTAATGCCTGTCGACCTAAAGTTTTTGCACCCTGTTTAAGAAATGGTAATGCAAAACGAAATAATCCTTGGAAGAAACTACCTATACCATGTCCCCGTTGATATACAGGTCCTGAAAAGTATGGGATACCATGTCCGTAATGTCTTCTAAATTTCATTCTGAATAAAATTAATTAATTTTTATTAGGAGAACGCTTAAAATGAAGTGTAACACTTAGTGTCCCAGAACGAAATGGCAAATTTCGTCCTGCATGATCTTTTAATAGTATTTCAATACTGTTAAATGAAAACTTTGCAAGTGGTAGATAATGAATATCTTGAAATGTTATTGTGTCCACTTTACCATATTTAACATCTGATATTGTTGCAATACGTAATAATGGGGCTTTTGTATCACCTAAAAACTGATATTGTATGATATCAGTGTAAATAAATATTTGATGTGGGTAACCAATATCAACATATGGTTGTTTAATTCCACGTCTATAGAAAACAAGATCTTTATGTTTACGAAGTCCTAATTGTAATGCTAATGTTGGTGATAATAATGCTCCTTCAACACGATTAGTACAATCTACTTGTACAATATTTGATACAGAAAATTTTATCTCTTTTGTTATTTTATTTAATTCATCAACGATATGATGTGCGGAGTGGTAATATCCACTGACAATTTTACTTTTTTGTGCTTCTTCATTTTTTATTTTATACCATATCACATTTTCCCCATCGTTAACATTATAGCATGTTAAAGGAACATGCAATTCACTTAATCCTACATACCAATCGGTTTCTGATAATTGAATATTATTTTTTAGTTGATTTATGAAATGTGATGGACTATTTGTAGGATATACATCAGTACTAGCGTTTGATACAAGTGTAATGTAAAAACTATCATCTATACTTTCAGAAATCATTTTCGTTTAAAGTGAAGTGTCAAGTTTGAAGTTCCAAATTCAAATGGCAATTTTAAACCGTGCTCATCTTTTAAGTTTACTTCAATTGTGTTAAAATAAGATTTTACAACTTTAGCGTATTGTGGTGTGTGAAATAGAAAACATTTTACATTTCCATGCTCAATATTATATGCACTAACTTTACGAAGTAATGGTCCAATATCTTCTTGTTGCTTTACAATATCAACACAAACATTAAGAATGTTTGGTATATTGTAATCTAAATTGCATAAAAAGTTTGCACGTGTTATTTGTGGTACTTCTACATTAGCAGGTTTTAGAAAAACAATATCTGTAAACGCAGTTGTATTTTCATTTATATATCCAAGTAAATGTTGTAATCCCTGTGTCATTCGAATGACAAAAAAATCTTTTAATTTTAAAGAATGTTTAATTCCAACCTGATTTTTATTTTTATAATATTTTAACAAGCGCAAGTGTTCAGGAATCATATCTAAAATGGATGTAATAGAAGTATAGTATCCTGGTGTAATATTAATGGTTGCAATTTGAACTTCATCATTAATTACGGCTTCTATTTCAATTTTTTCCTTTTGACGAACATTATAAAAACTAAAAGGTACATT
Organism: Thermobia domestica; assembly: GCF_964235325.1. NCBI lineage: Eukaryota > Metazoa > Arthropoda > Insecta > Zygentoma > Lepismatidae > Thermobia > Thermobia domestica. Next base: position 165,907,431 of record NC_137454.1, on the reverse strand, counting down.
AAGCTGTGTTAATGCAACATACCATTCTCCCTCACTTAAGTGAATAGGTTCTGCTAGCTTTACTATAAATGAAGAAGTTGTATTATTACTAAAAATTTCAGTACTTGCATTTGAAGGAAGAGTAACATAGAAATCATGTTTTATCATTGAACTCATTTTGAAGACTGAACAGAAATTGTTTTAATCCATGAATTCATACTTGACGGATATCCTAACCATTTTACATACATCATACCTTTCTTTCGTTTTAATACTTGTTCGATTAAATATGTCTTGTTTGAATTCACATTTATTTTTTGTAATTCTTGTGTATAAAATATACCTTTAATTTCTTCATCATTCCAATCTTTTAATTTATATGTAATAGGATTTGTCGGAATACATTTATCAACGATAAATATTTCTTGAGACCATTTTGGTAAATATCCCTTTTCTAACTTATGCTTATATTTACTAACACGTACATAATCACCCGGGTGAAATTTACATGTTATTTTCTTTTTATTCATTTTATCACCGTACAATGTATTCCAAACTTGATCAACATTAGAATGAGTTACATCTGCAGGTGCCATTTTAATACTACTATGATACGTGTGATTATAATTTTTTACAATTTGCTCTAACACATCTATATAACGATATGTATTCTTAGCAGTAAAATAACGATACAATTTTTCTTTTAGTGTTCTTATAAATCGTTCTGCTAATGCACATTTAATTTCTGAATGTACACTATAATGATTAATTTCATATTCTTTAAATATTCGTTTTACATAACGATTATAAAATTCTGTACCTAAATCAGTTTGTACATTAAACACAGGAAGTTTAAAATTTTTTAAAATTTTTCTGATTGCTTTTGCCATTTCAGGACCTGTTTTTGTTTTTAAGGGAACACAATACGCGTACCGAGAAAAAATGTCTATACAACATAATATATACTTATAATTTTTGTTATACTTTGCAATATTTTGCATATCTGCTAAATCCATTTGTAATGTTTCATTTGGTGCACTAACATAATATTGTTTACGTTCAAACACTTTACGTGCTGGTGCATGTAATGTATACGCATCTTGAGATGCTAACCAATCTTTAATTTTCTTTTTCGATAAATTTGTTTTTCTTTGTAGTGTTTTAATACTTGATAAGGAAGCAGGATTCGTATAATCATAATATAATTTTGACAATTTTACCATTTTTACATTTTATAATCTTTCCAATTTTTAAATATATTTGCTACGATTGTTGGACTTTTTGATTTTTTAACTTTGCTATGTGATTTAACTATAGGTGTGGAAATAAATTCCCGTGGTACATTAATATCATCTAATAAACTTTTAAATTCATGAATACCTATGGGATTTCTAGATTATTTACGTGTACGAACAACATCATTTACTAAATCGATAATATTAGATCCTGGTATTATTTTTCCTTGAATACGTACTGTTCCCGTTTGATCCCAATGAATTTTATCAGAACTTGTTAACTGTTTTAATAATAGATCTGTTTTCCTTCGTTGTGTTTTCGGTACTGAATGTAAAATGTCCGATACAAAGGGTAAAATAGAATTATTCTTTTCTTCAGCTGATGATGTTTCAACAACATCTTTTTCAATAATAGGTAATGTGATAGGATTTTGTGAAACAGATGAAGTATAATTTAAATACTGTTGTAATGCTTGTTGATACAATTTCCATTTTTCATCAACACTAAGATTACGACGTTGTAAAATATTATTCATTTCTTCATCTAAACGTGATTGATGTGAATCTATTGATTTTATATTTGCATGCATTTGATGCATTGCATTATCAGGAACTAATATCATTTTACGAAATTCAGACATAGTTATCTTCCAAACAAACTACTTGCTACTGCACCAAGTAATGGTCCTAAAATTAATGGTAAAAATGCCCCACCTTTTTGTAATAAAATTTTCCTTTTCTTATTAATTGCTGTACGTTGTGCAGATAAAGCTCGCAAGATCTTTTTATGTCTACGTAAACGTTGCTTCTGACGCGAATTCAATGGAATATTTCCTTTTATTGTGTTTTTAGCAACTTGTGAAATAGTACGTATTAAATCACCAGATGCATGTCGTATAATTTGTTTTCGCTTTGCGCTTTTGCATTTGCATAAAGCGCGGAGAGTATCAATGTGTTGTTTCACCTTCAACATCTTGAACTAAACTAAACGTAAACGACTGAATTACTGTCTTTTACATTTGCATATACATGCAATGTTTCATTAGGAAAAATATTTGTACGTAATCGTAATGCATCATTTGTTTTCTGAGTTAAGTCAAATAACAAATAAGTGTGAGGTTCACGTGTTACATCTTCGAACACATTCACAACTTGTTTACTATATCGTGGCATAATTTGTCTTGCTAAATATTGTATTTGTAATTTATCACGAGGATTTTTAAATACTATAATATAATGTGCATTTAAACTTATATCACGAGCATGTTTTCCTTTTGGAAATAAATTTTGAACAATAAATATTACTGTTAATTTTTTATGATGTGCATATTTTGTAAATAAGTTTGCAACATCACCATTGGTTTCAGACATTAAATCATCTAATATTAATAATGAATTTTCTTGTATTTCAAAATTATTCATGTCTGGAATTCCCTCTACGTAGCGAATTTGTGCAGTTGCATCCAAATTTGGAATGACTGCACCGTAACACCATACAATTTCATTAAATTTCATAGTAAACATTTGATCGCGTTCATTTAATAAACGATTTACAAAACATGTTTTACCTGCACGTGAAGGACCAGCAATTAAAATGGTTGATGGATGTTGAAACTTTAACATCTTGTATTAAAATGAATGCACACAACAGATACCATACTTTATATATACAATCATTCACACACTCACTCACACAATTAACAAAAATAAATTAAAAATAAATTAAGAATAAGTTAAAAAATAAATATTAAAACTTGAAATGACTAGAATCACAGCTTAGCTGTTGTTATAAGTATACTTTGGTCTAGAATTTATGAGTTTGCACAGCAAACGATGGAATAAATAAATAAATAGTGATAGTCTACTATTGTTCTGTTAAAAATAAATAAAATCAATCACTTATAAGCCAAGCTAAAATTATTCTACAAAACCATGAGGTAAACTTCGAGTTTTTGGTATCGGTCCGTTATTTTGTATATCGTCAATTCGTTTTCGTTTTTTGTTTACCTCTTGGTGTGTTTTCGTCTCATTACGTGAAAAGATTTTGAAACCATGTTTTCGCACGATACTATTTGGATTATCTATGATGGTTGAATTAATTTCTCCTGTTACTAATCCATAGAAACTCTCAAAGTTTATTCTTTGAGAGGTCCTATCATTTAGTGAAATTCCCCGAATTTTGTGAATATAACGAAATTCCCCTGAGGCATTTTTAAGCCTCATACTATAATTTTTTGGCCCTAACCCTATAAACGTCACAAACTCCCACCCTTGTTCTATTTCATTAGTCAGATCACCCAAATAGTTTCCAAGCTTCAACGGAGGTTCACTATCTTTTTTACACGTAAACATAATACTGTCTGTATCACAATAAATTACGTCATTAGGTCCTACAGTCACAAGTAAATCAAATAATTGTAGCCTGGCCCATGAGGTAATAAAACCAGCAAGTATGACGTTGGAAAATTCCAGAGGTACATTCTCAGTTTCCAGGTCTTTATATGTGAGAATGAGATGATCTTCACCAATTGGAATAACACTATGAACCTCATACCGCGGTGTGGTAAGGTACCTATGAAACTCTGTCCCACTATCAACAATCACACACTGCGTCATATCTGTGCGCTGCCCCCATTTTCCGTATAAGGAATTGAGGTACAACTTCGCGCATTGTCTAAGTCCAGGGTTCGACCTAATATTATCTTTATTTAATTTTATGCCTTCATGAGCATAATAATCGTCAATGTATTTTTCCTTGTCTTCTTCAGTTTTACACCAAGCAGGATAGCCTGAGGCTTCCTGCTTCATTTGAAGAAACGTATTCACATAGTCCCGGAATAAACTAGGTGAATTCCGATCTTCAGATCCCATTAGTTCGAATTCCCAAATTTCATAAATTTTGACGATCTTATAACCGTTTGCAAGAGCACGGTGAAGCTCTGGTGTACAAAATGTTCCAGTTAATGCACGTTCAGAATCACTATGTGTGCAATTGTCATTAGTTTGTTCTTCTTCCATACATAGCCTGCAAAGCCCGAAAAGTAAACGGCCTTGCGCTACGTACGGCAAAACAGGAAAAAAGAGTTGTTTTGGAGCCAATACGGTACATTTTACAATACCATGAATTTTTCCCACATCTGGGAAAACCGGCCCCTTATGTATCATAGGTGGTCCCACCGGAAGAGGTTTCCTTGCCATTACCCATGGATATAACGATGTGATATCAAAATATTTTATTTCTTCATCGTCCGAACAATTCACATATGAACGGAAAACTTCTGTTCGTCCGCCGTTGTAGCAACTCTTAGGAATAAGAAAGTCGTCGGTAGTACTGCAATGTTCTTTAAGGAACTTTTGCAAGTCTACATCTGTGCGTACTTTATCATGCCAAGAGCACTCCCATATTTCATACAAATTCATTTTGAGGATTTCTGTGAAATATTTCCGACGGATTTCCGTGTGTTCATACCTTTTTTCAAATGTGTTGTACGGACCATGCGCGTTATCTATTATCGCGTTACGATTATTCGGGAAACAGGTCTTACAAGCATGCCAGTAACAGCCCATAAATTCAAAGACAGCATTGAGCTCTGCATGGTAACCATCAACATTATACCTGCCAAAAGATTGTTCTCCATTTCGTCCAGCATGCTGAATTTCTATACCCATCTGGTGCTCCATATATTTTAGCCATTTCATTGCTTTCTTGTTTTTGTTTTATGATGGAACCCCAAAGGTGGTATAATAGAGATACTTTCTTCTGGAAGATATGATGTTCGATATGTTTGCATGGCTAAACTTGCAATTGTTGACGAAACAAGAAAACATTGTAAACCACCCGTTTTCTCTTCTATAATATTACTAAATTTGATAACACCTTCTGTGAGAATTCTCACATCGTTTTCACAGTACTCCAGCATATCCTTTTGCAAATTAAATTGCTCTCCCAGTTGCACACGTTCTTGGTGCCATACCTCCAACCGTTGTCTTTCTTCAGTACTTCGCGATTCAGGGTCATAGTATTCTATTCTCGGATAGGGTCCTACATAATTTTGATTTTCTACTGTGTTAAACAGGTATGGGAAATCTCCCTTCTTTAAATTTTCAGAAAGGCCTAATGTCTTCGGGAGTCTTGCCAACTTGACCCCGAGGAAAAGATAAGAATCCCTGAAAATGATCTTCTTATCAATAGAAATACTAAAAATCTTCTGACCCTGAATTAAGGTTTTTGGAATAATATGCTGAGACTCAATGAGAGATCTCAAACAGAAAATGCTGTCAAAGCGTGAAGCATTATGTGCAATTACACAAACCTTATTAAATTTGGGTCTATCTAGTAATATGTGTGAAATAAACTCGTCTATGGTTTTAAAAGAAAACGAGCGGTTACCGTTTTTATCGCCACATGTACTGCATGGCTCATCAATGCCTTTGTTTATACAATCATGGCATACGTGTCTAAGACACACTAAGCATACAACATGTTCCCGTTCGCCACGTTCATTTTCAGGTTTCAGCATGGTCTCTACATCATAAACAATATAAAGAAACCTCTTGATATGAGTTGCTTTCAGTTTCTTCACATAACATGAGTGACCTTCCTGTACATGTTCACGACAAGTACTGCAAAAGTATTCACCACATGCATGATCCGATTTCCGACTTCTTAAATCATAGATTGCATTACACTTGGTGCAGACCTTAACATATTCACACACACTCTTGCCAATTTTATTACCTTTCAAGTGATTGTCAAAACATTCACCCCTAGTAAAATATCTGTTGCATGCATTACATTTCATTTTATACATGTTAATGTCCACTTTATGCACATGTTCGCAAGATGAACACATTAACTCACACTTATGTGATCGATTTGGACCATTAAAAGGCATTAAACAATTTAAACAATACTTCCTCTTTCTTAGAAATGAAGTAATCGTTCTAATAGGACGAAAATGTCCAATACTACCCCTCTCATCATAATAGATATAAATTGGTTTTGCTTCCTTTAAATCTGGTTGTTGCACTCCTGTTTCTGGGTAACGTACTCTAAATTCACGCTTTGTTTCGGGAACTTTTTCATATATAATAATTTGATAATTTGGACTCAAATGATTTTGAAATAGTTCAACATCATTAAAATCCATTCCATTTTTTCCTTTAAAGCTAACACCTGCACGTGTACAGAGGGCAATAGCTCTACTCTTTAATTCATGACGGTTTGGATCTGTTAAATGACTCAAATTTCGAAGGGTATCGGTATGCTTTGCTATGCCCCAAGCGATACTTTTAGGTAAACAAAGTTTGTCAGTATCGCTTCCCGGAAGATCTACCAAATGTTGTACCAAAAATTCATTCAAGGGTAAATATTTGTTTAGTGAGGAATTGTTACTTCGACTTCTTCCAGCACCAAACATTGAATTTACTATATGGAAACGAAATAGTATATTATCACCTAAAAGAAAGTCTTCATTACTATTTAAAACTCTAGTAATGGAAGATAAAATGAACTTGGCAGAAATATCTTTGCGGCGTCTCCATGGAACATACACTGCTTTGTTATCCTTACTATTCGAGGAATCAATGTACATTCCAACAAAATCATTAGGTCTTGCATTATTAAGAACATTATTTAATGCAAAGTTCATTAAGTTTTCAATATAGGCCGCAGGATTTCTGATTTCTTCATTTCCCCTTGGCCTTACCGCAATTTCATGTCCCACTAAGTTAAACTTAGTGAAACTCTTTCTGCTTTCGTGTGCAACTTCGAAGTTACCTTCCCCTGTATTATGAACATCTCTTTGATCACTACGATCAACCATAGGAACGTAGCCGGATGTGCTAGGCTGTGGAGACCGCATCCCGTAACCCCGAATATCCTGTGAACATTGTACACTTGATGATTGTATTTCTTCTTCAGTTACAACATCCACAGGATTTTGACCATTTTCACATAGTTCATTCAATAAGGTCTCCATATAATCAGATGTTCCAAATTCGTCTCGATTAACTATAACTGCGGAATTTTGAATCATATGCGTACCATCTGCGTCACTATCTAAATGTTCATTAATAATTTCATCGATTAAATTGAAATCTTCTTCTTGAAGTGTATTTTCCAAGGTTACATTTTCTTGGTGGACCGAGGTCACGGAATTCTCATTAACAGATGGCATCACATTATTATTATTATTAACCAAAATAAAACGCGTTCCATAATTACAAAATTCGGCTACCTCTACGGCATTTATCCTATCACCTTGGGTGCAATTAAAATAATTAAAATGGACGAATTTATCATGTGCCCACTGGTACATGATTTGTTCACGGAAAAATCCGTGTGCGAACAATTCAACGATGTCAGCGCTAGACATCGTGTATTGTAATATAACTGCTTGATTATCATGGTAAAAATTAAAAAGAGCAGATAGCAAGGTATCATACTTTTCGCTGCCGCGTAGTCCCTGCCTCTGCTTATCCATAATTCTCCACCAGGTCTCCAACACGCGTTCCTTTGTATTGAGTCCTTCAATCACTCCCGCCAAGTAAATTTCATCAACTTCATTGAATTCGTTTACCGAGGATGTGCCGAGGAATTCCATCTGAAAATACATGTAAAATAATTTTCAGTATTTTATAAACAAACAAATACATACAGCATATACAATGGAATTTTCATCTTGAAAAAATCATCAAAACTGTTATACTGTGAAAATATTAAAATTTTTAATAAAACACTTAATGGGTGTAAACCGAAAAATATTTAAAAATATGATCTAAAAATAATAAATACATGTGATCGCTAAAATCGTTATACACAAATGTAATAAGTTTAAATAATTGTATTGCTTTATTCAAATACACGCATATATATATATATATATATATATATATATATATATATATATATATAACCTATTAAGTATAAGTTTCATTATCATTTAATATTTCTTTCAAAAGCATCAAATTCAATCTTAAATAATCAAGTATGTATAATAAAAATGGACTTACGATTTTCTTCTAATTTAATCTGCTAACTCTGGTGAAAGTCTCACAACAGTTCTTTTTTCCCTTTAGCGTTTTTTATGCTGTCTCTTGCGCTCTCTGCTATTCTTAAATCTTCTTTATATATGTACAACTGCAACAATATAGTTAATATTAATACTCTTTTCTAAATATAATATTTTAGTATTTCTTTAAATATATGTTTCTATAAATTTATTCGGTAAGTAAATATCGTGTTGAAGGTATGGTTACCAGTGAACATTTGATAACGTTTCTTCATCCATGCGTTATATATACTATACTGCTCACAACGCACAAAAAAAAAGAAATTCCTAGCCTTACTAAGAAAGGAATTTTTAAACCCGTAACACAAGTTCACAAATGAAATTTGCTCTTACGAGTAATTTATTAGGAGAATATAAATAATTAATTACGATAGAATAAAAGATACGAAAGGTTACATAAATAAATAAATAAGGAGTTTGCATCGGAAGCAAATTAATAAAAAATAATACCACAATTACAAATTACAACACGTTATGTAATATTACTGTTACTAATTTAAAATATGTAAAAGCACCTGCGTACGAGACTACAAAACTAAATGGTTTTGGGTACGAGATTACAAAACTAAATGCCTTTGGGTACAAGATTATATTTCACGCCACAAACCGTGTTACATCCTATACAGGTAGTATTGTTATACTTAGTGTAAATAATATAATTAATTTCGTTATAAAATTACAATTAATGCAAATTATGCGTATACCTTTACTAATGTTTAAAGTTACATTTACCAAACGTGTACAAAAATAGTTAATACATTCTCATGCTTTTGTTCGGTTAAGTTATTAAACTTTGGTAAAGTTTGTAAAACTTCGGGAAGTTCGGTTAGGTTCGGTAATTTTCGGAACCATTCGTGTGGTACAATTACCAACATGTATAGGCATTGTGTATAAACGCTTATGCTTATGTTCGGTAATGTTCGTAAAACTTCGGAAATCTTCGTGTTAACTTGTTCAAATTTTCAATTATTGTTGTTTTATAATAAGATAATAATATTATATTATAAACCTTATTACATATACTGCATATCATTAATGTAAAGAAAATACATTAAAATCCATCCGCCATGTTTGTTTCTTTAAACAATGCCATCTGTACACATAACATTCACATTAGTGTGTATAAGACTGTGCGTGTGTGTACATGTACCATACCAAGTTACCGAGTGTTGTTTGTTTTTATAACCGGCAATACCCCGCGCAGTTTCCGGCCGGCAATATTTTACGCGTCCCGCGTCGCGAAACCTTTTTCCGGGCGCAAATACCGCGCGGCGCGCACCGGTCGCGGTAAAAAGGCGCGAAAATGGTATTTATTTTAGTAATATCATTCATTTTATCTATTAATATAAAAATATAACCTGTAATAAGCATATTTGCAAAGTTTCAAAAAAATCGACGCCATATTGTTTATGCAAATTCATTAAATTTTTGTTTTCAATTTACAATGTTCTAAGCTGCATAGTAGTGTTCCTTAGGTCCTAACGATCAAGAAAATACTTTTCTTTTTTTTCTACGACCAATAGTTTGGCGTAAAAAGCCAAAAATGTAATGGGACACCCCCTACATAACGATCCGCCACTGTTAGCTTTCCAAAAAATTGTTCAAGTTTATCATGTAAGGTGTCTTTCTATATAGATTTTGACCTGACAAATCGATTTCTGTAATCCATTTTGTCGTACAATCAATGGTTTAGGAGATACGCCCATTTAAAATTATTTTTAAGTTACATTGTTCTAAGCTGTATAGTAGTGTTCCTTAGGTCCTAACGATCAAGAAAATACTTTTCTTTTTTTTCTACGACCAATAGTTTGGCGTAAAAAGCCAAAAATGTAATGGGACACCCCCTACATAACGATCCGCCACTGTTAGCCTTCCAAAAAATTGTTCAAGTTTATCATGTAAGGTGTCTTTCTATATAGATTTTGACCTGACAAATCGATTTCTGTAATCCATTTTGTCGTACAATCAATGGTTTAGGAGCTACGCCCATTTAAAATTATTTTTAAGTTACATTGTTCTAAGCTGTATAGTAGTGTTCCTTAGGTCCTAACGATCAAGAAAATACTTTTCTTTTTTTTCTACGACCAATAGTTTGGCGTAAAAAGCCAAAAATGTAATGTGACACCCCCTACATAATGAACCGCCACTGTTAGCTTTCCAAAAAATTGTTCAAGTTTATCATGTAGGGTGTCTTTCTATATAGATTTTGACCTGACAAATCGATTTCTGTAGTCCATTTTGTCGTACAATCAATGGTTTAGGAGCTACGCCCATTTAAAATTATTTTCAAGTTACATTGTTCTAACTGAAATTGTAGTGTTTCTTAGGTCCTATCCTTCAAGAAAATACTTTTCTTTTGTTTGTACGAACAATAGTTTACCGTAAAACGTAATACCAGTCCGCTCCCTTCCCTTGTAAAAAATCTAAAAAAATAAAAATTGTTCAATTTTATCGTGTAGGGTGTCTTTCTATATACATTTTGACCTGACAAATCCATTTTTCTAGTCCGTTTTGTTCTACAATGATTAGTTAACGATTTATGAATATTTAAAGTTATTATACGGCAAAAATCGTACTTTTTTACCATTAGCGTCACCTATATAGTTATAATTGTCAGTACCATGCATGTTTTTGTGCGGTCAACACCAAAAAACTTTTCGGTCTACTGATATTTGTAGAAACGGCAATACCTCGTACGTTTACCGACAAATCATTTCCCCACCATATTTTACTTGTTCGTATACAGTTTTCGTATGTGCTTCAAACATGGAAGAAGAAGAAGAAGACGGCAATTTTATGTTAGGTATGTATGAACATTTTAAATTTGCATGTGCTCTACATAAACATATCTGCTAATTCCATTTGTAATGTTTCAAATGGTACACATATCTTTAAAATAATGCTAAATTGTTAAAAAAAATAATCACTCAAATGCATTTACATATTCACTTACAATCTTAATTTATTCTCTATAATCCATCCGTATAATCATATTTCGTATACGCCACTGTTCTCAAATCGTTTGAATTGTCTTAACTTCCATCCCATTCAACGTTCATTAAAGACCGGTTCAAGCATGGATAGCAAGTATGCATATTCACGCTTTTTTCCCATCCCTCTCTCACACATACAAATATACATACATACATACACATGGAACGTCAATAAATTATTGATAAGGCAGGCATGCTCACTGGTAAACCGTTCATTTCTATTGCTCATTGTAATGTTTTCCCTTTTCTTTATTTTATGAGAGCAACGTTTCTCCTTTACCCTAGCCAGCATAATTGTGGGACGTAAAACTTATGATTTCATTGTAGTTTTACTGTTTCAGGTCCCGGGTTTGATCCCGGTCACCCACCATTCAAGATATATGTGAGCTTCCTCCCACTTTCTTTATTCTACCATTTCATGAAAACAACGTCTCTCATTTAACCTATGAAGCATAATTGTGGGACGTAAAACTTATGATTTCGTTTTCTCCCACTTTCTTAGCTTTCGGTGTACAGCGAAGCAATATAAGAGAGCCACTTGTCTTAATCATCAGTCTTCCTTAGCTTATAGCGTATAATTGTTGGACGTTAAACTAAAATATTTCATAAAGCTCTACTGGATGGGGTCCCAGGTTCGATCCCTGTTCGCACCGTGTGGCCTTTGTGCTGCACAATCAACATGTGCGTGATCTTCCTCGGGGTTCTCCCATCTTCTCTCACATAACTTGTATAAGGGCTACACGTTCAAACTTCATTCACATTTACATACACGATCATTATATTTACTAGTATTTCCACCGCTGTTAAAAATTTAACTCAAATCATGTTAAGTTTATTATTCTAACAATCATTAAAGCTAAATCATTGCTGACCTACTCATTATCGTGAAATCCAAACCATCCCACCTAAAATCCAAACCGTGTCTCTCACTCAATCAAATTCCAATCGCGCTAATACAAAAAGCATATTAAGGGAAAACGCCTCCCCACGCTATGATCACAAATCATATCAATAAAACGTATAAGAATTCTTACCTTTTAATTGTACAAGAAATAACTTTAATCACAGAACAAACACCAACTACGCAACACACACACACACCTAATCAGATAATGAGATACATATATAATCTACATTGCGTTTTTAAACATGGAAGTTCCATCACCTGTCTTCCCTCATACTTTTTTTTTCAAGTTAAAGCCCTGTGGATTGTGTAATCCCCAGCTGCTACAAATCGTTCCCATGGTCAAGTTACCAAAACTTTTACAATAACAACAACATATTAACAAAGCATAAAAGAAAAAAAAGAATTGTCTCTTCTAAAAGTAGAAAAAATATATAGCATGCATTCATTCACATTTTGCCTCTCATTCACGTAAACACGGGTAGTCTATTTTTTTCTCATGGTTTTTCAACACACACACACACACAGACACACACACACACACACACACACACACACACATATATATATATATATATATATATATATATATATATATATATATATATATATATATATATATATATATATATATATATATATATACAGAATCAATAGGGCTTTTCAATATAATAGAGGGATTCTCATTCTTAGAACGGGTACACATAATAGTTCATTCACATCTGCCTTCTGATTCACGTAAACAGGATGCAGGGTAGTCTGTTTTTTTTTCTCACTCTCTTGGGTCTTGGAAACACGAGATCTCTTTTTATGCTTCATTACATCTTTCTATGAGTTAATATATAAGAATATAATTAGAACTCTCTTAGACCCAAACATCTCATACATGGTTCACTAAACAGCAATTATCAATCACACAGAGTATAATCGTTCTCTCCCTCTCCCTACATCTCTCTCTTACCACATCACCTGTGTTTTTTTTCTCAATTTTCAATACACACCCACATCCCACATTTCCTCTTCAATTCCATTGAATTTTGTCCACCTGTGGGTTGTTTTTCACCTCAAGTTACATTATATTACCGGAAGTATTCCCCCACTACTCTGCATTCATCTTTATAGCCACTATTATCTAACTTTTGTTTGATTACCTCTCCTTTTTTCCCATAAGGATAACATGGGGTCCGATAAGCGCATAGGACTACTCAGGCACTCTTGTTGATCACGATCGGAATTTTTTCCCGGGGGGATTTTGCAGCTTTAGGAAAGAAATTTCCCCGGAACACTTCCTGAAATCATCGCTGTTGTCAGTTCCTACCTAAACGCATTAAAAAGACAGAGGAAACATGCTGCTGATCTTTAGCTTTCCTTAAAATTCATCTTCAACACAAGTTACACAACTCCAACTCCAATACATACATGCATAGGGTGACGGCATAATTTTACGCTCGTGGGCAGCACGATATCTTTAGTGCTGTCTCATTTTGTAAATTTACCTACAAAACTTACGCCCTTATTTCCTTTTTAATTTCATTTCCGCGTCATGAGAAGTCCAAACCAACGTCATATAACAACTTTAAATTACCACTAGTCGACAAAAAAAAAAAAACTTTTTCTCTGGCACATGGAAGAAAATACCTGATTCTAATAGAACTTTTCACGTAGAATTCGAATCTGCAATCAGTTTTTTCCATCACCCTCAGTTTTTCCGTGACAGAGGGATTTTCGGGAAATTTCCTTTTTTTTTTTTTTTTTTTTTTACCATTTTCATACCTGTAGCCAGTGGCGGCTAATGTTAGCGTTGCAGCGTTGCGCAACGACCAAAAAGTACTTCATGAAAAAATATTATCAATAATAGTAAAGAACGGGAAAAAATACTTTTTAATACTCGCATATACACACTTTAAATAACATATTTTTTTACTTCTGTAACTGTCCGTTCCGTTAATCTGTTAAAAAAGCGAAAAATAATCCGTCACAGAGTCTCTAATTTATATTGTGTTGCAGCGAGCATACAACGACCAGATTCCTTCTGCGCGGCAATTGGAGCAAATGTTAAGTCTCTTTTCCCCTATCTCAGAAGTTAAAGGGACTGGTCGTTGCAGTGCTTCTGCAACACAGCACGGTTTCCAGTGAACGAAAAGGTTTTTCGCGCTAAATAAAAATTTCTGAATTTTCTTTCACTAGCAATTAACAAATGGAATTTGTTTTTATGCATTCATATTTTTAAATTACGGGACCATACTGAAGCAAATCAATTTAATGACAATTAAAAAAAGTGAAAGCAGAATTACAAAATAAGAAAGAAAATATCTAGTAGAGGAGAAAACAAATGAAAGTAGACCGGCATTTACAAGTTAATTCTTAGCTTATATTGATAATGAAGGCTTCTTCTACAGTAATTTGTGAATCGAATATTAAGTCAATATGCAGATATCCCCTCTGTGGATAGTATTTTAGTATATACATATTTCTTTTATAAAATAGTATATTTTATACTCTTGATAAAACTGTATGGTGGGGAACGCCACATTAAATTTGGGACTAGTTAGCAATGCTCAGAGGCGTAGCCACGAAGGGGGTCCACCGGCTCCGGACCTCCCCAAAATTTCGAAACTCGACTAGCATTTGTAGACTTTCTTAACGAACTATACTTGTTTAACAGAGAAATGATTGATGTAAGCTAAATATTTTATTTTACGCCTCATCATGTACTCTTTCTTTTCTTATAGAAATAATCGTTCTTTCATTTTTTCTAAAAATATAGGTGACAGTAAGTAAGAATTACTTATCGTCTTTTCGGGTGCAGCATAAGACAGACAGGTTCCATATTATGTAGACGTATTGGACCTCCCTCAAATACTTTGGACCCCTCCCAGTTAATATTTCTGGGTGTAGAACTGACAGTGCTGTTTGTTTTTATGTTCTTTGATTTTTGGCTTCTGTTACATGCTGATCCTTCATCTGGGGGGTTTCGAGGTTTCCTTTCCAGAACATATCACATTGGTAAGCGTTGTTTCGCCTCATGTGGAAGTATATTGTGTTCATCGTGCATTGCGTAACAACCAAGACGGATGATTTGGAATGTAGTTTTTTTTTTTACGCATATGTGTGTGTGTGTTGATGTATGAATATGCGACATTCGGAATTCATATACCAGTACCTCTTTTGTATCAGCTGTTTTGGTTTTTAATTATTAGATTTAATTTTTTGTGTGCTTTAATTCTGTAAATAACCTACAAATTCTGAATGAATTGTATACCATGACTTCTGTAAATAACCTACAAATTCTGAATGAATTGTATACCATGACTTCTGTAAATAACTTACAAAAAACATTGACCAGCTTTCAACTGAGGAAAATTTTTGCAATTAAGGCTTAGACAAAACAAGCAAAGGGCAATTCAGAAGAGTGTTCGAAAAAAAAATCCAGTTTAAATTTACAGGATATCTTATGGCAGTAGTGTTGTTTGCACCAGATACATTTCCTCAATTTACTTTACATTTTCCTGGATAAACTGTGAATAAAGTGTGTTCAATGTACATTAAAAAAAAAAAAAAAACACTAATCTCCGCTACGAACTCTCTTCAGTCAACGCTGAAGAGGAATTCGGATCACTGTCAGGGACTGAGTTTGCTAGAATGAATCGTTCGCAATAATCTAGCAAAAATATTTAGTGAATCTACAAAGCTTCTGAAATTAATATTAACTGTACCTATGGCGTCAGCAAAAGACGAAAAGTTTTATTCCACATGAGAAAGAATTGACACTTTAAAGGAATTGAATGTCCCAAGAAAGGTTATCACCATTGGTTATGCTTTCCATAGAAAAAGACCTGACAATAAGAATACGAGAGTTCAACCAGCATGTATTAGACAGATTTGCTCCAATCAAAGAGAGGATAATGAACTTACTAATTAATTAAGGTGATTAATCGGATAAAATGTTCTGCAATTTTCTTTTTAAAAACAGAATTTTATTTAATTTCACATGTCACATAACATTTGCATGTAAAGTTATGCTTATTAGTCAATGAGTCAACTTTATATCTTCTGTCTCTTATCGTTCGTACTGCAACACCCGAAACCACAATCCACCGGCCGCCACTGCCTGTAGCTCGGGTATCCTTACGTATATAAACACACAAATTATATTGTATGATAGCTTGATTTATACTTAGTAAGCCCTCTAAGTTTCATAAGAATTACATTATTCTTTCTAGAGGAATAAACATATTTATATATAAAAAAATGCTATGTGTACTGTTCATTTCACCATGTTCATTAGTGCAGATAAAACCACATATAACTTCCACGAACATTACAATAGAAGCACGGTTTATACCTCATTGGACTTCCAATAAAACATATTTTCAATTATGTATACACCGTGTCACCATTTTTTGTATGAGGGAATTTCTAGAGGGATTTTGTGGGAAATTCCCTCCAAAAAGTAGTTTATAAGATTTCTTGTCTTAACTTGCTATTTGTATATAGTGATACAGAAACAGAAACTGCACTAAAACATAACTTTATGTCTACTTAATAAATAATACAAAAGAAGTGAGTGTTATCTTCTTAATAAATGGACACTTACTTATCTTAACTAAAATGCTTTAGTTGTCGACTTTCTTCTATTTTTTTGCTTCTGGAACTTCTCTTTTGAGTGTCCAACAGCTAGCATTTGTGAAGTCCACTGTCCATGGTATCTCTTCTCCATGGAGGAAATGTCCTGATGAAAAAGTTTCCCATGCTCACCATTAACAGCACCAAGGTTTTCAGGAAAGAAATCCAGGTGAGAGTCTAGAAAGTGAACTTTAAGGGACATGTTGCAACCCATTTCTTTGAATGATTGCAGGAAATCACTCACAATTTCACGGTAATTTAGGGCTTTCTGGTTTCGTAAAAAATTCTCTGTTCAACATTTAAATGAACACCAAGCTGCTTTCTCAACCGGAGTTAAGAGATCCTCAAATTTTTGGTCACGAATCAAACATTTTATTTGGGGGCCTACAAAAATCCCTTCCTTGATTTTAGCGTCACTAACCCGAGGAAATTTTCCTTGAGGTAACAAAATCCTGCATTACTTTTGTCCATTGCCTTAACAAAGTTTTTGAAGAGCCCCAACTTTATGAGAAGAGAAGGTAGAATTATCTTATCAGGGCTCACCAGTGAGGAATAAACAACATTCTTCTGCCCAGGAGATAATACACGCTTTGGCCGTTTCTTCTTGATATAATGTTCCGCTTTGTTCCTGCTGTCCCATTCGCAGAGGAAATAACTTTTAAATTACAGCAAACGGTCTATTTGTATTTCTCATGCTGAATTATTTCTAACACTATTTTGATGTTTTCATAGGTTTCTTTCATATTAGTTGCATAAGCCAAAGGCACTGAAGGAAATTTGTTGCCATTGTGCAAAAGGACAGCCTTCAAACTAGTTTTGGAAAAGTCAATAAACAATCTCCACTCTGTACTTATATGTGCATGTCCGAGTGTATCCATCACAGCACAAACATTATTACAATACACTAAATCATTTTCTTGAGAATAGTAGTTTTGAAACTCTGTATGACAGTTTCGAAAAATACACACTTTGGTGTCACGATGGAGCAGATTCCAGCCTTTAAGTCTAGAAGCAAG
This sequence comes from Thermobia domestica, assembly GCF_964235325.1. Taxonomy (NCBI): domain Eukaryota; kingdom Metazoa; phylum Arthropoda; class Insecta; order Zygentoma; family Lepismatidae; genus Thermobia; species Thermobia domestica. The sequence goes on along the minus strand of NC_137454.1, from coordinate 165,889,605 downwards.
AAGTTCTGCCTGTATCTTGGAGAGTTTTAAATCCCGTACGAGGTCATTTAGTTCACCCTGAGTTATCAGATGGGGGTCCAATGTAGATGTGCTTCCTACATAAGTAGGATCATCATCTTCATTTGGAACTTCAGTAGTTGCCTCAAGTACGTAATCCTCATTTACCGTAAGATGAGCAGGAAGTACTGGTACAGGTAATTCTGCATTGTGTGGAACTGGCCTAATTGCTGATGGCAAATTAGGGTACTGTACTGTGTGCTTACATTTACTGGTTATTCCTTTTATCTGTGTCATACAAAAGTAGCAGCCTGAAGAATGACCTTTAGGTTCCCTCTAGATCATCGGTACTGCGAAGTTCATGTTTCGTTCACCATTTGCCCACCCAGTCAGATGTTTCATGCAAGTACAACAAATGTAGTAAGGAGCCCAATTCTTATCTTGGTCTCCTACACAGCAACCGAAATATAACTGATAACACTTCCTCACAAGTGAAGTAAAACATCGACGTTGCGATTTAAATGTCAGCTCCCCACATAGATAACAGAAATTGTCCGGGTGATTTACACACTTCCTCGGCATATTTTATCCTGTAAGGTATCATACACACATAACATACACGAATCTATTCTCCATCAATCATGAAGCAGCACAAACGTAATCTAACTCAGTGCATCACCACACAACACAATCTATTCGAACTCCACAATGCAGAAACACCTCAACTTACACGCGCCCACATCTAAAACACGTCTAGCTTGGACAGTCACTCAACGCTACTAACAGTCATCAGGCTACGTGAGTCATCAATTTTTTTATGCATTGTTGCCAGATCAAAATATTAAAAAGTGACTTTGTTCCACAGAAAGCATGCGTGTATTTGTGCTTGCATTTGAGTATCCATCTATGTGCCGACAATAATACGTCAACGTTAGGTTTTTGTGTTTGGTAAAAGTCTTGCATGGTATATTCTTTATTACCTATAAATTGACACAATAGTTTGTATCTCTAGACAGAATAATGCGATTCACATGAAATTAACATTATTTATTAAGTAGACACAAAACTATGTTCAGTGCAGTTCCTGTTTCTGTATCACTATATACAAATAGCAAGTTGAGACAAAAAAATCTTATAAACTACTTTTTGCAGGGAATTTCCCACAAAATCCCTCTAGAAATTCCCTCATACAAAAATGGCGACATGGTGTACATATCATTGAAAATATGTTTTATTGGAAGTCCAATGAGGTATAAACCGTGCTTATATTGTAATTTTCGTGGAAGTTATATGTGATTTTATCTGCACTAATGAATATGGTAAAATGAACAGTACACATAGCATATTTTTATATAAATATGTTTACTTCTCTAGAAAGGATAACACGATTCTTATGAAATTTAGAGGGCTTACTAAGTATAAATCAAGCTAACATACAATACAATTTGTGTGTTTATATATATACCTAAGGGTACCCGAGCTACAGGTATGAAAATGGTAAAAAAAAAAGGGGGGGCGAAATTTGAGGGGAAATTTCCCAAAAATCCCTCTGTCATACGGAAACTGAAGGTGATGGAGAAAAACTGATTGCAGATTCGAATTCTACGTGAAATTTCTATTAGAATCAGGTATTTTCATTTTTGTGTGAAAATCTTGTTGACTAGTGTTATTATTAAACTAGAATGACTTGCGTATTCTTTAAACGCTGAATAATGTTCTTTATAATCGTGAAGCAAAAACGGCAACCGCAAGCTTATTCTCGAATAGAAAGGCTTCTCTTGAAACTTAATTCTTAAAAAAAAAAAAAAAAAAAGTCAACCTTTTAATATTTCTATAAGATTTTAATAAGATTAAAATACAGTTAATTGCATCAACATGCTACTCATATAAACTTAATATCTCTACAACTATTGTAACAAGTAAGATATGTGAATTAAAGAAAAATCAAATTATTACGTTTCACGCACTCGAGTTAATCAAATTCTATAGAGGGGAAAGAACGAGGGTTCTGTCGCCACCATCTGGCATCCTGACAGTAATTTCACTGTTTTTCTCTTATAACTTAAGTGAATACCAAGACAAAATGGGTTGCTTCAACACCGTAATTTATTTTCCCATGTACTGAACTAATCAATTTTCCACCAGTAAATTACAGAAAATATACAACATAATTTATGTTATGCCCTAAATGACCTTAACATGTCCCGGATGTCTGCTAGTTTTGCGGAAGTTAGCTCAATATCAGACCATTTCAAAAATTAATAAACAAAAATATCCCATTTAAACAGAACTCTTCATGCAGTTACGAATGGAGAGCTACGGCTTAATATAGTCTCATGTTCTTTCTTCTTCTGAACTAATACAAAAAAGAATGTGTATGTCATCAGGTTTTCGTATAGAAAGGAGTCACCTAGAGCCACCAAATTTCATATATAGATAGCCCATAATACATACATACATATATTATATAAGGGCGGATCTAAGGGGGGCTAAGGGGCTATAGCCTCCCCTTGACGCTCAGGTTTACACTGGATAAAATGGGCTTCAATTCAGCTTTACACTGGATAAAACGGCAAATTATGGTTTAGCCCCTCCCTTGATCATATCCTGGATCCGCCACTATATATATATATAGGGTGTTCTAAAAATGGCGTTCACGGACTACAGAACATTATTCTACAAGTCTAAACAAAGCAAATATATATGTATTATTTTTCGGGACTTCGTCTGGAGTCATAAGTTGCATTATGTGGTAACATAGCAGATAAAGACCCATAGGGCAAAACAAAACTACAAATCTATCGAATGATTACATCGATTCTTTCCAGATGACAGTTAAAGTCTATAAATGTTTACACTAGCACTACGTAAGTATTAGCGTAACAATCAATATAACTGCTTGATGGATTCGTAGAGCAATGCTAATGGTTGCAAGTTAATCTGCGATGTTGCCACATACTGGAATTTTTGATTCTCCATTGCGGCTGAAGGGGGCTCCGGAGAGTATACCATTATATAGCATTTTCGCTTTATTCTGACCCAAAGGATGGTGCCCATGAGCGCCATGTCTAGAACAACCGATATATAGGATGTTAATGAACTAGACCGACAAACTGAAACAGGTGATTCCTCACATCAAAATAAGGAAAAAAGTTTATATGGACCCGTGGTCAAAAGTGCATAGTTTCAGAACTAGGACTGTCAAAAATCGTGGGAAAATGAACTTTGGAGGCGAATATCTCCAAAACTATTAGCTATTGAGCTGGGACGGCATGTTATTGTCTTAGACTTGTAATCTGCTCTATCCGAAAATGCATGATTCTGAATCGTTCACTGGCGGTGCAAGGGAGTACACCACAGGAAGTGGGGGTCCCGGGTATTCCGTTAGGACAGATGAGTCCGATTCATGCCAGATAGAACAACGTACCACCAAGTAACAAAAAGTCGTTGAAAGACCATCAATATTTTGGACAAAATCAAGATGGTGAAGAATTTTTAGTGCGGTGTGCATGGTTGCATAACTACAGTTGAGCTGAATGTAGTGGATAGAGGGAAATTAAATATCATTACATCTGCAGGTTCATGACCCACAGTTATTATCTGTATGGTAAAGAAGACGTACATTAATAATACGTAATGATTTTGGAAAAACTGACCCAATGAGAACTTGCAAGAAAATGGGAGTATCCCCGAAAAAAAAAAAAAAACGCAAATAAGAACAACAGATACAATGTTCGTCATCACAAACTCTGTTGGTCGTAGATCTAAAGTGGAACCCCTTGTCATATAGGTGCACACGAACACTGAGTTACATGTACCCCTTTTCCCCCCTCCTACGTACCGAACAACAGATTGTTTACAATGTATGGGAGATGATGACACATAAAACCTACAATACTGGTTATGTAACAAAAAGAGGGAAAAATCGTGTTATGAAGGTAGATATATCGAAAATAGTAAGTTATCTTTTCAGATTTGTTTGAAACAAAATAACATTCCACAGAGTTTGCTCTTTAGGCTAAAGGAGACGGATAATTAAAGAAATATGAAAAAAGTTGAGGAAATGAAAATATTCTATACAATGGAAGAACCGCGAGGAAACTCGTGAACACTTCTGAAAAGATGCCTGCTCATTGCGACGACCAACATAAAAAGTTTCTTGGCCATGTCGGTCGCGTTGTAGTTAGTAATAGGAAATATGACACATGGTATTGCTAGACATTAACAATAGTGAGAGTGTCATTGAAACGGATCACGAATACACGTATATGTCTGGAAACAATAGCACAATCTACACTGAAAGTAACCCCCTCCCTTCATCTGCCCCTGCCCTCTTTGATATATGAATATATGAGATTATCACAGGGACAACGAAACAAAATTGCAGGTAAATCGAAAACACATTGTTTAGGGGTGTACACATTGGTCACAACGGATGAATTGTGATATGATTTGGACCATTAAATGTGTATATAAAAAAGAGAGAATTTAATATTATTGTAAAAATAGGATTAAGTAATACTTCCTGAAAATAGGAAATTTTCACTTTCTAGGAAGCAAAGACTTCTAAGATTAGAGTAAGTCAAAAACAAAAACAAATACAAGTATGAGTACAACGGGTGAAAGGCAAAACGATATATAAACTGGGTGCAAAATAAACAAAAGGGAGAGAGATAGACACTTGTTCATATTGGATTGTTGTTGAGTATTCATAATCATAGTGATTCTCTATTCAAGAGCGAAGATGGATAAGGCTTTACTACCTTCTAATTTGTTTCCGTAAGTTGAACCTTAGTTTTGGTTATAGAAAAGAGAACAAATTTACAAGGAGTTCATATGCCAGTAGGTCTCCCTCAGTGCAGGTTTTTAATTTAAATAATCCAGGCTCTGTCCATAAGAGCTGTAGAAAAGTCGCGGATGACAGCAGATCTCTTCAGAACCTGTTAGAGAGTGATCAATTAATGAAAAAAATCAAAGATAACACTTCCGCAACCGGGGCCTTCATTGTGAAATTCAATATTCAAAATGGCGCCCGCGCGCAATTAACAAATTATATTTGAACTAAAATATCTTCTCACAGAAACAAGTTATAAACTTCGTTTTTGTACCAAATTAAAGATAATTGATAGTAGAAGTAAGAAAACTGGATATATTGTTTACATGTTGCCGCCATATTTAAAAATAACGGTTACTTGGGCCAAAAATTAGTTTCTCTCGTTTCTTTTTTTCATTTCATGACAAATAACTATGAAGTTATTAAAAATATGAAAACGCAGTCCAAACTAATTAAAGGAGCATAATCTTAGCTTTCCATCGTTACCAATATCTTTAGTAGATCTTAAAAAATGATGGAGCTATTTAAATTTAAGTGGCGCAGGGTGTAGTGTTTTTTGGACTGTTTAATAAATTACCGGAAAAACATTCACTACGCGCAAAACTTTCAAAGCTATTACTTTTCAACAAATTAAAATAGTCCATTCATTTCATCGATAAATTAAAGGTAATATGTTGCTGTGTGGTAGGAAATGAAATAATAATGTCATTGCATTTGCCAAATATTATTATTAACATGTTCGTTCATATAATATGTAGCTAATATAATTATTATATTGTTTTATTTTGCAGACTTTGATGTCATGAGAATTTACTTTAATTTGATGGTAATATCATGTTGCTTGTGAGAGTTAGTAATGTTTAACTAAGGTTTTCTACAGTTTCAAAATTTTTCGAATATATGACTTTAGCTGTGCTTTAGAGAATATTTGCATATTTCTTTTCAGAGCATAATGTAAAATTATTGACAACCAACATGAAACACTCGTGTAATTTTTGGAACAATTGAAGAGGCAGTGAGATATAGCAGGAGTTGCACCATTTTCAAGCAGTAATTCACTCAGATACATTTCAAAGACGATAAACTTTGCTTTTGTGCAAAGGTAGTCTTTTAAGATATCTTGAATTTCAATTTTGTTTTCCGGGAAAGCCCAAACTCTCTCCATTTGCACCGGTAGGAATGTGTACATGACAGATTAGTTAGTAGTATAGGTGAGGCGGTTTCCCATTGCTGTCTTTCCACATTTTTGACCGAGCTGATTAGATAGTCATATAAAATCCCTGCGGATGCGTGTGTAAACGTTGCTGCAGCTCCTGTAGAATACATCGAACAGATCAGCAAATGTTTGTAAACCTTTCACTCGAGTTTTACGAAGTTGAATCATAACATCAGCAATAATTGCTGTATTCATTGACGAATGTCCTTCGAAAACGTACTCAGACGGTCTCAACAACTTTTGCAAAGTAGACAACTCTATTTGCTTGGCGAAACAGTGGAAGTTTTCGTCTGTGAATGATCTTCGACAACGGAGTTGTTTTGTACAAAAATCGCACGTTTGTGAATGCGACATAAACATAAGCTTCATGGTTATGTGTCAGGTAATTCAGGATTTCTTGTGCATTAGAATCTGGTGTAACTTCATGCGACGTGAAATGGTACAACTTCACAGGACTGTGAACTTTGTACTGGATTTCCCTGCGCTCCATAAAATTCTACCATTCTGTTAACAAAATTACGAACTTCATCAAGAACATTACCAAGAAACTCATGGTGTGTTTGTGATATACCAAGAATCTGACTGAAGATTTGGCATGTCGAAAGAACTTCGTGGTACAACAGTTCCCACTCCGTAATATAATTTCTTCTGAGCGTCTGACCCATAATTCCTTCCGATGATTTCTTCGATCTATTTATAATCTGTTCAAGTATCATATCAGCACCAACTGTGTTAAATACATTGTTCGTTCTTCTGACTACGAAGTGGCCATTCATGAACTGAGCATTTATTTCCGAGTGTTGGGTCTCTAAATTTCTAATCTGTTCAAGGTAGAGGGACGCGCACCACAGGAAATTGATTCTATTGAATGCCATGATTACCGGGAGCAACTGCTGTACAATATACAGATGCAGCGGCCAGTATTGTTCTTGGTCAGCTCTTATAAGGCTTTTCAACAGAAATAAAAGATGTAAAAACTGTTCAAGGCAGCGGCCCTGCTCCGAGATTGAGCTGAGTTTCTCTGAAAAGTTCTGCAAAGCTTCGATATTTCATCTGAATTAATGACCAAGCCCATGAACTGGTAAGTGCACGTTAAGCTTGTCTTTCTTTCATAATAGTCATAGTGTCCACGAACTGCTGGATGACAGATATAATATTCACCTTCTTCTTCCAGGAAAGCCTTCCCTTTAGTATAAACACATCTGCAATCATAAACATACCTCTCACTGCCCTAACGTAGATAGTTCCCTTTAGAATACTTTCGGTTACTTTGGACCCTGAAATTTTCTATGAAAAGAGACTCCAAATCACTACCAGAAATGTACTTTCCTGTGCAGACAAGAAGGTCATGTGGAATGATCCTAGCATGAGTACAATGTTTGAAAATTCATTGCTCCTAAGTTGAATTTCGGCAGCAATGTAATACACCCGTTCGTCACATACTACAGGCATTGAAGATTGGTTTAAGTGAGGTGAAGATTAGGATCTGGAAGTTTTTTCATTGTTGTGTATACACTATTATATTCCGTTACTGGACACGGCAGTACTGGAAGAAAGCCAACTTGTTTCTTGGAAACATCTGAATCCGTTATTATCGCATTCACAGTACCCCGCGTTAGAGTGGATTATTTGGTTTCTAGCTCGTATGCAGAATGCATTATGTCTTGAGTAAACTCACTCTGAAGCAGATTATCGATGTCCAAATCATACAGTTCGGGAGAAATTGTCAGCGTGTTTGGAATCGATATAGGTTGTACCTTCCTTTCTTATTTCTTCAATTGCTGAGATGGAAGCAAGAATCGCAGATCTTGCACTGGAGGTCTTGCTAATACCGAATTCGACAATTTCGGTTTCGATGGGAATTTTGTTGACACTTCCCGGAAAAGCACCATGACTGTATCGTGGCTATCATGGATTCCTGACATAGTAACGTCTTCACGGTCGAAATTGTCCATAGTTCCTACCGTGAAACTATCACCCTGAGAGTGGCTTGAAAAAGACAAGGTGGAGGAACAGGTCTTTAGTGTGTATTGTGCAAGGTTGCTTCGTGCTTGCATGATATCTTTGTAGCCAACTGACACACTTAATTTATTCATAGTTGAGATTAGTTGTCTGATTTTTCATTTCTCATGAATTGAATGTGCCACCATCAAATGCATGGAGGTTGCTTTCCTACTACGATATATATTATAGAATAAAGTCTGGAAAATTGATTTCAATAGATTCTGAAAATTTAAAGTTTATTGGTCGGACAATTCTTCAAGATCATTTTCACTGTCTTCGTCAGTGATATGTAGATCTTCGCTTGCGCCCCAGATATGATGTTCAGCTTGCCCACTTGTAGTACTTCTGCTAGGAAATCAAAAAAAGTTGAGGAATTCTAGTTATTGGCCAGGACTTATGAAGTTGCTGACTGTCACCAAATTCTCCTTCAATACCGAAATTTGTGTGACGGAGAACCGTTCGTACTTCTTTCGCTTCACTCGTAAGTATGTTAATCGATCTCAGTTTGTCAGCTACTTCTTCGGCTCTAAATAATGAGTTGAAACCTAGAATCGGTTTATTTGTTTTCGAAGGCTTCGAAAACCTTACTTTTTCTCCAAAGTTTAACTTCTTGTTATTAAAAGTCAGTTCACTTTTTCCATTAATGAAGCCTCGAATTTCCGACAATGTCAAACCACATCCTCATCCAATAGTTTCTCGATGATTGGCGCCACGTTATTAAGTACTCCACTTTTATTAGTTTTCTTAGACTCGGTAATTTTGCACTTCACTGAGATCCTTAAGTCTTTTCAGAACACCATCCTTGCGAATTTCAGCAGCAGCTATAACCTCTCTCCTTCGGAAAGATGGCATTGCTTCACCTGAAGATTTGTCACGATTCTGGCAAATGGTGCAGGCATTTACATCTAATACGGATACAGAGAAAGAGGTGTTTCGGGATAGGGAGAAGCCAAACAGGTTTCATATAGTCATTGTCTAGGATATTACTGCCAACTATGGAGTTTTATTATTCCACTGTCCACATTAGAGTCTGCAACATTAGCTACATATTATATAAACGAACATGTTAATAATAATATTTGACAAATGCAATAATATTATTATTTCATTTCCTACCACACAGCAACATATTACCTTTAATTTATCGATAAAATGAATGGACTATTTTAATTTGTTGAAAAGTAATAGCTTTGAAAGTTTTGCGCGTAGTGAATGTTTTTCCGGTAATTTATTAAACAGTCCAAAAACACTACACCCTGCGCCACTTAAATTTAAATAGCTCCGTCATTTTTTAAGATCTACTAAAGATATTGGTAACGATAGAAAGCTAAGATTATGCTCCTTTAATTAGTTTGGACTGCGTTTTCATATTTTTAATAACTTCATAGTTATTTGTCATGAAATGAAAAAAGATAAACGAGGAAAGCTCATTTTGGTTCAAGTAACCGTTATTTTTAAATATGGCGGCAACATGTAAACAATATATCCAGTTTTCTTACTTCTACTATCAATTCTCTTTAATTTGGTAGAAAAATGAAGTTTATAACTTGTTTCTGTGAGAAGATATTTTAGTTCAAATATAATTTATTACTTGCGCGCGGGCGCCATTTTGAATATTGAATTTCACAATGGAGGCCCCGGTTGCGGAAATGTTACCTTCGATTTTTTTCATTAATCGATCACTCTCTAACAGGTTCTGAAGAGATCTGCTGTCATCCCCGACTTTTCTACAGCTCTTATGGACAGAGCCTAGACTAAAAATTAAGATGTAAGTATCTACTAAAAATTTCTTGTATGTTACCATAAAGAAAATAGAAAAGATGCATCTCACTTTTTTCTTTTATTTCTACCAATAGATACAATATATTTCAGTATTTTGTAATTATCCAACCGCTACTTAAATTATCTAGATATTTATTTATGTCTCAGAAATTAACTAAACTTAATTCAAAAAATAAAAACTAAAAATAAAAAGTACCGAAACATGGCTCCCAGATATAGGAAAATGGCATAATTATGAACTTCTTGCCTTTGTTTTCTTTTATATAACTTTTACTTTATTAGTTAGCAGTATTGGCACAATATAGCATTTACATTTTCACCCATATAAGCTGCAGATTGTTAAGGAAATTAGGCCTCGCATTTGGGTTTCACGGGAAACATTCTGCTTATCATGCGTGATCTCCTTCGCCAAAATCCACAAATGTTACACACCATCCTGATGTCAGATGAAGCTCATTTCGAGTTATGTGGTTCAGTAAATAAACATAATATGCGTTATTGGAGTGATGTAAACCCGCATTAACTGCTCATCAAGCCCTTGCACAGTTCTCATGTCACAGTGTGGTGTGCTGTTGCTTCCTTTGGGATTATTGGCGTTTACTTCTTTGAGGATGGCAGTGGTGTGGCTGTAACTGTCACCAGTGAACGCTACCTAAAGATGCTGCAAGGTCGATGTGGAACAATTATGGTTTCAACAAGACGGAGCGACCTCGCATACAGCCAGTATTTGCATGGATTTCTTGCGACAGATATTTCCAGGTAGAGTAATTTCCCATTTTGGTGACATTTCCTGGCCGCCTCGCTCATCTGATCTTTCATGTGCAGACTTTTTCCTTTGGGACTACCTGAAGCAAGAAGTGTTCCGAACACGTTGTGCTACCATTCCTGAGTTGAAGGATCGCATCAGAACTGCCGTCGGCAATGTCCCAGGGAATACGTTACGCTGAGTTATGGAAAGCTTCCAATGCCGCCTAGATGAATGTGTTGTGCAGAAGGGACATCATTTGACAGGAGTCATATTCAAAAAGTAATCCACGCAATGGACAATGACTTACACATTAGTAAATGCCATACCTTTAACTATTAATTGACATAAGAGGTAATAAATAAATTACAGTTAGTGCCTGATGATGTGTTTTTAATATCCTACTATGAACGCTGCCACACCCTGTATAAAGAAACTCACATTTGTCCTACTTATGACAGCTGTAAAACCATTCTTGCTAACTTTCATATTGCAACACTAGAACAAAGACGGCATATGGTTGATTTATTATTCATTCAAAAAGTAACGCAAAATATTTTGGATGGTCCTGATTTAGTTTATTATTATTATTATTATTGAATTTTCATGTTCCCTCATTAAAAATACGTAAAAAACACTGGTCTTTATTACTGAAAAAAAGTCAAGAACTAATATAATGATGAAATCACCAATCTGGAGGACAACAGCTTTGTATAATAGAATATGTTCAAATAACAATGAATTTGATATGTGATATGTCGCCTAAGACATTTAGAAATGCCATTATCATGAGTTATCAAGAGTTATGAACATGTAATTGCGTAATTTACAACACTGTAATTGGGCTATAGCATGTTGTGTTGACAATAAACAAACAAGTATCGATGGCATGAAGACCAGATGTATTATTAAGGTTAAAGGACCAGAAGCACGACTGGATCTTGAGTCCCGAGCAGTTGGCACATGCACAGACTATCGCAGAAGATCAAGCCTCACAGTATAAGACATTCTCCATCACACTATTTTACCTTTAAATGAGCTAGATTACAGGACCACGCCACCGACCCTTGCATCAGTATTTCTTTTATTTACCATAAGAAGAATTTAACAGCTGATTTACCACCAAAAACAATTTAGAGCAGCAAGGATCGGATGTTCCAGGGGCCCTTCTCTTTGAACTGTTCGTGCTCCTACTGCAATTGAATTGTTATTCCTACATCAGATTTTGTGTTTGCACACTCGTCTGCAGCTCCAGCTTCTTCAAAATCTTCGAAACTTCCATCTGTGCCACATGAAGGAAAGTACATACATAATTGAATTCGCGTCTATTCAGCAGAACAATTCTACAAGCTTTGAAGGTCTTAACAACCCTTGCAATGGTTACGGTTTCTAGATAAGCACATCCAGAAAGTTCTAACTAGCGTACTCCATTATTATCCCAAAGTTATTCACTAAGTAGAGCAGAATTTTCGGCATAAGGTAACATTTTCATGATTAAACATAACATTTTCATCATGCATTAAGCATAACTGAGATTACATAACATTTTCATGATTAAGCACTGAGATGAGAGAAACTGTTGAACACAAATAAGTAATGGGATGCTGCACAACATGGAGATATGTTTGACAACACTTTATGCCACTTTTGTTGGAAGAGGAAGGGTGATTTCATCAATATTGGCAACAAGATGAGGCACCGCATTATGGTCGTAATGTAACCGATGGCTCAATGAACACTTTCCCGGTTGCTGGATAGGTTGGCATGGACCAGTTGAGTGGCCAGCAAGGTTCCCGATCTAACTCTGTTGGATTTCTATCTTTGGGGACACTTTAAAGCTATTGCCTGCCAGTGTAAAATTATTGACATTGGCTACCCGAAAAGAAGAATTATTACCGTATGTGAACAAATATCACCAACTATGCTTCGAAGAGTGCTAAGCACAGGGTCACACGGTTAAGGATGTGCATAGAACAGAACGGTGGGCATGCTGAACATGTCATGTGATTGTAATTGTCTCATGTGTGTTAGCTCTCTCTTTTCCTGGTTATTAAAGAATACGTAATGTGAGATGTTACAAAGCTTGCTTTTTGTTTTATCTTTGTCCTTCAATTCGAAACTTCGCACAGCACATTTCACAGCATTTCACATATAACATATCCTAAATCTATTCACAACTTCAAAACAGTTGTAGGTTTTGGAAAAAATAACCTTACCATTGGGTTTCTCTTCGAACGAGGATGTTATTTAATATGTCACACGGCCATGTTGTCATTTAAAATAAACAAGTTGATTCCAAGATGGCGGTCACCAAGATGGCGGAGGACAACCTTAAACACGTCATAATGTTTCCCCCTTGCACCACCATTGATCCCAATTGGCTTCGGATCGACTGCATTTACAGTTTCTCAAATATTTAGCCCGGTCCAGATTTTGTATTTCACTTAACAAAATATCATCTTTCAATTACTTCGGACATTTGTACATTTTCCAATATGGCGAACGAAGAAGTTTTGGGATTTTACTATGTCATTTAAATAATCTTTATCAACATTTGTCAAATTTTAACTTGTTTATAATTACATCCTAAGTTCAATAAAATTTTAAATCAGTTTGACGGAAGTTTTCGGAATTTTAGAATTTAGAGCTAAATATTTCTAAAAGTATACGTTTTATGAAAAATTGTTTCTCTTTAAAAAAAAAATATTGTGTTATCTATGTTCTATAAAACGGCACTAAGTTTAACTCTTTGTGTTCAACCATAACGAAGATATTGCTATTTTTATCTGGGTATTGTTCATTTGATACTTCCGGCGGCCATTTTCCAATACGGCGGCGAAGGTCACCTGGTATTTCAGGGGACTTTTAGTATGTTTAGAGCATCATTCCCAACATCTCTACCAATTATCATATTGTTACTAATTTGTTCCTTACTTTTTGCTAATTTGACTGCACTAGATTACTTATCTCTGCTCTAAGATTTTTCCCATATGAAACAAGGTTGCCAGAACGTAGTTCTATCTTGTAAATATTGAAAAACTGTTACCCCTTCCAAATTTTTACCCCAAGTTGAGTCTATTCTATGATATTCCCGTTGAGTTCTTCTGACATGTCCCTTAGTTCTTACTTCAAATATCTTCTTCTTGGGTATGGCCTTTATTAAAATGTGTTATTCCTGTATAAATTACACACACTTTATACATAATTTTATACTCGAAGCAAAATTAGGAACGAATTGACATTTGGAGGAGCATATTTGTCACGTCCCCGTCTTAATCATTCCGGTGAACCGTCCGCTATACTCCTTCCATCTTAGATGACAAATACTTCTGAACATGTGTTAACAACTACGTTAGAAAGGAGGAGAGAAGAAATTGATTGTTCCTCATTTGAATCGTTATTCTAATGTACTTGAATTCCAGATACACAAGGCAAAATTAGTTCTCCGTGTAAGATATCTAGCGTAAACTGACAAATATACTTCTGTAGACGACATTTTCAACTACTTACTTGAATCTAATACGTCATAGATCTTCCGAATTTTCACAATCTTGAATCCAGAAAAAAAGTATTTGCTGGCGGTCTTGTGCACAGGAGACATTTATTATCATCTTGTGGATTTGGAGGCTAATGCCGCATTCCCGCATCGACGCTATCTGAGGCATGGAGCTGCCATTTAAGATAGAATAAGAATCATTGATTTGTACCCGAGACTTCATGTACCAAAGGCACCCACGGCAGCCAGAGGGGAGGATCCACGAGTTCATACCGGAAATTGAACCGGATGGCTCACGCCAAAGGCCCATATATCCAAGTTTATTTTTCTGCCATGAAAGGATAAAAAATTATATATATATATATAATCTTTCTGGCAATTAATGGTTAATTGACTATTTTGACCAAAATAATTGATTACCAGAAATATCTTTTTTCTCTTTTGAAAGTTCATTAGTAATTTATTATGGGTTCTTTGAGGTCATCGTCTAAATTTCAGTTAAAAGTATTGATAAAGCCTATTAAGAGTTCCCATGAATAAAGTGCTCGTTATATGTGGTTGCAAGTTCAAGCACGGACGAAACTATCAATGCTTCGAATGCAACCCGAGTAGTGTTTCAGATTCTACTAGTAAATCTATCTTTCATAGTTTTGGTGCTGCATCAAGACATCAGAAACAAATCGATCGAAATAAATAAATAAATAAGGCGGACAAGTTACAATGAATCTATACGTCTATAGTGCTGTGTTCTAACTTGAAATAATTACACTTAAATATTGTGTTCAAATTTTTATTATTTTTCTTTTATGTAACAATATATTCTTGTTAATATTATATACGTAGTTTATAATAGTATAAAATTTAAGGTGAATTATAAGCATTCCAAAATAAAGAGATCATACTTTGGGAGATGATAGAGTAAACGATGCTGAATAAATAATAATAATAATAGTAATAAACTATGTAAATATGTGTCCGGTTTCTAATAGATTAAGAGATGGAGCCAACGGAATCTAAAATAGCACAAGAAGCACGGATGAACGAATTTTACCACGACTGTACAGTAAACGAAAGATAACGATTTAGAAGTTTTGTAAGCAGCCTTTAAAAAATTCCTAATCCTTAAATACTTTCCGTATGTCGTTCAGAAAACACATCCTCAATGCTATTCAAGTACCCTTCGTGGAAATTAACTTCGTATGATCCAACTACAGATGATATTTATTGGCAAACTTTTCTTTATATAGCCTATAAATATTTGCCTCTATTAAATTAGATTATTTTTAATACATAACGTAAGCATCTAGAAGTTTTCATTTCTGAATTTTAGCACTCATTTTACGGGATCACTTTATTTTGTATTTTGCAACATTTGATATCTGACGATCTTGAAAGCCTGTCTTGAAGGGTCGAATATGTACGGGCTGGTGGTGTATTTATACTACGGAAATTCACCACATTGTAGCTAGGTAGTGACACAGTACTTCAACCAACACTACCCAGAATTGACTATGGTAGTTTGGTCATCCAAGCTTAGATATCTCGAGTTCTGCTCATGAGACTGGATGAAAGGTGAAGTTTTCAAGAAGCCCCAACATTCCGAGGAGTGGCGAGGAAGAGGTACTCAACTTCCTCTCTTGCATTTCAACTGCTTTCGCTCACGTTATTCAATGTTAAAAACCTGCAACAGCCACAAAACAAAGTGCACATACGCAGCGTGCTAGTAAGTAAGATTAACGGAGGAAAATAAACATGTCTTCTAATATGAAACTGATCACAAAATATCTCAGATGCGGAATCATTTCTTTTTATAATACCTACTCATATTACGTCAAGTGTAGTCTTTATTATCATCTTCAATCTCCCAAAGCCGCCGAGAATCGGAATCGGAGTTTATTCACTCAGATTCAGCACTGGCAATCTATTATCTCCCAAAGAATATATAATATCCTCCGAAATACCCTGCATATCACATATAATTAGTGAAATATATTTCAGAAAATTATAAAAGCAACTTATTAAGGAAGAGAATCAAATTTTAACATTATTCGCACCATTCGTATGCTAAGACAACAAAAAAATATTGTTTCAAACGATTAAAAGGATTTAAATACCTTATCATTAATATTATTATTATTGTATCTCTTAGCAACTATAAGGATATTAAAATTGCAAATATAACTAACAAAAGTGTTACATCTTAATAGCGTCCCGGAAAAGTTTTGTATATATATTTTTTTAAAAAAAGATCTTATATTTCAGAAATGAAAAAAATATATTTAAAATTACTTTAGTTTTTTTTTTTCCTAATTCTTGAAATAAACAGTATTACTAACTGACAGCATAGACTTACATATTGTGTTCTTTAATGATAAAAGAAATCAAATACCATTCATTATGCATATTACATAGATAAATTATCATTAAACAAAACTTACAATTGAATATTAAAGTTGCCCACACCTTACTACGACCACCTTCTTTTCAATGAGATATAAGTTATTCTCATTCTTGTATGTTTTGAAATTAGATATTCTTTTACAAATATCCAGTCCCTGAACTACCAAACCAATAACCAATGTACGTTTAAAATCTCTAAAATCACGCTTTCCAACCCAAATATGAAACTGAGACCCTACAAGACCCTCTCCATTGGGAGTAGTACCCATGCCCCGCATTCTTAAAGCCCCTTCCTGGTCCTTTAAAGAACAATTATCAGCTACGAAGAGTGACCGATTATATATGCTAAACCCACCTGTACCATCATTGTTAATGAAATCCCCTCCAACAATGTGATCATTCATATGAGCCTTAAATATTTTACTTCCTTTGTAGCTATAACCCGTACTTCCAGTACAGAGACTAATAAAGTTGTGACACATCTTAGGAGCTACATCTGGACGTAATTCGAATACAACACGACCAAGTGGTACTCCATCCGCAGTTAGGTCAAAGTAACACCGAGGGAAACGAGTAGACGGGACATGATTAGGAATTGAGTCTTTAGACGGTACAAGATCACTCAAGCTTTGGGACTTTGGTTCCTTAAGAGCATTGCTGTACGATTTGGTTCCATCACCATCTACGGAACGAGCATCAGAATTATCAACGGCATTGGTTCTTTTGCCATTTCTACCCTTTTCAACAACTGTCCAAGAGGAATCAGGAGAGCCTAAATATGCACCAACCCCAACAGATTTGTCGTGCGTCTTTTCGTTTATTAGACAATACAATATATAGGCGATAGCTCTTTCTGCTTCACTTCCTTCTGTAATATTAATCTTAAACACGGTATCAGGGATATCGTAATTACTGTCGACCATACTACTCGCCTGAAACACAACTGAACCGCCATTAACAGCATCCCACACAAATTTCGATTTTCCAGCAGGCTTCAAACGTTTAAGAGCACTTTCTACTTTCTTTTGAGCATTTCTAAAGGCATCCAACATAGCTTGCTCTTTATTTTCAGGGTTCTTTAAGGGATACAATGTGGAAAGTTCTTCCATCTCTGATCTGGCTGTTTGTAATTCAATTGCTGTTTCACTATACAAATCATTTAAACGTTTAGATATTTCATTAGTTGCTACTTGACAAGATTCTACATATTTCATCAATGGCTCACGAATAGCTAATTCTGTTTCCAGCATCTGACCTGCTTGTTCAACTGTTGTCTGCAACTGGAGTTCAAGTTTGCTCATTCCTTGCTTGTAATTACAGATTTCGTGATTCTTGAGGCAATTTGAATTAGCAATCTTCAAACAAGTTTCACACCATATTTGTGTCCTGAAAGACAATCCAAAATAGATTAATAATAATAAATATCGTTCACAGTGTGGAACTAAGACTTCCAAACTATGCGAATTTAATATTCAAACTTGCAGTAGTGCATCTATAACTACTGGTTGCAACAGAGTAACAAGATCAAAGATACAGCCTGTTCCTCGGACGTTCAATCTTCAAAAAGCCATTACTCGGTATTCCTTACTATTTTTGTTCTATGGCGATAAAGGTGGAAACTAAAAATCGTTTATTTCAGCTACTTCCGATTTTAATAGAGACCTAAGGAACGAGATAGACCCTATTCTTGAGATACTGAATTAATTGCAAAAAGATGTTTCTTGATACTTTTTACCGTTCACCGTCTTTGCTCTACGGAAATCAGTACTGAAACCGGAAATACTAAATTTGAATCACTTCCGGTTTTGGTGGTGTGTTGTGGGTAATCATTATATGTTGTCTTGAGGCGCTGAATCGTTTGCAACAACAAAAAGGCTTCTCGGTATCTACTATCGTGTTTGTTATGTGGCGACTAGAGTTGAAACAGGAAACGTTTAATTTTAACCACTTCCGGTTTGAAAAGAGCTTCAACGGAGGAGATGAAACCTATTCTTGAGACGAGAATTGATTGCAAAAAACCGCACCTTGATAACATTTACCGTTTTTGCTCTACGGAAATCAGTATTGAAACAAATAATAAATTTGAACGACTTTCGGTTTCGGTAGACTGTTGTGGATAAGACATTGAATGGTTTACTAAAAACAGCTTTTCGCTATCTGTTAGTTTTCGTTCTATGGAGATAAACGTTGAAACCGGAAATGATTAATTTTAACCACTTCTGGTTTGAATAGAGGATTAATGAAGTAGATGGAAGCTATTAGGACAGTAAATCGATTGGAGAAAAACACAACTTGTTAGCATTTACTGCTTTCGCTCTACGTATCGAAACCGAAAGTAATTATAAATTTGAACCACTTCTGGTTTAGAAGAGAGTTATGTATACGCATAGTACGTTGCCTTGAGACGCTGAATCATTTAAAATAACGCTTCTCGCTATCTGTTATCATTTTCGCTCTATGGCGATAAACGCTGAAACAGCAAACGACTAATGTGAACCACTTACGGTTTGAATTGGGAGTTAATAGTAAATGGAACCTATCCTTATAACATTGAATCGACTGCAAACAACCGCATCTCGATATCCCTTACAGTTTTTGCTTTGATAGACCTACCTGTCAATAGACGGGCGCACCGGGAAAGCCGCATACGACCGACACTTTTGCATAGCATAGTTCGGAAGTCTAATAATAACAATAAACTTCTGGAATTAAATAAAACTACATTTTAAATAAATATTAGATTCTCCAACTACACATAAAAGTTCACATTTGAGTTCCAACCTCAAACATCAATTTAAACATGAGATTAACATTAAAGCCTCATTTCTACACTCCTAAGATTGATTGATTGTACGTTTTGTAGGGACGCTAACTTCACTTCTAAGAATACCTAAACCAAACATCAGAACTGAATATTGAAAGACAAGGACCTCATTTATTTTCACGTACAGAAAACAATGAATATGGCATAAATAACGCGAAAACCTGAATTATGCACATGGACTTAAATAAATTAATTTTTAAAGACTAATCTAATTTGTGATAAAGAGTATTAAATAAATATAATGGTATTCTAAATGATCTCGATTTGAAAGTTTAATAACTCATGTTTATTTATTTAAAATGACATGCAACTTACGTTAAATGAAAGAAAAACTAATTAAAAAAAAAATTATGCATACCTGTTATGTTCTACGTCAGAAGATGTTCAATATGACTGCTTTTTTGTAACTCCGCACACTTCAATTCTTGCCACACTCTATCTAACATCTCAGAGTCAATACAGACAACTACTTCTTACATGCACACTCGACGGTCACGTTAATTGTTAGGTAGGGTGGCTGATACATTTGATTTTTAACATAACCCCACAAACCAGTAGCACAGAGTGATATCTCTTAACCGAGGGAAGGAGGAGAAAGCAAAACCAGATTCTCACGACCAGCTCGTTCTATACATTGATTTGGTAACCTTCAGTTTAGTTCCCTCATGATAAGCCGGTGCACATGTGGAGGTGCCCCGTCCTGTCTTTTTTTTTTCAGCTGTGAAAAAAGCCGTCTGCACCATACGAAGATAGGAAAGTTCGTTTATAGTGTCCTCCTCGAAAAATATAGGGTCTACACTTTTTATGGGTGACTGCATAAAATATGTTTTCTTGGAAGAATCATGAATACGTTCTCCACAACCATGGATATTTTTCAAAGCCCAGATCCTCATATTATGATTGTTGCTTTCCGCGAAAGGTGGAAGGTAGGCTCATCACTAAATACAACTGACTCAACGAATCCATCTCTTTCCGTAAGGTTTTGCTCGCTACGCAGAACTTAAGACCCTTATCCTTGTCACCAGGTTTAAGCACTTGCAACAATTTCAATCAGAACGTTGTAGCACTCTTCTACACTGTTGTCTGCTTCAAATTCAATTGTTTGCTTGCACAAACTGTTAATTTTTGTAGGCTTCTGGCCATACTCTTTCCAAGCCGCACACACATGATCAACTATTTTCTCCTCAACTTGTGGCTGGTCTGTTAATGTTCTCTTGCAGATACACCCACTGTCTTTTTAAATTGTTTGTACTACTTCCAAACTGAGTGCCCACTTAGTATATCTAACCCAAACTTTATCCTGGAACATTGTTGAATACCAAGTATAGACTGTTTTACATGAAATTCGAGAACATAAAATGCCCTCTGTTTTAATTTCCTGTCATCTTGATTTACTATCGTCCTAGCAGCAGAATGGGTAATTAAGCATCACCGTTGTAAGCCGCTAAAACTTTTCGAGTTTTTCTTTCATATAACATAAGTTTCATGTCATTGCAAATAAATAAACGTGAGTTATTAAACTTTGAAATGTAAAGGTCATTTACAATAGCCTGTACTTTTAAAATAAGATTAAACACAAGGTATATGAATAGGTAAATACCGTAACACTAAATAATCTGAAAATAATGTGCTAAAAAAACTGTCACTTAACTCATTTTTGCATCACTACATGCTCATTCATGTGCTTTATTGTACGCTATTATATGAATTGGTAAAAAAAAAATATGTAAAACTCATGTCACGCCGATTAGATTGTGAAATAGTACAAGAAACTAATGTATCATGTAGTATTATGTAATGGTCACTGTCGCATCTAGTAAATTTGTGAAGAAACCATAACGTTTTGACTGGAAATTCATTCATTCGGCAGTGTGTTGTGATATGGTTCGGAAGGCACAGTACAGATCGACAGTCATCACTGCAGAACAGCTCCCTTGTACACGAAAGAGCATATTCTTCAGAAAACTGTTCACAAAAGGTAGGTTGTGAATGAAAGATGCAAATATGGTGAAGACTTATCACCCTGTCATCCATTTGTCTGGCCCTCTTTATATATATATAAAAAGAACAAATCAGGACAAGTTTTTTTTCTTCAGATATCGCTGTTTAAAGACCCATGGAATACATTTTTAACTGACACGTGTACGTGAACGTCAGAGGCTTTTGACACCTTTTAATTCGACCAATTATTGTATTTCACTCATTTTCAACTGAATGTTTATCATGTTATAGTTTTGTGCTCCAACTTTAAGCAAATCACACGGAGAGCAAGTAGCAGATAGGAAACGTGAAGTTGACAGAAGACAGTGGCGGTAAGCAAATAAGGCGTAGTAGATAGTTTTACAAATACAGGCACGTGAATTCATGACTACTCGAACACTGGCAACATGTGTTATTCTATTCCATTCCATCTCATCCTCACCCTCCTCTGCTCTACTTATCATCTTTGTACTTTCGCCGATCGTAAAAGTGTGCTCCTACGTCATCATAAGCCAGCTTGTATGTAGTCAATCTTGTTTTAAATTGACACGCATCATCATTTTATGATTGTTACTTAGTAACACTCACTATCATGTACTTAATTTATCAATTGCTTTGTGATTGAACTACGAAGTAATTACCTAACATATTAGCTCCCAAAAATTACGTTAGTTGTTTAATTTACATTAAGGTATTCTTCAATAACTAACTAACTAACTAACTAACTCTATGGCCTATGGAACCCGTAGGTTCAATGCCGCGTTCACAAAAGCTCTCCACTGACTTCTATCCTTAGCTAAAGGTATTCTTCAATATCTTTTAAAAATACTAGTAAACGCAGTTATTCATCTTCTTCATAACTTTGAGTGCTAGTAATAGGGTATATATCACTTAAGGGTTCCATTTATAGTGGTACACTCGTTACAAAAGATGTAAGAGCATTTTCAGACACGCCATCTTGAGTGAGGTTTTACCTGAGTTTTCCTCATTCACTCTAGGTGAATGTCGAGATTGTACCTAACATACAGGTTCAGGCCACTTCCATCCTTCCCCATTCTTTTCTTCCTTGCCCCTTCCCCGGATAGTGTACTTGCGGAAGGACGTTGTCCCTCATACGTGACGGGCTTAAGGCCATAATGTCCAGAAATATGTAAAAATAAATAAATAAAATAAGTGAATTTTACTTAAGCAACATGCTGATAATGATTCGTTCCATTATCTTGTTTCATAATACTAACAAAGCCATGTTATATAATATACTATTTTTTATGATGGCTCGTACTGTTATCTAATCTACCTACTGTCTTCCCAGTATTCATTTACTTTACAGACTAATTTGTGACATTAAATCCTATATTCATCATCTCTAGGTTTCTAAACAGCAATGTTCAAAGATCTTGCAATCATTTTTTAATTTTTT